>NC_043993.1:26806202-28006202 GCF_902150065.1 Myripristis murdjan
AGGTTGCATATGGTAAATTACAATATAAATACTTACGTGGGACACAAGATCCAAACTTATCAGGGAACTCAGACAGCAGGTCGTCATTTACCCTGTCCTTCACGGGACCCAGGATGATGATGGGCCTCGCGTAATGAACTTTGCATGGAGAGAAAGAGAAAGAGTTGTGAGAAATTGAAGACGAGAAATACAAACCATGATCTGGAAATTGTCGGGGCAAGCTGTAAATTTCCAATATGCTTTAGCGTGATCTTACCTTCCACTTGTGTGACTGTCTCATAACTGTGTGAAGAGTTATCCCTCCCTGGAGAGGGGATACAGAACAATCAGCTAGGTAGGAATTTTTGTTATCACTGTTGTCATAACGACACTGAGCCTGTGGGGCTTTGCTCTGTGTTCATTCCAGGCAGCACAAGCAAACCAGTCAGCAGAGATTCCTTACTTTTGCTACGACTGGAAGAAAGTCAGACATTGCTTTTCCTAATCATTTTCCCACAAGAGAAACTGATACATGGGTAACACGGCATTTAAACGCGGCTGCTTGAGTACGGCTGTGTTGAAAACGTTCTGGCCAAAAGTGAAGAGGTGAATTGTCCGTTTGCTGCCACTCAAGTCCCTGTGCTTCACTGACATGCTGACTGCAGTCGTATCTGGTTTTGCCCATCGAAACTGTCTTTGCTTTTCAGCTTTTCAGGACAAACGGGGAGATAATGTCATGTGTAACAGTGCAGGTATACAGGAGGGAGCCGCAACAATCTACTTTAAATTACACTGATGAACGTTGTGACTTTGTGTAAGACTTCCTGGGTCAAGGGGTTAGTTGTTGACTGAGAGGTTGACCACAATACTTGTTAATACTTTTTACCTTCTTAATTTCTCAGCCGTGACCCTGGCACTGGTTATTTAGCTTTGTAGTATTACAGGGGTAACTTAAAACACCAAACCACTACACTTGTTGTATAAGTGATAAATAATAGGGATTTATAGTTTTCCTATGATATTTTGATATGTGTCCACTTGTTTAGAGGCTGCTCACTTTGAACTGACCTTGCTGTTGTAATGCCCATCTCTGATGATTCAACCCACTCACCTCCAGACATGTTCCAGTAAAGCAGTAACCTATATTTGGGAAAGGTTGGCTGCAGCTAATGTAAGCAGCTAATCTTGTGTCCTGCTCATTGCTGCAATATTAGTAGACTAGACTGATCAGGCTCCAATCAAACGCAGGAGAACAAGGCAATATGGCCACTATCAGCCTGAACGTACAGTCGTGCTTCAGGCTGGCTTACCTTGAGAGCCCAAGCTGTCTCGACTATGGTCCTGCAACACAAACAAAGAAGGGCCTTAGACTGAGAAACGCTTTTGGGAGAACCTGTCATATTCAAATGGTTCTGCTGAATATGCTTACCCTCTCTTTGGTGTTAACGCGAGACCACTCTTTCCTTTCAACTCTGAGGAAATCAGGAATAAAAAACAAGAAAACGCAGTGAAATTCAGAGAGGGAACAGAGAAAAAAAAGAATGGCTACAGTGGTAATGTTGTTAGGTATATGGAGCTGGTGCAAAGTGGATTTGGCATGGCTAAATTGGCCCAAATTGCATTACACTTTGAGGCTATTATGGCCTTTATACACTGGTTACCATTGCATAAGTGCTGCTTGATTTTTTTTTTTTTTTTTTTTTTTTTTTTTTTTTGTCAGCAAAGGAGAGTTGCAAAAGAAGAACAATCAAGAAGCTAAAATGGTTAAGATATTAATTTACCTCTAGATTTCTGTATGGTAACTGAGCTCACACATCCATGTTTGAAACATCAGAATAATCAGACGGTGACGTGAGCGCCCAAATGCATGAACTCTTTAAGATGTACACTGAGCAGAAAGATTTAATCAAGGTGTGCAGTGAACGGTGAAACAAAACGAGATGATGAAACACAGACATATCAAACAAACACACACACACACACACCCACACACAGTGAGGAGAGCGGCTGACCTGTGCTTGCTGGGGATGAAGCCGACCTCCTCTGCCTCGTTCTGGGGGCTCACCCTGCGGGCCTGCCACCACTCCTCGTCCCCGCAGTCCAGCACGTGGAGAATGTCCCCAAACCTGAAGCCCACCGCCTGACTGAGGAAGCCGCAGTCTGCAGTCTTGTCGTAGTCAAAAAGAGCCCTGAGTGATGGAAGAAGGCAGTAAATCTGTAAGTACCTCTCTTTAAATGTATAATTTATTGCCGTCGCCTGCAGCCAGTGTTTTGTGGAGTCGGAGACCTGACGTAGAAGCCTCTCTTTGGGTTGCTCCTTAGCGTTGTGGTCCCGGAGCCCATGCTGCTGTTCATCAGCTGTTCCCTCAAGTCATGGATCTTGGCTTCAAAACGGCTATACTCTGAAACACACAAACACAAACACATAGAGACTAATTACCAATTATAAGCCTGCAAAAAAAAAAAAAAAAAAAAAAAAAAAGCCTGTCCTCATGAGTCATTTAGCTCCACATCGAGTCTTAATTTTCCTACACCTGAACGAATCAGATACTACCAGTGGGGTTGTTCCACTTGGATCCAGAAATTTCTAGGAAGCGGTGTCAAAATTTTGAAACAAAGCAGAATAACGCACCAATAAACACTCTTCAAATGACATTTCCTTAAATAAGATTCTTGAAACAAGCTGATTTGCAACACAATGGCTTCCACTCCACTGGAAGATTTTTAAATGCAAGGCGAGACTGAATGACTTGCAAAGACGTATTTACTGTTGCTGCGGCATAAAAATATGTGCCATTTTGAATATTTCGTATTTGAAGCATGTCATTCCAAAACCCTATTCATCAATTTGGGACAAACCTTTTTGACCTGAAATTATTCAGAAAGTACAAATGAGTCCATCCTCAGAATAAGTGAGTTGATAGAAAATGCATTAAAATTGCTCCTAATTTAAATAAAAACCCAGAACTTTCCACTTCAAATTTTCAGCAGGTAATATGTGAAAGTTATGAGGGGGGGCGGATATCTTATTCTGGAACCAAACCCTTCACTTCTAGCCTCATGTTACTTAGACGCAGTGGTTCACAGTAACAAAATCATTTTTCAAATATCTCTACTTTACTTGAGTATTTGTTTTTTTTGTAATCTTCTGGCTTTCACTCTCCTACATTTCAAAGACAAATACTGTACTTTTGACTCCATGACATTTCCATGAAGGTGGTCGTTATCCATCACTTTTAAGCACAGCTTTGAAGTCAGCTGTTGATTTTTTTTTTTTTTTTTTTAATCTTTTCTAAGATGTGACTGGCCACATGTCGTGTTCCTCACAGGAGAAAAAACAGCCACAGCACTCGCTGTGAACTGGGTTTGATGTGAAAGTGGAAATATGTCATCCAGCTCTGTGAAACAAGCCTAAGCAAGACATTCACTTTCAAACGGCTTTCTACGACTAAACCAGCTAACCTGGTGGTGGTGAATACATTTATGTTGCAAAGTGGTTCTACAAACAAGTCAAGTCATGGGGTTGTGTACTTTGTCCACCACTGCCTACATCTTCATCACAGAATCAAATATATCCACATGTACATTCACACAAACATTTGCTGCCCCAAAACCAGACATGGATATGTTAACAACGATGCACCCTGTGTATATGTGACACATGTGGCGTGTTGTGGCTTTACCATCTGGTCTGTACTGAGCGATGATGGTCACAGTCTGGCCTGCGTTCTTCAGGGCTGCGGCTGCCTGTTCATGCGTGGCCATGCGCAGGTCCACGCCGTTCACCTGGAACACACAAAATGACCGTTACCACCTAGAGCTGACAAATCTCTGTGTCACTATGGTGTGTGTGTGTGTGTGTGTGTGTGTGTTTGTGTTAAGACTTCATGAAGAATAGTGTCCTCACACTAAGGATCTGGTCGCCCTTGTGCAGCTCTCCGCTGAGGTCAGCGGGACCCCCTGCTAGGATGAAGGAGATAAAGATGCCTTCTCCATCTTCTCCTCCCACAATGTTGAAGCCCAGACCTGTGGAGCCTCGGTGGATCAGCACTCTTCGAGGGTCCCTGCAGACAGATGGTTGAGAGGGTAAAGCAGAAAACAGAGCAGGTCACAACATCAATACAAAGTCAAATTTAGTTCATAAACACAAACACTAAAGCTAATACTCTCCTCCTCCTACTGTTACTTCTACTATCTGTTCTTCTGTTTTGCTTACCTAGGAATGTCTTCGTCTCCCATCATGCCATGCAGAACAGGAGAAAACCGGCTAGGTGAGGTGGGAGTGAGGGCTTGTGGGTAATCTGACCCCAGATAACTGGGGTGACTGAGGTCTGTATCCATGTGAGAATATGCTGGAGAAACACAGACACAAAAACCAAAGCAGGATTAACACACAACATAATATAAAGTCTATAATGCACCTTACACCAGGCATGTGCACAAAGAAATCCCCTTTGGAAAGTCATGTGTTTATCTTTTCTCTAAAAATGTGTGCTATCATCTCATATATTATTTTAAGATTTTGAGATATAGGGGAAGCCTTTTTTATCAACATAGTCATGTGTCAACCACTTCACTCCATACCTATCAAACCTCATCATGGTCTAGGAAAATACAATTTTTACAAATCTTATCAGTCATTTACTGAGGTGCATCTATCCAATAAAAAAAGCCAAAAAAAAAAAAATAAAAAAAAATGACTGTGTGAAAATGTAACTACATCCTGAATCTTGGTTTTGTATTTTCCTGCAGTTCCCACAATGTTCTTCTCTGTTTGACTACTTGTCTTCCACCATGTACTGTATTTTCCAAATAATTTCTGAACAGCTATGTTGAAATGCTCTTGTTTATTTGTCTGGACCTCTTGCCCCCGGCATGCCTGGGAAAAGTCGGTCAACACAGTGTAAAAAAAAAAAAAAAAAGAGAGTGATCCATACTGCTGGTGAGGTCTGGAGGGTTGTAAGAGTTGGTCAGGTACAGGTTGTTGGGCTTGGCCACCCTGAGGTAGACCACCTCGGCTGTGTTCTTCAAAGCCCCCACCGCGTCCTCATGCATCACGTCCTCCAGACACACACTGTTCACCTGACCAGGCGCACAAAGCAAGGAGACATAATCAGGACCATTATGTACAATTTACAGCTATACAAGGCACAGAGCTCTACGATTTATAACAAACTCTGGCTCCTGTACTCATCATCGAATGCTTTATGATTTGATTTGACTCCAGCAGTCGTCAGCTTTGTTCCACCAGGTGGCGTCCTTACAAACTTCCACAGATCTAAGGGCAAAAACCTTCTCCTAATTTGCTCCCTGGACTTAGAATAATCTGCAAAGGATGCTAAATTTTAATAATCTAATTCACTTGGAAGAATTTAAAGCAACAAAATGCAACTGCCTCATTTGAGCTGGTTTTAGCCTCTTCCTTGTATGTTTGGTCCCTGTCCGGTGTATTTTACTCTATTTAAACTCTATTTAATCTTGGACTGGTCTCCCTTGGAAAAGAGATCATCCATCTCAAGGGGTTAAATAAGGGTTAGATAATAAATTACAAAATAAAACATTTTAAAAAAGGCTCTGTGTGGAAGGGTGCTGCTCGATCATCTGACAAAATGTGACACTGTGTCCCCCAAGCTGACACATCCAAGGTGGCGTTCACATGGAACATTTGGCATCTGTCACTTTCACGACCAAGCTGGCACTGGAACCCTTTGAACACATTTTACAGTTCAGGGAAAATGGCATTTCTCCATGTAAACTGACACAATTTGACATAAAAGTGTGGTTTGAAAGGGTCTTCATACAGGTGGTGCTTATCTATCCACCTACAATGTCAGCTTCACACCAAATCTATGCAAGGACACACAGTCTAAGTGCTTGAACATAGAGAGGAATTTGTGTATGGGAATTCAGTGACATGCACATAAAAGTACAGTGTGTGTGTGTGTGTGTGTCCTAGATTATATATTTATAAAACAGAGCACGTGACCTTATTAAACAATGATGGCCATTTTTTATAAACAGAGTCGTAGAATCATGGTGTCACATCCTATTTAGGAGTAAAGCACTGGACATCTCGGACACCATTTAGTAGAAATTCTAGCACCATTTTGATGCTGCTGGTGCTGAACTTGGACCTGCTTTGCTACAGTCTCCCTGCTGTCCAACAGATGGCAGTAACACTGCTCGACACACACTGTGGCACTGCCACAGTTAAAACATTTATCCCATCCCACACATCTATTACCATATTAATGAAAGTAATCTCAGGGCATGAAAATTACAGCTGTAATTTATCTTGGCTCTTAATACATCAATGCTGCTGAAGTACACAAGTGTGTGAGCGTCGGTCTGTGTGTATGTTTGTGTATGTCTGCCAAATGAGAAAACCAGGGCTTTCAAGTGTGTGTGCGTACACATGAGCATGCATGCTGGCTAGGATATACGAGTGACCGACCGCTAATATCTTATCCCCAATCTGCAGACGGCCATCTTTATGAGCAGCACCGCCTTCAATGATCTTGGTGACATAGATACTGTTATCTCCTGGTATGTGCTGGTTTCCCACCCCTCCAGCGATGCTGAAACCTAAACCTGGGGAAAAAGGATGAGAAAGGGAGGGAGCAAGAGAGGCAGGTATGGGTTAATTCTGAGCAGAGATGCTAAATCCAGATGGCAGAGCTAAGATGGGTGAAAAGCATTCAAATGCCCACACAAAATCACTGACACACTGATCCATAATCACGCATGCTGTCAAACACTCACAACTACCTTTGGGCCCTTTGATGAGTTTGATCTCAGTGACTTTCTCTGCTGCTGGTTTTCTGCGGAGGACGTAGAGGCGGACGATAGCACCTGCCTCCTTAAGAGCCTCCACAGCTTGGCTGTGTGTCACCTCCCTCACATCGACATCATTCACAAAGAGGATGCAATCATTCACACTAAGAAACAGACAGAGGGAAGGAGACAGTGGGAGGGAAAGTGAAAATGCAGCATGAGTTTGTTTTGGTGAGCAAATCTGGTATAATACGCCACCTGACAAGGTCAGGAGCAGTCAACTTCCAACATTTGCTGTGCTGCGGATCCGGTGTCACCACCAGCGTTAAGTGCTCCCCCTTCCCAACTCTCAATATCTGATTGTAAATTGAGAATAAAAGAATGACAAAACCGTTGTGTTATTGATCTATGAGGTTCTGGACAACTGCACCATAGTTATTTTTTTTATCGTGAATGATGAAAGGTTGATACATACAGGAAAAGTGACAGCTTGGGGGTTCAAGAACTGCGAGCGTAATTTGATGAAACAGCAATTTTCAGACAAACACAATTTTCCTTGAAAGGCCTAAAAACGTTACTTATCACAATGCCATTTGTGTGCTTACAATTGGATTTCTGCTCGAGAAAAATTGCCTGCAAAATTTAGAAATAATCTGTGGGGTCACAAGAGGTTTAATTATAGAGAGACATCAATAAAACCATCTCCAAAGGGAAGCAGAGACACTGCATCGTTATACGAGGGACTGCACAGTGACAGGCAGAGCTGAGCGATGTTGGCAATAAATAATTTGATCTTCATAGAAAGAAGAGTGTATTTTTTTCATCATTTTAAAATAGCTCATAGATGAAAGAAACGCTGTCTTTTTGGATGTGTACTCATTGTGTACAACAAAAAGGCTTCTACATAACACCAGAATGTTTACTTAAAGTTGTGCCATACAAGAAGCCTTTTGGTGTCATTTAAAAAAGCCCCCGAATTTCATGTGCATATGATTTTTATGATTTTACATAAACCATTACCGTGTCATAAAAACATTTATGCACATATGAAATGTTCTATATCAGCTATACTACAAGGACTTTCTTAGAGGTGATATATGAGTCATCAAACAGAGATAACAAATGATCTATAGGGATGCCAGTGCCATTCTATTTATGGCATGAATTTAGGACTTTGTTACAGATTCTCAAATTATAGGAGATTATATGAGATCCAGAGAGACTACTACATGAGCAACCATAGGATTGCAAGAGTATTGTCTTTATTACTCTCCCTGAGGTGTTTGACACATTGCTCGCAGCAATCATAAAAGGCCAAGAAAGCCCGTGCATTCAGGCAAATATTAATCCTTGGTTCCAGGACTCCAGAAACTCGGAAGTCATCCCAGAGGGCTGCTGATAGGTCGTATGAAAAGATGAGGGTGTGACGCCTCAGTCTGTGTCATGGTTATTGTAGTGTTACAGGGAAAAGGGCTCATAAAATGCACAAACTCTGCACTACAAGCTGTTTCAAAGGTGGGAAAACAAACTTCACATTTGTCACAAATTCTTGTAATGGCCTCCCTGAGAATCTGTTCCCTCTAATCTTTTCCTTGAGATCTAATTTCTGTATATTAAACAATGCCATTTGCTGTTTGTTTGGTTGGCATTGCATCTTTTTTTTTTCATCTGAAGTCTGTCTTCACTGCTGGTTCCTACACATTTCCTCCATTTGCACAATAAAATTAAGCATATCACAAGCACTAGGAGATTTAAATCTTAACAGTGGGATTATGGAGTTTCATATGGTAAGCCAAAATCTTGACACAGAAAAAATATACAGTATATTT
Source organism: Myripristis murdjan (assembly GCF_902150065.1). NCBI lineage: Eukaryota > Metazoa > Chordata > Actinopteri > Holocentriformes > Holocentridae > Myripristis > Myripristis murdjan. Next base: position 26,814,785 of record NC_043993.1, read on the forward strand.
AATTTAATATATATGCTGTATACATGTATTACACCCACACCTTCTCCTTTCCTTCTTGTTTTGCTCAAAATGGGTCCAAACCTGGTATGCACAGTATAAACAAGAATCATTTGTGCCCCAAAAAACAAAATAAAAATAGATCAATCATACTGCAGACACAGCAAGTGTTTCACGATCAAAACTGCAGGAAAATTCACAAGTGATGGCCGATATTGATCTGGTTGAGATGTGCCAGCCTTGAACGAGAGGCGAGTTCATCTATCCTCTCTAATGTAACTGTGACACTGGATGGGCTCCACTGCTGTATTGTACTTGGTTCTTAAAATGAAGGGGTCAGGTTAGATCTGGGCAGTGGACTGGGCGGGCTCGCTGGTGCAAAAACAGCCAGTTGTCTGAGTGAGTGAACACAAAGGATAATGTGCAAGAGGGCTGGCAGAGAAAAATACAGGGGACGGCTGCAGCAGAGCTACATGTGTCTCCTCTGAAAACCCCCTGAGCTATCCCAAGGTTTTTAATTGTATGTAAGTTAAGGTCTGAGAGAGGATATATGAATTTATGTATGCAGGCTAAGAGAATGTATGTGCTCATGTGGCTTTACCTCAGCCGTCCATCTTGAGCTGCAGCTCCTCCAGGTATGATTTTAGTGATGAAGATGCTGGGATCATCGCCCACATGGGGATTGTCTGTTCCCCCTGCTATGCTGAAGCCCAGGCCTGAGTTACCCTGAACAAATACACAGGCGGATTATTAATCACAGCAGGGGCATTTAATGGTGGCTTTTATCCTGTAAAGATCACATGATTAGTACTAAATAAAGCCACCAATCACTAGGAGTGTATAAAAGAATGGATGTGTACATTAAAGTCAGTATGAATGGACCGACCGACAGACTCACTCTCTCCAGTGTGATCTCCTCATACTCGATTTCCCCCTCTGTCCCATTCACCTGTGAGAATAAGATGTTGCTGTTTCTGTTAACTGCTATTTAGGGAGAAACTGGTTTCATTTTATGATAGTCATCCTTTTCGTACAGGAAATCAAACATATTTATAAACAGTGCAGTCCAATTTAGACCACAAACCTCCACCAGCACTTAACATTTATCTGGCACACAAAGCTCCTTTGTAGTGGTTTATTTTTGTTTAGCGTTTGCCTGCTGGGTTTGATTTTCCAAGAAAATAACGTGTGAATGCAAAGCTGTTTCGCAGCTGATTTCAAAGTGCCTGCATGCAGCATATTACTGTAAATATCATGATCAACAAATTGTGGCCATTCACAATCTGGATTGACACTAAAATCTACTTTATCTGTCCTCAAAATTTCACCTAAATCCATCTTGCCAATAAAAAGACAGACAAGTGAAAACATCCTTACTTGAGTGTGATATTTGCATTTTTGTTAAAGGAATACTTCAATGTTTTGGGCAAAATACCCTGAAATTCCAAGACCTGTATTTCACGTGCACATCATACACTGTGTAAATAAGACAGCTTCAGAGCTGCTGTAACATTTATTTTTTTCACTTTGACAGAGCGAGGCTAATGACTCCCATAGACGTCAAGTCTTTATGCTAAGCTAACATGAAATACATATAGGAACTGAACCACTGGACTTAACAGAGGTGAAAATGGTACATTATCGTGTCTTAGTCTGGGCAAATGGGAAAGAGGCAAAAAATTGAAAAAGCCCAAAATGTTGGAGTATTCCTTTAAAGTTTCTTTTTCACATTGTCTGTATTGGATCGTCCACAGCAAAGGGAAACACAAAGGCCGGGACGACGTGCAGCCAAAGGTCCGAGGACACTGTGGTTACATGACATGTGCCTTAGCTCACTGAGTCACTGGGAGACTGGATAGATCGCCTACTGAGAACAGGGCCACTGTAGCACATGCTTTATATCTGATCGCTGCTGAGTTCACCATCTGGTTAAAGAGCTGAGCTACATATCAGCTGCACCTCTATAATTAAAAAAAAATCCCTAAGGAAGGGAGACTCAAGCAACTTCAAACTGCATTGTTTAGGTGTTTGACCCAGAAAACACTTTCTCATACTGCTGTAGCGCTGCAAAAGTAGTCATCTATGAGGACTGGCTTTTTACTCTAAGAGGCTTCACTCCCTAATCCCTTACCATTCATGGTCACGTTTTAGAGGTGTTTCACATCTCATTTTTTTTTTTAAACTATATTTTCGAAGAAGTCATACAAATTAAGTCACATTACTGTTCTGTTCAGTTCAAAATGTATATCAGAGGGTGTGTACATAATTTATTCATCCAGTAAATTTTGAACATTAACTTTAAAAGCTTAATTAAAAAGGAGTAAAATTAATAATTCGAATTAGAACAATACACAAAGTCACATCTGGAAAGTATTGAAATGACTGATAATATAGACTGAGCGTAAAGCAGCATATAGGTTAGTCAGAGTCTAACATAATAACACAATAAAGAGAAGATTAAACATAATCCTTACATATGGGGAGCCATCGAGTGTGTCAGTGTTCACCACCACTGGAGGAGAATTTCCCTGGAGGCAGAGAAGGAAGTGGCAGAAACGTTATTAAGAAATAAGAGCAGAAACTCAAAGAGCAGGCACCTCTGGTATGAATCCTCAGCATGGCACCTCTGCCTCCGCCTCTCCTGCAGTCACAGCCAAGAATGATGGCCATTTTAGCTCTTGGCTGTGATAACACTGTTCTCACTCCGCTGTGGATGTCACTCTGCTAGGGGAGAGAGTGCACCGCCAGAAAGAGTCATTTGTTACGATCCATCGACAATGGACATGGAAACAACTGATGTGAGCCCTGTTTTTCCTCTGCCTTGCTCATTGGTTTAGGTTGGAGCAGCTTAGAAGGGGGCAATATGGGGCAATATGAAGATTTACAATCAAGGTTATCAGTAGTGTTAAATAATTATGAATACACATTGAATTCATTTCACTGCATTATGTATTTAAAATTACCACCAAAAACACTGGCTGATGACCAACCATCGGCTTGGTGTGTCACAGCGTAAAGTGTAGAGCCCAAGAAAGCATCTCAGTGTTTCAGCAACTCATTAACTAAGAACAAGGCAATAGACACACCAAGAAAATGAGTCAATAACAAGACAGGCAGATTAGATTGCACTGATATGAGTTACATTTACCTGCTCTCTCTCACTCTCTCTCTCTCTCTCTCTGTCTCTCTGAGTCTCTCTCTCGCTCACACACACAGGATGTCAGGGACACTGAATATGCAGCCACAGCTCACTTACAGTCAGTATTAACCTCTGCACAGCATCTTTATTCTTCTGCTTTTTTTTTTTTTTTTTAAATCCCTGCTATTTTTCTCACACGCTCTCATCCTTGTCTGCTTCTTTCCAGGATAGATTTTCTGTGCGTAAAGGCATTTTAGGTCTGAAGATGCAAATTTAGCATCATGTACTCCTCAGAGAGTGTTCAGTCTGCAGCATCTCTGACTCTATAAACTCCTGTATTTATTTCTGTCATTGTTTCGTCCCACCCTGATTAGCATGGGGAAGACGCTGTGCATCTAAAGTGCTTACAGAACAGCAAACAGCAGCAGCAGCAGCATAAAATCAGCTTACTGACCTTCACAGACCTGACAGCTCTAATACACAGGGCTGGTACACACACACACACGCACACAGACGCATGCACACACACACACACATACATACAAATGAAACTACCATTAAAAATTGAACAACATTCCAAGGATTTAAGGAAAATAATAATCTTCATATCCGTTCCCAGTACCTTTTTGTAATGGCTACAGGATACAATCTCACTCAGAGATAGTGGAAATTAAACCAAAGCATATTACCCTTAAGTGTTGCCTATACTCAGGAAAACTCAGGGAATTGGCTCAGAATGTATCATAATTATTCCCATAAAATTGGAGTCAAACATCAACCATGATGTAAGAATATATGGCTCAAATGATGAACAGACTTGAAACTCTGCCACAGAGAACTCAAGAGCCCTACTTTTCCTGTGCGCTGTTAGATTATAGCAGCAGTGAGCGGAGCTTTACCCTTTAGCTGTGTCTAACGGGCCGTGCTACTCAACATTACGTCAAGAGCATCCTTATCTGGAGACAGAAATAACAGGCATAGCCAGCAGAAATCCAAGCCCAGCGCAGGCAGTTACCCTGCAGGGATTTTGACAGAGCCCTCTCCGCTCCCCGCTCTGTTCTGTCAACTTGTTAGAAGTCGGGGTTGTGAGGATTTACATTGTTTGGCCGTTGCCCACCAATATTTTAGCAGCACCTATACAGCTGAGCCATCCACTGCTGCGCCTCTAATGCCAGCAACACCATCCATCCTCATGCAGACCTTCACCTCCTGATACACCACAAACCAAGTGTCAGAATGAATTTGCAATGAAAGACTCAGCTAAAACAGATCCACTGTGCTTTGTTCAGTTGTGTAATTTCGACATTTTGCAGTATTTACAGTACAGTATTTTTACAGCATATTAGATTATATAATTTGATTTCTAACATAATTTCCTGAGAAAAATTAGGGGTTGGCGACATGGCCTTAAAATACTATCACAATAATTTTTTAGGGTAATTTGCATTAATGATATTCAAGATGATATGAAAAAATAAAATAATAACTACAGAATGGCACTGTATGGGGGCAAGGGGGTCATTGTCTATTGAAAATATATGAAAAAATACATTAGCCTATATCTACCTTACTATTTCTTGTTTCATCATTTTAATTCAAATTAATTTTTCAGCTTATTTTAGTGTTTTTACTCCATCTGTATCTAAGGACACTTTGTTCAATAAAGTGCAGTAGTGAGGCTTTTATGGTGCCATAAAGGTAACAAATTTTGATACCCAGCTCTAATAACAACATGTTTAAGATGTATGTGTCTGGGCAGATGAAAGTGCTGGCTTCACGGTGACAGTGACCACAAAGCTGCGCGGGAGTGATGAGAAAGTAATGGCTCTAATGGGAAAACCTGAATGGGTTGAATTATACTTGGGCAGCCATTATTAATATTTATACCTGGGCAGTGTGGAAAACGCTGAACTAATTTGTGGTCAGAGGCTGACGCTGCTCTGTTAGTTGTTGTGGTGACAGAAAGCTGTAGGCAAAAGCAACAACGTGTCTTCATACTGCTATACCATGGATATCATGATATGATACTTTTTTTTCATGTGCAAATTTATACCGGTATTATTGTGAACAATATGACATGGCACAGCCCCTGTTGCAATAGTATGATCAGTTACGTCACATCAAAAACTGATATCTGGCATGCGCTGTACTGGAATTATACACAACAGCCTTTTTAAATTCTCCACTCACATCTGACTGTAAAAACTTGCTGACAGTGGAAAGCATGCCAGTCTGTCACTGTAAGGGTGTAGCTCCGTACTGTATATGCCCTTTCACAAATACCACATGTGAATTACATCATACGTGGCAATAATCTGATCAATCTGCTTCTATGTACGCCGGGTATGTATGCATGGTAGTCCACCGATTATCTGCATGTTCACACCTCCGGCTCCGCGTTCCTTTCGGTCTTTTTCACACTTTATACATGGCAGAGTACGCAGTGGTAACTTCAAATATCAGCAGAAAGGATGATGTCATATCTGCTGGTAGTGGATACAAAGCAAGGCTTGCATTAGAGGCTCTGCACACCTTTTAGCAGCTGGAAAGCCTTTCCATATAAAAGCAAGTACCTAATGCCCTCTATTGAAATTTGCAATTTCACATTATGAATAAGTGTGTGCCAGAAAATGAAAGAGGGCCTTTTGATAGCGGCAATTAAGCAGGCATGCAGTGAGAGGTGGTTTTCTGTAAGCCTGATGAGTGTCTGAATCTGAATCTCTGCTCCTCTGTTGAAGTGTTGAACAGAGAAAGCAGGGTAAACACTGAGAGAGATAACAACACCAAAGACTCCAGACTGGCCCTAACCTCAAGGCGGTACAGTGCTAATGAAGGGATGACAATGAGAAGGCAAGTGTGTTTGTGTGTGAAGCGTTGTGTTGAGCGTGCTGGGGGCTGGGTGGTGATTTGGGAAGAGAATGGCATGAGACTTAAAGGTACCTCTGTGCTTGTATGTGGGTTGTAAGTGTGAGTTTGAGAGCAGGATATGACAGAGGCTAAATTGGATGGCAGGGTATAGCTCTCACATTTGCTTGTGTGTGGTTTTCAAATTAGAGATGAAAAAAAAAAAAACACTAATTCTAAATGTGTTGCAACACCATTAGAACAGGATTTCCACACATCTGTGAAGAAACACACACAGCCAGTGGAGCATTTGATCAGGCATGCTGTGATTCAAATATTTATCATCATGGGCCCTATACGCAGCGACAGCCTTAAATTAACCTGAGCTGTTTACCTGCGCACATGCTTATTATTATGAATGGCATCCAACATATTCTGCAACCACAAACGTCATTCCTGTGCTAAAACAGCAAAAGAACAAACATTTAGAAGCACAATCATCGCAAAGAAGAGCACAAATACGTCAATAATGCTTTTTAGGAAACAAGTCGTAATAAACCCACATGTCAACTGGGTGCCTACCAGCATGTGATGTCGATGTTTCTTGGCTTTGCGTACGTTGTTGATGAAGCGGCAGCCCATCTTTTTGGCGTACCACACAGACATAAACATCCTGCCGGAGCGCTGGAAACTAGACTACGATGGGGACCGGGGAGCAAACCCTGCTCACCTCCAAAAATGACAGACACGCCCAGTGAGTGAGTGGGTGGGTGAAAGTGTGAGATGAAGCTTCAGAGGTGTCTCCTCTGAAAAACACAGCAAAAGCACCACCGCACATTCAGCCTTCGTTAAAAAGGCCTTATTGCTATTGCGTGCCGTAACAGCTGCTCTGAAACCAAAGGGACGCCACATTAACTAAATGAAATACTGGATCATTAAACATATGCTGTTTAACTTAGCACATGCATGTCCAACTTAACTTTGTATTCAGTCTATATAAAAACATCCTAATACCACAGATACAGAGCTTTACGCAGAGGATACAGCTTTTTACAATTTTAAATCCAGACTTGCAGAAAGAGGGCAGCCCAGTGAGAATATTCCTCTTGCTGAGTCGGCGTTGGAGACCTCCTTGGAGGAAGCCCCATTCCATCCTCTAAACCGTGGCTCGAGCTATCAAAATGACTCCTAGCCTGTTAAACGTGGCATCAACTGGTACCTCGTCGTCCTCTCTACAGAAATGACCGATCCACACCGGGAATTAAAAGAAAATCAGCATTCACAACCAGATCCCGTCGTTCTCCGTCATCTGTTTCACAGGACTGCATAACCGGAGCCTCTCTGCTCCTGCTCTGAGCTCAGGGAGATTGCAGTTCATATTTTCTGCTGCTACTGTACCCCTCCCATCCCCGCTGCTCAGGGAAAGAGGAGCGAGCAGGAAAGTTTGATGGCAATTACTCAGCTGTCTCTCTGTATAATGTTGAAGCCGGTGATGTGAGAGGGGAAGGAATTATACTTCAGCTGAACTGAGAGGGACAGCAGCTCAAACTGGACTAACTTATCCCAGGGACCACTTCAAACTGATGGGGGGGCACCGCCTGCTAAGCTCCAATTCTACAGTCAGTCAGCCAGACAGAGTGCTGAGACCACAGCCGCACCGGGGATTGTAGGGAGGATGGAAAAAAAAAAAAAAAACAAAAAAAACATGTATGACATCGGATTATATCTGCTTGTCACGTGTGTTTCCCCAAGTTCTTGCTTTTCTCTTTTAAGATGTTCCTACGAATTGATGATTTGGTGATGAAATTTTTATGCAAAAGAAAGTGTTCACAGATAGTGCAAGGCCTTGCAATTTTGACCATCCTCTCTTACATCATCTTCATTAACTCTTTCATGCCCTTAAAGGAAACAGCATGAATAACAGTTTTCATAACTCCTTGCTAATTTTCTACAACAATGTGCACAGGGCTTCTGGTAACTTAAACAGTGTCACCCACTTTTTTTAAGTGGGTCATCCTGGGTGGAAAAAAAAACGTGCTTGCTTGGTTTTTAAAGCGATATAAGACATTTACTTGTTAACAAGCAAATTACTGCCACTTTCTTCTGTGACTTTATCCAAGTAAACACATAAAGTCACATAAAATGCATTAACTTTGCAAAAAGTTGCAAAGTTAAAAGTTGTGTTAAAATCAAACATGTTGGTGGTCATCATTAATCACAGAACTGTCATTTCATCCTGCCCTGTGTTCTGCTTGTTTTTATAAATAATTTCACTCAACCATTGCCTTTTTTCTCTGACTTTTATCCATATTATTTCATCATTAATTAAGTGAGACTCTCTTAAGCCCCTCTATTTTTATTTCACCTGCACAAGGTATCTACTTACTCCTGTTTATGCTTTCTCATATTCCTTTTGAGAAATGAATAAATAGTAAAATACTAATGATATACTTCTTCTGCTGCTTAGCTTGATGTTGTTGCTGCCAGTGGATTCAGCGCCATGGACAGCAACACACTTAGACAGGAAGGAGAATGAGATGGGTGGGATGTGTGAAGAAGAAAATTATTTGCTGATTACACTGTGTGATATACTGCTTGGCATTCATCATTTGCAGCTCCTCAAGCAAATTATTAATTAGTTTGTGTGGCCTGATGAAGGCACACAACTGCTGATGCTGAAAAGAGCAGAATTCACTGGGAAAACATGACTTTAATTCACAGCTTTCTCATAGCTCGCTCATGCACACTCTCTCTGAAACAGGCAGATGGACAGAAAAACGTGTGATGTATATGTATGTATGTGTGCACATATCCACACACACACACACACACACACACACACATACACACAAATGCAAGCACGCACAGCAGTTACGTAAGGACATGCTGAAGGACAAGCTCTCAGCTGACATTTCACTAAATAAAATTCACTCTACCTATCTAATTTTCCCACCCTTTGAGCTGCAAGGCCCTCACTATCTGTCTTGCTCCACCATTCAGCACGAACAGCTCTCTCCTCTTCTTCAGTGCATTTTTTTTTTACCCTCCCTTTCCTCCCCCCCTCTCCTTCCCAGTAGACCTGAGCTGCAGCTGCACAGTAATTACACTGAAGCTGCAGGGACATATTTAAACATTTATTAAAGAAAAGTAAGGAGGACGAAGAAAATGGAGATAGAAACCAGATACCGACCAGACAAGAGAGTAGAGTAGAAAGGGAGGGGGGGTTGATGGGGAGCTCTTGGGGAAACACCAGAGAAAACGGTAATTGAATCCTCACATTAAAAAAAAAAAAAAGAGGAACGATTGCCTTTTTGTGCTCAATGTCAAACACATCTTAGAGGTGTTGACAGTATTTAGTCGGAGCGGGGTTTGTGGTGAAAAGTAGATGTGGGGGAACAATGCTCTTGTTAGAAAGGAGAGGAACTGAAATGAACTTGTTTTCAGCTGGAGGAGAGATAACGGAGTGTAAAGTCAACAGGAAGAATGATGCTCGGTAAGCAAAGACATGGCCCCCGGACCGGATCCTCAATGCCAGTTTTTTTCCTCACTGCCCTGCCAGGTGATGAACTAAAGACAAGTGGGATGTTTAGAGCGCCAATGTTTTATTATAAAATGACTGTATTTTTTTGTTTAAAAACACAGAATTCCTTCAACAGAAAGGGATTTTCATCCTGTCTCTGGCTGCCAGTGACTGCTCTTGAAGCTAAAAAGATATGAAAAGAAAGGGATATGGGCTCACTTGTTCACTTTTAAAAGAAATTTCATCCAAAAATACAGAATGACTGATTATTTTTTTTCACTCATTTCATGCATATAAAGGCCAAACCTATTAAATTTCAGTATTTACATAATCAACTCATTGTTGGAAAATATCGGAAGATAGAAAATGACCAAATGCTGATTTTACACGACTTACAGGAAAGCAAATGTTGAACTTGTAAGATTTTAAAAGTACAGCACCACTGACTTCACTTCCAAGATAGCAAAGTACTATCAGGGACGTCTTTGAGATTGGCGGAGAATGCTGTAAATAGTGACTCTCTTCCAGATAAAAAAGCTGATTATGTGGCATGGTGGCTCATCAAGCAAAACCCACAGTGTTAATTTGAATATGAATTTTACCCTTCGTTAGAATATAAATTCTCAGCCTGAACTACTGAAGTGAAAAGATTCATTAATATTAGCACAGATCAGCATCATTAACTTCCGATAAGGTTTAGAAATATGAAGAAAAAATACACTTTGCACTTGAATGGATATGAAACCCAATAAGCCCAAAAAAGTTTGCATGACCTCACGGTCTTATTTCTCGAAAACAGCTGTTTCACCAAAGGAAAAATCACTGTTCCCATCTTAAAAGAGGGACAGGGTGACCTGGTGATAAAACAGACTGTCCTCCACACAGGTCACAGGTTGCAATCTCGCAATCGCCTGTGTGTCTGTCTTTGTCGAAATGTCCTTCACCTAACCTGCTACCTATGCTCTGACTCCTGCTGGTAAAATACAAACAGAGGAACACACCAAGAAACTGCACTCTTAATTACAGTAATTTTAAAAAGAGAGGTCTCATTTGAAGCTAAATTGTTGTAACACCCACATGCCAAAACGTCTACATAACCCCAAGACCTCCGCTTACTTTGCCAAATTACTGCAGTGCTTCCAGAGAGCATCCTACCCATAAATCAGCAGGGACAGGAGGCCTAGGTACTGGCAAACCCCACACCATTAAAGCAATAAAGAGGCAGACTGAAGACACCACCTACACATCAGCGGACACTACACAAGCGCTGCCCTAGCCACAAAGGCATCTTTATCATGCATGCGTGTGCAATGTATCTTGGAGACCGTGTCGCCTTGTTTAGTTTACTCAGCCAGAGCAGAAAATTGCATGCACACATACACACACCAAAGCATGCATAAGAGAATTCACTCGAAAGTGCATCATTTTTCTTGTTACTGCTTCTCATTACTTTGTACATTCTTCTTTCCTCTAGCTTACTGTATAATGTAGGGTGCAGATAGTGTTCCTGGCCCATGCTTTTAACTGTTTAATTATAACCAGACACTATTAGACTGGGTGTGTCTAAAGTAAGGATGAGCAGATAGGGACAATAAATGATGTACTCTTGCAAGAACAGTGTCTTGTTTCACAGGGAGGGAGAAACTGCAAGCCTACACTTTCCACTGATCACCTATTTGATCCTTTAAAATTAAAATACAGCTCTACCTGGCCTTTGCATTTGAATTTAAAATTTTTTTTTATGGCACACAGGCTTTGTTTATAGGGGACAATTTGCTCGCTGCTTTGCTAGAGGCAGGAGGGAAAAGCCATCGGCGCTTTAATATAAATTCATCTGCCATGACATAAACTTTTAGCCTTGCAAGCCAGCTGAAGTCTTGCGAGCAATTCATGGCCCGTGAGGCTAATACAACCTGCCTTATCATAAAAGTGTTTTATTGATAAAGCAGCACGGCCATCCTCTCAAGGTTATGAAAGGCACTCTCCATAGGCAAACACTGACACCTACAGGTTTCACTCCTGCTTTGCACATAGGTATCTATCTATCTATCTATCTATCTATCTATCTATCTATCTATCTATCTATCTATCTATCTATCTATCTATCTGTCATATAAACATAAATACATGCATATGAGGTGTGCAACAGAAATTGGGAAAATGATTTCTATTCAGTACATTGAAACTGCCTACTGACCTACTAATGCAAAGTTATCAGATATGCTGACTACACAGCAGCCTGGTTACTATGCAGTAATATCACTGTTTATGTTGTGGTGAAATTACAGCACAATATTGCAACATTTTTTCCGCTTTTTCAGCCGTATACATCGTGATGCCGGTGAGGCCCAACAGCAGCAGCCAGTGAATGCAGGCGGTACAAATCTGTCAGACAAAGACTGATGATGAGTGTGAACACACCGATACAATCAGAATACAGATGACCTCGCACTGCTCAGCGGTGCAGATGTAATGACGTCGAACGGACAGGCAGCTGTCTGCGATCAGACGGCCAAACTTTGTGAGTGACATCAAATTGAGGAAGAGACGGTAAATGGAGACGTTAAAGCTGGACTGATGATGATGATTGATGATGATATTGATAACTTCAAAAGCGGTTCTCGATGACAGCGCGGCAGGGAGTACTGTGCTCTTACCAGTGTGGAAACAGCAGAGGTGTACATTGGAGTGTGTCCCGTTGACATCAACACTGGCTGCAAAACAACAGAAGGGAGAGCATAATTGTGCAGGGCAGGCGGGTGGGAGCAGGGGAGGTGCAGTGGATGGGTGACCCTTTTTTTTTTTTTTTTAATTTCAAAACTTAGTCAACTTCCCCTGGACGGGACAGCTGACTGAGTTTGTGCAGCTCTTTTTTGCAGTCACACACACAATCACAATTGATATCACTTTTTCAGAACCAGTATGTGATAATATTGGCATGTCATCAGTATCGGCCGATATCAGCTTTAAAATGAAGTATCAGCAAATATGTGAAATAGGTCAAATTTGCCCTGGTTGTGACAAAACAGGTATCATCTACGCCTGTTTAAGTAGGATGAATCTTACAGTTTTGTTCTCAAAAAAAAGAAAAAGAAAAAAAGAAAATACTATATGAAAATAAACATGGCATGTTTTACATAACCTAAGTTGAAGTTGTTTTCTTATTATGCTCTGTGAGTGTACATTTTTGAGAAGCACTGGATTTTATGTCTGCATCTGCCAGTGGGCCGTCTCAGTAAGAGTAGGCATAATAATGTTAATTCCACTACAGGAGAGACTTGATGCAATCAGGTGGAAAAAAAATATGTGCATATATCAGTATCGGCCCAAAGAAGTGGAAAATTTTGGCATATGGCACATCAGCATTATTGGATTTTTTGGGTGTGATTTATCAACATTATACATTCTACCTAGTATTTAATTTACTCAAACCACCTAGCGTTTAAATATTTAAAAAAAAAAAAAAAAAAAAAAATACAGAAAAAAGTGCATTAATTGTACATATTTAAGAAATTGTGGACAGGGCATTGAATAACAACATAAAAAAAAAACACGCACAAAAAAAAAAAAAAAAAAAAAACAGGATTCATAATTATAATACAATAGAAAATACATTACATAACATTCTTAGTTCTTTACACTGGCCAAACACAGATAATTGATAGACTTTTAAAACAGTGTATTCAGAACATGTTTAGTCAATTTTTAAAAACAGTGTGGTAGTGACTCCTGATAAAACAGAATATTATTTAACCCGTAAAGCTCAGGCTCTTTCTCTAAATGATAATTGCATTACTCTCAGAGGATCACGTGGTAGAGTGTGCACTGTGCCCCGTATCAAGGCTCCGTCCTTACCACATCAGCCCGGGTTCGATGCCAGATCGAGCCCTTTCCTGCATGTCATCCCCTGTCTCTCCTCTGCCCTTCCTGTCACTCTCTACTTTCACTATCGAATAAAGCAGCAATGCCAAAAAATAATCCTTAAACAATACATGCTACGCCTATGAATTTCACAAAGCTGCAGCTCAGCGTTTTCACATGTCTGGCCACACTTTTACTCCTGCCAGAAAAGTTTTAGTTCGCGGCAAAGCACATCTTTAAAGTATCAGTACCGAAACAGCTGTGTTTGCTGAACCAAGTACACGAATTTGGGAGCTGGATTAGCGCTGATCCTGATATTACCGATACAATCTGTGCACTTCTAGTTCACAGTGCAAACACAGCCTTCAATTGTTGTCTGCTGTGCAGCTCACAGGCGAAGCTTCGAGCCTTTGTGCCTTGCTCAATGACACATCAGTAGTCACTGTTAGGGCGGGGCAGAGCATTAACTTGCATTAACACATTTTCCCCAACAAGGCTGCAGTTAAAACAGACAACCTCCATGACTGTTTTTTTCCTTTTATTTTATTATTATTATATATATATTTTTTTTTTTTTAGCCTTTCTTTAGCCTTATTTTACTGGGCCTTTTGCATGGATGACCTAACCATTAGGGCAGCTACATACATTACATTCACCTTCAACCTAAGACAAATTGAAGAATTATGCATAAATTAAACAAACTGAAAGATCATAAAGAGGCCACAGTGATCACACAGTGTGAAAATCACTAACAGCTTTGAATAAAATCATCTTTCATTTTTTCCATTTACTCATACAAATATAATCCACTTAATCATCACTTATGACCCACTATAGGTGTGTGTTGGTGTGTGTGTCTGCAGAGACCCTGCCCTCTGCATGGATTTTCTTGTTTTGTTGTGCTCGGGACTCCTCTGGGTGTCAGCCTTTGGGCGGTGGGTGTGCAGCTCCCAACCAGATCAACAGCACAACATCCAACAGGAAGTTACGAAAATCACGGACGCACACCACGAAAAAAAGGAAATATAGCAAGGCGAAATGCAAGTAGTTCCATCTCAGTCCTGATTTTAGATACAATCAGAATAAAATGAGTTATGGAACTTAAAACTAAACTGGCCGCCAATATTTTTCTTAAAAAAACAACAAAAAAAAAAAACTGCATAATTAAGATGGAGGAGTACCAATGAACCGAGTCTTTGCATAGACAAGGATGGCCAACCAGCTCTGACAGTGGTGAGTGAGAGCTTGTAACAAATCTCAGCAGAGGGCTAAGGTACAATAATATACATTTTTCTTTATTGTATGGAGTGGGCAGATACAAAGATGGGGTAGAGACACAGCTAAACGAAGGATTGGAGGGGAGGTTTTATGACACGGCAGTGGAGTTATCTGGAAAATCTGGATTTGTATAGGTTATGCATGGATCTTGTAAGGCAAACGACATAATTTCTAGGGCTAGGGCCAAAAGAAAATGTTAGAGGGTTGTTTTCAATGAGATTATCATGACAGTGTGAGGAATAGTGGAGGAAAAACAGCAAAACAAAATAGTTGAGAGAAACCATGGAATAATCATCATCATCAGCATCAGCATCAATAACAATAACAATAACTGCCATCACTATTTTCATTACCATCATCACTCTCAGAAAGGATCAGGCAGATACTGTGTATACACCTGGGACATTCAAAAATGTCAGTACTTGCATGTCTCTCAGAGAATATAAAATGATCGCCGACATGAGGCCGTTTCGGTGGGTAATAAACAGAATGGTTGCAAATAATCATGAGTAAGAGTCACATTTAGATACAGCAGCTTTGTCCATATTCATCCACCAGGCCGGGAACGGGGCTACAGTTTCTTTTTTTCACCACATGAGGATGCAACAGTGCAAACAAGTCCTTTTGAACTAAGTGAGCAGAGGTACCGGGCTCAACTTTCCCTGAACAGAGTCCGAGTCCATAAATAATGCGGCATTCCAGGAATAGAAATAGCAACATTGTGAGCAACACGCTGCTTCTTATATGGTAAAAAAAAAAAAAAAAAAAAAAAAATATTAATAGTACTGAATGTTTGTTATTGCTACACAAATATAATTTCTTCCTTTTTTGTCACAAAGTGTCACATCACATCATTTAACAAATCATAGTAAAATATTTTTGTGGCATCAGATGCAGTATGCAGGGACTATAATTCTGTGATTTTATATGTTGTGCTGTATTGAGGTTACTGTGCAGAGCCTTAGGTGATGATCACTGATACGCCATCATGCAGCTACACCATGTAATCTTATGTATAGTCTGTCTTAGAAAAGATACCAAATAAATAGACAGGCTGAGATTGAATGTTGTTGAGTTCATCTTTCTCCTGACAGAGCTGCTACGTTTTAGGAACTAGAGTGTACTACATTTCAATTCATCACACTCCCATTTTATTCCCATTTTATTTGAACATAATCCGAAAATCTAATGGGTCTCAGTTAAGGCGAAAGTTTTCTCTGTCACAGGCCCACTTTATGACTTACGCTTGCAAGACAAGTTTATTTTTGCATGAAATATATTTCCTATAACAGTTTTAAGTGAGAATGTAATTCTTGCTACTTTGTGGTACAATAAAAGCACCAAAGTAGCTAGTAAGAAAGCAAACTACAGCTTCTCTTATAGAGCTGAGCTTATTAGCTTGTCACTGTCAACTAGCTAGAAGCTTGTTTTGCATTTCCTATTTCTTTGTGTCAAATGTGCTTGTGAAGTCAGGGTGCCACCCCTGACTGCAGTAAGGAAGTTTGAGAGCTAAGAAACATATGAGATCCTGCCGTAACACCTCGAGATATTAGAGCCTTCTGTGGCGTTTATTGTGACAGCTGACACACCAGAGTGTGCTCTTGGTGTGTAGTCATTAATGTGAAACTGACAATACATTGTCCATTTTACATTGTGCAGTGTCCATTTTTGGGAGGCAGAAAAACTACTTGGTTCAGTGTCTAAACTGGCAGATATATTATTATCCTATTTCTACTATGGTGTCAAACAACAAAACTGTGTTTGTTTTGGCTGCCAATGATGTTTCTGCTCCTTATTCTCTCAATAGATCCCTCAAATCAAACATCATCTTGCAAACCCCACTTTATCCACTGATTCTAGTGTAAACCACTAGGATGTTGTGGAAATTGTGATGATCAAAATTGTGACTGACATCGTAGGCATACAGTAACCGAAGCATCAGTTAACATGTGCACATGCACATAAATATCCTGTAGATATTAAGAATTCATAAGCACTCTGCTTTTGACCCTGTGCATGTGCTGTAGCCATGACTTCCTGTGTAAAATAATCAGAGTAAGCTCTTCTCTCTATTATAAGAAGCTAGTTTCACTTCCCCCATCAAGAACATGAAAGGGAGCACGTCTACAGCACAGTATACATTACACTTGAGCTACAAATGTAAATGCTTTGTAAGGGAAACACTTTAATAGAGAACTGGCAGATGTGACGACTGACTTTTGACAGATGTTGACCTTCCACTTACAATATAATTATTAACTGCCCATACTTTGTGCAACCATGATGTCATAAAATCATGACATTTACTGTAAGTGAACTCACAGACTTACTGACTAGGAAGTCGGTCTGAATCTTCAAGAAAAGAAATAACTGAATGATGTAATGTAATGGATCTGTAACCCTCGAAGGCACACATTACAATTACAAGCCTTTGTTAAACAAAACTAAATGACCTCATAATGGTAGATTGCGGGAATAGAGCAAATCGCCTCCCTGCCTCCACAATAAATGGCACACCCATCGCCTCAATGAATGATTACAAATACCTTGGCACGCAGCTGGATGACAAACGCCACTGGGACGAAGGGAATAAATCAAATCAGCAAGAAAGGTCACTGGCTCCTTTTGTTCCCTTTTAAAAGTAAATCATCATATTCTAACACTGCTTTACTATAGTCTTGAACATACTTTATCACGACCTCTCAAACTAGCAGATGGTACTTTTGCACTGTAACGCACTCTAACAATGAGGATGAACAGTATCTTTATAGCGTCCCCAAGAACTTGTATAATGATTTACATTAAAATAAAGACCAGTCACATACTGTAGGCCTATAGCATTTTTATTTGGGGAATCTAAAATGGCTGGTGGCTGTTTCTGTCAGTGTCTGTCTCTTTAGCTGCTTGCCATAGTGCCTTCTACTGTTTTTAGATGACAAGAAGAAGACTATCACCATGAGCGTAGCTGGAGGCCAAATTGTCAACAAAGGTCCAAATCACATCTGTGGTTCACCTGTCCATAATGATAGCTAATGATACCGCACGCCTTCATATTGTTGAATTTATATCTATCTCTAAAATATTATGAAAAACTATTACAGAACACTTAGTGGAAAATATATGGGGATGGTTAATCTGTGTTGCACATGTGATGCATTGCTGCTAGCTCATTCATTCCTGGCTATATGAGAGCTAGCTGTTTGCACTGGCCAATCTAATGAAATATTCATAGTAAGCCTATATGAGACCTGAAACTGACTTTCAGGGCCGCTTCTCCACATCTGGTCTTAAGTGCTGGAGTGCTCCTATTAATCCTGCCGCACCCTCACCCAATAACCAAGCACCCTCTTAGCACCCACAAGGAAAACTCTGGCACCACCACAGCTCAAGTTGAACAGGTTGGACAAGATTTTAAGTGACAGTAGTGAGATCGATAGAGCACAATAACTGTGTCCGTTCTCGCTACCCGTAAACAAGAGCATTTTAATGGACGCGTCTCCTCCACATGGAGTTGAAGCCCCTCCCATGTGGGAGTTGGTACTGCACTCCCCGTTCCAAAGCAAATACAGAAACACTTTAGATCCCTGAAGGCAACGAGGCTGCTAAACAACATGAGTGGGCATATTACATTATCATTATTAAGTGGGCATATTATAGCATACACCTGCCTGCATTTGTAGCTACACTATGCATTCATTAATGCACTCAAGGCAAACTGACTGAGCTCATGTTCCCACTGATGTCAGCTGTATCCTCTGACCATTAGCTCTTGTTTAGTCGGCTTTGCTTGCTTGGAGCTCCAAGCTCTCACAAAGCCCTGTTTAAGTCTTCATCTGTAAGACTTTGCATATTTGTAAGATCTGTGTCTTAGGCATATAGTCTGTTGTAAATAACCACTTCAGCATCATTTCTGGGAGGTGCCACCTTCATATCTTGCATTAGCATTCCCACAAAGCATTAGATTAGTCTTTCCCCTCCCAAAATGAAACATACATTACCAGCCTGAAAGGTTTGACTCATAGCTGATGCAAAATTGCCCGTCTCATTATGTGTTTCACCAACAATCTCGTAGGCACTTCTCTCATTAAACATGGACATACTGCAGGCTGGTCATCTGAATTTTAATGCTATTACTGTTAAGCAAGATAGCAGCCACATTTGTATATTAGGCAATTTGCCACTACTTATTTTTCATCTACTCAATTTCTTGTCCAGTTCCATGGCTGCTACATGAGAACTGCTTTTACACTTTGAAATAAATTTGGCCAAGTGCATCTGTGAGCACCTCCTGAGGTGGATTAGTCATCGGATTGCCATCAGTCCTCTCTGCATCTTGTGGGCATTTACACCTGAATATTCACAGATTATCCTGATGGAAAATCTGAATGCCAAAGATACATGTTAATACCAGGTGTCGCCATGTGCTGTATTGCCATCAAATTAGTTATGACAACTAATTATATCTGTCCATCTGTCTAGATAGATAGATAGATAGATAGATAGATAGATGAGTGTGTGTGGTGTGATGTCTGTCCCTGATGAATCCATGAGATGAATCTAGAAACTCTTAAAACAAGTTCAAAGCATGTTATGACTCCTAATGATTCAGTGCATCACACGTGTAAATGAGCCTGCTTATTGAAATAAGGAGTTCAGGCCCATTATTTCTGTTAATAACAAACTGGTAACGCATCACAAGTAATTGCGAAGATCCCTCTAGTACGATTCAAATGCTTTAATTAATGTCATAAAAGTGAGTAACAGGCTACCGCACACCGTGTTGACTTTACTTAGTTTTTATTTCGAGCGAACAACGCGTTTCGCCTGTAGCGTCATCAGGTTCGCTTTAATTAATGTGTTGAAAGTCAACCACCCTTAAAAACACCATCAATCCAACATTTGCTTTATGGGCCGGCTAAAGTACTTTAAAATTTTAGAGGTGTTGTTTTCTTGGCTGTGCAATTTTGAATTCCTCTGATGGACTTAAAAACAGCAATAACAGCGGTGATATAGTAAATAGTAATATAGTAGCAGCAGTAATGAGAAGGTCTCAAATTGATTGGCAGTAATGGTCATCAAAATTAATTCACCTCAGACATTACACAGTGTAAAACCCAAACCTGACCACTGCAGCAAAGATCCACTGTATGCTGCTACCTGCTGATCGATGAATGACAGTGAATGTGACTGTTAATAAATTACAGAGTGTGTTCTGCACTCAAGACGATAACAGACACGGTAACACAGCAGCACAACAGGCACATGCCTAAATGCTGACAGCTGTGTTTGTACTGTGCATACTAATTGTGTTAAGTATTGATCAACCATGTGTGTACAATATGTTTGTGTGTCCTACCTTGACAGGAGAGATATGTGTGTGTGGTGTGTAGCCATGTAGGGCCTCCATGGCAGCAAGGTTCTTGTCACTCATATGAAGCATCTCAGCACTTTTCCCTGGAGCCAGATGGGCTGGACTGTGCTCCAAGGGGGGCGTCTCCTCATCCTGGTACCTGTACTTCTGCACAGACACACACACACACACAAACACAAAGAGAGAAGGGGAGGTTACTCCTAAAAAATCTCATGTATAAGAGTAGGTTAACACATATTGATTGGATGCATTTGCGAAGGACAAATAAGACTCATCGTATCAAGGGTAGATATTAGATTGTGTAAATCACAAAGCACAATCTACTGCCTGCTCATATTTTTAGCCTTTAATGGAGATTTTTTTTTCTCTTTTCAGCATGCTGGTGCAAATGATAAACCTCCTTCCCCCAAGGACATAGTGCGGCATTTCCATTACAGAGTGCATTAAGCAAATGTGGAGAATAGCAATCTATACGCACATCTTGCAAATCGCATAACATGTGTGACGCCCACAAGCACAATGTGAAGAGAACACAGACATTTAGGCCTTAAAATGGGGCCATTGTGTGTCGAGGGAAGCAATCGTCCTCCACAACCACATGGAGCAACCAGAGCCGTGACTCATAGCGGCTCTACAGTAGCAGAACATGTCAGCTCCTTCCTCGTAACCCTACTCCCCTACCAATAGCCCACACCTGGGCAGCCTGCCAGCAGCCCACTGCGTTAGCCACACATGGTAGGTTACATTTTAGGCTTGATGACACAAAATCTGCACACTGTTTCCAACACAAACACATCAGAAGGTGGGCAGCACCATCGGTGGAGATCTGCCACGCTGTCCTGTGGGTTAGTGCTTGTTTTTTTTTTTTTTTTCTTTTGGTTGTTTTTTTTTATTTGCTATAAGACCATAGCTCCAGAAACCCCCCTCAAGCTCACAATATGCTCTGCTGCACTGCAGATGTGAAGCAGCCCCATTCTGAAAACATAAGAGTTTTTGGAGAGGGATCATCTGAATTTTGGCTGATGGCCTGATGACCAGCCCCGCCACTCTCCTATCTTCTTTTTTGGAGGCAGACGGAGAGGGAGGCGCATCGCTGAGCCATGTCTCAAACAGGCTGCCTAGCAACCGGAGCAGAGCAGAGATTGCGGTGCCACAGTAGGGGCTGCCAGCACTGGTGCTGGATCGCATTACACTGAGACAGCAAGAAAGAGAAGGAGAGAAAGAGAGACAAAGCTGGGGGAGAAAGTGAGGGGGAGGGGTAAAACAATGACAAAAATCAACAAAGGAAAGCAAGCAAACAGCAGCACAGGAGGGGCAGACGAGAGAGGAAGAGTAAAAGCTTTTGACAGCAGCCTTTTATAATAACAGGTTGATGGACAGAAAATGGTTGATTTTATTTAATTAACCAGTGCAGAGTCTGGCAGGTTGGTGGTGCTACATTACAGTTAAAATAGACTATGATACTGTAAGATATGTAACTGTATACCAGTAACAGTTTACATATGATCTGATCTGATGGATCAATAGATGGGTTAAGTCTTTTCTTAAGACATAATTCAGATTACATTCCTATATATATCGGTAAACAGCAAAGTAATTAGGCTGTCAACAAATGACAAAATTAATTAGACCTCAAACAGAATGGTTACTGAATGAATAAATAAATAAATGCATAAATGAATAAATGAATGAACGAAGGAATAAATAAATAAATCACACAAAGTAGCCCTGAGCATAACTCTTTTTTTTTTCTCCACCAACTCCCCCTTTCCTCCATGAACAGCCCTCATGATGCCATGTTTCCTACGGGATGTGTGAGACGGTGCCTAAGATATCTCACAAAGTCTCCTCCTGCAGAGGAGCTGAGGTTTTTTTTTTTTTTTACCCGATCAGGTAAATCACATGACTGTTGTGTATGAACACAGTGCAATCAAATCAGGAAAATACACTTTATGGAGTATATTTGCAGAAAATGAAAAAGGTCTAAGATTAATTCACTTCTGTACTGAGGAAAAATTATATCTTGACTAAAGAGCCGCTTTTAGAGAATATCTTTTGACACGCGGGTCTGAAATACGACACTTTGGTGTAATTGTTGTGGATTAGTGTGAAGTTGTGGGATGTAGAACATTTTTAAAACAGTTTCATTCATCACAGAGAGGCCAAGATCATCAAGAGGCAATTTAAAACAGTCACTTACCGGTGAGAATACGTCTGAGCATTATCAAACATCATTATAGCATAAAGAAAACGGTTTTCTTGAAATAGCGCCAGTAGGTTATCTCATTAATAAAAGGAACTAAAAGTAGCTTTGTGCAAAAATAATATTTTATCCATGAATCTTTACACCTTAGCTGTAATTTTTCCGCACATTTCCCAAAATCCTCTTGTACTATGTAAATGAAATTCAGATGGCATCCAAACAAAAGCCCATCTCTCATCTGTGGTTTGCATGGACTCTACAGTCATATATGGTAATGAATGGTAGTGTATCGTAGCATTTTTTTTTTTTTTGAAACAAAACAGTGCTTCTATGTATGTAGTACACACTAATGGTTTAGTTACTAAACAAATGTGCATTAATATTTTTATTATTATGTGTTCATGTAGGTATTTTTTTTCTATTAAATTAAGCATATGAGTCATTTATTGTGTATGCTGCAAACTGGACTGCTGCCAAATGCATTTTTTTTTGTACTATTGTGAGGCTATAAAGAAATCATGTCTCATCTTATTTAATGTTAACTAACAAATAATTATATTATACAAGTCATTACATTCTCCACAGAAGAGATGAAGGCATTTGATCAACTAGCAGTGAGCTGAAATCATATTCAACTGATAAATGACTTTTGGAAACTAACTTTGGGAAATCAATTCATGAAAAATCCAGTCACTGATGTTAAGATGTTCTATAAATGCTAAATGCAATGGCTAAATGCAAAATGTAGTGTAAAATATAAGAGTGCAGAACATATTTCTGACTATTTTATAACAATCTCATATTCATGGAATAAAAATGTGTGACAATTACTGACAATTATTGAAGATGATTTAACTAAATAGTACAGGTTTTGGCATCTTCATATCACTGTAAATAGCTAGGGAACTTATTTTCAAAAACAAACAAACAAACAAACAAAAAAAACCTCTATTTACTGTGATAGAACTAGTTACTTAACTCTTTAAATAATAATAATAATTGGCAACTGTGTTACAGGTAAGGCACAGAGAGTTAAATTGGGTATAATTCAGCACAAGTTTTCCTTTTCCTTGCAGCATGCATGTTGCTCCCTGGTCTTGCTGATGATGACTCCCGCTCCTCAGGATCTAGAGAGCTGCTGGTTTCCCGTCCCATCAGTTAGTTAATTGCAGATAATTGCACTCACCTTGCATCTCAGGTGTCGACCTGATTAGATGGCTGCAACGGAAACCAGCAGGGCTCTGTGTCTGATTTAGATATAAATCATGCTGCATTATCAAATTTGTCTCTGCTCATTGGTGTGTTCTGGCTCTCCTGGGGCATTTAATGTGACTCTGGTTCATACCCACAGCACTTAAAAAAAGTATTACTCTGATTCACTGGGAATGATTTACTGTGTGAAGTAAAAGGGAAGGATGTAGATGAGGAGCGACGTGGCATTGGCCTGTTTTCTGTTGAACAGTTGAGCAGTTTTTTCCTAGGATGGGGATATTACAGTTTAGCCAGGCGTTTCATTCCGTCGACATCCTAGGAAACCAAATCTCACTGCCAGTGGTTAGCTTAGTGGGGGAGGAGGACCCAACTTTGAATGGTGTGTTTATAAACCACAACCGACAAATCCCACTCATTCTGCCTTTAAGCAAACACAGGCAAAGCAGACAATAACCATGTTAAATAAATGTTCATTTGAGGTCAGTAATTTTGTGTCTTGTTTGTCGTTATTATTAAAATGTATTTTATCAACAAAACAAAACAAGCAAACTTCATCATTATATGTCAGCCATTGGCCTTCCTGCTCTCTAAATATTAACATTAACATTAACAAAGGCCAGTCGAGTGACTTTGTGGTTCTGCTGTTAATTGGCAACATTGGGCCTGAACCTCTACTTCCATGGCATTACATTCATATTTTCACAAGTACAGACATACAGTGGCCTGTGTTCCAGACCTCAATGACTGTGTTAAGTAAACGTATTACCACTCAAAGACTTTACAAGACTCTACATTTGGGTGTCAGTGTAACCACTTGGAGAGGAGTATCCAGCCTCTTCATATAATTGACAATCTATGTTTCATACATTTCAGGTAACCATAGCAGCAACTCCATCCACCTGCAATTTTTGGCTTAATACAGGAGCAGAGCACAAACTTAAATAATGTAGTAACAAAAGCCAGATGACACCTTCAGCACCTTGGCTCCCAATTATATATCAAACCACACACAAAAATGTTGTAGGTCCATTTTTTTTTTTTTTTTTTTTTTATAGGCCTCCATCTGGTTTTGTCTAAAATGAGGTTTCTGGGATGCACATCTGCACATTTTGGCTGGTCATTTTGTTTTACTGGTTGAGATTAGGTTAATATAAGTTGGTTATGGCGTACATTAGGGAACGGCTGTAGAGAATGAATGTAAGGCAATTAGAAATTCCACTGCTGTACTAGGAAACACCAACTCTCTTCCGGGTCAAGGTAGTCAGACTACACAAAGGACAGATCTTAAATTCCCCTGTGAGAAAAACTTTCATTTTCACTTAAATACTTAGTATGCATCGATTCCATCACTTTTTTTTTTTTTTTTTTTTTACATTTTCTCGTATATATATTTTCTAATCCCTCTTTTACATGAGCTTCCAGACACATAACCTGAGAACCATTATTTGTTCACATCATGGAGACAAAGATCTTGTATGTGTTAACCCCTGACCTCCAGCTGGCTGTGTGGCAGGTCGCTCTAGTGCAAAAAGTTTGTAGGCCCTGGTACATGTGCCTTTAAAAAAACATAATAAGTGTTTTGTTATTTTACAGAGACCCTCCTTGCTCTTTAGTGCAGCTATAGCAGTTGAAAAAATATATAGATAAAATGACTTTAGAAACTTGTTTCATGGTGTGTAAAGGTTTTAACATAGCCTCCACCACATTTCACCACCACATTTGTTTTTTTTTTTGTGGTTTTTTTTTTTTTTTTTTTTAGCTGCACCAAATTTCATTTTGGTGTAAATTTAGAATGAGAATAACTTGTTACCTTTCATTCACACAATATCTGTGGCGGACACATTTGGAAAGCTATCCATGTGTGTTTTGTTTCACCAAAAGATATATTGTATTATATTACATTGTATTACATTACTTTCACTTGCAATCAGTCATGGTAAATTTGACCCGTATGTGCTATATATATGTCCACTATTTATTTATACTGAAGAGGGTTAATGCATACAAAATATGAAGGTTTTTTTTTTTTTTTTTTTTCATTGCCTCTGCTTTAATAAACATAATTGGACATCATGTCTGCAAAATTTATTTTCCTGGGGTTTCTTGGTTACAGGCACAGATCATATAATGGCCTCCAACAATTAAAATCTGCTGCTAATGGTACAAATGGGCCACTGAATTACCACAGGCAACAAACTACCCTTGGGTTTCCCGGCCTTAATTGTGTCAGTATATCATCATGGAAGGAATTGAGCACGCGGTCATGGTATGCCTGCATTATGAAGGTCAGCACTTCAGCTATAAGAATTTCATATAAAAGAAAGACTCTTTAGGCAAGTGATGGCTGCAGTTTGTGGCCTCCTTATACTGGAACAAGCACCACACACTAAGTGGCTCAATGAGCCCTTCTTTCAATGGTCATATCAGTTAATTCAATGACAGCATTGAAATGGTATCCGCTACCGTCTCTGTTTTCAATTAAGGACCACGCTTGAGCTTTTAAATTCCTGTGCATTAGGAAAACAAATGAAAGCCAACCTGACCTCTCAGACTTATAATTTACAAGAAGCTTCCACTGCAAATGCATCTGCCTTGAGTGTCACAGAAAGCTTGAGAAGGTCCTCAGGTGTTAAGGACCTTCTTTGATAGAGACAAATCCATTTTTCTGTGTATACACTATATTTTACTCTATGCATATTTGCATTCATTCAAAAATATCTTCCTTATAAAGAAACCAAATTGATACTGTGCTAAGTTGAATGCCAACATACAGCAAATAAAAAGCCACATCTTCTTCCAGGCAATTAGAAGACACAAAGAAGAAGAAAAAAAGGTCAATACATCATTACAGTTATATTCAAACTCATATTTCACCCTCATGAAACTTTAAAATAGTCGAGCTGGCTCCTGTCAAACTTTTCTCTTCTCTCCAGTTTCATTTGGTAAATGGATTCCCTGCTTAGATTTTAATCTGAGCCTCGCAACACTCCCTGTACAACTCAGGAACAAACTTATAACCACTTCTATCTGATGCAATTTCTACTTCATATATATCACTTAACAAGCACAGCGGTACAGTCATTAGTATATTACAAAAATTAAAAATAAATAAATAAATAAAAAGTCTAAATGATTAATATTTTTAGAATGAATTATTTTTGACTTATTTTTAACTCTCCCTCCTGTGTCTTAGACGCTGCTTCATCCATTTTTTATTAGTAACTTGGGGAGGTATTTGGCAAGTGCCTGTGCATCAGTGCACCCACCAGTACAACTGCAGACATTTATTTACATCCCTCATCACAGTGGTGGTTATTGCACTATATCTGCTGGTTCTCAGTGGAGTAAAACCCCATTCCCTCGCCCCCCCTAATCCTGCATACCAACACACTCTCTGCTTGAACTACCTCCAGAATCACTTAGGTGAAACAGAGCGACATGTTAGTTACAGAATACAGGCCTAATCAATCATTTCCAGCCATGACAAGAACAGCATTTCTCCCTGACGGTCACCTGTCAATACATTTCATTAAAAACACCGCTGTTGTTGCCGTCTCAGCCAATTTTCACACTCCAGAGCCTTCCACACCACAACCCAGCTTTCATCTAATTTGCATCTCCACAGTGACTGTTGCCAGCCAACGCCCACCACCAATAAAACTTTTTTCATTCATATGCTATCCTCAAACAACAGGAAATTCACTTATCTTGTGCCAGTGCTATCTTCAGACTGCTCTCCAAGGTGTTTCAGCACAACGCTTTGACAAGTGTTAGTATCCTGTAGCTATATGCTGCAGCAACAACAACAACAACAACAACAAACTGTACGCTCACCACTGGGCAGAGTGCTTAAAGCTGCATCAGGCAGGATTTTTAGGTCCCATATTACCAAACCTGTCTCAGAGATGGTGCAATAGTCACAAAATTTAATTAACAGATTCGTGTCTATGGACATGAATTGTCCTTTTTTTTGGTTTGTTTTTGTTTTTTTGTCCAGTAGCACCAATTTGCCTTCTTCTGCGTACCTCTGGTCAATTTTCTTTTACCAGAAGTGTTCAATGTGTATCAAAATATGAAAATCGTATTACTTTTCCTGAAATACTGTGTGTGAGCGAGACCAATTAAAACATCACATTTTTGAATAATCATGCTCCTCCTATCAAACAAAAATTGCCTTTTCTTCCTAACTTCTCTGATTTTGTCTTATACTTTTGAAAGATGTCCTTCTCTTTCATGTCCCATCCCAACACAGCCCAGTCACCAGGAAAAAATCAATTTATGTTTCTGCAACCTAACCTTAACCGTGATGACAAACCTTTCCTAATGTTTACTAACCTTAACCATGATGACAAACCTTTTCCTAACCATAACCAATTAGTTTTGTTGCCTAATGAAGTTAAAGAGCCAAACAAAAGTGGTTTAAACAGCTCAACAGCTAACCTCAGCCAGCATTAGCACATGCCTTAACTTTAACAGTCACATGATGTTGACACAGGCTCCACCACATCGGCTATAAGTCTAAATGTTTTTTTGGTTCAGAAACATTGACATTGCAATGTATTCTGGCAACTGGGTTGCCTAACAATGTGTTTCAGCTTAAAGAATATAAAATTAAGAAAGCAGGAGGCTCTCAAAATGCCTTCATTGTCACCTCAAAATAGTAATAAGTCTCCAAAACAGTGCTCTGTCCAAAGTAAGCTGAACTCACCAGTGACGGTCAAGTTATTCACCAGCTCCACCTCAATCAGCTACTGAGAGCAGGAAAGTTCAACGTCCAATGAGTGTAGTTTTCTGATGTCACTTTATATGATTTCTGGATGTTTAAGTCCTCAAAATGCCATGCGGCGCTGCCATCATGTGAAGTTGCATAGCTTTGAGATGTAAAGCTTTTCTCAAAGAGCCTTTTCTCTAAAAGTAGATGCTTCCCAAAGAGATTAAGAGAGAGCAGGAGCAGAGGGGAGCGAGGCGCGCATGGTAATGATGAGCTAATCGAGCTCACAAACAGCAGCGTAGGAATAACCCCACTTGCGCAAAAAGGAATACAACAGCTGCAAGAGCGTGGGTGGCAAGTGGGTGCCCTGATGAATCTGGACTGTCTCCCTTAACGCAGAGACCAACAGCTCGTAGGGGAAAAAATAAATAAATTCTAATGTGTTGTTGGACTCTCTTCAGGAGAAGGCCTGTATTAGTGAAGCAGGAAGTCACCTGAGGCCAAAAAGTAAAAAAAAAAAATCCACTTTTTATCTGTCTCAGTTTCTCAGATACAGTCTTGAGACTCAGTGTTACTTTAGTAGCTTCTACATTCAATCCTAAAGCTGTTCATTTGTGTTCATCTGGCACAAATGAACAGGATTCTGCATTTTCTGTTCTGTAAGATGATACATTAATGGCACTGATAAGACCCACACATGTATTATCCTCAAATTTATAATCTGATTACAGCCATACATACACTAAATGGTGTCATAATACGTGTCTGGCTATGTTGCTGTTGCTGAGGTTGATGGCGTTGTAGGTTTTCCTCTACCCCTCTTGCAAGGAGAGTTGAATCGAGGGCAACTGGATTTGTTTTTCGATTCTTGAAGACGTTTCGCTTCTCCTCCAAGAGGCTTCCAGAGGCGAAACGCCCTGAAGAATCTACAAACAAGTCCAGTTGCCCTCAATTCAACTCTCCTTGGATAATCATGACCTGCATGGCTGAGAGTCTTCACAGACCCCCTCCTCTATTCTTTCTGTGAGCTGCCCAACTCCTTACAGCAGCGGCGCTATAGTTGAGAAAGAGAAACATTAACAAACTGAAAATATGGCGATCCTTGAATCCAACTACAGTTACACCTGCTAGACAAAAAAAAAAAAAAAAAAAAAGCTTGTTTAACAGCCAGCAATTTTCAGCACACACACACACACACACACACACACACACACACACACACACACACACATAAACACAGGTGAGGTCTGCAAACTCTGCCCCATCCCCCGCTGGCTTCACAGGTCTCTCTCTCTCTCTCACACATGCAGAAAGAAAGCTGAAGTGTTGATCATGCATGCATCCCCTCCCCCTCTGGCCACACACACACACACACACACACACACACATGTACACACAATTTATGCTTAGAATGTACAATTTTCTGTACATAGCACTTGTGTAGCGGGATTGCAGCGCTACATACAAGCACTCCACTGCCCACACACACAAACACAGGTGCAGAGCATTTTAACACAATCCTGTCAGAATAATGGGATGTGCAGGAACACAATGAGGATATAGTAATGGTGGGTTTGAGGCAAAGATTATGTATTTTCTTTTATCCTACAAGCATCAGCATTACTTGGGAGAATGAACTGATATCCTCATGGTCATGAGAGCACCCTGCAAAGCAGAGAACAGCAATTTGCAATGTAATGTCACAGTTACCCTCTCTCCAAATGATAACTCATCATGATAGGTGGATCAGTTTGCAATACTTATATCAGTCCATAGTTTTCTCATTTTCACTGAAACAGCTGTATTATCCAAAGCGCTGTACATCTTTTTTGTTGCTGTGCTTACTCATGGGCATAATTTTGATTTATCAATATGGTTTCCCCCCAAACATTAGTGAGGAATTTGTTTAGGCTTTTTTCATTAAAAAATGTGCATGAAATATTCTGTGACTTGAATCAGAATTTAGCAGAAATATAGAGATGCAGACAGCCACGGCTAATACGATAGAAAAGGCACATTTTCCCGATGGATTGGTTGGTAAGTCTGAATAGCTTGTGTTTCTAACTGTTTTTCAAAAGTGATGTGGTCTTAGAATTGATTTGGCAATATTTCTGGACGCTAAATTTGATTTTAAAGGTTGATTTTGAACTTCTCACTTCTCAGATGCTCACTGAATAGGGCTGGATGCTGGCAAGAACCTCACAATACCATGCGTAATCATAATACATAGGTCACAATCCGATTTGTATCCTGATGCGTGGCAGTACTCAATGTAAAAATAGAGCTACATACAAAAAAAAAACAACCTACTACATAACACCTGATAATAAAATATACAACCTATTATGCAATAAACCAGGCGACAAAATTATTAAAACAAATAAATTCAAAATCAGATTACTAAAACAGAATTAGCAAAGTTCACCAAAATTAAATGCCATATCTTATGAAAATGAAGCACATAAATGATCCTTAGCAGTGCAAGAGAATCAATACAGTATGGCATAAAATCGTATCAGAATGCCCAGCCTTATCAGTTTTTTATATTACTGAGGACATATGACTGCTCTTGATAACTGCATCATTTCACTGGGAGAGGAGGTGACACAGAAAGCTCAAGTGTGCTTATTTATTTCAATACAAGTTCTTGTTTCTTTAGTGTATGATAATAATAAAATATTTGTGGTTCTAGCTGTCTCTCCAAATATGGACATGGGCTATAAAATAGACTTTTAGTGGTTCTTTCAATAATCCACCACCATTTCTAGTTTTTATTTGTTCTCCTCAAAGCTCTTAGCGGCAACCCATGTAACCAGGCAGCGCGTGTCACATATAATAATAATGTTAATAATATGTGGACTCATTTCTATTAATGACATTTGCAAGGAATCGTGCATGTTGTACACAAATTTGCACATGTGAGTTCCCTCAAATAAGCCATTAAGTGCCCTCCAGCAAGCCCGCAGGTTCTGTGCTGTCCGCCCATCACGAAGCAATGGTTTACTCTTAAGAGCCACTGTTACTTTTCATAGGTCGTTGTTATGTGGCAGTTTCTCTTCATAAGCGCTGACACATGGTACTCAGCAATAGCTGCAGCATTGCAAAATAAAAACCCATTGGTTATATGATGTTCTTAGCTTTATGGCATGGCTTTTATAGATAGATGTGCAGCACTGTTCTTTACACTTTGCTCACTACTTGCACCTACAAGCTGAACGTCCATTGCTAAAATAATGCCACTAGCAGTACATTATGGCAGATAAGCTTGTAAGAGTGAGGTAGTAAGTTGGAGGCAAAGCAAAATGGTTACATTTGATACTAGAACAAAAGCATCAGCAAATAATTGTCACCACACATTGTTGTTGTTGCCTTTGTCCAAGCTTACCATGGAGGCTCACTTCTCTTTGCAAATGAAAACAGTGCAAACATCAGGATAAAACAATCCAAATCCATATAGGAAACATGATTTTGCAAAGCTAAACAGCCAGTTAAACCTAATGTGAAATGCAAAACCAATGCCTCACACAGAAGAATACAGTGTATGTACACTGTGCAGTACAGCAAAACGCTGCCGCTGCTCTGACCTTACATTTTCTAAATATTCTTAATTGTTTGATTGGTTGGCTGATGAGTGACAGCAGGTCTTGTTATTCCTATGAATAACACAGAGACCTGCCCATCTTCCGGTAAAGGTGGCGGGAATAAATCTCTGGGGGAGCTGATTATTGATCTCAATATTGTGTTGAAGGCATATTGATCCCTGAGTCTTAAATCATTAATTATAGTGATACTTGGTTTCAATTTCACCTGCACCCTGTGTAGTGTACGGTTTATTCTCTATTCTCTTCAACATAAATACTGCATTAAACTGTATCTTCAAACAGAAGGAGCTACTATGATCCAGTTTGTCTTTATAGTTCATTTATGGATTACATATAACACAGCACATTACAACAAGCAGCTCTTGCCCTATAAACACATTCAAACTAAGATCCTGACTTAATGAGAGCCACTTATGCTGGCCTTTGATTAAGAGCAAAGGTTATGGGAACAAATAACCTTGGAAGATCACCTTGGGAAAAGACTAATAATGGAGTGTCATTGTAAGATAGGATGTCAGCAGGCAACTGCAGTCCAGGAGAAAGTGGAGAAAAGACAGAAAGAGTGACGCTACAGACAAGAAAAAACAAGGGATGCACATGTAAGATATATAAATGAAGTGCATAAATGATATAGATCAAGACGAGGGACTAGAGAATTGATAGAATATTGCAAAAAATAACATTACAGTACTCACGGTACGGTAGTGATTTTTTTTTTTTTTCCACAGCTCCAATGTGTGTGACTGTGTGTAAATTTGCCAGTGAAGGAACATAGTGAGAGACGCTTAGCATGCTGTAAAGGGCAAGAGATACTTGGCAGAGCTCATTGTGGCATGATGAATGGAAGCTAATGGTAAGTTGAAGATCAAAGTTTGACGCTCATGAAATTTTATCTGAGGCATAACCATGACTCTTGCAGATGATGAGCTGAACTTCATTATTATGAGTCAAATCTATAATAGATAGAATCATGTCCTGCAAACCGAGCAGGATTCATCCAGTTTAACTGAGACGTTAATTCCGTTTTCAAATCTGCTCTTGCTTTCCTTTTTTGTTTTTTTTTTTTGTTTTTTTTGCCACATAGTTACATCTCACTGTCTAGTCATGATGAATACAGAGGCAACTTGCGTCTGTGGGAGGATATTTTTAATGTCTTTTCCATGAGGAAGGCGTGGTGTCCCAGATGGAGATGCGGAGGAAGATATGAGGCAGGAGGGTGTGATGCGTGGGGACACACTAGTAGAACTCCACAATTGACACCAGCAGACAGTCTTTTCAGAAACTCGGGGAATATACACTTAAATTAATTTAGCATCCACCTCCTCCGGCAATTTAAAAAAAGCCCATGACAAGAAAAATATAAAGAACAATCAGGATTCATTTTACACAACACAATAAAATATAACTGAAAGATTCCAGCTAGTCAGTATAGGAACGATTCTAAGGGACCAGACTTGATATTCAGAGCAAGACACACAAACCAGGTCAAAACTATCCCACACAATACTAAAAAAATAACCAGAGATCTAGGGGGAACACTGTTCACATATACACATCACTCTGGCAGGGATATGGAGAATTCCTGGGCAGCCTGCTTGGCAGAGCGGGCCAGTGAAGCCGAGCTTGGCTACATGCAGCTAACAGACTCTGTGGAGAAGAGCGTACAACTGAGTGCCATGTGGAGGGAAACTCTGAGCAGACTGCACTACCGGAAACACCTGAGGCTGAAGGGAGGGGATTTTGGGAGGTGACGGGCAATCCGACAATTAATGACCCTGCTCTGTACGACTGGATCACATATTCTCATCATCATCTATTACATATATAATGCAGACATGAAAATGGATATGGAAATCATATTATATATGCAATCGCTTGAATACAATAAAACACAGTCCAAAACCACAGAGAGAGTTTGGTTCTCACTGGAGAAAAAATTACAATATTTTACAGTTTCAAAAGGCAACCATCTGATTATTTGGATTGACAAACCTTGTGTAAACAAAATAGCAGGCTCTTTTCTCATGTAGTGGCACTGTAAATATTACCTGACCTAAAGCTGGCATAAAGCCTTTTTGCAGTACTCTCTGAAAATAAATAATATTTAAGTGGCCCTGAGCAATAAAGTGCATTTCTCAAGGTCACAATTGCAGCCCACTATGCACTTTGCTTTGCTTTGATGCAAAGCAAAAAGTGAATGACTCAAATCAGTGTCATAATAGGCTTCAGCTGGTCCACTATATCAGATAAAGTGAGGGGAATATGATAGTGTGATGCTTCAGTCATTTAGTGTTATATAAGTAGGCTTTCATGATGCATCTAAATAAAAGATACATTTAGCATAATTCCATGGCTGCCATTGGATGCTTGGTGTAGCCTTGGACTCTGTGTAAATGGAAATAGGCCATATATGCAAATCGGTGATATGAACATAATGTGGTGTGAATAAGCTGGCACCTGAAGGCATATGTACAACAGTGGGAGCCTGTAGATAATGTGACCACTGTACTAATTGAGGGCTATCCGTGCAATTAGAAAAGCATGATTGTAGAGGAACTAGCTGTGGTAGCCTATTACTACACACCACACCATATCACACCAAATGAAGGCAATAAGAGCGTACTGTAAGTGGCGTTAACGCGCGATTTTCTTGCAAAAAAAAAAAGGCCTTCGTTCACATCCGATTCATGCACATTTTTACAAATGTGTTTTGCAAAGTCCCAGATGCTGGAGCGGTCGCTGGTGCAACCATCGGGCTTACCTTGCACCCGAACATGAGGGAGAGGGTCCGGTTGCTGCAGATGACCTTACACTGACACATGACGGGCGAGAGGCACTTTAAATTCCTAACAGGCAGAGACATCAGTCCAAAGCCTCAGAGCAGAGC
Organism: Myripristis murdjan; assembly: GCF_902150065.1. Taxonomy (NCBI): domain Eukaryota; kingdom Metazoa; phylum Chordata; class Actinopteri; order Holocentriformes; family Holocentridae; genus Myripristis; species Myripristis murdjan. The sequence continues at coordinate 26,849,410 of NC_043993.1, forward strand.
AGAGCTCGCCGGTCCTTCCGCCAGAGCCACGATGCAACTAGAACAGCGACGAGGAGGCTGAGAGGAAAGGTGATGCCGGGGTTCAGGCGGGCTGCCCGGCTACAATGTGGTGGTACCTACTCAGCTGCAAATGTGTTGGGATGCAACTTGAGATCATGAATCCCCCCCCAAAACCTCCTCGCTTCTTTTCTATCTAATTTAAAGAGGTTTGGGGACGCATGCTGGTCTGTCGCTATACGTGGTCATGCTGCTCCACAGATGGAGGTTTTACTCTGACAACATCATCATTCATGATCTACCCTCTCTCTCTCTCTCTCTCTCTCTCTCTCTCTCTCTCTCTCTCTCTCTCTCTCTCTCCCTCTCTCCATTGTTTGACCGTAAAGTTTGTACTCCATGCGCAGCTGGGATCAGGCAACCAGATGAGAAAGGGTCACATCAGTAATTCTATAAAAGCAATAAGCAATTCATGTTGGTTTTTAGTGTCACAGAATCAAACCCAACATTCAGTTTAAAGCAGTCTTGGTCATTATTGTCCCTCCATATCTTGTAGCTTGGGTCATCTCAGCGCCTAACAGTGTGATTGTAGCGCCCCCCTCTCGCACCAGTGGAGAAATGCAGGAGCTGTCCAAGGTGCTGAAATGTTTCAAGTCAGTAGAGGCAAGGCTTGGAGCATGTCTGCATTTTGATTAAAACTGAAATATCACTGATCAAAAACACCCACTCGAGCTCATTCCCAACATTTGCTGTCATCCTCTTGCAGCATTTTTGTAAATGAGCCCCAAAACACACGAGACAACCTTTGCCCCCAATTCTCATAAACACAAAAACTCATCCACAACAACAAATAGGCCCGCCGCTGTGTGATGCGCATGATGTATGCGCTCACACACACTTCCCTTTATCACTGTCTCTGTCTAACCCACATACACACCACACACATGACTGGTGCTGAACTAGAGGCTGTAAGACAATAACCTGTAAATAAATAGAGTGTCACAGAATTTCAGAGCTGGGAACATTTTATGCAGAGGTGGGAAGAGTGCTGAAATGTTGTATTCAAGTAGATGTCTCTGCCTGTAGCTCTAGTCAAATTTTACCAAGAGGTATCTGAAATAGAAAATCCCTTACGTAAAACAGTCGCTCACCACAAAACACAGTCTACCCAGGTAAACTGTATTTGCGTTTGCAAATAATTATCTCAACATAATCCAGATAACTGTCCTATTCAGGTAAAAGAGAGACCAGCCTTCACATAAGGGCCGTTGAAAGAGCTCAAAGCAGGACTCAATCTGTAATAATAACAGTTAATGAAAATAAATTTTATTGCTACATTTCTAAGTATTAAGTGCTGATTTTTCAGTGACAATGGTTTGGAGATGAGGAGTGTTTTTTGGAGAGTTCAAGCTCAAAATTGTTAACTTTGATGGGTGAGGACCAAGAATCTGAAAGGAGCTCTGTGGTGTGGCCTCTTGTATGAATTCAAATATTAAGTCATAGATTACATGAAGTCGTTTGAACACTTCATTCCAAAATGTTTTGTGTATTAAAACAAAAAAGCATTCTAAAGTGGTTAGGCTACATCCTCTATGATATAAACTGATGCTGAAAATACATGATATAAACTCATGATGGCTAATTATATCAGCAATATACAGATTTACTTTCAGACTCTTAGGCCAGTCATCATTTTGTCAAAATCAGAATCACATCTTTCACATGAATGAATGAACATCCCATTTTGGAGGGACAGTCTTCATTTGTAATCAGTTACTCTCCAGCACTGTGCAGGAATGTGCTGACTTGGTGAGGCCACATGGTGGAGTGAGAGACCCAGGTAGGCCAGATTTAAATATTGTGCATTCATCTCAGGACTGACTGCGGTGCAGGGCTGAACGCTCTCGGGTGACGTCAGCGTTAAATCGAACAGAGTCACTGCTCCTCACACCGGTGTGCTGACACTTTTTAAACCTTATCAGTCACTCAGGAAGCGGGGGACACCCTGGGAAATGTGCAATGTGCCGAAGACATCAACAGGTTTAGAGCAGAGCTAAAGAGCAACGATATAAGGTGATTTCAACACAATGTGAAGTAGGTTAGGGTTTCTCTCCCTGAAATAAGGTCATGTTCACAGTGATCTCTCTCTCTCTCTTGGAAACAAGTGAAGCAAAAGAGGTTCATAAACTAACAAATCAATACGTATTATAGAGACAGAGACTCTATGATGTGCTTTGCAGAACAGAAATATGGCGGAGTTTGGAGAGCTGTCAGTCATAAGCAAATATAGCAAGATGTTAAATATTGTAGTGTACGTGTGTGTGTGCATTTGTGTGTGTATAGTCTTGTCTGTCATTCACTTAGTGTGCTAAATGTATGATGTTACACTGCCTGACAGTCGGACTAACTTTATACCTTTGACTCGTGTCTCTGATCACTGTTCTTTTCAAACCCACAACATGGTTTCCATGGATATTGCGTTTTAAAATAGAACTCTGGCCTTGATTGCAGCAGTGAAGGTTGTAGACACAATATTTTGATGAGGGACTCTGATGTCGATTTATACAAGGGAAAAAAAAGATTGCAGTGATGAGTAACAGACCTGCAGCAGCCCATTTCTTCCCATTAACAACAAGATAGCTGTATACTTTTTCTTCGTCCTTAAATTATGCACACGCCGTTTCTCTCTCTGTGTGTTTCCACTCAAAACAAATTCCACTCTGAAAGTGACTGACTGAGCTCTTGATGCCGGTTCTTTAGGAGCTCTTGAGTCTGGAACAAAAAACTTTGAAGCCCCGTCTGACAGCACTTTAAAAAACAAAAAAGCAGCCAAACAGTAGGAGAAACAGAACAGAGCACACACTTTGAGGATGGCAGACAAAAAACTACAAAAGCTCATTTCTATCTGCATTTGTCAATACCAATAACTGATCTATTTAAACAGCTGCAGCCATAATCCAAATGTAACAAAGTGTAGCTGCACCACAGTGTTTGTAGTGCTTGTCTTATTTTCAAGAAGACTGATATTTAATCACCGTATAAGTTTGAATGTACATAAACAACTATGTGACAATTAATAAAAATTTGCTTTTTAATTTTTTAATGCTACAAATATAATTAAACATCATGCAACAGATGTAATTCCATTAAAATGGTTTCTTCAGGGATTAAGCATGATTCAGTTTTGTCTTCAAAGTGTGTGTGGCTGAAATCGAACCTTAACAATGCATCTAAATTAGCGTTTAATTTTGGCTTGATGTTGGCCTCACAGTGCAATGGTGGAGCACTGAATATACTGTTGACCTAATAGCTGGCTCAGTCCATAACGTTAGCAAGCCAAGTGACTAAAGCTGTGGCAATGTTGTGCTGCGCTGCCTCACATTTTGAACTGTAAAATACAGTGTAAATGCCAAAATTAGCATAGCAAATTAACACGGAAGAACTGACTGCTATCGGCTCAAAGTGTGGTAATGGTGGGGTGATAGGCCTACTCTCCACAGGGTAACAACATCAGCCTGATTCATGCATTCAGCCAAACATTTATACCACTGCTTAAAATGTCTAGAGCAAATTGTAGGATGGTAAGTATAGTATTTTAGAAAACAAACAATAGATTATGCACATACCTTCCACATATCTAAGCCAACCAAACTCTGCCAAGTAAAGCGACAGCAGCAGCTTGTTATAGCCCTCAGTGCAAGAAAAAAATGTATAAGCAGGGATGTTTGCCTGGCTACATCTACCTCTTTATATATTTAAGTGGACGTTTTCATCATGAAGTGGCTGAGGGGAAAATTTCCTATGATTCAAGCAGCATCTTCGGAGATGGCGATGTCCTTATCCAAGCATTACATCATGCTGGATATGACACGATAATACCGCCTGTGATGATGTAGCGCAACACAGTAAGCGTGGGATTCATATGGGGACCTGAACGGTGTATTCCAATACTGAGTATGGCATTAACATCCTAATACTGCATTGTGTGAACAAGCATAGAGAGGGAGAGAGGAAGAGAGGGAGAGCGAGAGAAAACCCCCAAAGAACCAGAGTGTTTCCATGACAACATCTGCAGGGGGTGGCGGTTCCCTAACAAATAGTCCACTTGCAAACAGCATTCTGGTCACTGTGTTTATAAGACGACTGTTCACGTCATGGGGATGAGTGTGCACAGACTCGGTGCTTCACTGCAACTACATGTAATGATGTATAATGGTAATGACACACATGCCGGCATTTCTCACACACACCGAGTCTGGAAAGGAGAAGCATTGTGACTATAGGCTGCTGAGCAAAATCCTCCACTGGTTGTTACTGAGCCTCGCAGTTCCAAGACGATAGGCGAGGAGGGTATGTCCTAAATATGTTCAGCAATAATTGTGCTTCAAGTTTAATGCACTATATGGGCAGAGCCAAGGTCCTGACAAGCAGATACAAGTCATGTTGTTATCAGGGACTAAGAACTGCACAAACCAGAGGTGAAACAGTGCATTTTAATGTCAGAAAAGATAAAGAAAAAAAAAAAACAAAAGATCAAAAGTCCTAAACTAACAAATGCATCTTAATGAATGTACTGGAAATTTTCATATACAATGTGCTGAAATGCCAAAAGTGCATCAATAAGGGATTGCCATCTATCTATCTATCTATCTATCTATCTATCTATCTATCTATCTATCTATTCTTTACCAATATGCAGAATCAGCCGCCCCTCTGTCTAATTGAATAGTTACATCACGTCCTATGGGTGATTAATTTTTTACTTTTTTGGGTTGAGCCGAGCTAAGAAGTCTTTTAATGTTTGCCTTGACTAGAAAGCCCATTTCCATGTTTCCACATCCTCCAGTGTCTTGTAAGAATCTTAACTCTGACAATGACATTAAGAGAACAAAAATTGTTTAAAAAGAAAAAAAAAAAGGGAGAAGAACAAGAACATGAATGTCCAGTTCTAGAGGTGAGCCGCATCAGTAGATGACACAATGTTTTATTGCTCTGTCGGGGCAATTCTTCTCTCTAACTTATACTACAATATGACACTGATATATAAAAGATGCACTCCCATCCTGGAATATTTTGTGTCTTGACTGTAGGGCCCCTTTCACTCTCCCTGAGATTTTCCATCCTTCTTTGAAGCTGGCGTGTATCTCTGCCCTCAAGCAAAAGTAGCTGAAGCCCATATACCATTGGCAGGAAAACCTACAGAGAATGAAATTAAACAACTCAACAGTGATTATATTTTTTGGCAATTATAGCTACTTTAACCACAAAATATGGGGCTATCGCTCGAATGTGAACATTTGGTCGGCCGCCCAAACGGGAAGAAAAGATTCTGGACCACTTTAAAGAAAACAATTAAAGTAGCATCCACTCCCACAATCTATAGAGCTCAGCGGCTCTGACGGTGAAATGGTAACGTGCAAACAAAAACTGGGCATCGCCTGGAGCTGTGGAGACGTTCAGAGTCTGCCTCAGCTCTACTGACTGGGAAGCCATTAGAGGTGAGAACAATACTACTGACACCTACGCAGACGCTCCTGTATCTGATTTTTTTGGTTCTTTTCCCTCTGATTTTACCTGCCCTCTCCAGGAAAACTACTATGAGGTTCATAAAGAACAATTTCAGAAACCCCAAGGAACATCAAACACGCTTACAGGAAACAGAGGAGAGAGCAATGTCAGTTAACCAAAGCACAGCTCAACATATCAACCTTCCTTACAAAGGAATCAGTGAAGGATAAACTTGAGAAATTGCAGTGAGGCCCTTTCTGGTCAGCCACGAGTAACCAGAGAAAACAGTTCTCAAAACAACTAAAAAAGTAAAATTGTCTCTTGTGCCACTTTGACACACAAAACAATACATTCTGAAACATCTTGATGCTGTGTTAGAGCCTTGGTTGTGCACCTCCGCTCCAGATGCAAGATCACTGTTTGCCTGCTTGTTAAGAAATCTGGTGCAGCCAAACATTGTCCCTTCTATCTGCAATCTTAGGCAAACCAAAGATCTCCATACTCTCTAATTTCCTCTAGTCCTTAGCTTGATCTCTTCCACAAACCATCCTGCTGCTTAAATTGCACATGCCGCTACCTTAGGAGGCCTCATCACCAGCCATGCCGATGCCATGTTGGAGCAATATCATGTGCATGGAGTAACAGTGTGCGAACAACTTCCTGGAGATTAGCACAGTCAAAACAGCCGATTTGCTCAGGAATGCAAGTATATTTCCCCTTGCAGACGGGTAGAAGTGCTCGGGGACTGATACTGAACAGTTAAACTGCATTCCTGGAGATCATTATCTGCAATTCGCAAACGGGATGGCAACAGTTGCACCGTCATCACAATATCTTAGTGGTTGTTTTTCTTCCTGTGGCAACCAAAGAAGCTCAGTGTCTCACAGCCGCTCCTGGTCTAGCTCTGTACAGCCACCTCACGTCCTCTGTCACTGTCCCTTTCTGCTGTACCTCCTCCCACACTAAGCAAAAAAGCAGTATGCTGTCCACAATACTGAGAGGGTTATTGTCTGTCTGCCAGTTGTCCTCCATCTGAAACTTAATGATATGAGTCAATGTGGAGGAAAGATCACTGCCGACTCAGACTCCAACTTATTTGCAAATCTGTCCTCAGGAAAATGGTGCCACCTGACTGAAAATCAGCACCGCCAGCTTTTCTCCTCAAAGCTTGCCGACTTGTTAAAACAGTCTCTAAGCCCTTCCTTTCCTCCTTACCTAATTTTTCACCTCTACCGAAGAGGCCACCGCAAGAGCTGGCTCTTCTGCAAGTCCCAAAATATGTAGGAAGTCTATCACTTGTCTAACTATTATGCCACTGCCTCGACATCACGACACGTTAAGTCTTTCATTTCCCTCATGTGTGCAACTTACTGCAAACCAGGGGCAGAGCCAGGCGGTGTAAACATTCCCAGCCCAAACCTTCCGAGATCCAGGGGCCTGCTCCTCAGGAGAGATTTTTTTCTGATTTACAGCAGCTATATGCACAACTTTTTGTACATCATTTGGGGAAAAAATCATCCTGTAAGACCTGCATCCTTTTTTGTATCTAATTGTTCTCCAACTGTCCTCTGAAAATGACCGTGCCTGTTTGTCCCTTGCCAAACTTTAGCATAACTTTGGAGCAATAATTAACCACCTTGCCGAAATCCTAGCAGGACTTTTAGCAGGACTCTGAAACACAGTATGTTGGTTGGGTCATTTGACTAAACCTAAAAGATCCGGGGCTTTTGAGAAAATGTTTGGGGCTGGAGCAAAAAGAGGACATTATTATTCTCAAATTAATTGTGATAATATAGAATAAAAATGAGACTATTTCTGTGACAACTGGTTTATTCTATATGTTGCTCTCCACTGTGTGTGTCCCTAAGCATGATTTGGTGTGAAATGTGCACGACTTAAAGCAACATGGAGGAACCACAGTCAAAGCAGAAAGAGGACAGCCTCGTTGTACTTGCTTGTAGCATGAGGGCATTGTATTATGGGTGAACCAACACACAGATTTGTACAGATGCTGTCCGGTCCCACAGAGCCGAGCTAGGTGCGCAGCATCAGCTGTTGCTGCAGTTAAAGTTATTACAGTCCTGGAATAATCGGGTTAACCACATCAGCCCAATGTATCATCAAGGGGAACAGATCCACTGTGCAGGTACATTCTGGTAGGCTGTTGTCTTTCTATATTATAGGAGTGTGTTAGCAAAAATGATTTGTTACTTCTACATCTGAAAGATAAAAACTAAAAAAAACTTTGCTGGCTCAATCTTGGAGGAGCGAGAGTAGATGTTTTTGCAGCAGCTGTTGTTGTAAAATACTACCACCAAGGGATTCAAGAGATTGCAAGAGTGTGATATTTTACTGGCGGTAGCTTTAAGTTGGATGGTTTGATGTTGGCAACTCAATGAATGTAACAGGGAATATGTGAGAATCTCTTATTGAGATCCGGTTTGTGGGACTCATAATGCCTGATGAACAGCAGCTGCGTGCTATCGGTGTGTCCTGTGCCTCGTTTTGTTTCCCCATGTTTGCACCAGTTTGCCCTGTAACTGACTGTTGCCTAGTGAGATCTAGGCAGGCCTGTCCCTTGTAAAGTCCAGTGGGACGTGCTTGAGGTGAAAGGCTATACAAATAATGGAACTTGACCCTGGCACAGTCAGAGCACTGGCTTGTACGCAAATGCAAAAGGCATATCCGGTGTGTTCGCTACTCTGAAAAGATAGGCAGTGTATACGCTTTCAGATAACAAGCTATACTTCGGTTTCAGTTGTTCTGTTTTTTTTAGTTTTGACATAAACTGTATGTGGTAGCTAACGTGAACATGTTGCCTTCATTAGTTACGTCAAAATAAAGAGAGACAGGAAAAACTGAGAGAGAGAGAGAGAGAGAGAGAGAGAGAGAGAGAGAAAGAGAGAAAGAGAGATGACATGCAGTTGACTGCGTATCTACTGTATTCTACCTCCCTCGGTCCTGTATCTCTAAATGAAGAATATCCAAAACTCCACCATTTCAAAAAATATTTGAAATGGTGTTTGTGGACAAGTTGCTTCCAAAGATACTCTTATTCGAAAACGTATATTTTTGATAATTGAAGCTTTCTAGCAGAGTTCCAGGAGCAGGGCCACACCTCAACCCCACCTCTTCCAGCATCCCTAAACACCCACCTAACCCTCTCCTACTCTTTCGCTCCCATATTCTGCAGCCCTCCCTCCTGTGGTGTCTCTCTTTTCCCCTTGTTCCTCTCTCCTTCAGTCCTTCCTATGTAGGGTCCTAAGTGGGGTCCCTGGCTTGCACGGGGTGCTACAGAGTATTCCCTACCTAAGCTTCCCCACATGCAGTCAATCCAGAAAAACTGCAGGCAAGTACAGTCATCATAACCTCATCAATAAATCATTTACATGCCTCTTGTTGAAGGTGTGCTTCTTGCGCATGAAGTACCATTTCGGATGAAAACATGCGATCAGATATGACACCTTTTTGTCATCATACCACAAGTGTGGACATGATTGTTATTTTTAAGGTGAGGGAACACAGTGTTGATGGAGCATGGGCTGTTTTCAGTTTGAAAGAGACACAGAGGAAATATCGGGCCCTTGGAACATCAGATGGACCCCGACAGTGATGCTTCCTTTTGCATGAGCTAGAAACCCAGTGCTATCCAAATTTCTTTGCAGCAACAGTGAGCTGTAATGCTGGCCCATGACTCAGTGTATAGAGCTCAGCATAAGTACCCAGTGAACTAATAAACAACAGCTTTTTGGTCAATCTTGCTTGAAGAGCAGCCCCCTCAACCTGGCAAATCTCTCAGCTAGATAGGTACACATTTTTGCTTCAGAGGTTACCGAGCAGAAGACACCCAACCCCCCCTTTCCCCTCCCCTCTGGCTGGCATACAGGATTATGAAGGTAAACATGGAGCTCAGAGCTGACATTTTCAACCAACTTTTTTGCTGCAACTTTCCAGTTTATGTTCCGTTCAAACGGGGTGCAAGGTCTTCGGTTAAGGTATATTTATTAGCGAAACTTGATGTTTTTGTATGCCTTCCAACTGTTTTCTGGAGGGACTTACACCACAGCACAGTCAGCGCATGTTTCTGTTGAATCCCCACCAAGTGCTGGAAGGAGGTGAGGTGTGACAGGTGGGTACAAAGGAGATGATATAATATGACATGACATGATATGATATGATAAGACTAATGGACGAAATACAATGGAAATAGCAAAATTCCTTCTTATAAACTGCAATTATCAAAAGAAGTGTGATGTCGAAATGCAAGGTGAGAAACATGTTTTTACATATCTATACTTTACTGCACATCTTCAATATTGACCACTATTGATCAGATCAGCATTGACGAATCATGTGCCACTGTGCGGATGTTAGGAAGCTCGTGCTCATTTCTTATGAATGGTTTACTGATGTTCCCGTGAAGTGCTACCAAGATGTTAGTCACTCTTTTGGTCGAAATTATTTATGTAATTCAAGAGTGCTTGTTGACATGTAGCATGACCAGCTCATGAGTTTGAAACCGGGAAGGGACACACTCTCAGAGAGCGATACGCACACACTCTCTCTCCTCTGTCTGCACAGGTAGTAAGAGATTATTGTCACATCATCCTCTTAAGGCAATATCTCACATCATCAGAGTGTTTTCCCCTCACACATACACAAGCAATCAGCAGCCTCACAGATGCACTGTTGCTACCAGTATTCAGAGATCTTCCCAGGCTCTTCAAATTGGTAAAATTACCCCTCCAAAAGTTATGATATATAATGATATTACCTGACTATACATCTGCTACAGAGGCATGCGCACCATAATGTGCCACTGAAATGAAACGTTCAATCATGAATTCAATAAAAATTTTATGATCCCCCTTAAGGATGCTCCTTCATCTGTGCCACTTGTCTGCATCACAGTGAACTATGATTCGACCTTCCATCACATGAAATGCAACAAGGACACACACACACACACACACACACACACACACACACACACACACAGAGACAGAATGACACACACAGTGTTGTTTCTGGCTGTGGAGCTGCATTAATTAATTTCTTGGTGCTATAATGCTCAGGCCGCCTGGTACATGCTCATGTCCACTCAGCTAATTAAGGCTGGAGGAGCTCAGGCCTTCATGAGTCTGATCAGTGTTTTCATATTTGCAAAAACGCAGATACACACACATGCAAACAAATGCATGCACACACACTGGCACTTGTACCACTCTGTGATTGTGAAGGCTAAACTGCATCACCCATAACCCTGTTATTAATTCTACCTCTAATCCTAACCCCGAGACTGACCCATTTGAAGATTCTATTTTTTGTCATTAGTAGGGTTTTCTTCACCGCAGGAGGACATTAGTCTTGTGTACTAAATGTGTCTTGTGTCCTAGTGTCCTCACAAGGATAGAGGTGCACACAAGACAAATGTATATACTGTACAGACAGAGATCTTGTACTGCACAACCACAGAGAGAAAACAACTTAGCATCCGTGATTCTATAATCCTTTAATCAACAAGTCTAGCAGAGTTTTACTCCTCTTGCACATCAAAACATGCATACTGAAACATACACGCCCACATGTGCCAGGGCCACATTCGTTCATAATACAGACCTAAGTGCTTGAATAAACACAGCAAATGCTCACATAGGAGGCTATCTAGCAAAACCTCACAAACATATACCTGGTAAATCCGTGGCAATGTAACAGATTGCAAAGCATGTTCAATGCAATATGCACAGATGTAGACTCAGACTTCATCCAAGCCTCCCTGACCGACTGCCGGACTTCAAGCTAACATGCAAAACAGAGACAACGACAGAGAGAGATGGAAGGAGAAGAACGACATAAACAGAGAGGTGAATTTACCTACCACACACGGGCAGAGAGAAGGGAGCTTAGTGCGGCCCTTCATGAGCGAGAGACAGAGGAAAAACAGCCTCCCAGACACCCGCAGTAGAGGAGGAGAGGGATGGGGAGAGAGAGATGGGAGGCTGGGGAAGGGGAAGGGGAAATAAAAAAAGAGGGAGGGGAAGAGAGGGAAGGGGAAGGGGGATGTCGTAGCAGATGAGGAGAGAGAGTTTTCCTGGAAGCCAGAGTTGGTGTTGGATATATCTTGATGTTAAAAGGCAAGGGTCTGTATAGAGAGAGCTGGCAGACGGCTCCAGCCGTGACTCATAAAATATGTTTGTCACAGCCAGTGAGTGAGGGAGGGGAGAGAGACAGACGTAGATTCACAAAGTAACATTTTTTTCCATCTTCCCTCTTTCATATAGATGTGGTTTATATATCCACTCGGCTCTGTTGTCTCCTTTTTCTGTCTCCCTTTCTGACACAAAAACACAGTCATACACACCGTCATTACACAACCTCACATAATCTTCTCCCCCCTCCTCATTTGGATTATCACTCAGTGTGAAACAGGTCCGAAAAAGCGATGAAAATGTAAAGAAGGAAAACTGTGAGGATTATGATTGTGTTTCATTTTTGTAACTTGTATTTATGTGACATTGGCCTTTTGGCCATGTTATTATGGTAAAATCCTTGCTAGATAGATTTCCAGTGGCAAAGAAAGACATTTTAATTAACATTAACCAAAGGGCCCTGTCAGTCATTTCAGTGCGTGGCTCCGCGCAGCAGATACACCTGCATATCACTTGCTAAAATAAAAGGATGACTCAACAGCAAAGCATCTAAACTGAGCAGAAGTTAATAGAAAAAAGCAAGTTGCTCAGTATTTTAAAGGCTTATTGTCAATACAGTGTAAGTGACTATGCATGCAAAGAATATAAGCCATGTCGGATAAACCTTATGCACAAATTAGCCGTTAAAGGCTAAATAATATAACAAAACTTTAATATGATATATGCTGTCATACAAAATGCCTTCCAATTTTATTAACATTATGTCATTTGGTGTTTATCTGTTATCTGCTGCTAGACTGTCACAAATGATGTCATCTTCATTTCTGAAACCTAAATCTAAACCCCCCACAGCTTGCAGATGGGGGGTACTGCTTTGCTTTCAAGGGACCCCACAGAGAGGGGTAAAGCCTTCAGACAGTGAGGTAATCGAACACTAAATAAGAGGCACCAAGGTGGGAGGCCCACTGTCAGGTAGGGGACCTTCACTTCCTAGCATCCCTGCAGAAAGGATCAAAAGGCCATCGAGTCAACAAAAACATGACATCAATAACAACATCATTGGGACCATCAGTTTGAAACAAATGACTGCACTTTGCACATGAAAGCCCAAGTCATACCCATTTAAGGCTTATTCATCTAATTGTCTCCAGGTTATTGACTTATGAAAACCCGGTTCAGAATATGCAGGGCTGCCATCCAGTGGAGGAAGAAGAACACAATTCCTTCATTTTAAGTAACAGTGGAAATATCCTAATAGATTAAGGCTGCATTTGGTTCCACATTGTGGTCCCCTTTGATGTCTCTCCCTTCAGTGAGCTCTCCAGTGACGAAATGCCTGACGTACAAAAAGTAAAGCCCTCTGGTTCTCAGCCAGGGTGGAGAAAGGTGAGGGATCAACATGAGTTAGATCTGAACACAGCTTTTCACAAGAAGAGCGATGGGTTTTACTATCTTTTTTGAAAACAAATGAAACCGCGGCTAAAATTATTTAGTATCTACAAATTAAATAAAGCCTTTTTGAGGAGACTGGATCGGTGAAATGCACTAAAATGCTGCATCTTTTGACAACCTGCCTATTCCTGAATGGTGCAGCATTGTGAAAAATTGAAGCACAGAAAAGATATAAAAAAAAATGCAACTTGCCAAATCAGCTTACTTTTCTAGGGTATGCACAATTTCTATCATCTCTCTGTTATATTCAGAACACATTCAGCAACTGGAGCAGAGCGGTGGATTGTGAGACACATCTCATGCTTGAAGCTTGCATTTTCTACCCTTTGTGAAAGGGAGGAAAAACCAACAAACAAGGGAGGATAAATGTTCCCTTGTTCAACAGAAGTTGGAACAAAATTCCACTTTGTTTGTCAGGCATTTTTTAGCTGAGCATTTTGGGGATTCCCCTCTCCTTTCAAGGGAAGGCAATATCCATAAGAAAGCATTTTGTATGGAACTGAATACAGCCTAGTTCTTTGGTATAAAAATACAGGCTCCAGACAGTAGTATGCCATTTATGTATTCAAGTAAGCATTCAAGAAAGGCCAATAGTTCTTAAAGAGTAGCTCTTACAGAAATGAAGATATGGTCATTATCTACTCCCCCTCATGTCAGTCAAAACACTGATGAAGTTTGCATATCCTCTTGTCACCCAGAAAGTTTGCTCATAAAAATGCCAGGACATGGGTTCTTTAGAGTTCCAAAAAGGGAAAAAAAATCACCAGATAATTAATCCAAGTGTTTCAAGCAAAACAATTGTGCCGTGGGTCCAAAGTCCGGTATTTACCTCATTAATCCTTAGATAATGCATCATTTGCCCTGCACTGCACCAGCCATCACAACAGTGGCATAAAATGCTACTATTGTGAATATTGTAATTATAGTTAGAGCACCCTTGAACAAATAAAGTGGTAAAAGTACCAATGAGAGTCAAATTTTGCAAGCTTGTTCAACCTTAAACTGTTGTGCAAGGGCCTCCTCAACAGTTTCAATCCACTAAACTCAGTAAAATCTCATTACAAAACTGATACAAACATTATCCCCCTCTTTCTGCCATTGCTGCACAAAGTAGCCCCAGCGCTGAATCCCTTGGGTTTCTAGAATAGTCACCAATAGAGCTACTTTTGTTTCAGGCTCCATTTTGTTATTACTGCCAGAACAACCAAGCAGGGCCGTCCACAAAAACTGAATGTTCCTAACTGAGTCCGTCTGTGACTGACACCCATTGTTGAAACACACATTCTGCATTAAAATCCAAGCTTCAAGGCTGAGGCTTGAATTATATTTGTCTGGCTAACTGGACACACAGGAGGGAAGGTGTACGTTCATCTGTTGTTTCATTTGCATGTACAGCTTTCAGCACTGTTATTGGCTACAATGATACTACGGTTTACTACCATGAGTTATCATTTATTTGTACTTAGGCTTGCTCGTTAGCTAATCAGGGGGCATTGAAGGCACAGCCAAGCTGAGCAAACACAGTTTGGACAGCAGTGACCCTGTGTCACTGCTGTCCAAACTGAAAAGTTCCTATAAAACTCCGTCGTGGGAGTCGGGAGAAGACAGCTCCCCCGGACCAGACTGCAAGCAGTCACTGCTGATGGGCTCTGCTCTCCTGCAGAGATGACTGAACTGCAGAAAGGCTGCAGAAATGGCTGAAGTGATCAGAGCAACACATGGTGGGCAATGTTGCCCTGGCCCTATGCTCTATCTGCTATAATTTTGTATCTGTACACACAAACATACATGTGAGGAATGTGAAATAGCAGAACATAAGCTGCCCAGTCTCAATGATTCAAGCTGCAGAAGCAGTCCAACTTTTACTTGGCTCGGCTTGTCTTGAAGTGTGAGCTTATGAGGTGCACATGAAGGCAGCGATACTCTTCCACCAGACTGCAGTAGGTGAATCATAGCTCTGTGAGTGGGGAAAAACTAGGTTTTTGGTATTTTGGACCTACAATACAAATGTTTGGCTTCAGAACCCCTTTGGACATTTTTCACCATTTCTGAAACTCTAATGGAGCTTTTCCCAGCCACCTTAACTCCTTCAGAGAAGGCTGATTTGAAGCAGTGCTGTCAAACTCACTGCATGTTATATGGATCCACAAATTTCACTAGAGGTAATAACTTACTTTTTTGAAATTATTGGGTGAACTATTCCTTTAGGTTTCTATAGCATTATATGTAGACTGTGGCTTCCTCTTACGTATGTAAGGTTGACTGAATCAGACTTTGAAATGGCAGCATTTTCATAAGCTTTATCCCAAGTTCTGTCCTATATTATATTATATGACCTATATTTGGCTTCTGACAGCAGTTCATAATAACATGAACCCAAGCAGAACATCCAGGTAGGTTTAACCTTGCACTTTAATCTTTTTCAAAATATCAGCACTAGGGGATGAAACACCACCAGTTTGGTTACAGACTGATCAATCAATCAATCAATCAATCAATAAAACCATTATAAAGTGTTATAAAGTGAGGCATACATGCACGGAGAGAAATGCACAAAAAAGTCAGTGCAGATCACCACAGCGTGAAACCTGGCAAAGCCTTTTACACCAAGTTGAGAGTGTATCCTGTACAAAGGGTTTGTGGAGTTCAGACAGTCTCTGGGGTTAAAAGAGCTTTGAAAGGACATTAAGGAAAGTCAGACAATGACCTTGTCTAGACTCACAACATGTTTCCTAAGTTTCTAATAAGATACATGTTAGGAAAATATGTGACATCTGATACGTCCAAAAACAAGAAGATGCAGAGAGGGTCCTAACAACAGGGTCGATATGGATCAAGGGTCGACAGTTCATGAGAGTTCACGGGGTCAAGCCGATAGAAGAGAAAGCAAGGGTCAGCAAGTCGCCTATTACTATGCCTCTTTCCCACTCAGGATGAATTTCCTTTGAAAGATCCTATCCTTATCCTGCATGGGCTCTATGGAGTAATTGCACTGTCATTTCTGGCTCTTTTTGGAAAAGTAGTACCCATTGTCTTCAGTTGTTGTCGAGAAGGAAACTACGGAGTTGTGTTAGTTACCTCCCTGTGTGTTTTATAGACAGACGCTTAACCTGTGTTTCAACTGGCATGAGGGACTAGATGATGACAAAAAATAGCTTAACTGTCCCTAACTAACTAAAAAAGCAAAAAGCAGGGGAACACAGTCACAGAAAAATTGTGTTTCTAAAGAAATAGATATTGTCTTCGTGAAGACATCATCACCAAAAATCAAATTCTCACTGTAAGGGTGCAATATGTAGTTTTGAGAGATATATTTTCATATAACTCAGAAAATAAAGAAAACTATAGCAGGGTATATAAAGCTTGAACTGGCTAAAGTTTCTGAGGAAACTTTAAATGTGCCTGCATGATGTGCTGAAAGTGTGGCCGTGTGCAGAATACATATGACATTGTTTATAGAACAAACAAACAAACTATCCTCAGGGGGGAAAATGGCTCCCCAGGACACTGAAAAGTTCACTGTTGTTTTTTTTACAATAGCAGAGCTCTCAATTTTATTTCCATATGTATTTACCATTTAAAAAGCATCCTCTAGATTTGGTTTACAGTGCTCAAAACTGTTTCTATTTTCTTTTGAGTTGTTAAATAGATTTTTTTTTTTTTTTTTTAAATTGCATTTATAGTACAAGGCTCTGCCAATGTCAACAAATATTTTTCAAAACTACATAGTGCACCTTTAACCGTTTGTGTCCGAGCTCATAACTATATGTATGAGTTTATATCATTCGTGGCTAAACACATCCCAGAAACCACCTCCAAGTGTGTGTTTGCATTTTTATTCTAAACTTCTTATTGGTGTCCAGACATTTGTTTGATTTAACTAAAATGATCAAGTGTGTATGAGAGACACCCATTGTTACTTTAAATATATTTATGCAAAGCAATGCGAATCCCAGGCTAAAATAAGAGAGTTTTGCCATAACATTTTGTTATTAGGTGTCAAATTTGACGTCAGCTGTCAAAGATATCAAATCAGTGTGTTAACATTTGTTAACTATGGGGTCTCCTGAGAATTTTGGGGACAACTTCTTCATACCGTATGTGATTTCTGAATAGTGAGACGCTAACTCCAATGATGGCAGCCATTTCAAGTCACGGGTAACAGAGATGCTAATGATCTGTGTGGCTACATTAGTACAGGCAATGTGAGAATGTAATATCATATAAAGGTCCAACTATACAGTAGGTACAGTTGTTAGTAATACTTACCCCCCACTTGTGCCTCCGTATTGCACCCAACTTAAATCCAAATTGATGTTTGTTTAAAATGTCCATTTGCCATGTTAACATAGGTGGTTATCTGATGCTTCCACTAGCTGAATATGGATTTGGATTTATGGGTCCTCATGGCATTGACGGCCCATCACAAGATACAATAATTCTGCTGCTCCTATCATCCTTGCAGCAAAGTGGCATCATAATGTATGTAGTTGTGTGCCGTTCCTTGTCTTCCCATCTCATGCCTTGTCTCCTCCTGCTACATGGCTGTATTAAGAGGGAAGGAGAGGAGAGCGAGGGAGTAAACAGGGTAAATGCACCATGACCCCATTGGACTGTTTAACAGTGGACTGCTATTGGGTGATGGATGGGTTATGACACCTACAGAGGTTAGGCCCAAAGCCCTCTGGACCTCAGCGACACACTGAGCTATAGCACTACATCAGCGTCCCTATCTGTGACTAAAGACAACTGGAGCACATAGTGACATTTCCATCTGGAATTAACTCTTCGGCGTTAGAATGGTGTCAAATGCTGTGCAACCCGTGGATCCAGCCGCATAGGATGAAACATTAATTTTCTATTCTCTGCATTCATGAGCATTCTCTGCTACCGCCTACGCAGAGGTCATCCTCCTACCTGCACACTGTGGGCTTCACATTATCAACACCCTTCAATGGTACGGCGCTTTCTCTCCCTTTCTCTCTCTCTCTTTCTCTCTCTCTTGCTCCCTCCTCTTTTCATCTCTATTCTCTCCATGATGATACCCCTGCCATGTTGTCATGGCAACAATCGGGCCCTGATTGCTTGGTTGCTAGGCAACTGACATCACCTATAAGAGGAACATGAAGATACAAAACCAGAGACAAACAAACCGCACAAAATATGTTCACTTGTACATTGTTGTGTTGTACATGAGCGCGTGTGCATGTGTGTGCTCTTGCGGTATTATTAGCTAATTTAGCATTTTTCATTCAATTTTTCACTTTTTTTTTTTAGTGGCAGAGTAATATGTGTAGGTAGCAATGTGTAATGTTAGCACTAGAAAGCATATAATTCAAAGATGAGTGGTATTCTGGCCAGTCATCTGTTCTTTGCCAAACAGGAGACTAAAAAGCTGTGTATCCATGACCTGAATTTCAGATGAGAGCATTACGAAGGACCAGATCCGTGAGAAAGGACTGCTCATGAATAACTGATTCGGGACCCAGCAATTCAGCTGTCTATTCCCTATTAGTCCTATTAGAGAAACACACAAGGCCTGGACCTCTGGGAACACAGATCACATATGTACAGCTCAGTTTAATCTACTGGAAAACAATGTCTGCTTATCTGGACGGACACTAAAGCAGCTGAAACTGTACAGCATCCCTGAGCCAGATTTCCATGCTTTTCAGGTGCTGTAGTTTAGCAACATGCCACAAGGTGTCATTGTGTGCTGCGCTGAAAAAAATGATCACAGCACTGTAATAAAAGCTGATCCCATTTGCAAGGCTAATGCAAGTACTATTCATATCAATGATATCAGCACTATCGTCCTCATACTCTCTTTTTTTCTGTCATTCTTGCCTGTTATTTTCTTCCCTTCCTTTCTCTTTCTCCTTCACTTGCTGCACACACACCACCACCACATACACACCCCCACACGCATACAGTCACCCAACACACACATAGTAATTACATAACATGCTATTTAGGTGACTTCTTCATCCATAATGCCTTACAGTAGCATGTGGACGTACAGTTTCACTATGGGTGAGCCTGCTGGGATGTTAACCCTTGACCTTAGTGTAAGAGACACACAGGAGCTCCTCTGCTCTTGTACAAATATGCACATTCATCTCTATTTATTTAATTATCTCTTTTGCCCTCTCTTACTTAGTGCCCAAAGTGACCGCTGTGTACTCGCTTGGTGTTAACCCACACTGTGTCATGTCCGGTCAGTTCATCCTTATTAGAGAAAAGCACCCCAGCCAATCAGAGCTGGTCATTCAACAGTGATGCCCATCAGCCACTGTCAGCCCCCACCCACCCCCCGGTCCACCATGGCTGGTTTGTGTTTCAGCATGAGCTTTCTCACTCAAGGGGAGGCGACAAAGTCTCCAGCCCAAACGTCCCATGATAGATCCAAACTGTCACCTGTCATATGGACAATTTCAGGAGAGACAGTGATGCTGACAGGCAAAACACTGAAATTAAGCGGCAGAGCCAGTAGACACGGTCTGCTGGTGGATGACGACTAGGTTATATTTATAATATGATTTAGGCTGAAGCTATGGGGATTTTTCCATTCAGCCTTTTACCAGCGTGTTAACTGTGAGCGGTTTGTAACTAAATTTCCAAAATGATGCTAATCAGTCGGAGCTAAGAAAAGGGTTTCAAAGGCTCCCTGCAATGAATTCCCATTTGTCCAAAAGAACAAAAAGGCTCAAAAATATAGAAAAGGCAGAGAAAATAAAAGCATGAATATGTATAGAAACATAAATAAAAATAGTTAAAAGCGTGAAAGATATGGGTTACTAGCCAAATCACATTATGACACACTGAAACATCCGACAGTAATATTTAAACATTCATGATCAGATTCAAAGGAAATGGTAAAGCTCATCTCCTCACTGGATGAGAGCTGGAGAGTGGAGTGAAGGGAGAAAGAGCAATAAAAGAGAGAGAGACACAGATTGTGTTGTGTGCATGTGACAAAGAGAAGCTCTCAACAGCCTCCTAGCTGGCTAAGGCTGTTGGCAGGGGAAGGCACTGAAGAGCTGGATGGCATTTGGCAAAAATTAAACATTGAAATCGTTCCTTGACACATGATGGTGGCATGTGTTGTAGATCATGGAGAGAATTAAAAAAAAAAAAAAGGCTCTACTGGAAAAGCCTGGAGATGAAATGAGTTAATCTCGAACAGAAGCACAGTGCCAGCAAGGTAAAGGAGCGGGTGCAGTTGTGATCAAAATGACCCCATGCACACTGTTTGCACTGCACAAGTCATCACTTTGGGGCAAGTTGAAAATGCATTGGATGTTTAAGTTCTGCATCAACGCCGTTCACGGCTGTTGCAGCAGCACGACCTTAGCAGTTGTTTCTAACTCCTGTGTGATTAAACCTGCCAAGTGTTCAGAGCAAGAGACATTGTGAAGCTGCACTTAGCTTCACTCTTAAGCCAGTAGAGGACTGAGTTACACTGGAGCAGGATACAAGGACTGCAGGCAGTTTGTGTAAGGTCTGTCTGTTCATGTAGGTGTGTGGCTTTCTTTCAGGAAAGCGGTTGAATGTGTGGGTGAGTGGTGCAATATGTACTTGAAGTAGAAGCAAAACCATGGCTGACCACACAGTTTCTCAGTATTATTCCATGAGCACAGATACACAATGAGGAGAAAATTGAGGCGGAAGGAAAACTGGAGTGAAGGGGTAAAGTACGCAAGGGGGTGACAAAAAAAACTCCATCTTCGTGCGTGCAATCATACATCTTATCTAGGGCTGAACGGTATGGTTAAAAAAATCATACTGCTATTATTTTGACAGACATTGCAGTTGCAATGTGATTCACAATTTTGCATCACTGTCACGGAAAAAAACTATTGAGTCGTGACTCGGTAGAACACTTTGCACACTTGTTTTATGAGACAGTTGCATAGGAGAGGGACAAGTGGATCAAAAGTTGCAAACAGATCCCTGCACACTGTCTAACTTGCAATGATACATTTGTCTGCAACGTTTTGGTGCTAGACCTTCATCAGGCAAATGGTTTGTGACAATAAGAAGCCAACTTAAACAGGCACTGGTTATACGCCTGCAACCAATCACACTCCATGTGCAATATGCAGGCATAAATGCCAAACACCAGTTTACAATATGACAGTCAGCAACATGATTCATGCAGCCAAAAAAGTAAAACACTCACAAATGCACCCCAAGAACACTTGTATTAAATGGGTGAATTACTATAAAATAAGTGCTTAAGGCCCCAAAGGCTAAACTGCATTTTCAGAAAGATTCACAAATATAGCAGCTTACATTTGTAGATGAGCCTGTAGGGATACATTTACATGGGGCCTGCAGGATCTATTTATAGGAGCCTATCTAATTTAATATGCAGTCTTGATTGGGGAGAGGTAAATCTGATTGTTACTTACCATATGCATACACTGATTTGGTGTTGTTGTTTTTTCCCACTGGAAGACTGTGAGACCGTGATGTATTTATTATTAAGGATACCATTTGTTTATTGATGCCATAACATGTAAATGTCTAGCACCGAAATCACAAATACATGTATCATTGTAAGGAAGACAGTGTGCAGGAGTCTGTATGCAACAAAAAGTATTAAAATGCTGCTGATGTGATTTTTTGCCAGGGATACCAAACAAACACATGTTCTTACATCTGGAGAATATGATTTGCAGGGCCGGGGCATCTCTGTAGCTCCATTTAGCACCATGTTTCATGATATTTTGGCGAATATTTTACCTTTATCAAAATATTGCACTAAAAAAAAATAAATAAATAATAATAATAAAAAAAAAACATGCCAAATGACCAAGTCATTTAGTCTCATTTTGACTATTTTTGGACTTTTAAAGCTTTTTTTCTTTCTTAAAATGAGGGTTTTTTTTGTTTTGTTTTGTTTTGTTTTTTTTGTTTTGATGATACTTGATTCAAGAAAAAGACAAAAGACAAGCTGATTAGCATTGAAAACTAGTGAGATGACAGATGTTGGAGAAACGGCTCATACATATTTTAAAACCAAATATTATTTTTAATTGATGCAAAGAGGTTTCTATGATATGATGAATTAGACCAAGCACTACAAAACGAGACTGGCAGAAAAGGTAAAAACCAGCAGGCTAGTTGCTGCACTGACCGTTGCTGAATTACTTTAGGAAAAATGCTGTCAAAAAAAACAAAAAATTGACATGGAATATAGAATTTTTCAAGAGAAATGGAAAAAGTACTTATTTTATTTTTCTCTGGGAGGAAAATGGCAAACCTGCATGCTGTTATCTGTTGCCTTTCTTTATTCTGCCTTATGTAATCCTACATTATGTGTTATTTTCATGTGCGAACATGCAATTTCTCATTGGTTGGTAGTCTACAAACTGAGTGATTAAAATAATCAATAAGAAGGTAGCCTAAAATGTGTTAACTTGAGTCATATTGACGGTAGCAAAAAATACCCCGGCCCCCATGAGGTCTCATTTGAATGAATGCAGCCCACCACCTAATATGAGTCTGACACCCCTGAGCAAGATCATCTCACTCCACTGGTAGATTTTTTTTTTTCATTTGAAGAAAGACAACTGAATTTGAGACGAAAAGCTTTATTAAAATGGAGATATTTTTGCAGTGTGCAGCTCCTGCGATTTGGAGATCACACATGGCCATACTGCGATTCCAATAATTTGATTGATTGTTCGTCCCGTCCTGTTCTGCCTTTTCGCAGACAAACAGGGAGCCTGGCTACTCTGCGGCGGTGGCATCAGACCTGCACTGGGGCAGGCCCTGCTTCACTAACTTTGCCCTGGGAGCCACTTGGCAGGATCAGTGACTCTGCTGCTCTGTGGCTGTGCACAAAGACCTTGTGCGTGGCAGCTCGCTCATGTCCTTGAGTGGAGATCATATGAGCTCTCCACTGGATCAAGAACCCTAACCCACAGCATATGTCTCTCACACACACACACACGCTCGTAAAGAAACACACATCCTCACCCATTACGCCCTATAGTGAATAGACACTTGTTAAGCTGAGCAGAATTGTGGACGAGCTGAATGAGTAATGAGGTGGCTCTGTTTGATTTCATCTGAGTGGTGAGAGGAGGCTTCAGCTTGACAGCTAAACTCCATCTTGGAGACTCTTAGGAATAGAGCAAGATGCAGCAGTCATCAGCTTCTCACCCCCTCAATCCTCCTTGTATGGACATATGCACACACACACACACACACACACACACACAAATGTAGATATATGTAATCACAACATATAAATATTCATATTTATCGAACGGCTAAGAACAGCTGGCAGCGCAACATAATTACAAATGTGAGTGCTCACATCCGTTCTGCTGAAGAAGATGTTCATGTTGGAGTTTAGATGCAGCCACATACATGAAGCCAGTAATGTGCACATGGACCACAGCTGCTGACTTTGACTGCATCTTGTCAAATGTATAATTTATCTGAGGCAGCATTAACTAGGGAAGCCTAGAAAGTGGAGGAGAGAAGGACACAAGGTGGAAAAGGGAGGAGGGTGAGGATAGAGAAATTAGAGAGAGGAGAGAGGTGGGGGGTAAAATGAGAAAAAGGAGCAGGGAGAGTGGGCTGAGTGAGGGATTACAGAGGTGAAGAGGGTACAGAGGACAAAGATTTTGGAAAGACTGAAGAGGGGGAAAAGGGGGAGTGTGAAAATGGAGAAGAACTGGAACGAAGGTGGCAGAGGGGAGAGGAGCGAAAATCAAAGGAGTGTAAAACAAGAGACTGACAGAGAAAGTTTGTGTTAAACAAATATGTTCCGCGCACAAAAGAAATTCATCGGTATAACCGTCTTTTTCTAACGATTTACTATGACACCCTCATCAAAATAGCATTATGGTTCATGGCATAAATGATGCAACAAGAGGCAGAGATGGGGATTCAAGCAGTGCAGCTGCACTCAAGTCCTTCTTACTGTATACATCATCTGTTTCTCACCTCGCAAATATCAGACCACCTCACTGTGAGCCGGTGCAAAGCAGGTGGGAGAGTCAGCTCCAGTTTTGATCTACTACCCACAAATATGTATCCTGTGACATCTCCAAGAGTTGATATTACATAATATTCCAGCTCTCTGTGATGTAATAGTGATTGTGATTTACTATTCTGTCTTTTTTTAAAGGAATACTCATGGGCAAAATATCCTTTTTCTGACTTAACCAGACAATTTGTGAGACAGGATGGTCAATACCATTTTCATCTCTGTACGTCCAGCTGTTTGGTTTCGAGAATCTTTTGTTAGCTTTGTATAAAGACTTGAAGTTTATGGGAGTCATTAGCCAAGTGAAAAACCTTACAGCAACTCTGAGGCTGTCTTATATACACAATGTATCATGTGTACAATTTTAGGTGAACAATTTTAAATTAACTTCCCCTAACATGACTCTCAATTTTTGTTTTTTGTTTTGTTTTCTATTCCAAGACATGCATTTCAAATACACATGATACACCATGTAAATAAGACAGCTTCGTAGTTGCTGTAAGTTCATTTTTTCATTTTGACAGAGCTAAGCTAATGACTCCCATAGACATCAAGTCTTTATGCTAAGCTAACATGAAATGCTACCCATATGAGCTGAACCACTGGACGCACAGAGGTAAAAAATAGTTTCGAACATCTTGCCTCAGTCTGGGTGAATTACGAAAAAGGGTGTCCTGCCTAAAATGCTAAATCCTAAAATTATTCCTTTAAATGTCAAATGAACCAAACAGGAAATTACAAAGTCCAACAAAATGGCAATTTTGACGCTTTTGACAAGAAAACTTAATAATAATAATAATTTTGGACCTCGAGTTTTCATCCATGAGTCATCTCTTGCAACAGTTATCGTTTATCATTTACGTTTAGTTTCTCCCACACTCATTGCTTTGTAATGGCAAAGATGATCTAATATCAACAATTTTGCAGCATTTTGGGGAATCACTTTCTCCTGAAATGAATTTCCAGCTGCCCACTGAGCACTGCATGTGATTTAAACTTTGTGTCTGTGCCTCAGGTCTCATGTAACCCAGCTTCCTTTTGGCTGTGCACGGCCCAGCTCAAGCATGTGCATCAGAGAAGTTCATACAGTATGTAAGTTAATGGTTTATGTTGTACATTTATGTCATATGGTTTTTTGTCATATATTTCAGAGGACATATCCAAAGGTGTAGACTTTTAAACCCTGTGTGGCCCAGTTTTAGCCATCAGCTTTTAAACTTTCAGTCAATGTAAAAATGTACAGTAGGTTGTACCCAGCTGACCGGTGATGACATGAGGTCAACATACTATTAAAACATGGTGTCTCCATAGCATGTTTGAGGCATTTTGGAAGCAATGGGAGCTGAAAGGCAGGCATCCCAATGAAAATTTCAGAAATAGCAATTGATGGATTTTTTTTTGTTTTCTGGTGTAGAGAGAAACATGTTCCTGGCAACTGAAGATAATCAAAGATAGTACTTGTACTATTGAACTAGAACCCACTCTTCATTCAGTGCATTTCACTCACTTCCATTTTTAGGTGTACAAAAGGCTTTTGAGTAATCTTTATTTTGCCTCCTTTCAGAATAGAACTAATTCTGCCTTTATTGCCATCAGAAGATATTATTTGCCTAATTCGTCTCAAGGGTGAATTTAGGGTATTGGGTGAATTCTCCACCAAAATACTAAAGCACCACTGCTGCCTGGTGACATTCAATTCCTGAATGATCATGAAGAAGTGCTTTGGTAGATTGTAACCAGGGGTATTATTATGTGCAGTGATGCTTTCATTGAATTTAGTGTGTTGGATATGGGGTCACATACAGTACTGATCACTCACTGTCATACTGCAGTTTCAACCACACAGCAAAACTTGTGTGTATGTGTTGACCTCATCTGCTATATGATGGCATTAAGGAAAGTCGCACTCTTCACCTGCAGTCTCCATTAATGTTTAATTATATGCACTTAAAGGAATACACCAATCACTTGGCAACTAAGTCCTTTGATCAGCTGTGTACAGTGAGAAGACTAGTTACAGGTTCACATTTTATTACACTCACGATACTGGAAAACAAAGGTTTAGCAGACATTCAGTGGACAGTTTGGGCATCCAAAATCAAATTCTATGTGTTAAAAAAAAATCCTGAATACACTGTGATGAAAATCCTGTATCAATCTTTTTGATACAGTGTTGAGCGTTCAAAGAGCGAATTTGCCAAATAGCTTGTGCGTTCCTTTACGCAACATCTCCGCTCCATACACTCGCACAAGTTTGCTTCCCTTTTATAAACTGACCATCTGCCTCACAATCACTTGGCAAACATCAAGTTTTCTCTGCCAGATCCAAGTCTTTTCTCACTTTGAGAGAGGTGTATGATTCTGGAACAAGTTAGGTGAAATACCCACTGTTCGGAACTGTGGTCTTTCACTTAAAGTGATTTTTTTTCTTTTTTTTTCAAGCAACTCAGTGAGTCATACTAAAGGCAACAAGATGTAGGCATGAGGGACTGACATTCCAGGCTTAAAGAGATACCTTGACATTTTCAGTTTTAGTCATTTTTTTCCCCAATCACTTGTCATACCATTGGATAGAAGATTTATGGTGGTAGGCGACAGAAAACAGCTGGTAGAACTGCTAATGTTCATACCAAATAACTACTTATCTGATTGAAAGCAAGTTCATTGAGAAGCAGGTTAATTTTTTTTATTTTATTATTTTCAGCTAAACAATTTTAAAGAAAGTATAACCACATATAGTTTTGACTCATGTTTTTTCATATTTTTGATTAAATCCTATATGTGTATAAAGTGCAAATGACACACTGTCTCAAGAAATGTGTTAGAGTAGCCTATATTTTAATGCAATAATATCCACAATAAAACTTACCATTTCCCTCCTCATCCTGCTGCACATTTTCATCTATGTTTAACTGACCAATAAGCTCTGTTGCTAGGGCAACGGAGAGATTGATAAGCAAATGAATGTAATGTGCCACAGATAAGCACTAATTTATGTAATACGACTGAAAGAGCCAACTGAGCACTGATGTGCACTCACTTCCGCTCTAAAGACATCCCACACACACACACTCACACTCACACACTTGCATCTACACACACATACACACACACACACAGAATCAAGTCAAAATTCTCCAAATCATAGCAGCTGTAGGTCTTATCCTATATGTATGTGTGAGTGTGTGTGTTTGTCAACACACCACTGACATTAACATGTTTACAGGGCGAGTGGCAGCAGCTGCTGTCATGTTTCCTGGGTTTTGAATCTGTGTGGAAGTGGGTGTCCAGCAGGATTTTTGAAGGGGGAAGAGGGAATGTAGCAGCAGCTCTAACAGCCACCGACCCCAGGAACGTCTAGACTCACGCTGCATGGCATTAATGTTTTTTTCTCTGTTTTTTGTTTTTTTTTTGCCAATTTCATGACCAGGCCTGTCTCCATGGAGCAGCAGGCTGAAGTCTGACTTTGGGCACGCTGGCACGATGTAACCCATCTTGTGGATCCTGTGTGCGAGAGCTGCGAGGCACATGAGTGCAGATGAAGAGTGGGCAGCGATGCTACACCATATACCTTTAGATGAGACAGAAACCATCTCAAAATATGAAGGGATTAGCATGCACAGTGCCCACCCCTGCTCTCTCTCCCTCTCTCTCTCTCGCTCTCTTCCTGACACATTCTGCGGCTCCGGCATGACACAAAGCCCGCACAAGCTATCCCAAGCACAGGTTCTCCCCTGCTTTTTAACAGCATCCACACAGGTCAGCCTGTTCCCTATCTATGCACCCAGCAAGCATGGCACAGAGATGGACAGAGAGAGTGAAAGAGTAAGAAAGAGACAGACATCCAGAGAGAGAGAAAGAGAGAGAGATATCAAAGAGCATGCTTGCTTTACACCTCTCAGGTAGCCCGGCTCGCTTACAGTTACCTTTATAAATTCATACAGTTGAAAAAAAAAAAAAAAAAAAAAACAACACAAAGATAGGTGTTTGAGTGTGTGTGTGTTAAGGAAAAACAAATGACATCGACATGCCATACTTTTACACACATGACAGCGAGAAAGAAAGAAGGACAGAGATGCTTCCTGCTCTTGTTCAGATACAGTTGTGCTGCCTCTCTCACTCTCTCACGCTCTCCTCTCCCCTCTCTCTCTCTCTCTCTTTCTCGTACACACACACACACACACACACACACACACATGCAGCCGGAGTAATGAACAACAGATAAGCTTACCTTTGTAGTCACAATGCAGAGGCAGTCCATGGTACTTAGAACAAAATATTGGGGTGTATCTCAACCCCCCCAACCCCCCACAACAGAGGGCTGAGACCCCACACCCCTCTCCCCAGCCTGCCCCACTCCTGCTCTCTCTCTCGTCCTGCCTTTCCCCCCTTTTCTTTCCTTCCGTGAATCTCTTCTTTGACTAACTGAACCAGCGAGGGAAAGAGAGGATGGAGGGAGGGGGAAACATGAAAAGGGAGGGGGAGGGCCACAGGGAAATAGCAAGAGCGAGCGAGAGAGAGAGAGAGAGAGAGCGAGAGAGAGAGGAAGAGAGTGAGAGATAGAGAGAGAGAGAGAGGGAGAGAAGGAGAGAGTGGTCTCAGAATTTTGTATGAGAGAGAAAGAGAGGAGGGAAGGGAAGGGAAGGTGAGAGTATGTCGGTTTTACGGAGGAAAGAGAAGAAAAGATGAGTGAATGTGGGGAGATATGGGGGGAAAAAGGGAGAGGATGGAGATGGAAAGCAGAGGTGGTGGGGATAAAGGGAAGGGAAGGGGGGAGGTCACCACACTGGAAAGAAAAGGGGCAAAAAGAGAAAACAGAATAAAGACAGAGAAACAGCAGAGGATGGAGAGGGAGAGCTGAGGGAGGGGACAGTGAAGGAGAAAGAAAAGGAGAGGCAGAGTGGGTGAGCGTGTGTGCATGAGCGTGTGTGTGTTTGTGTGTTGGTGTGTGTGTGTGTGTGCGTGTTTGTGAAGACAGAAGGAATTAGACCGAAAGAAAATGTGTTGAGGAGGAGAGTGTGAATTACATATGCATCGCAGACACAGAGACAGAGGAGAAACCCACAGCGAGAGCGAGAAGTTAACGAAGAGAAACACAAAGAGAGAGAGACGGCATTAACCCGGACGAAGCCGTGAGATGAAGCGAACGGAGCTCGAAGGTTTTTTCTGCTTATTGTAGCACTCTGCAGCTGTTGCCTTAGCAATGGTGCAGTTGTTGCCATGGCGATAGGAAGGCTTGTTGTTGTCATATGGTTGCTGCTGCTGCTGCTGTAGCGCTCAAGTCTGAGGAGGGAACTCTGCATTGGCTTTACAGAGCTGTACATCACAGTGTGTGTGTGTGTGTGTGTGTGTGTTCATTCATTTTGCATTCAGTAATATAGGGCACAGAGCCAAGAAACACAGAGTCATTTAAATTAGTAATCAACAGCAATTATATAGTGGATTATCTGAATATGCACTTCATGTCTGCATGTATTATTGTGATTTGGCATCCCAGGTAACAATGAACACCTTAAATTATAATGTCTTTTTTATTGATGTGTAAACTCTTTTTCTGAGTATAAATAAAATGGTGTAAAAATGTTAGTTGTACACTCTACCTTTAAGACTGTGGACCGTACCATCTGGGGCTGTGTAAGGGGGAGTGTGTCTTTGCATCATCAGTTCTATAATTGTACAAATTCACCCCCACACCCCACCCCATCCCCTCTCCAGCTCCCTACAATGCTGGAGCAATGGTGCAGCAATAAAGCAATTCTCAATGATGAACACACACGTACTCCCTGGGGTTAAGAGGAGAGGCACGGATCGAACGTGGTGAAATACAACAAAAACACACACTTGTGTCCTACAGACGGCCGCTGTTATAAATAAACTGCTTTGCACTCAGGGCTTTCATAAATGTCAGGCACTGTCACTGAAGGCAGGGACTCTCTATGTTAATATATGTATTACACTCTGGAGAATCACTCAAGTTAGTTTCATTCTTTTTTTTTTTGTGTCATCACAATATGTTTTACTGGCGTCTTAATTTTAAAATCACCTTCAGACTCATGTTTAACTTAAAAACTCACCAGATACTAAATAGCAGACCATTTTAACAGGGATAAAGCTGAAACAATAGTTCACCATCGTTTAAATTCAGTTGTTAATTCACAATTAGGCATATGGATGTATATAGATAGAGTCAGACAATAATGGCTTGGTAAGGTAGTGTTAATCCATAAAAAGGGATAGATAATACTTAACACCAGACAAAAGTTTGTGTTTAAAAAAAAAAAAAAGGACATTTAGTTCTTTAACAAATAATAAGCATTTCTGTATTTTAGACACATTGTATTTTATACGTGCCATATGTTTGAAAGGCAGTGCCTGGTTAAACTTCACTAATGTGGGGTTGTTTTTCTGTATGACAGAAAAACGCAAAACTGTCTTTCATTATAAACACTCATTTAGAATTTGACTCCGACTGCCGTTGAGTAAGTATCTTGTTAAGAGAAGAACACAATGAGCTGTTGCTCTTATTAACAGCAGCGTAAGTCACATTTAATTCTACTGAAATTTGAAGTGGCAATGACAAAACCTTGCACCAGGGGTTCAATGTTCCTTTAAAAGCTGCATGAGAAATAAAAGCTTAAGTGAAACTTGATGGAAAATCTGGTTTCAAAAAGAAAAAAAATATCCTGTACAATGTTGGGCTATACTATAAATATACAGGGTGTCCACAAAGTCTCTTTACAATTAAAAAAAAAAATCTATTACAAAAGCAATTGATGAGATATGTTAATCAGATTTGTTCTATGTACTCAGTGGTTATCAAAGTTTTTAATCACATTGGACATCAACGACTTGAAGAAAAAGATCACTGATGCCGTTGCCACCATTGATGAGGCTATGCTACAGCGAATATGGCACGAAATCGAGTACCATCTTGATGTGCTTCGTGCAACTAATGGTGCCCATACAGAGGTGTATTAAATGAGGCAAAAAAAAAACAAACTTCAGTATCTACTCCTCATTTTGTAATTATTTCCACAGAATTGTCCATTCATTTGCTTTTGTAATAAATTTGTTAAATTGTCAAGAGACTTTATGGACACCCTGTACTATACTGTTTTATAATGAACTATACTACACCACACAACAAATACACTATACTACACCACACTATGCAGCACAATACTCATCTATACTACACAATATTACATTATAGTTTAGTATCTATAATCTTTTACACTATACCAGGTAAAACTTTGATAATCCCCTGTCCATGTTCAACAGAATGTCAGTTCAACAATGTCAAGTTCAACAGGAGTTCAGCAGAATATCAGTAAGCCATAAATTACATTTCAGCAGCGTGCCTGTAAAGTGAGATATGCCCATCAGCACTGTGATTGGTTGTAAAAATTTGTTGGCCTGTTGCCCATTCACTGGAACAAGCCCTCACTCCACCAGCACCACAATAATAACACAGCGGGGGGTCCACCAATAATATCAACTGAGCCTGCATGTCTGATCAAATTCATCAGACACATGCAAAACAATGTTGGCAGATATGCAAATATGTTCTTGAAATATAATTTATGGCTTTTTAATATTCTTTTGACCTCTTATTGATAACGTCTATATTAATTGTACACCAATAGTATAGTATAATGCTATGATACACTATATTATATTATACTGCACTACACTATTCTACATTACACTATAATATACTATATTATACTACACTATACCACACTGCATTACACTACACTACACAATACAATACTGTGCTATGCTATGCTATACTATAGAATACTGTATTACATTACACTGCAGTACACTACACAATACTACACCATACTATGCTTCACTATATTATACTATAGTGCTGCACTACACTGAACTACACTACATTATATCACAACCCAATACTACACTATACTATACCATACTAAGCTGTACTACAATTCACTATGCTATGCAATACCATACTATAAAATACTATACTATATTACACTAACTACACCACACTATTACAGCATGATATACTATCCTATGGTGTACGCTACACTACACAATGCAATATACTATACTATGCTATGCTATACTGCACTGCATTACACCACACTACACTACACAATGTTTTACTAAACTACAGTATCCTATGCCATACTATGCTACAGAATACTGTTACACTGTGGACAAGGTAAGGCAAGTCACCTTACCATGTGAGGTGCTTCAGATGATTCAAGATACTATTAGAAGTGGTGATTATAGGGCTAAAAATTTCTACTAAATGTAATGGTCACTAATGATTTTTTATTACTCCGTTTTATCAACATATCACATATCTACTGCAATGTGGTTTTTATTTTTCATTTCAACATTTCTGTACTCAGTAATTAGGGTTGCTGATGCAAATTGCTGTTTTTCTCCCTTGACAGCTGATTCTTTGAGAGCTGCCCTCCTCTTCCACTACTAACATTTTCCTCTGAAATATCACTCATACACCAATGAAACTCTCATGTACTCACTTGATGAACACACATATGAAATATGTAAGCAAATGCACATATAAAAGTGTCAAAATGTGGAAGTGAAAACATTTTCTGTGTATTTCAGGAGTGAGCATAGAACATTTTATGTGTGGGTAAATTTTTCAGTGGTGAATTGAGAGCAATTCAGGTTTATCTGAATGCATTAGTAATGAATACAAGTGCATTTGTGTGTGAGAGAGGTAATGTAGTGACTATGGCAGCTGCTGGTGCACATTTGAGAGGTAAAGTGGTAAATATGAGAGGTTTTGTGTGCATATGAAATTGAAAGTTTGAATTATGGGCCATGCAGCACATGTTAGTATTCTGTCAGAGGATCATCTTAATATGGCTGACCTGTTTACTAGATTACATAATTCTGCTCTAGAGTGGGAAAGACAGTGAGCAAGAAGCTCTGCGCCCACAGTTGCTTTGCTAAAAACTTTAGTATTCTTCTATTCTCTAAGCCATGGTTCCTCTTTTGTAAGCTATGCATAATATAAACCTTAAGTGTCATAAAAAATGAGCTGCAGGCATATCAGCATAGTATGAATGGTAATTATTTGTATGATAAAAAAAAAAAAATACATATCTCAAGCACACAAACCTTGCATTGCCACTCTAACACCCACACACGTGCACAGGCACACACACAGACACACATGCAGGAACACATGCACACACGGTGTTAAAAATATATCACGCTAGAAGTAGCAAAGAGAAGAACATCCCTGGGAATTAGCTGGAATACGGAGAACATTTTCAATGATGTATGCCAACAAACCTTCATTCTAAGACTGAAAAAGCACTCACCAAGAAGTATGTCTCCATCCTCTTGTCTCGCTCTGCTTTAAGACTTGTCTTTTGGCTCGGTGGCATGCCTCTGACCAAAAGTAGGCCAAGGACGAGTGCTGGTCATCTAAACAGGCTAAACCCGAGCGGAACATCCAGATCATGGGGATACTGACTGAAAACTGGCCAGAATTATCTTTAGCAGAGGCCAGTGGCACAATTTTCATTAGAACTGGTTTATCCAAATTGCCATTTATGCCATGTATGTTTTTTCTTTGATCACACCCATTTTAGAGAATCAGGACAAGAATGAATGAACAGAAAAGTGTTATTTTGATTCAAAATATCTGATATTTCAATACAAAATACTTAATCATATTCTTTGATACATGAACTTCATTAATACTTTATGTGAGGCCATGAAAAAAGACACATCGATCTTAGCATTCTTCACATATTTAAAAAAAATTTGGTTTTGATGGCTAGAATTTGAATTGGGATAAAAAAAAAAAAAAGACAAGAAAATTTGAACTGGAACAAAAACCAGGAGACAATTTATGAGACTTGCAGTTGTCAAGGGCAGGAGCCACCCACAGGTGTCTAAGCACATTCCTCTCATGGAAGTGTGACATCTTGGGTGTTATTTAGGGGCATCAGTGTGGAGGAGATTTGTGCTGCTGCCAGCTGGGCTGGCTTTCAGTTTTGCTGCATGGATGTCACTGTGACTTCCCTGAAGTATTTCGTCCTTAGTGCAGGTGATGAGCAAGTTTGGAGTCGAGCTGCTGCCTTGCTGCTGGGTTTTTCATGTGCGGACTGATTTGGCTGACACATGTGATCGATGTTTCCTGATGTATACAAAGGAGATGTCCAAGTTGCTCTTGCATGGTGTGTCGAAGAGGAAGTTCTCTGAGGACCATTAAATGCTTTTACAGCAGTGGGGCTGCACACCTGCTGAGCTTTGGCAGGGCAGTGTGACCCAGAACAGGGCAGATCCGATGCAAGATGTCTTCATCGCTTTCTTGAGAGATTATGTCAGTTGTTTTTGCCAGTACTGTCAGATCTGCCCCCAGATTTCTTATTTTGCCTGCTCTGGTTTATTTACTTTAAAGGTGCACTGTGCAATATTGCAGAGAGTCGACTGCAGTGAGGACTGCTGAGACTCAAATGGTATTAAACATGTGGGAAAAGCATAAATTTTGATGGTTGAGTCACAGTTCTCATTATCTGCTCAACTAAAATGACATGAAATTATGTGATTATTCTATTTTTGCTTGTTCTTTTTTTTGTTTGGTTTGGTTTTTGTAGTTGAGTCTAAAAAGTCCCACTTCAGTGGACCTTATGCATTTTTGCACAGTGCAGTTCTTTATTGGTTACATCTACATGTCATAAATATATTTTTATAGAACAGAGACATTGCAATAACATTAATTCACTGTTAGCACCTTAGCATTTCAATGCCTATGGAAACAGATTAATACCAGGAGAGATTATATTTGAACTGCATAAATATGTCATACCTCATTCCATAAATGGATTTGCTGAGTAAATATATTTAAATAATTTCATTTGTTTAAGGCACAATTTCACATTTGATGCAGTGGCTTGAAATTAATTTATTTATTTTCAAAGATAATTTCAGATTCGGTTTCCCCAATTCGAAATCAGTCTTCTGATTTCAGATTCTGACGCACGCTGGGCACACACACTGGGCTTTTATTCCCTGAATGATGACTGGAAAGCAGCCGCCTCCTCTGTGGCTGCCAACTGTGGGCTAACACTCTTCACTTAGCCAACCACACAAGCCATGTGGCACCGTGCCTCGATCATCTCCTCAGCCAATGATCCAGCCTTATTCTCTAACACTTGGTGATGGAGCTGCAAATCTTGTCATTTGTTTATGGTTTGTGAACATTATATCAACTCAATAAGTCATACTAATTTTAGCTTTGAAAGTTAAAGTCAATAATAATCACATACATTTTCAGGCCATTGCATTCAGTTTCAAATTGGGACACGCAGGTTGAATTTTTAAATGAATCTGTTCAACAAATCCACTTTTTTATTTATCCACTCAGTATGGGCATGATAAAATCAAATTCATGCAGTTCATATACAGTCTCTACTGGTATTAATCTCTTTTATTAGACAAGCACAATGATGTGCAACAATTAGCACATATATTACAATATCCAAAAGTGGAAAAGGAGAAGTTAAGAGTTCAAATCTCTTTTAATTGTGAATTACCATCTTCCTCCTAGAGCATGAACAACTCCTCCCTCACACTGAAATACTTCTGAATAAGACCCCAAAGCCATATGATGTCATGTGAATAAACAGTGCAGTCTGGTACTGCTCCACTCACACTGAATGAGAGGGATTTGCATTTGTGTGCCCATACATTGCTTCTCTGAACCATTAAAAACAACCCCAGGACTGATTCAAGTGTAAGGCTTTCATGGAAATTACTAAAATAATATGTTTTCTTCTCCTCTGTAACAATCAAAGGCTCTCTCAGACATAAAAGTTTGTTGTGCTGTATTTGATAGAAAATATCAAGTACTGTATCTTCTCTACAGTCTGGGCATGTGTTATTGCATGGAGTTGAATGCCATCTCCTGGTTAAATGCTGAACTACAAAAGTCTCAAAAAGGGTAAGTAACAGTGGGAAAGAGTTACCTAATACAGATAACACAAAATAATTACTGAGAAATGTGAGGAACAAAACATCAGATGAACAAAGTGCTTGGTGAATAGAACAGATTAGAATAAAGTACAATAGAATAGAATAGAATACCTTTATTGTCATTGCACAGCAGCACAACAAAATTAGGTGTGCCACAATGAAAAAAAAGATACATATCTAACATGAAAAAGATAAAAATGCAAATAAGTAAGAAAATACATTCCTAGAAAATATATAGCCTAATAGAGAATACATACATGAATATAATACATGATACATGGTGAACCATTCAGTTATTGCATTGCTGAGTATTGTAAAGTTCAGCTGAGAAAAGAAGCTGTTCTTTAGTTTGAAAACAATAAGAGAGAGTTGCTTGCATTGGTCCAGGGGGTCTAATGTATTTTATCAGTCTGTGTGAGTCTGTGACCCAGTGTGTATGTGCACAATCCCACAGTTTGTCTGATAAAGGCTTTTCAGTGCTGTTCTGGGTGTTTTGGGGCATGTAATATTTGCTGTGAGCACTGTAGGGGCGTGGTCAGTGGTGAACTGGGATGTGGCTGTAAAGACGCGTCTGGCAGCCACCGCACACGGAAGACACTGCAACAACATCAAATTAAGGGAAGAACTCTGAAAAGAAAGACCAGATTGCAGATTGCTTGCATTTTCTGTTTGCCTCTTCCAATCCTGTGGCAACTCTCGGGAGGCCAGTTACCTCGGCTTCAAACTGGTTGCTGTTTCAAGGTGGACAGCTCATCATGTTGAGTGACAAGTGTGGAGGCATGAACTTGCCCACCTGAGGGGGAGGAGGGCCGGACTAACAATACACTTCCTGCATCAAGGCAGAGTTGAATATTGTATCTGGCCAATGCATGGGTGACACCGAGGCAGATTAATATATGAGCAAATAGTTGTCAACAGAAAGTTGCTGAGCCCCATCTTCACCTGAAGCGATATGTCTTCTAGGCGACATCACCTTTATGCAAATTAGCCCACATGGACACAGTAGGGTTCATTGTCCACCTCCAGATGAACCTGTACCCTTTCTGCAAGTTTTTCTGTCTTTTATTTCATTACCTACTGTAGTTTTTTGTCTTATTTTACATCATCTGCGTGTTTAATGCTTGATTTGAAGGATTTTTAGTCACTGTTTAACTGGCTGTGGTGGAAAAGTTGAACTTTAACTCTCACATCCTCTTGGTCCTCACTTTTTTGCAAGCCAGGGAGACTTCAAGGTTGGAGCACTGGATTAGGTGACTGTTAACTCGTCATGAAGGATGCTAATCGATGGTGTCACCTTGCTCTTCTGACAATATAAATTAGTAGTGCTTAGGCGGTCATGGTATAGACCTGCAGAAATAGTTGATAGTCTTCGTCTCATATCCCCCAGCAGCCGACAGCAGGATGAATGGGAGGATGTCAAAGTCCAGGCTTTGAAGTGGTCTGACATTTCTTATTCCTCCCACCCACCACCCAGCATGTCTGCTGCTGCCGACATGTCACCTGAACAGACAGTGTGTTATTCAGTGTCCAGCAAAAGGTCTTGGCCAAGCTTCTGATGGGTTTGTCAGTGATGAATGAATTCAAGCGCATCCTGGGGAGAAGCAGAACTGGCCAGCCACTTTCTCCCACCAACACCTGGAATTTGCTCACTTGAAGAACCACTGTGTCCAGGTGATGAGCTTCTCCAGGCCTTTGGAGGAGCCATCAGGAGGCTTACGACGAAGCGGTTATCGCTGTCAGGTCATCCATGAAAGCTCAGATCGAGGTCTGTTGAAAGCTGCACATGGTCAGAGGGCTTACGGCATTCCCCTTGCTGACATGATTTGCATATTGATGGCCAGAGCAATGATGATGACCGAATATGGTGCCTTCAGTGGCAAATCCCCTGCATGCACCGTTAACTTTATCCAATTAAATTTGTGGGAATTTATGAATTTTAACTTGTCAAGATGGAAGACTTTCATGTGAGGTGTGGTCTATACCTACCTCTTACACTGTCTACGGTAACTTCTTCTCAAACAAGCTCTTTGATCGACTTCTTGGTTAAAGCAACAAGACTGGCACAAGTTTCACTTTTGTGTTTTCAGTATTTAATGAGCTACACTTGCTTTTGGGAATAGGCTAACCTGGCATGTTTCACCCACTAAACATGCTCAGTGGGGTTCCACCATATGCCGCTTCAGAGCATTTTCTGCTCTGAGGTAACGAACTCGCCGAACACATTCATTCAGCTGGCTAGCAAAGTCAAAACAAGCTGGCAGTGTTGTGTGATGGTGATCAATTTTTACCGAGCACTCTTAGACAAATGTTTGTGAGATTGTTGGTATACTCTGTGTGAAGATGTGAGTAGCTTGTATCAAGTAGAATGCATAGGACTGCATCACAGCATGAGCTTTCAATGTGATTCATTATATAATAGTCACTGTTGTCACAGTACTGCCAGTGCTAAAGTGACCGTGTGCTAATCCAGTTGCTGCAGGATTGTTTGGGTGAATTTGGCAAGCAGGGGTGAGGTCAAGCATGAATCGGATGGTAGAGAAAGGCGAGGGGTTGCCTGAGGAGACCAGTGGCGCCTTATTCGTCCAAATGTTCCCGTGCTTGTCCCTCGTTCACTTAGATGTTTGAAACCTGGACAGAAGAGATGGACGGAAGCCACTGCGAGCTGACAGGTGATTGAAGAAGTCTGTTCCACATTTATACTTGCTTACTTATTTATATTTATAATCTCCAAAGACCAAACTCAAATCGGTGCACTGGATGAACTGTCTCTGTCATCCTGCCGTCAGAGCTCTGGGTCTCGTCTGAGTGGCCTCAAGATGTCACTGCACTTCATTTGCATTTACAGTCCTTGCACTTTGGAGAAAATCTTGACACCATACCTTTCTCTCTGAATGCATATAAAACAGATTATGTAAAAAAAAAAAAAAAAATCAAATAAAAAAGACACTGAAGAGTTTGGGCTTGCATGATTTATGTAGCTGCACTTTTGATACTTGTTTCCAAATTGTTTTTATGGGTTTGATTTGAATAATATTCACCCCCACACTGCTGGTTTTGTCTCACATTTCAGCCATTGAGACCCAATACTATTTTTTATTTATTTAGTTTTTGTGATCACTGAGTCCACAATTCTTGTGTCCAAGCATCACTGCCATCCAAATATGCATATCCTAATATATATAGACTACATTATTATATGGTTTTATATAGTTTATTATGCTCCTTGCATTCCTTCGTCTGTCCGGGATCCAATAAGGCAGCACAAGCACTATTTCAGTATGTGCAGTATGGGCAAACTAAACTCTTGTATGGTGAAGTGTTAACAGTCATGTCGGGTGAGCCCAGCTACCGATTTTACAGATTACTATTTTTTTTTTTTTTTCACAAAAATCCATAATCTCAAATGATGACTTATGGAACAGTTGGTATCGTTTTGTAAAGAGAAAAGAGCTATTTTGTCTCACCTCACACATGAAATGCATCCAGAATTTTTTTCTGTACAGTTTCTGCACAGTCTAGCAGCTTAGAGATAGGGACGGAGAGGAGTTCCAACTCAGAAAGAATGGAAGGGACTATTACCATTATTAACGTTACGAGGCCAACTCTCTGTTACCTCAGGTTACCTCTGTCTGTGATTGCTTCTGAGTTAAACTGAAACATACAAGATATCAAGTCTCAAGGCTAAAAATTATGTTACATGATGGATAAAACAAAGTAACAGCTGAAAAACGAATGTTAGCGCCCAGTAACAATGTGTGAGTCTTTGTCTCCTGGGGTGCAGGCAGTTTTGAAAATGTCAGCGGGATGACGTGCACCTATCTGCTCTACCAAAACAAAGAAGGCTCTCTTCAAAAAACAGCATAGGACAGTGTGTGCTTACACCACAAGATGCAACAAGCTTTGCTGAGCCCGGTTAGCTTATTAGCATTTTGGTGGTCCAAGTAATCATACATTTCTTTCTCTTCATTAGGTCCACCTGCACAAACTGATACAATCCAATACCCTATGCTGCCATAAAGTTTGCTTTTCTGATGCCTGTAATGCTCAGGTTTTCGTTTTCTCACAGTAATAGAGGTGTTCATTCACTATGTTTGGCATTGAGCTCATAGTTAGTGCTGCTGTTGGACTGGATTGCATTTTATTGAGAGGTGTTTCCACTATTCTGCCCCCCTAATGTATATCAACAGGGAGGACAAAATTAGAAACACCTCTCAATATAATGTAGTCCAGTAGAAGACCTCTGCAAACTACAACCTCAATAATAAACACAGAATTAGATTTAGACATTCTCCACAATGTCAACAAAAACTGAACATTATAAACTTTCTTAAAAGGTAGAATTTATGTCAGAGCTGTTGCATTGAACTGCATTAGATTGTACAGGTGGGCCTAATAAAGTGGCCACTGAGTGTACTGTTGCATTACATTAAAAGTACATGGTGTCTGTCTCCCCATTCACACCAGCACTTTGTCAGTAAAGAACAAACTCGGCTTGCAGAGAATATTTTCACTATTGCTGTGAACCAGGACAAAGTTCAGTAGTAAACAGGTGTAAAGGAGTGAAGTGTCTCTCGTCTGATTCACTTTCCCTAATCTGCCCCGTGATGCCCACAACACTGAGGCAACAGCACCATGTGGAGAATTTTTAAAAACAAAACAAAAAACACCATACTGCTCACTGGCTCCCAGTCCAACATAAGCTGTGTAAAATGAGGACACAGTATATAGGTCATGACCACGACTTTGGGTGTGTCTGAGGTGATGTCATCACCATTCCTCAGTAGCTTGTGCTATAGCTGTAAAACACAGGAGGAGGAGCTCCCTTGAGAAAGTCAAAAAGAAAGTGAACAAATAACTGACATAATGACTGACATCCACATGCACATACGTTGCAGCTTGTCAGTCATTGCTCTCCTTCATACCTGAAGCACGTGTTTGAGTGATCCTGTACAAAGTAATCTCAAACCGTTTCCCCTCATGTGTCTCAACGGAGTCAAAACCATCTGGTGATTCAGGTTCTGCTGTGAGTCACGCCATCATCGCATGCATCCACATCTCTACCAATCAGAAGGCGTGGTCTGAGCAGCCTGGTTTATAATTAATGTTTATGTGACAAACTGCATTCCAAATGCCATTACAGTGTCTTACTATTCCTGTTCCTTTGGCTGGGGGTGGAGTGGATCTCCGCTCATGCAGTTTGATAGACAGCAGCGACTTCACTGCACATTCTCTGGGAAACACTTTATAATAACCATCATTAATGCATGGTAAACTGACAGTTAATTAAACTTTAGTAAACAGTTATTTTACTGTTGACCATGAAATGATAATTAATAATGTTTACTAATTATAAGTAATGCTATACTTTTGGTTATTTTATCATCAGATAAATGCAGTGCAGTAAAAAGTGCAGTATTTGGCTCTGAGATGTAGTGCAGTAAAAGTCTAAAGTGGTACATACTGTAAATACTCATTTCAAGTGCCATTACCTCAAAACCAGACTGTAGTTACTTTTTGTGTGGAACCTCACTCATGCTATATGTGTATTACACTTTGCCTATCAGTGGTGTGTGTTATGGTGTGAACATATGAGCAGAGCCAAACGTCATGTCTCTTATCTATGTCTAACATTGCTTAGTTATCTTGTGTATACGCATATAGCATTACTAATAATTAATAAACATTATTAATTATCCTTTCTTTGTTTGTTAAAAGTAAAATAACTATTAACTTAAGTTCAATTAACTATCAATTTGCCATTTATTTACAATGGTTATTATAAACTGTTATTACTCTCTTTAAAATGTGGTGGGAGAAAGCATTTGCATTCCCTCAACACCTCGGTTGATTTTCTTCCCCTGTGGAAAGGATACAATCTTCTGGTATGAAATATATTCCATAATGCACCACTGCATGTGACCTATCATCATGCCGGCCTTTACAAACAAATCAATTGCAGAGGACAAATTACGCATATCAGTCTAAGTGGGTCACTTAGTCTGGCATATAGGCATCTCAGTTGTTAGGGTTAAAAAGCATGACAAATGTATATCTAATTTCTTCACACATTCTCCTATAGCAAACTATGAGAATAAAGGGATTCATTTGTGAATCCCTTTAATGAATCAAGAAAAGCCCTCTCAAATATTGGCTTGCCTTTTCCTGTATTCCCATTTACAGTTTCCAGCAGATTTGGCTGAGAGCAAGGCAAGCTTACAAATGCACATTCTGAACACAATTTTTTTTTTTTTTTTAAATTGCATTGCACATTGAATGAAAAATAATTGCAACTGCCCTGCCCCCTTTTGCACTTTGTCAGCTGCCATCCACTGGTAATGATGACACATAGGCTGTACTTGTGTCATAAAACTCATGGCAACCACAACGGGCGCCATTTTGCCTGGACTCCTTGGGAAATTAATGGCTTGTGGGTCATTCACTGATAAGGGATATGCGTTACAACTGGGGCAGAAAAAGACAGACAAGAAAAGGCCCTCGGTGTGGAGCCATACAATAACATGAGCCTTCAGCTAATCAGCACATGCAGATTTGTTTCCACATTTTGGGCACTGTCACATATAGGAAACTGCCTCGTCTTTCAGCCTTATCCCACACACTCCAGTAGAGAAGTGTCAGGTAAGACCTAAAAAAAAAAATGACTGGTTAGCCAAAAATCTAACTTAATAATGCAAACCATATTAACATTAATATGGAACTACAGCACTAGCCAGCCACCCTGTCACACCAGACTAGGGGAGAGGAGTCATGCTGCTGCCCTCCAGTGGTGCATTACAGTGGTGAGGTTTTAATAAAAAAAAAAAAAAAAAAAATTCAGTCAAAATTAAGAGGAACAAAGTAAATGCTATCTAAATCAGAAATGTTTGTTTATCACAGGGCAGTGCCTGTGAAATACTACATATTTTCTATTTTCAGGGGTCTTAAAGCTGAGGCTATCACAAATTGCACCAGTAAAAAAAAAAAAAAAGCCATTTAGAACATTTCAAATACTCTATTACAGATTAAAGGTTAAAGGTCAAGTGCTGTCAACTCGAGGATTATGATAATGTAACTTTTTTTGTAGTGAGATCACAAGTGCACACATTTAAGTGAATTTTTCCAGCCAGCTTTCTTTTTGGCTGCCACAGTGAAGTTGCCAGCTGCTCCTTTACCTCCGTGTGTCAAGCCTCTTTATACAATTTTAGCTGCCACTGATTCATGCTTCAACCTTGAGCTACAGAATAAAACGCTAAGTCAGACATGTATTTTGCTAACTTGGGAACAGGCAAAGATTATTTTGTCTTTCCAAGCCACTGTGATGCACAGACACACTTTTATCGTCTTGCCTTGGCTACTGTATTAGCCTGGCCTGCCTGGTGAAGCAAATGACGAATTTGGGCACAATCCCAGACTGCTCATAATTCTGCTGCGAGGTTACGACTTAAAACATGTCACAGGAGCGTATTACCCCTCTCTTAGCCTCCCTGCACTGCTCGTCCATTAGTGCAGTGCTGTCTGAAACCCTCAGCCAAGGCCCTCCCAGCCACACCAGAGGTGACCGGGGCTTTTTTTGTCACACAAGCCCCGAGGCTGTGGAAGCTACCCAAGAGGCTGGGGCGAATCAAAAGCATATTTTCTTCCATGTCTAAAAATATATTTTACAGCCAGGCCTTTATATATAAATATATGTATGTGTGTGTGTGTGTGTGTGTGTGTGTGTGTGTGTATCTATCTATCTATCTATCATCTATCTATCTATCTATCTATCTAAATATCTATCTATCTATCTATCTATCTATCTATCTATATATATATAGTTTATTTTACTGTTGGTATATTTGTTTGTATTTTTATTCAGTAGCCCTGTTATTTGGCAAGCAAACATGCACCGAATGATCATCCACTATATTTTTTGCATGCAGTGACGGGGGTGATTTATTTTCTCTGAAACTTGAATCCTTAAATTTGTAAAACATCCTTTCCAGGAATACAGGACTAAATCAGGCGTAAATCTGACACACAGATTAAAAAATAAATAAATAAATAAACTAAATAAAATAAGCTCCATTAAATACATACACAGGTGGACAGGTCTGGTTTAAATTCACACCAAAAAAAAAAAAAAAATAAACAGAAATGATATTCAGATGGTGAGTGTGTGTCCGCAGAGCGTGGAGGGCAGGCCCAGTGAGCTATTACATTAATTTGATTTTGTGGAAGAAAGC
This sequence comes from Myripristis murdjan, assembly GCF_902150065.1. Classification (NCBI taxonomy): domain Eukaryota; kingdom Metazoa; phylum Chordata; class Actinopteri; order Holocentriformes; family Holocentridae; genus Myripristis; species Myripristis murdjan. The sequence goes on from NC_043993.1 coordinate 26,893,740, forward strand.
AGCATGAAACAAAGGCTTCCATGCAAGTGGATAAATCTCACTCTTTCAGGGCTGAACTCACCGCCGGCACATGCCTGCCTGCAGGGCTATAAGCAACGCGTTTAAAAATGTTGTTCCAGGAAGATAAAGGCACGATAGACTACAGGCTGAGCAGTTTGGTTAATTTTATAGAATATAATCCCAAAATCACATAAGCCTTACTTTTTTTTATGGATCCCCGAATGCTCCTGAAAGCTTAAATTTAGAGCCGCATTTGCATACAAACAAATTTGAGCCGGTAGTAGTTTCCCTGGCTCCACTGGTTAATGTAGGTCAAAGTAGGTGACGGAAGGGTGTCCTCCCTTGAACCCGCAGAATAAATCCATATCGCAATCCTGCAGATGGCGCGCACAATCAACTAAATGCCCGTGGTGCTCACATAATATCCGTATGAGCCTACCCCTGTTGGAGAGATGGCGATTGTCTAAAGCGACACGGCACACTGTGCTTCCCTCCATGGCTGGATGGTGGGGCAAAGTTAAAACACACTAAGTTCCACGAAAAGCAAAAGAAACAAGGAGAGAAAGAAAGCGAGAGAAAAACAAGATGAGGAAGAGGAAGAAGACAGAAAGAAAAACTTTTTTGCATACGTGCAGCGGCTCACAGTCTCCTCTCATCTTGTAGGCAGGACAATAAAATAAGACAGGCCAGTCGAGCATAACATTAATAATTTGACCTATTTGTCTGTTAGGAAAAAAAAAACAAAAAACCTTTTCGCTCAAGTCAAGAAGCAGAACTGCCCCGGACTAAGAAATCACCCAGAACATCCTGTATCCTGGAGCTAAATAAATAAATAATAATAAAAAAAAAAAAAGCGAGCGTGAATAAATTATTTTGCCAACATCTATTAAACAGTATCCTCAGCATGGTTCATTATTCTAATCTAAACTACAGACAAGCGTGTGCGCATACACGCACACCTGTCACTGTCTAGACAGGGAGGGGGCATTAAGGCGGTGGGTGCGGGGGGGATCCCACATGACCCATTACTGCTTTATTCTATGCCAGCCAGAACATATCTGAAGGCATTGGATAATGACGAAAAAAATCAACAACAACAAGAGAGAGGAAAAAAACAATCGCTTTACCCAATCTGATTGGCCGGCTAAACCGACACCATTTTTTCCTGCTAACTCGAGGTCAGCTCGGGACGTTAAAAAATAAATAAATGAGAAAATAGAAATGCGTAGAAAGTAAAAGACACGGCAGACAATCTAGCTTGTTGGTGGCGAAAATGACTGGCGGCGGCGGCGGCCAATGAGAAGCCGCCTGTCGGGGAGCGTGCTGTACTGGCAGCTGCGTCACCCAATGCCAAGTTCAGACGCATGATAGACACATAACTGGCAATTCCCTGTCCCTTTTGATCCAGATTGGGGATAGATTTGAGAGTTCATTCAGCCGGGACACATTCAACATTACAGTTTTGAACAGCGGGTTTGTAGCCTTACACGTCCAAACAAAATAAAATGACAGGTATGTGGGTGGTGTGGAAGCTTTCCCGGCCGTGCACAGTCACAGCCAGCGAGTTATAACATGACTAAACAGTTGCGGTTTTCAGTACCCACGATGGGTTTGATAAGGGGAATTAATGCTTGTTGCTGCTGAGGCTGAAGCAAACTTGATAAACTTGGGTAGGAGGAAGATTACTACTACTACTACTACTATCACTATCAGCACTGCTGCCTCCATAGAGCCATAATGGAGCCGGTTTCACCGTCCCACTGTGCTCTCTGCGATTGGGGCATAATAACGTTGTGACCGATTTATGATCCAACCCAAGACAGTGCACGGCTCTTCCAATAGCAGCTTTAAGTGAAAAGGCGTGCCTGCCTGCCTGTCCCCCCCCCCCCACCCCCCCCCCCCCCCCCCCCCCCCCCCCCTCCTCATCCTCCTCCTCCTCCTCCTCCTCCTCCTACCCCTACCCCTCAAAGTACTCGATGTATAGTTAAAAAATGGGAGGGCACACTTGAACCGAGCTCCTCTATGAAGGTAGGCTGCAGCGTGTGTTTATTGATGAGATGAAAAGAAGATGGAAGTGAGAAATGAAACAAAGTAAAGGAACATATTAAAAAAAAACTACAGGCTTTGTCGGGGAAAAACTGGGGGGAGCCGTGGAAACGCTGTCGCCACTTTTTGAACGAGCTTCGGACCGCAGGTAAGAAATTGAGAAAAAGTAGGAAAAGGGACGGGTCTTTATAATATCTATAACGCTATTATTAAGAGGGGGAAAGACAGTAATTTCCTCTGTCACAGACTGAAAAAAATCCTTATTGACTTTTGTGGCTCTATGCATGAAATACCATTCACTTCTATATAGTTCCCGCTGTCTTTACCAAGCAAATATTAAGCTAGTGTACAGCATAATCGGAAACTTCATTTAAAGGGTGAGCTTACACATTCAATAAATTGTGACGCCAATACGAAATGAAACGGATTTTGCAGGGGGGCTCAGTTTGGACTGCCAGGGGTTTTGTTGTCCATTTATATTCGACTACAAAAAACGCGCTGCCCTGGCATGACGCAAGTTGCCCATCTGTCATTATTCTCAACATGCTCCTTTACCTTTAGCCCTATACTTTAGGATTTGCTTGCGAGCCGGGCAGTCAACACTTGAGAACAATACTCTTCGTCAAAACTGTTCCGTGGCTCTGTTTCCTTTCAATCAGCGATGCTCCCAAGCTGCAAGCTCACATTTTACACATTATAAGCCCCGGAACAACTGTGGCAGCCGACGTGCGCATTTGGCTTTTAGGTCAGTTATTTGAATTAGAAGAAACGTGTTTTCCTCTGTCGCTATTAACCGCTGTGTTTTCATCAGAAGCCAGTTTCGGGATTACATTTCAATTTCTTTTAACTTGCCAGGAAAGTGTGCTGGTTTCGATCTCCGAAAATACATAATTATGGCAATATAGCTTTAATACCACGCTTGTAGTCAGACAGACGTCTAGCCTACATTTTTTATGAATTACTAGAAATATGGTGTGGCATTTTGTCAGATTAAGTTACGTGAAGATTTGCTAAGTAAAACAAGAGGAGGGCTGAACAATATTTTAAGCGTGGTGTCTTGAGCTGAAAAGACACTGCGGGGTTCAGTCTGTGTGATAAATCAAAACTATCCAGTGTGACTCTGCTCTGGATTTTTTTTTTTTTTTTTTTTTTTTTTTTTTTTTGGGTACCGTGTGTTTCAACAATTGAATTGATCACTTTGATTGTCGCAATACGCTTGGATTTGTGTGAAAAATGTTTACGGTGGCTGGGGTGTTTTGACAAAAGAGAAAGAGTGGCCTAGATATGGATGCTGTGGTGTAATTAAAGTTGCACGAGACTAGGCTTCCTGCGTTCCTTTTTTGAGACATTTTTTGTTGTTGTTGTTGTTGTTGCAAAATATTCAGTGCCAAGTTGTGATTCCCTTGCTTTCGGGCCGATTTAGAGCTAGTTCTCCACTCGATTAAGTTGGCAGGAATTATTTGTATAATCGGTCTTATTGTAAGTGAAATTAAATTGTAGCCTGTAGCCATTGCACCCCCACCCCCCCTCCCTCCTCATCCTCCTCCCTCCTTCCTCCTCTTCTCCCAAAATGCACTGAAAAGGCCATGGGAGGTTAAACAGGAGTAGCATGACAGTCTGTTCTTTGGGCTCCATCTTTGCGTCTCCGTCGCGCGCGTGCATGTGTGTGTGTGTGTGTGTGTGTGTGTGTGTGTGTGTGTGTGTGTGTGTGTGCGTGTGCGTGTGTGTGCGCGCGCGCGCGTGTGTGTGTGTGTGTGTGTGTGTGAGAGAGAGAGAGAGAGAGAGAGAGAGATGGGGAGAGAGAGTTTGGAGATGGAGACAGAGGGTTCGTGCGTGCGTACATGCTTGTGTGTGGCAAACAGATGTTGTCCCATAGCGCTTGGCTTTGTCAAATGAAGAGTAATAGTGCATATTTATGATGGGCATTGACAGTTCATCACATACTTTCTACAGCACAACACCCCGGCGTGGCAAATGAATATTTCGGCGCAGATTAATAGGCGCAGGCCCGCCTAGCTCAGAAGTTATGTGCGGGCATAATGCTCGGCGTCAACACATTAGTCATGTCAGAGATAGTTGTGGCGTGGTCATTTAGCCAGTTTTCCTCACGGGCTCAGGCACGACAAGTCGGCCGGTCCCGGGTTTGATCTGCACACAGGTGAGCCTGTGAGCGCACCGGTGCTACCGGTGCTCTGCGCGCGTTGAGCTGCTCCAAGCGCAGAGATAGCCCCATAGTCCTGTCGATGTGTACTTGGTGGTGTGAAGAAACACTTGTATTCTTATTTCCTAAATCACATAACCTGTTATGCAAGGACTTAGTGTATGTGTATCAGTGCAATCATCAGTTCTGTTGTGATCACTTTCTCTCCCTCATGCTTCTAATTCAAAATGTGTTTCCACTACATAAATGGTTTCTAAGCCTATAGGCTAGGTTATGTAATTGATGGTTATTATGTGCACCAGTAAAAAAAAAAAAAAAAAAAAAAAAAAGATCCTCTGAATGGATGCACTTGGAGAACACAGAATATGCAGCTGGGGTGTAGTATAATACATTTGCAACACATTTTGATGTGAAATAGACTCTGGGAATAATTAGAAATCTGTCCTGTAAAATGTACCGCATTGATTTTTAGGCTGCATGGGAAAGAGTTGCACACTAAAAATTGACTGTGTCACAACTTATGTAAGGTAAATTGGGTTTAATCCGTTAAAGTGAAAAGAAACCCTGCATAAATGTAACACATATTTTTCTTGGCCATTGAATTGTTAGCTGAGGATTTTTTTTTCTGTGTGCGTAAGTGAGCTATTTCTATGGAGAGTGGACTTGATTTTTCAAAAACTCTTGCTTTTGTCCAAGCAAAGAGAGGGTGTATCTGGGAAAGGGGAGACAGACATTATGTGCCTTGGGTGTTTGTAGTTCAGAGTATCAGGTGCCCGGTTTTATCCATGTGAAGTCGCTAATAAGCATTTTTATGTATATATTCCACATTCGCATTAATATTCATTATGTTTCAGCCATTGCCATTTGCCCGCTTTCTATGTCAACGTTAAAACTCGCCCATAACTCATGAATATTTAAGGGCATGTCTGCAGACCAAGGAGACTCATTAATATATGAAGGAGACGTAGCAGATATAGACCTACTCAACTCGTGACTCCACCTTTTTAAGAAGGCATGGAGAGATATGAAAGGCGGGTATTCAGCTAATCCGCACCCAGCAATCAATCCCACTTTTTCTTTAGCTCCAATTAACCAGCCTTCACTCGTCATCTATACTGTCAGCTTCTCCCTCACTTCACATTAAGCAAGTTGGATCGCACAGCCTCGTCTTTTATTATCATGACAAGCGACTCTCCCTTTGTAGTAGTTGTTGACCAACAAAATCACTGAGAATTGCAGCCACCCGTAAGTCATCCCTCTGGCCCCCAGCTTTCAACCATTTCTCAACCACGACACATGTCCATGACATTCCATTTTTAATCATGTTAAGCTGATTCGCTCACCTTTTTGTTGAAGTTGTTTACCGCTCCCACCTGATCTTTTAATTTCACTGAAGTGAAAATATAAAAGGATACCCTGCAGTATTCATGTAATCAGTGCTGTCTTGGAAGAAAGAGCTCACAGAAACAATCATCTTGTGCATTTACACAGATGGCAGTTGATTATTCAAAACAGTTTTTTAGGCTTATTAAAGGCACTGCTGCCCAAATAGACACGATAGAGACATCACAATGTAGCTTCCAAAATGCTGCATTTTTTGTAGTTTATTGTTCCTACAACACCCTGCCATCCACACAAGGTTTTGCCTAGGTGATACTGGTACTGGCCTGTAACTTGTATAATTAAGTTTATAAGTGTATCGTTATGCCTTTTTTTTTCAAGACAGCTTTCTTATAGGATTTTTAGAGTTCTTTGTGCGATCTTGGACAGTGTATTGTAGAAAGGAAAGGTGTGAGAGAGCATGCAACCCTAAGTCACGAGTGGAATTCCAATTCACTTTCATTTTATTCACATTAGTTCACTGAATCATGCAGCAACGTGCCTCGTTCCATATTTTCGTTCAGGCAAAAACAAACGAAAAAAAAATCCATTAAATTAAGGAATGGAGTCTCAGTGTGGTTGCAAATTAAAGAAAGTATGCAATATGTGCAACCAATACAAATCTACACATTTTTGTTTGCAGCACTATAGTGGACTAGTTTCCTTTACAGCTCAAGAAAAAAAAAATGCAGGTCTAGGTAGACAGTTTTATAATAGTAATAACAACAGACCTAAATGTATACAATAAAAAGGAACACTTGAGTATGGTGTGACACTTCCTGTTACACTGGTGTACATACTTGGCAGCCATTTTGGGGAGGCAGTACAATTACAATGATATAGCTAGCCACTTTGGTGGTTTGCCTCCCGAATGTCACACTGCTTGTTAGCTGCTTGGTTCTCTTATCTTAGACAACATTTATTTCAGGATGCTTTTTTTCCCCCCAAACGTCTCCACATGATACTCATTACGAGGATATTCCCCCTGAGATCAAAGGGGATCTTTGATGATATTGCCAACAGAGACTGGTTTTTTAGGTTTCCATCATAAACTATAAAAAAAAAAAAAAAAAAATGTCATATTCTCAGCTACAGAATAGCCAGTAACACTTGACACTTGAAGATTTGCTTACGGCCACCACATCAAATTTGTTAACTGTTGCCATATTCCTGTTTTCCAGAAATTATAACTGCATTACTGCAATTGAGTCCCCTAGTTTTCTTTGCCAAGTCTTACCCCCCCCCCAAAATTTTGGAGAAGTATAAAATTATTTGTTAATAAAAAAAACATCATGCTTGCTTATGTTCTCAAGTTTTTATTTAATTAATAAAAAAAAATCCAATAAGTTAAGTACAGTAACATCAAATTAATGGCTACTAGCTACCTATTCAGAAAAATCTTAACGGCAGATTACTAGATGGATAGATGATATACTTCTGCAAGCGAAAAAAAAAAAAAAAAAAAATGATGATATTCTAAGGCACCAGGCAAGTATCCTTAATAGATAAGCTGGCCGTTTTAGAGAAATAAAAACATTTTGAAGACTTACTTAAGTTCTATATTTTTTTAATGCAGCCAGACACTAATTTATTATACATTCAGAATGCTTAATCATGAGTTTCATAACTAGTACATTTCACATTTAGGTGAAATGTACTGGTCATGGAAACTTGTGTGATGAAGCAGTTTTTCATACATGATCCTATGACTGCCACGAGTCCAGAAAAGAAACATGTAAAAATCTAGGTGAGGACCCTCTCTGCACCTGTACCTGCGTGGCTCGTCGCTGCTTTCTGTCAGTGCAGCAGAGACAGTTCATTTCCTGTATCTGTGCCATGTGGCTGCCCTGCCCCTTCAGGAGACGAGCGCGGCTGCATCACATCCACCCGCCGTCTGTTTCTGACAGCATTTCCAAACGAGGACGGGGGGTGACCACGCCCACTTATGAGACCAGAAGTGTGTACCATGTAATGCCATCGGTGCAGCTTGCGATGCGTTATCGGGTATTCGTCAGTGCGTAGTGGTGAACACAATGTTTGATGCGCCCTGTGTTTGGGAGAGCCATTTGGGAGAAGAAGGTTGAGTTGGTTAGTTTGTCGTGGTGTTGTTGGTTTTGTCAGGAGAATTTTGTTCTGCCATTAGGTTTCCACTGCTAGGCATAAGCAATGTGGTCTGTTTTGGCTCTTGTTTTTTTTTTGTTTGTTTGTTTTCTATAGTTGTCTCGGGGACACATCCGGCCTGTCAGGTGAGTAACCTGCTTGCTAGTGGCCTAACCGGACTTCTGGTTTGAGTGTTCAAATAACCCACCGCTAATCTGCATGAAGCTGAGGGGTGAGTGGGCTAGATTAGTTTGGGTAGGTAGTTACGGTAGAGGGGGGCTTCTACATTGGTATGGGACATTATTGTGGCCTTTTGTGCACACTAGAAGATCTTGATAGCACTATTTGTTGGCTCTATTGTGGATTTTTCTGTCACTAGTTTGGAAAAGAGCATTTTGTTGCTGCACCGTCTGAGGAGTGTATGGGTGGCTGTGCTAAAGATCAGCTTTTAAAAATAAAGTTGCAGGCTGTTAAATTGGGGTTGGTCAGAGACAGTTTCTGGGGATGTTTTGCAGGAAGGAGAAAGGTCCTTCTTGCTGTCAGGGCCCCTTGATGTTGTAAATAATTTGCTTTTCTTGCCGAAATTCAGTAAAAGAGATCCATTTCTTTTTCTCTGTATTTGAATCTAACCAGTTCCTTGCCTCAGCAAGGAGCTGGTTAAATTTTGTTGCTGCAATTTGTGTTGTCAGGGAAAGAGCAGGATGTGTCCTTGGGTAGTGAGAACTTGAGCTATAAATATGTTAAGGTTGCTGTACTGAAGGTGCACAAGTAGCCCCAGAAGCATATGACCAGCATTTTAGGGCATGGGGGAAAATGGATAATCAGTCGCACATGGAGTCTCAGATGAGTGGTGATACTAAGGTACCCATTAACATTTTGAGAAACGCTGGCGCTTTCAACTCCTAAGTTCTGGAGTACATTTTGACACTTACTGGGAAGACCAATACTAGGAACAGAATCCTTGAGCTTGATCCTTGATCCTCTGTGACCTGCAGAGCAAACAGTGAGCTCGTCCATCCTTAAAGGAATTGTTTGGGTCTGTGCTTTCACTTGATGAGGTAAAAAATGCTCCCAGAACCTACCTTCTCCATGATGGCATTTTGGTGAGACAGTGGGTGCCTCATGGTCAGGTTTTAGTTGGCGATCCTATTTCCCAAGTTGTAGTCCCATCCAAGCTTCCCAGGCATGTGTTGAAACTTGCTCATGAGGAGTCAGGGCACTTAAGTTTTCAGAAGACATATGACAGAATTTTGCATCACATCTTTTGGCCATGGCTTAAAAGGATGTTTCTCTGAGCATCAAAACATGTAACACTTGGCAACCAACTGGGAAGCCGAATCAGGGCATTTAATCAGCTCTGTCGCCGTCAATTCCAGCTATTAGTCAACCATTTGAGCACCCTCTCATTGATTGTGTGGGGACTCTGCCCTGTGCGAGGCCCTGTAACCAGCATTTGCTCACAATGATGTACCAGAGCACCAGGTATCCTGCAGCTCACCCTCTGCGCACAATAACCACAAGGTCTATTGTCAAGTAAAAATGAAAAATCTTTGACTATTAGTGAGTACACCTTTTTAAGCAAAGTTTACTGGTTCCCATTCAGTTGTTAAACATGCTCCAGACCACATTTATTTGATTTCAAATCCTGGTTACAGGAAGCCTGAACGACTGTGCCATGTACATTTGGTTAAACCTTACAATGCTTGCTCTTCCAGTGTACCCAGTGCTGACCAACAGAAGTTGATGGCTGTGTCCCGTCTCGGTGATGCTCCAGCCACTTTTCAACATCTCATGAATCGTGTAGTCGCTGGGCTGGAGGGCCTTGTTGTTTATTTTGATGATTTGGCGGTCTACGGTGACTCTTGGGTTTCTCACATGAAGCGGGTGAGAGCCCTATTTGATGGTTGGGTTTAGGCAAACCTTACAGTAGCTCTTGCAAAGTGTGCGTTTGCTCCTGCAACTGTGTCATACTTGGGTCAGGTGGTTGGACAGCTGTGTGTGGCTCCTATGTGTGCCAAAGTGTTGGTGGTTGAGTGGTTTCCACCAAAAAGGGGCTTATGTGGTTTCTTGGGATGGTGGGATATTATCGTGGCTTCTGTAAGAATTTTTCCACTGCTGTTGCTCCACGAACTATCAACTGTTTGGTGGTGGAGAAGGAGGCCCTTGCCTTGATCTGGGTCCGGCAGCATTTTACAGTATTTGTGGGGCCTGACGTGTCACCGTTAGTGATCTACACAGATCACAACTCACTGCCCTTTCTACAGACCTCGCGATGTCCAAATCATTATTTCTGCAGTCTCATGATCTTGCCATCCGGTATATTAAATGCTATTACAATGTGGTTGCGAATGTGTTGTGACGGGCGCCAAGATTGTGAATAGTGACTTGGGTAATTTGAACTAGTGACTAGTGAATCATTTTCCTGTTCTTCTGCTGCTGTGTTCCCCCTTTTATTACCTTGAAATCAAATTTATTGGTGTGTTGACAGATATCCTGGTGTGAAGCCCATGCTAATGGGACGAGAGGGTGGTGAGCGGTGCCTTGTGGCCACTTTCTGTCATTGCAGATTCCGGTCATGGGCGTGGCATGTCCTGATCAGTGTCTTCTAAAAACTTGCTGAGCCTCAGTGGCTGTGTTCTCCTTTCTGAGACACCATTTGCTTGCCATCTTTTTGCACCACACAACACTCCACACATACCTTTGCCATTCATACACTCACCTACACTCTTCATTCCACTGAATACACAGACCATGGTTGACTTAGGTTCATCCTTTGTTCTTTTCCTTTCCTAAATTAGTTGCCAAATTGCAAACGTTTTGTCATGGCCGTGCGGCCTGGTTTTGTGACAACAGCCATGGACATGTTTTCCAGAAACTGTAGTTGTATAATGCTTACTGCATTATATAGCTATTATGTAAGCTTCAGAGAAATATCAAATTGTTGTTAAATCACATCATGCTTGCTTATTTTCTCCAGTTTTTCTTACTTTCTTTTTTTTTTTAAATCCAATAAACTAGTACAGCAACATCAAATTAATGACTACTAGCTAGCTACTCAGCAAAGTAGACAGCAGCTAGCCAAATCTAAATCTAAGTGGATAGATAATATACTTTTGCAAGCTGATATATTAGCACACTTGACTCCTGGGTAGCTGGTTTGAATCAGAATCAAAAATCCTTCTCTTTTAAAGTCTGAATTATTTTTATTTTTTGAAATAACACAACAGCAAAAAACCATAGTGAGACCATACAGTCTGTTTTGGTATTCAAGGGATGGAAATCCCCTTTAGATACGTTTGCGCATCACAGAAATGCTAATGTTATGATGAGTTTGCTGTAATGATATCCTTAGGTACAAGGCGAGGATCCTCAATAGATAAGCTGGCCATTTTAGAGAGATAAAGCCATTTTGAATAAGACTTACTTAAGTTCTATATTTTTTTAATGCAGCCAGACACTAATTTATTATACATTCAGAATGCCTAATCAAGAGTTTCATAACTGCTACATTTCACATTTATGTATACCGACTCAATCTGTCAATTTAGTGAGTAGGAATTCCAAAATAGACCCCCACTTCACAGTTTTAATTTAAAAATATGCATAGAGAGTGGTCGTGAAAATGTGTGTGATGAAACTGTTTTTCTCACACAATTCTATGACCGGCAGAAAAACAAGCATGTAAAAATGTAGGTAACACAAGGGTGTGGTGTGTGTATACCAGAGAGCATAACAGTGTGTGTGGAAAAAAAAAAAAAAGAAAAGAAAAGAAAAGCCTCACAACAGATTTCCCCACAGCTAACGTTAAGGCGTGCGTTTCAGTTTTTCAGAGGACTTTTATTTTGTAAGCGCCACTCACTGCAAGTATCACAGGAATGCCAAATGAAAGCAGACAATGAGGCCGAATTAACATTTGCGAATGTGCCATGTTGTTGTCATGAAGCTCCGGTGCAGGTGTTATATCTCCTGAAACGGCATGCATCTTAAATTTCTGAAAAGGCTAGTGCTGTTTTAGCAGTAGTATAATATTTACTAAATGTAAAGGAATTTAAAATCAAGACACACATTTACCCCAGGGCAATCCTACTGACCCTTAGTTAAAAAAATAAAATAACATAAAAAAAAGGAGCCTATTTTATGGCTTCTTGTAGTGTTGGCGGGAGCAATTTTCTATTGATTTGATTAAATACATGTGGATAAAATGTGTTTTTTAATTGTTTTTATGATACATTTTTTATATAAATATACATCTATAGATGATAATATTGGTCAGCATTTATTGTGTGAACAGAACTAGAATCCATTATTTTCAACTCTTCTGTATGTTGCTTCATGCGAACATGCATACATACAGATAGAATCAAGTTGGGGTTGTGACCATTTGTTTCCATTACCTTTGCTGAAATTGCAAACAGACTGTCGATGCATGCCTCTCTGTATTGGCAGCATCGGTTGAAAAGGATTTTGATTAAAAGTCAGGGGTTTGGGACAGTGTGCTGTGTGACCCCGGTATCATCTCACAGTAAACTGTAATGAATCTACAGGTACAAGACGTACAACAGCTGACAAAAGCTTTTCATGGCATTCAAGAGCTCCACTCCCAAAATCTAAATGAAAATTGGTGGTTTTATCTCTTTATTCTCTGTCAAACTTGCCGCAGAGGAGTGTGTTTGAAAGCTGGAGAAGCGTTTTATTTGCAGAAAAGAAACAAGTACGCAGGCCCAGGCATTCAACTGATGTGAAAAATGTATCCTGGATTCTAATAGCGAAGTTGTATGTTTGCCAAGGAGCATGTGCGTCCTCAGTTCACCCTGCTACCCATATGGTTTTCTACAAGTCATGGTGAGATCACTGCCTCGTTGAAGGGGGGAAAGTATCTGGAGAGGGTTTGAGGAAAAGAAAAAAAATATAATAGAGTCTTCAGTTTTCAAACTGTTTTATCGAGAATAACTTCATGCTGTGTAATCTTTGCTTATGTCCTGGCTCAAGCAAGACTTTTTAAGCCTCATGCCAGTAAACAACAGTAACAGGAGCCTCAATGTTAAGACTGTGCACAGGCTCACTCGAGGCACACTGACAATGGTATGCAGTGTGCAATGGGTAAACTTGGGGGAATTATTTGCACAATAGTATTTGTGTTGTGGTTGTGTGTACCTCAAAATGAAGATTATTAGAACCTAAAAGTATTTCCACAGAATCATAACTTTCTTTTTGTTCTTTTTTTTTTTTCCTTGTCTGGAGCAAACCATTAGTCTTTTGAAACACAACTGGGTAGGAAGTTGCTGGCAGACATTTTCACTTGCTTGACCCAAGAAAGTAATGCTATCTTTTTAAATAAATTATTTTATGATGTGATCATTGTTATTGAAAATGAAACTGATACCCGGTCTCTGATACTATTGAAATTGTCCACCACCCTGAAACTGACCTTGATAAAACTGTGTTTTTTTTTTCTTTTTCTTTTTTGTTAAATACAGAAACTCATCATTAACTGTATACAACAGCCAGGAAGCTAAAGTTTTTTATCTGCCCAGTCGATCAGCAGGGTAACAGAAAAACACATGACCAACAGAGCAAACGTTGAAACAGATTTTGATAAAGATGACAACTGGTATGACCGATGCATTTATCCCCCTGGCTGCTTTCCAAAAGAACTATCAACTTATCTCTCACTTCTCATAACTGCAACATTTCCTATTCAATTCTAATTTAATCCTCGTGCCAGCTTTCATCGCTTCATCGAATATTCAGAATAAAAGTCCTCATAGCAGTTGTGCTTTTTTAAACTAAAAAATGCACATTCTTGTTAACAGTGAACATTTGCTCATGAAACCATTTTTCATAAATTACATACTAACGGTATACACACATCCCCTGTCTTTAAATGTGCTTATTTTCCATTTATTTAACCTTCAGCCAGTTAGTTTTTGGTATAGCTACTTGTAACTCACTCACTACTGACTGCATAGCTTAAGCTAGCAGGCCAGCTTACATTACATTTTTTTTAATTATCATTTTTATTTTTGTTATTTACAATTTATGAATTAAATAATATTTATGCATATTGGCAAACATGTTGCTAGCTAGTTAATTGATTTTCATTTGCTTATTCCCATTCAGGGTCACGCTATAGTCTTATCTCAACATGCATTGGAAAAAAAAAAAAATTAGAAAACTCCCTGGACAGTGACAGTCCATCACAGACTGAACACATTTTCATTCATAAATTCACGCTGAATTTGTTGTCACACCCCAGTGAATGCTGAATAAATGTATTGCTGCCGTCTGAGTTGTTCCGAAACTCTTAATTTGTAATGTTTACTAGGCTACGATATTTACATCTGAATTTCGGTGCGGCAGCTTGGCGAGGAAGCTCCCGCCCCTATTGACTGACACCTGAGCTGAAGGTTTTTCAGGTAACCATAGCGACTCTACCCCGTTTATCCAGCCAGCACATCATCCAGCTCAGATTTTCTATGATACAATTTACAGCCAACGTCTTATTTAATTATTTAAGCATGAAATACAATTTTACTGTGTAGCCTCTCTCCGGTTTCATATTTCATATTAGTTTTTCAAGGACAAAATAAGACCTGAAAAATTTCCCCCTAATTATAGCTAGTATCCATTAGCCCAGATTTTGTTACTGTGCTTACCTTCATAATACAGTGCTTATTTATTTTTATTCATCATAGAGGAAAAACATGATTTGGATAAGCTCTCCCTCTGCACAAAATGTTGCGTCCCGCGCCACCTCGTTGCATGCTGGTACGTATTCATGCATGTACTTGAAAACAACGTAATACAATGATTTTGTCTGAGGATCCACTTTGCACACTAGCGCCACTATTTTAAACGGTGGTTGAAAACAGCATTGGGCCTTTATAACGTCTCTGTGGTATGGTGAAATACAATGTCCTGCCAGTACAAAGAGCAATAACCAGTATAAACCAATCTCTATATAATCAATAACCAATCTAACTCAAAGGAAAGACTGCATTTACTGCACTGACCTATTATTCATGTGTATTGTTTATGATCATCATAAACAGAGCTGAAGGACAAGCGTGTAATCTCCCGTGGCAATATAAAACTACACCAAATGTAAATCCTCAATTTAAAGAAAAAACAAAATGTTAGCCTGGTTAGCTCTGTATTCAATAGAAACACACAACAAACCAACTGGGCTTGGCCTTAATCAGGCTTAGCCCTGCACAGCTCCACATAGCTAGGTTCTGAGTAATGCTAATGTTGGGGTTGAGGTGCAGCTGCTTGGCTAAAACTACAGTTCAGTACTAGTTTGAGTTTGAGTTGTAATAGTTCATACCATAAATGTTATATAAAACAATTCTGCCCGTCTGTCAAGGAGAGAAACACCCAACTCAGTATCGGTTTAATGCCTTTGATTTTTTTTAGGTATCAATAAAAGGAGGTTTGGGAGGAATATCTGGATGTTTCAGTCGTGCAACGCTGCTGCACTATGACCTCTCTGTGATTTACAGTGTCACTGGGCGAGGTGGAGCTGGTTGAGCTGGAATGAATGGAACAGGGGAGGAGCTTTTTTTTATAATCGGCGAAAAAAAAAAAAAAAACTTTGATCTTGAGCTGTGACAACAACCAGCAAACCAAATGGAGAATAAGTAGCTGAGAAGGCAACTCTTGCACCATATCTTTCGCCCTGCAGAGAACATTGTCGATTGGGTTGAAGAGAAAATCTCACAGTTAACCAATCAGTGAGCTGGGCAGGGGCTAACGGGTTAAAGCTGAAATGAAAGTAATTCCAGAGAAGAGGATGAGAAGTACACAGCTCAAGTGGCCTTCCTGTAGAGAAAACAATATATGTCTTGGTAACAAAGTATTAAATCATTTACGACATGGTATTATGTGTGCACTATATATAACATGCTTGAGTTGCATAAAAAGAGCGTGCATAGATACAGAATGTGCGCATGTAATAACTTCATATATTCATATATACACCAGTGTGTTCTCAGGGACGTGGTGTGAGGGAACTCGCCGTGTTGATGATACAGATCTCTGCAGCTGATCGACTGAAGTCTATAACATCCCTGGCTGCATATTGATGACAGTATTAGCTTTCAATATCCTTGTGAATTGTTTACTAACAACACCACCTTCCATTGCAAGCATTGTCAGCGCTGGTCAACTCAGATATTTGATTTTTTTTCCCCTTTTTATTATACCTGAAATTAAGCAATTTTTATGTGACAGCTTAAACGTGAACTGATTGTATCAAGAAATGATATCAATCAGTGCAGTCAAGTAAATTCAACTTTCATGGGCAAGTGGGTGAAATCAGTTTGAAACTTGCTTCTCAAGCCAAATAAAGCATCCATTTAAAATGAGTAAATAAATAAATAAAAGTGCACACATTTTAAGAAATGCCTAATTATTATATTTTAATTTGTTGACTACAAATTATGTTTGTTTTTTTTTTTTTGACATGGCATAATGAAAATGAAGGTACAAAATAACCACAATGAGTGGATAAGCTCTATCTCCTGCACTTGTGGCCTCGACATGTTTTTTTTTTTTTTTTTTTTTTTTCCCCTTTAGCCACTTCTGAGCTCCATAGCGAAGCACAGGAGTGGTGGGTAATAAAAGGAGGTCATGCATATAAGAAAACAGTCTGGAAAGCAGCCTTACAACATAAATTTACATGACGAAGCCCAAGGCATGGCCCTCAGCTAAAAAAATGGCAATTAACGCAGACTTTCATTTTGCTTAAAAAATTGACACACTGCTCCACTGTTGTGTTGCATCCAACATCAGAATTACATGAGCGCTTGCAGGAAGCTCAGCGTTGGGGCCGAGTCGTGTGGCTCATTCGAACCTCTGCTCAGGTATCACGGGCTCTTCGAAGTCGCTCTTTTCTGTGTCTATCCACTGGCTGCTGTGGTCTTGTCATCAGTTTTTTTTTGAGGGCTGACACTGGTGGAGCGTTATGTTCCATGCAGTCGTCTCCCAGGATGCTTTGCTGACTATTATTGCGTGCTCATTCTTTTGATGCATCTACAATGTCTTTTCAATGAGTCTGTAGTTTCACAGAATGAATCCGACTATTGCAAATGACAGGCCTCTCCGGATTCTTTTTTTTTTTTGGCTGCTCTGTTTTAGTTGATACCTTGTGCTGTGTAAATTCCAGTCATATCCACATAACTGGAACTTCTGTTGACATCGCTGTATCATTCATATTTTGATGTGACTGAAAAATGATCAGCACGTTCAATGTGTTGTGCTGTACATTTGAGTCATTTCACTCAAATGAGACTTCCAACCAAGTGGACTAGTATGGAAGTATAAAGTGTAGTAGCACAGAACCCCATCGTAAAATCTCATTTCCTTTGTCTCAGTTTTTTTTCCTTTATTAAATCACCGCCATGATACCAAAAGGGGGGAAATCATGAGTTTTGGATCTTTTTTTTTTCTTGGTCTTGTGAAATTCTTTAGCTGGCTTGCCTCACAATTAGGTATTGCAACACATTATTCTATGGTTCAGGTTTCCTGAAAACTTACTTTCATCTTCCTGCCCCCTTCACTCTTGGATCAACAGAAAACAGTACCTATAGGCTTCCTTTATTTATCTCAAAACATTTTGGTCCAAGTGTAATGCTGCAGTGTACACAAACCATGATATCAAGCTTTAATTGTTAAGTCAGCCTTCAAACTACAAGACTAGAGGTGCCCCTTGGTTGTGGTGTGTGTGTGCAGGGCACTCGTGTTTGTGTTCCAGTGGGTCAGCGTGACACATAGATGGGTCAAATGTTAAACGAGCCTGTGTGACATATATAATCTGTATTCCTTACACAACAGCTTGCCAAAACTATGAATACACTGAATATCCATCCAAGTATCCATAGGGTGCTAAATAAAGATAGATGACAATTCTGTTGAACCATTTGGGCTTAATATTCTATTCGTGCATTAGGCAAATGATTGATGATAGGTTGCAGAATTATTACAATATTGCGGGTTTACCTGAATAATGACTCAGAGTTTTCACTCAACGTGGTGCAGTGTGTGTTGTTGTTGCCTTAGCTACAAGCCGGAGAAATGTGTTACATCATAAAACCTTTGCAAAAGTCCATTTTCACCATTGTATCTGTGTCTCCGTGTCACTCACATCTGTGTTGTGGGCCGGTGAAGTTGTTAAGATCCCCCTAAATTAAAATTAAATGGCAGGGATTCAGCTCCCTAGATTCTAAGATGGAAGCTAGATTGCTCACATATGAAATATAGGCCAGCCCTAAAAAAAAAAAAAAGTGCAAGGTCATGCTGAAGTGACCAAAACACCCTTGTGTAGTATTTGCAGAAGTTCAGCTTTATATCTCAATAGCTGTGTGTGTGTACCAACATGCAGTTGCTGGTAAAAGCTCAAAGTTCACTACTGGTGAGGCAGTATTTTTTTTTTTTTTTTAATTCATGGTTAGAGGTTAAAGTTTAATTTGATAATGCAAATTGAATGGTAGTTCACAGGCTCTTCAACAAGAATGTATATGAGAACTGTACACACAAACAGAATTAAGCAGTACTTCTGTATGTTATTTCTTGTTCTTTACCAAATATAACATTACATCTGCTAGCATACATCATAACACAGCAGTAGTACATAAATTAGTCATATAGGCACCCATTAAGGTTCATTTAGAGTAGACTTTATATTGGCCTGAAATGATCTTTTTTTTTTTTTTTTTGGAGAGGAAGAATGACCTCATATGTAGTCGTGTTAGTGAGCCATCGAGCAATAACAGAGCACTTTAGATGAATATTGGATTTTTTTAAGCTCTTTTGCTTCTCTGTAAAATCACTATTCTGAGCTTAACCGGCCTTCCCTTTTTTTTCTCCCCCCTCAAATTTTACTGTTGCTGTGGACACCTGTGCCAAAATGATAACTGTAACTGTGCAATATCTGCTCCGGGTGCTGTGGGTTAGAGCCGTTTTTTTGAGACCGTCACATGAGTAGTCAAATGTTTTTTTCCTGGTCAAAGGCTCATTAATAAAAGCGCCGTCCGTTGCCAGGCCCGAGATATTCTTGATACCATCTTTGCCATTGCCAAAGTAGGGTACTGTCCTCATAATTTCAGTGATTACAAACCAACAGAGGCTGTTTATTTCCTCGTTTTACGCTTCTGTTTCAGCCCTCATAAAATGCAATATGGACAGCATCCACTGAGTAACCCTAACTCACCCCAGATACCCAGAATCCATTAACTTTTGTTGTTGATTTTGAAAAAAAAAAAACAAAAAAAAAAAAACAATAAAGTATCTTAGAAGTAGATTATCCTACCATCTGCAATGGACAACGGATCTGCTATGGAGAACGGGTGGTGGTGGGTGTGTTTTTGACAGATAATGATTAGTTTGAACAAGCTGTCTAGTCAGGAAAAAAAGGGAAAAAAAATAGTTGGACTTTATTCTTTACTCGTGTCATGGTGTTGTAGTGCTTATTGTCATTTGTAGACTTGATGAAGTTGATTGAAAGCCACATGCCCTGCCATATTCTGATGGGCTGTGTTGGCCTTTCTGTTCTCTACACACTAATCTGCAGCACTGGTTAAGAAGCTGGTATTAGGGCTGGTGGAAGTAAACACGTGTGGCTGAGTAACGTCTGTGCTCAGAAATTTCGGTGACTGTTTTATGAAATATAAAAAATTAACAGCAGTTCTAGCTAGTTTATGATAGACAGAAATGTTTAAAATTAATACAGCTTAGAAATTTTAACTGAGCAGTGGCCCTAATCTCTCCATGGTGTTCCTTAAGGAGAGGCAAGGCAGAATTTGGCTTCACCGAATGGCTTCACCACAATAGCAAACTTAATGTGGCGTTGTGATGTGGCAACATGCCATTTTGCTGTTTTTGATTTTTTTTAATAACACCCCTGGTGCGCTTGAAATATAAAATGTGGTAGAAAAATGTAGAAACGCGAGTCCTAATTCTGCCGTCAAGAACTGTGCTGTCAGTGATGAGCCATTTTCAAGTTTGAGGCTCAGGGACATTTTCATATTTTAAGCATTGTCATGAAACTCGGCTAATATGTAATTATATCATGTAATGTTTAGTGCTCAGTATTTCACTTTTAGCATGCTGCAGCACCGTTTTAGTAAAGGCAGCAGGAGAAGTCAGTATATCACAGCAAAGGAACTTTCTGGGTGCAAGTTTTGAGCAGCTTGCACACTGTGTGCTTGTTGAAGTTGTTGATGTTTTTCAAATTTGATGGTTTTCCTGCCAGAACGGTTACTACAGGCTAAAGGTAAATCAATTAAACCCTGAGAGATGTTTTCCACTGCCCCTGCTGAAGGGTGTTTGATTTGAGTGCATTAGTTGCATTATCTGGTCGTTTTCATGTTTGTACTTCACAACACTATAGTTTGGACACTCAAACGTAATAAGATATATAGGGCTTTAAATTACTCTGAATTAATTAGGCAGCAGAGTGTTGCTGGCAAAAGGGGGAATATTCACTTGCCTGAGAGAATTATTTTTAACTGTACAGATGAAAGTGAATCCAAACGCCATTATATTAGCCAGGTTTTATTGTACTTTTTATTATTAGTATGGGAGGACTTTGAGATGTTGATTAGAGTTAACTGTAATTGTGAATTGTTTTTTTTTTTTTTTTTTTTTTTTTTTTTTTTTTTGCAGGAAAGTGAATGGCAAAGATGCTGTGTCTCTGTAGCTGCTTGATTAGTGTGTGTTTTTATCACTTCACCGTGATTGCTTAATCACTAAAACATGATTTACTCAATTTTCCCAATGTGTTGTACATATAGAGTGTGTAATAAATTATATAAGATTACAAACCAAGCCCTTTCCATACTCTCAAAGCATGATCTGTGGTAGTGTTGCATGCTAATGTAATTGGGATAAATGGATGACTGAAATTAATTATGAGAACAGTGGACAGTGGTTGTTAAGCAATGGAGATTTTTTAAACAAATTCATAAATTACCATGAATTAGGTGCAGCACAAAACTTGCTGCTATGTAAATGTCCCCTCTATTCTTTATAACTGCTAATCTGCTTCACATTCATCAAGACGTGCGCATGCATGGACCTCAGATTTTCACAATGCCCCGTGCCCCCTTTCTTTTTCTCCACAGTTAAATGTATCAAGGGCCTCGGAATATATGCTTGTAGTGTGTCTATAGTAAGCTTTATTTGCATATTCAAGATGTATATTATTCACATGGCTGATAACCGTCTCCTTTCACGAGCACGCCTCTTATGTCTGTCCTCAAACCCCCATCCCCCATCTTCACCATTTCACCCCCCCCCCCCCCCCTCCCTTCCCCTTGATTAACTAATGTCCAATTCAATGTAGTGTATTTCATGGGCTTGTCAACTAATTCCAGCCACTGATTAACCTGAAGTCTGATTGGCGAAGTTGCAGGTCCTCGTGTCCCTGTCTTAATTTTTTTTTTCTTCCTCCCCCAACCCCCCCACCACCAACACCCCCCCCCACCCCTTCCACCACCTCCACCACCACCTCCAGTCTTTGTTGTGGCGGCGGCAGCAGAGCATTGCATTGGCGGTCTGGAGCATTGTGTCTGATTTCCAGCAGACAAACTGACCTCTGGGGATTTATTGACAGCAAACTCCACAGAGACAGACACAGAGCTGGGAGTATGGAAGCAGGAGGCAGCGCAATGAGGGGCGGAGGGTGGGTGGCTGAAGGGGTGGCAGACAGACAGACAGACAGACAGACAGACAGAGAGAGAGACAGACAGACAGACGGAGGGAGGGAGAGAGACAGACAGACACAGAGTGAGGGAGTTGCAGTGTGATAAAACAGGAAACAGCAAGGGAGAAGGAGAGAAGGAGACGGAGAGATCAATACGAGAGGGAGCGGAGCAAAAAAAAAAAAAAATCAGCCCAAAAATAGTTTGATTTCAAAATTTGCGTTTGGTGGAGCAATAAGGAGCGCAAGAAAATGGCCGCCTCCAACAAGGATCTAATTAATTTTGAAGGATCATCAGCCCCTTTAGTCCAAGGCAGGGTACGGGAGGGAGGGAAGGAGGGAGGGGGCAGGCAGGGAGGGAGAGAGACAGACCCCTGGGCTGATTAGAATTCACTGCAGGTAGGCGCTGGCTGCTGCTCACCCACTGTGTCACAGCTAAAATGGAATCACTGTTGTGAGTGGCAGTCTGGGCAACTGAAGCCTGCTTCCCTTGGCCTGCTCCTTTGTTGCTAGTATTCACCTCACTTTACCCCTTAGGCAGGTGGATTTACATGTCTGGATGGCGAGTGAAGCCAGAGAGGAAATATATATGCTTGCATTGTCTAACGCTAGCCGTGGAAAGGCCTGTGGCTGCAGGTCACAGTTGCATCACAAGCCAACCTTGCACAAAAAAAACGAAAAAAAAGAAAGAAAAAAAGAAAGAAAGCAAGAAAGAAAAAAAAAAAGAAAAATCATGCTTGAATGTTTGCCAGATTGATGGATTCAACACTTTGTGTGGTGTGTGTGTGTGTGTGAGAGAGTGTGAGTGGCACAGGATGGCCTGTTTCGCTCTCATTACTGCTAAACAGGCTATTACTTGTCTTTATCTAGTTATTATCACTTGGTCTGTTGATGAATATAGCGTAGGTAAACGTGTGTGTGTGTGTGTGTGTTCTGTCCAGCTGTGGTCAAACCGGGCTCTTTAATGTTTCGACGACTGGCGGTTTAGGAACGGCTATTTCAGTTGCACATTTCAGACCTGCAACTTTTATTTTATCACTTACAGCATGCACATCATGCTGCTCTGTAAAAAAATTAAATGTAAAAACATAATCTTATTTGAGGGTCCTGTGGGCATACCCATGGTCCTAATATGTAACTTTTAGCAGACCTTGGCACAGAAAAGTTTGAGAATCGCAGAGGATCGTAGACTAACTTTTACTAAATTGTTGGTTTTTGTAGGGAGGGGGAATGATTTTTTTATCCCGTGGTCATTTGTTTAAAATTTCATAATCGTCATGGGTAAGGCAGATTTTCCTTCACTCTCTCAAAGTGAGAGGTATGTTCTTTGAAAGTAGTCGAGATTTGCAAATGAATAATCGGTGTAAGAAATACAATGCAGGTCTGATCCAATCCTAACTCATTCTGTTCATTTGGCAACATCACTGGCATTTTTCAAAACCACTTAGTGTTTATGTTGTGCTAGTGTTTTAGGAAATTTGGTATATAAAATGTTTCTATCCTGTTTACAAAATCAATTTACTTTAGGCTCCTGTATCACGCCTGTAATTATGTTCCAAACCCCCATTAATTAGAAATCTTCATATTACTACATGCCAAGTAATTTAACAATAGTTTTAAACCTTTATTTTCATATTTGAGAGTGATACACTAGCGTGGAACTAATGAGAATGAGATTTTTTTTTTTTTAAGAATTTTTTTTTTTTTTTTTATTATTGATTCAATGAAATTATTTGACTCTGTCCATCCTTTTATCAGTGTTATCACAGATTTGTGACTTCAGTGTGATGGGTTTTACGTCATTTTGTTCCTCCTTATGCGATCAAACATTTCTGTCCAGTATAAGAGACATTGTTCTCTTATATAAGGCCTTCTTAGAGCCTCCAAACCTCATCACATGCTTAATGTTGTTGAATGCATTTCTTGTGTATCTTTATGAATGCCTTATGTGTTGTATATTTGGCTCTTTCTGTTGACATTTGGATTTTATAACTTATTAGTAACGAACCTAGCTCTGTATGGGATGCTGTCTTGCTTAATTCGTGTGGATTTTGGAAATAGAAAAGGATCACACACACACTCACACACACACACACACACACACACACACACATACACACACACACACACACACACACACACACACACACAGAGTAGAGTGAGCATATCTGAGCCCTTCCCCATAGAGATATATTAAATATCTGTTGAATTAAATTTATTTTGGATACAGACTATTCGTCTTTGGAAGGGTGTGGTTTTGCTGACCAGTGGCTTAGATAACTGCTGAGAGAAGATTTGGCTCAAACACCGTATGGTTTGTAACCTTGATTTGTAATTGGTGGTCAAGTGCACACAGGAGGGTCCATTCGTCTTGCTTTGAAAACTCTTTACACATCTGTTGCAGTGCACCGGTGCCACATACCCATGTTGCTTTGCCTCGAGTTCATTTTGGGGAGTGGTGATATCTACGAGGCAGCGTGCTGTATTAAGATCTGTCTTTGTATTTTCTCCCTTTTGAACACTGTGGCAGAACAACACATGATTTGGACAGAGAGGACTGACAGCAATGCCTAGCACTGGCCTCTGATCAGCCATCTCCACCAGCAAAACTGAAGCTAGACCCGCACTTCATCACCAGCCACACAAGCATCTTCGCAACAAAACATCATCTGACTGTAAGTACAAGATTGCTCTGAAATGTGTTTTTGCCTTAAGTGTTGTGATAGTCCTTTTATTGTTGGACTGTTCTCTCCCACTCCTGCTGCACTGCCTTTTTAAACAAATATTTTATTTCTGAAGAATAAACAAGTTACAGTCAAATATTATTTGTATTGCTAGTCCCACTGTTCATTTTTATTTCTCCTTGGGGTATAATTACAATACACGTGTTCAAGGGGAGTTCAAGGGGATATTGTCTGAAAACAATTCATCACTGATGTATTTGAATAAATATAGCTTTTCTTCATTAATGGACACAGTGTACACAGATATTTGAAATGATGGATTTATGCTGTTTTTAAGATCAAAATAGAGACTGTTTGATGTAGGAAAAGTATTCTGTTTCATCGTCATTCATGGTAGGTTATTTATTTCACTTAAATACAACTCAAGTATGTTAATGTGCAAAAGAAATTAATTAACAGGGGAAAGGAAAACCCAAATTTCTACACAATTGTTACACTTGCTACATAGAAGATTGTAATTTAGATTGCAGTTTAAATTAACGTCTAACTGAGAAGAAAAGCTTAGAAAGTTATCTAACATCGTTCGGCCGGGTCACATCTAAGTGTATTCCTAGGATAGTTAGGAAGCGCCATCACAGTGAACACATGGCTGACAAAAGAGGCCTGTTGTCCTGTAGGCCCAGTGCACCACCTAATGGTGGTTGGTGGTACTTCAGAAACACACTGTACTTGGCACACCAGTGGTAATTAGATGGGAACCATCTTAATTGTCTTTCACCATGGCCGTGCACGCTCTTCTTTTAACCAACATCCACTTTGGCATTTGATTGTCTGTTAAAATGTTGAAATTGTTGACTTCCATCCCAATATTATTAGACACACAGATGGAGGAAAATTGATCAGATAGACAATATGTGTGTTATTGATATCTTATCATCTCAGGAATTTCATGATAAATATTTTATTGTTCTATTCATGAACTAGAATCAGTAATAATTAACATAGCTGTAACAACTTCTTTGACAATGTTTTTTTTTTTTTTTTTTTTGCATAGACACCACCTAGTAAGAGGGGGCATGAGCACACAGCCTGTAAAAATGGGTTACAAAAAAAGGCAGTTTTTGCATGAATGAGAGATTTTAGTTGTATTCGTGATCAATTTGATTTATGCAATTATGCATATTTTTATTTATGAATATTACATATTCATCACAGTATATGTTTATCAATACATCATTAAATACAACATTGCAGAAACACACTTAATATGTGAAGGTCTTGCAGTGATAAGACATGGAAATGAATTTTTGTGACAAGACAATTAAAATCCAGAGTTTTATGCGGGCATATTTAATCCAGTCAAAACATCTAGTGAATAAATCTATTAAAGTATTTAAAGGTTATGTTGTCACTCCTCGCTCGCAGGTGACATCAGTTGCAAGGGGATGACCGAGCGCATTCATAACATCAATCTCCACAACTTCAGCAATTCTGTACTTGAGACCCTCAATGAGCAACGCAACCGTGGGCACTTCTGTGACGTGACTGTTCGGATCCATGGAAGTATGCTGCGAGCTCACCGGTGCGTGCTGGCTGCTGGGAGCCCCTTCTTTCAGGACAAGCTGCTCTTGGGCTACAGCGACATTGAGATCCCTTCGGTGGTCTCAGTGCAATCCATCCAAAAGCTGATTGACTTTATGTACAGTGGGATCCTACGGGTATCTCAGTCGGAGGCCCTGCAGATCCTCACTGCTGCCAGCATCCTACAGATCAAGACCGTTATTGATGAGTGCACCCGCATCGTGTCCCAGAATGTGGGCCTGGCTGGGCCAGGAGGGTTCCCTGTTATACCAGGAGACTCTGGTCAGGAAACGCCCCGCGGCACGCCTGAGTCTGGCACGTCCGGGCCCAGCAGTGACGCAGAGTCAGGTTATATGCAAGCAACATCCCAGCAAAATGTGGAACGTGCATACACATCACTGTACTCCTACCCCGGCCTCTCTCTGCAGAACGGAACCCGCGAGCGCTCTCTCTACGTTAGCCCCATGTCCACAAATTACGATCCGGCTCTCAGCACTCAGAAGGACCAGCAAGCTCAAGATCCACCCTGGATCACCCGCATCCATGAAAGATCTCTCCTCTCCACGGAGTCTAGTCACTGCCGCAAGCAATCTCGACCGGTACGCATTAATCCAGGAGGCATGCACATAAAGCAGGAGGCCGAAGATGAGTACAACTGTTATGACAATTTAGGGGAGTGCCCAGAGGACCCTGACCAGACTGAGGGTGTGGAGAGTGAATCCAAGGGTGAAAGCTTTGACTCAGGGGTCAGCTCCTCCATCGGTACTGAACCAGATGCTTTGGATCAGCAGCCGTACCTGATGGGCTTTGGGCGAGAGGGGGGTGGAGATGGGCAGCAGGGTGACGGAGCACCAGTGCAGATAGAGGTCAATGACTCGTCCCCTGAACAAGTCCAAGAGACAGAGGATGGGGTCACATCCCACAGCACTAGTGACAGTAGCATGATGCAGCCCCTGCCAAACCCAGTCATATCCCAGTCCCTGCCAAGTGCCCCGCACTACATGCGCCCGGCAGACTCACACACCAGCAATATAAGGATGCCACTCACCGTGACCAGCAATTCCCAGGTGATGGGCACTGCTGGAAGCACCTTCCTGCCCACTCTCTTTCCTACTCAGCCGACTAGCAACAGCAAGTCTTTCCTCTTCAGCCTCCCGCCGACTATGGGAGGCCAGCAGCAGCCCCAGTTTGTGGCAGTGCCACCCCCTGCAATGTCATCATTCCCAAACCCAATGCCGGTACCACAAGCGTCAGCTCAGCAGCAACAGGCTGCAGGAGGGATGGGACAGGGGGAAAAGAAGCCCTATGAATGCACTCTCTGCAGTAAAACCTTTACTGCTAAACAGAACTACGTCAAACATATGTTTGTTCATACTGGTGAGTAGTATGCTCTTGCTATTTCTTGTAGAAGAGAGCTTATTTGCTTTGTTTATTGTTATTAATCATAGTAAGGAGCTGTTATAGTTAATTGCAGTACCTCTAGTACCATAAAAAAATCTCTTTGGCCTTAAAGAGGGAGGCTCTATCAGTACATTTTTAAAAACTATTTAAAAAAAAATGTGTTATGAAAACTCCGAATTTGTCTCAATCCACAAACTGATTCACATTCACATAAAACAATTAACCAGCAGACAAAGAGACATTTGCTGCTGTTATTATTGCCACACATACCACAACAGTGATGTGGTAACATGGGTGTTTTCAGGCCTGATGTGAAGCTGAAGCCCAGCAACACATTGTGACAATATTCCATCCACTGCCTCAAGGTCGTTATTGCTTTCAGAGCCTTTCACTGCCACTGTAATTTTTAAGGTTTACCAAAATGCAGACCTCTCAACACAATCTTAAAATTAATTAAAGTATGATTAACTAGTACCTTCCCGACCATTCGTGTCCAAGGTTACATGCAGAGGCTGTTACTGGGCTCACACACAGCACACCGCTGTCTGACACTGACAGCCCATAAATCACTAAATTGCTGAAAACATCACTACAGAGAGGAAGAATTAAATCATGATTTGATGTCAATATTTTGTACAAGTTGGCTGCAGCAATTATAATATTTATTTGAATTGATCACTCAGTCAGAACTACCTGTTATATAATGGTTATTTCATTAATGAATGTTTTTTTTTTTCTTCTTTACAAGTGTCATGTCATTTGAATGGCCCGTCCCCTATGGGATTGCAAGACACCTTTACAAAGCATGAGAATAAAGAATACACACTCAATTTGTACAAAAGATAAACAGCTTCCATTTGGGCCGGTGAAATACCTGAGCTTCACAAAAGAAATGACACATGAAACCTTCATTGAGACACTTCACCCTTCCATAAGTCCCATGCTTTTTTCAAGTAATTTTTAAATCTAAAAGTCTCATTTTCAAACAGCCACTATAATCATTGTGAGTCATCTATAATTATTAAATCCACCTTATATTACAAATTAAATGTTAAAACTATCCCCATAAAAAGGACACTACGAAACAAAATGGTATTTATTTTTTATTTCCCCTAGATCACACATTGGGCAAATTAAATTTTGCTCTTCCAGCTTATACCAAATTATCTTCTTTTACCTTCACAATTACCTGGGACAGAATAATGGCATAGAACCCAAATTCCTGCTTGGCTCTGCTGACGTGTCCTTGAGCAAGACGATGCCTCTATCAGCTCTGAGATTTCTGTTTCTGCACTTTGACCTCCCCGTGGAAGGGGGCCAACCAAAAACACAGTTTACCTTCAAGGAAAAAAAAATCTTAGAAAAAATGTTCTTATTACTAGTGCCATTATTACTGAATTCATTGGATCTTCAGTGTCCATCTTCATTCACTCAAAGCACCATCAGCCCAGTGCAGCTAACTCACCAGCAATAGTTTAAGTTCCTCCAGTCTATAAAAAACTATTTTACAGCTTATTGAGGCCACAGACAAATATGTAAAAGTGACTTACATTATAAGAGTGTTTTTTTTTTTTTTTTTTTTTTTTTTTTTTTCATTTTTCCGAGTTATTTATTAGAGGGAGCATAACAGTGTACAAAATGTCCTTATTACAGTTTGATATTTTAGATAGATAATCTCACTTAGATAGCTCTAACAGTGCTACTGTAAAACAAACCCTAAATGCATAATAGTAGCATACAATGCCTAAGACAACTGGTACCATAACCGTGCCAGTACAGGTTAGCTTTATTCTAGCCAAAGGTAAATTCCCACAGTGGCCAAGTTACACAGCAGGCATTGAGCATCCAGTGTTGCTGCCCTAGTTGAAGTCAATTGAACCTGCCACGCTTTTTGTGCTATGCCAATTCCAATGGCAGTATCCCACGAGTACTGAGGCCAAAAATTTGCCTAAATTTAATTCTCAACGGCTGACACATTCATATGTTTCCAGATGCCAATAAAGCCAAGACATTAAATATCTGCCTTCGTATTGGTTGATTTATATACAGTACAACATGCCAAGCAGTGTGCTTTTACCAAACCCAAAGACGCTATTTGCCATTTAGCTTTTTTTTTTCCAGAACTAGTGCAAGTGCCATTGTTGTGTCCAGCAAGAACGTTGTGGTTTGTGCACACTTTGACTTTTGGCTCTCATTTTGTTTTCTCCTATACTGTGAATATCACTGTAATACATAATACACATTGTAATATTGTCATGATAAGCAGGTGGTGCAAATTAGACTTAGAAAACAGAAATTGTAACATATTGGGAGTTGTATTGGTTTGCATTTATAATACAGGTTTTGTTGCGAGTTGTCTCGTAAAAATGCACAGTGCTTTTTTCCATAAATGATGCAAATATGAGATATTTGCCTTAGACTGAGACATATATTTGCATTGATTGTACTGCTAGATAATTGATGAGTAAAGACGCCTACAGAAGAGTGCTGAGTTTACATTCAAATGCACAGCAACAAAGTTGACTTATGAAATTTATGTGATTCATGATCTTAAAAAAGTCATTTTTCAGATACAGTGAAAAACAGTGCAAATAATGGGTGTTTTTCTTGCACATTATGTAACCTAATTCTCAAATTTTGTCTCTCTCTCTCTCTCTCGCTGTCTCTCTCTTTTTTTCTGTGCTGCTTGTATGTTGCATGTACATCCAGGTGAAAAGCCTCATCAGTGCAGCATCTGTTGGCGCTCATTCTCCCTGAAGGATTACTTAATCAAACACATGGTGACACACACAGGGGTGCGAGCCTACCAGTGCAGCATCTGCAACAAGCGCTTCACCCAAAAGAGCTCCCTCAATGTCCACATGCGGCTGCACCGTGGAGAGAAGTCCTATGAGTGCTACATCTGCAAGAAGAAGTTCTCACACAAAACCCTGCTGGAGAGGCACATGGCCTTGCACAGCACAGGCGGCGCTGTCACGGGGATGTCGGGGAGCGCAGGTACCGGCGGCCCAGTCTCCATTCCTATGCCCATGGCTGTCCCCGAACCTGGAGCTGGAGTGGTGGCCCTCGCCATGCCAGTGAGTGGAGGTGCTGGAGTAGGGGCTGGGGTTGGAACAGGAGTGGGTGTAGCTGCAGAAGCGAGCTGCCAAGAAGGGACCACCTACGTGTGCTCCGTCTGCCCTGCCAAGTTCGACCAAATTGAGCACTTCAATGACCACATGCGAATGCATGTCTCCGATGGATAAGTACAAATAGATAAACTTCTTTCAAAAAGAATGAAAATAAAATGGCACTAGATTTTCCTTTTCTTATTTTGGGGTATGAAGAGTAATGAGTATAGACACTGGCACATTAAGTTTCCCAAAAAAAATGTTGTTTTTTGTTATTCTAAAAGAAAAAAGATGGTGGCCTTAAGGCTTAGTAGTTTGATATTGATCTACTGGATGGATCCTAACTACAGGCCTCTAAATGTATGCTTTCCTAAAATACTGATTTATGTGTTGAACACTACCGAAAGGCCTACGAAAGAAACACATACACACAAACACACCTTTAGTGTAGATATGTCTGTGTGAGTATACATGTGCATATGGATGAATGTATGTGTGCATTTGCATGTATTTGTGTTTGTCTGATTGTGCGCGTGTGCATGTGTGTTGTCTGTGTGTGTGTGTGTGTGTGTGTGTGTGTGTGTGTGTGTGTGTGTGTGTGTGTGTGTGTGTGTGTGTACATTGCCATGGAACATTTATCATGGCAGTTGTGAACCCATACTGACCAGTTTGGAAACTATAGATGTCCAAGCTTACTGTGGTATAATTTACAACAACAATAACAAAAAAAAAAAAAAAAATCATCTGGGGTTGGGCTACATATTCCCTCTAAAAATACTGATGGTCACAAGATTGCCTTCTTATGTAAAATAAAAAAGGAGAGTAGTTAATTTGACACTGGGTTTTATTTATTCCTATGGTATTAAGGGATTATAATGCAGCTGTTGTCAAGGTACCAATTTCAATCATTTTACTGAAATGTAACTTCTTGTCAGTGGTTACAGGGGCAATTATTTCTCATGTTTTATAATTATTGTCCATGCATTTTGATGGTTAAGTTTACTAAATTAGGGTTTGTTGATGAGACAGTATTTGAGCAAAAATATAATGTTTCCTTTTTTTTTTTTCCTGGAGTTTGAAGTATAACTCATTTGCATACACTGCCACTAATATCTTAAAAGACTGTTAAGGCTAGTAAACTCTTCCATTTCAAAATATAAGATAAAAAGACACAATCTTTTGCTGATTTTTCTTTCTTTCTTTTCTTTTCTTTTTTTTTAGCCTATTACATTCACAGTTATGGCAGGCTTGAATATGCGACTAAACTCTCTCCTTCATAATTGCTGCTCCTCAACTTGCACCTGACTGTTATGGGATGTAGATTAAAAAAAAAAGAAAAAGGATTTGACACTTTAACTATTGTTGTTATTGAGTAGCCTACATGGTTATAATTTGATAATCTAATTATCTGTAAGGGGTTTAGGTTAGCTGTTGATTGGAATTAGTGCTGAAGAGGGAGGATTTCAATTTGAACCCAAATTGGAAAATAAATGCCATCCTGCTTCCTAGAATCTCTGTATAACCTGTTCATTACTACTGCGAGGCTATTTTAGCAGGTGGGAACTAAATGCATCACTCTCGGTGTATTAGCTCTCCCTGGAGGTACAAATGGCATGCAACGTTTTGAAAGGAAATACAGTCGGAAAGCAAAAACAAGTAGCTCCGGTGATGTTACACTAACCGTTTTATGATATACCACAAGTTGCAGATGGACTTTCTAGAGAATAGCATACATTCCTGATTTTTCTATTAAAAAAAAAAAAAACCTAGACACAGCATGTACAGAATAGATCCAGAGGTTAGTTGGAGAAAGTTGTCATCCACACATCACATCACACTTATAAAGGCTCATCTCTGATTTTTGAATTGTTTTTATTGCTCTTTTTTTAAAAAAAATCCAGAATAGGACACACACACACACATGCAACTGCCTGCAACTGCAGTCTGAAGGATTTGCTCATGTATGTGCGCAAACACACTTTGGTAGTTGTATTGTAGAACGAATAACTAACCACACACACACAGAGGTCGAAAAAAGACCTGCTGTAGGTTCAAAAAAAAAAAAACAAAGTGCTACTTTGCACATTTCTTAAAATGCCTGTGCTTAATATTTAATCATTTTCCTTAAATGAACTTCTATGATTTTCTTTTTTTTTTTTTTTCAATTTCAAAGGAAAAAAAGTTTTTTTCTTTTATCTTTTTTTTAATCTTGATAAGTGGACTGCATTATTTTTTCTTGCATATATGTTGCACTGCTTAAACCAATAAGTGCACTACTGTTACCAGAGATATTATAGTTTTAGAAAAGAAGAATTGTTTTTTTTTTTTTTTTAAATCTAACATTTGGTTGTAGAGTTCACATGTATTAGAATAGCTTTGTTCCAATTTAGTCAATAAGTATTTCAACATTTCTGGGCTTTTGTTATTGCTTGCAATTACATATATACTTGTGCCGTGTTGATGCAAGCATTTATTTTTTATTTAAATCTGTACTGTTGAGTGTGCTCGTCTCTGTTTTAACCTTTTAATACATTACTTCTGTGGAGTCAGTCCCCTATAACAGTTATTGGATTGCATACATTAGAACAGTCAGAAATTTTCCTATAAAATCCAAGCCAAACATTAACAACAAAACAACAACAATAACATTAATAATGATGATTATCCTAATAATAATGCTAAGAATAATAATAAAAAATAAATTTATAGTGTGTGTGTGTGTAACATAAACAAATATGTGTGTCCTAGAACAAGTTTCTTTTTGGGAATATGGGTGAGGGGAGGTGATGGAATGCAGCTTATTTGATATCTGTCAGTTGTACACAGTTGTGTCCCTTCCTTAGTGTTTGTATGTCTGTGACCGTCTGTGTGTGGTATATAGCCTAATCAAACTGTTGAAAAGTGGAATATCTGAACTGTAGGGCTTCCTTTGCAATATGCAGCGCAGGTACTATGAGAAGCAGCTCTTGTAACCTTTTTTGGGCTAATAACGCACCTGTACTTATATGCTCCGAGACCTGCCTAAAGACAACAGGTCAAACTCTGATTAACTGTCATCGTTCCCATTTGGCAAAGCTCTGTTTAGCATTTTGATGCTGAACTCGCACCTAGATCGCTATCGGATTTCAGATCCGCGCTAAAAGTCCATTATGCGAGAGCAGCGTCCCATTTTTCACCATCAGAAAAAGAAAAAAAAAATGACAAAACAGGGAAGTGATAAACATCGTTTGACCTAGAGGAATCCTCCACTCTGGTTTCTCCTCATCTGAAGGTTGTAAAAGGAAAAAAAAAATCGTCCTCAGTAAAAGTAGCATATTATTTGACATTTGATTGGGTATTGTCTCCTTTGGTGTGCATATAAGCCTAAATGATATGGTTCCTGTGTGTAGCTGTCGTTGCCAGGATGGCAATATTGCTGCATGTTAGTGCTATATTTGTCTCTACACAGCACGTGGAGGGTAATCTCTTGCCTTAACAGACAATGCACTAAATAGAATATGTAAGCAACTGCCGAGATCTCTTTCCAACAGTATTGCCGCGCGTATGGCACACAGCTCGTGATGTTGGTGTCTGTTCAGTACAAAAGGTTAACACTGCCAAAACTAACACCGTCACTTAGCTGAAAGCAAAGGCAGAGACGTTAATTGAATTGTTTCAGTGTAACGTGTGTGTTCAGTAATCTAGCATTCCTTCATGGCACTCGGCTGCAATCCCGCGGCCGACCCTAAATTTACATATTTTGTGTAATACATATATCAAAATGCACTATTGACTGTAGCTAGATGAGTACTCCTTACATCAGCTTGTTGGTATCATTGGTCTAAATAGTAGGTTAAGTAGCTCGATGTTGGTTTTGAAATATTTGATTTCGAAATGACACAATCAAATGTTTCCCTATAATTTTTTTTCTTTTTCTTTTTTTTTTTTTTTTGGAATATCAAAGTAGCCAGACTCAACATTTATCCGGATGAGGGCTAATTGATCGTCCTGTCATCAGTTGACGTCATGTATTATAAAAGGGGGTTTGATAGCAAACCAGGCTTGAAAGGGGAAGAACTTTTCTCTCCAGTGTGTCACAACCTACTATAGCATACCCAGGCTTTTTTCCCCTCCCCCCTATTGCAATAGCATCACATACTCTTCACTTGTCCATAGTTATATATTCCTTATAATGCTTCAGCTACTCATTGTTGTGGTGCTTAATTCTCTTTTTCTCTCAATGTTGCAAAAAAAGTCTGTTGGAAATCGTCAAACAGTTGCAACATTATCCTGAAATAAGTCCTATTCTCAATTGTGCTTCTTATAGTTGTTAGGTTTTTTTTAAAAAAGAAAAAGAAAATAAAAACAGTCTAGACTCTTATGTTTGCAAAGTGTATGCTACATATTTTCCAGAAGAAAACATATTGAAAAAGTAGATAGCCTCTTGAGCCTGCAGCTATTTGTATTGTGTTTCAGATATATTAACGTTCATGTTTTGTTTATTTCAGTGTACAGACACAGGGTCTACATCGTCGTCCTTCTCGCAGTGTGTTGAATTCATTGTTCTACTTTTTTTTTTTTTTTTTTATTTCAGGACTTACTCCTGCTCTTTTTGTTTGGTTTCATTTGTTTTTTTTTTCCTGGTGATCATAGTGATGTTTATACGTAGCTTCATGTGATCGGATAAAGGATAGTCGACTATCGAGTAAGATTTCCTAGTGTGCTATACATGCATTGTATTGTTTGCATTAAGAGGAAAGGGTGGGAAATAGTAAGGGTGAGGGGTCATGTTGAGTACAAACAGGTTCAGTTTTCTGATAAGGATTTGTCTCGTCTGTCTTTCTATCTGACAGCGACCGAACTTCTGTCTCCATACATCTAAGCCAGATTTTTTTATTTAAGCATGAACTTAAGTCACAAAGTTAAGAATTTACAGAAAATCATGCAACCATTCAGATAATACTTAACTGCATTTCTTTTGTCCTGCTACAGTACACGTAAGAATGAAATAAAGATCTTCTTATAAATATACTATATATATATAAGAATCACCATCACCTAAAGAAATACATTTTCACATAGTTTGATAAAGAAATAAATGCAGCTAGAGTATACCTTGTGGGATATAGGGAATAAGCCTATCAAGTGCCTATCAGTACATACAGCAACTATACAGAATATTCATAGTTTTTCTCTCCTATATTGCACATATACAGTATATACACAATGGTCTATGAAAAAAGATACTATTTATACTGCTAACAAAAAAACCTGTTGGTCATGAGTGCATCTTAACAGAACCCTTTAAAATACCTGAAATTTTCTATTCATATAAAGGCAACATCTGCAATGTTTTATATTTTATTTACATTGTGACAGTATGGAGGATTCAAAGATTTAAAATACAATCGCTGCTTTTAATGAAACTTTAAAATGCAAAAATGAAAGCTAAAAAAAAAAAAAAATTAAATGTAGGTTCAAAGTTGAAATGGTCTAAAAATGTAATGGCACGTTGTCTTCTTTCACATCACTCTTCCTCTGTGCCGTTGTACACCTGCAACTTTTATTTTTTATTTTGTTTTATTTTAAGCCATTTGCAAGCAGGGAGGCACAAGCCTTGCACATGTTTTTTTTTTTTTTTTGGGGGGGGGAGGGTTGAAAGGGCACTGGCACCTTCCGAACAGCAGAGGGAGCGAGCTACACTTCACCTTGAGGAGTCTTGAATTTGGTTCACACACACACACTCACACAGGATACACACACTCACACACACACACACACACGCGCTGCCTGGCGCACTGCACCCATGGAAAAATTCAAGCCAGAATCAACTCGAAGCTTGTATTTCCAGTTATTTTGTTTATTTAATATCAACATTATGCAAACTACTAATTATTATATCCACAAGCATGTTGAGTTTTTCATGCTGATGAGTCCAATACTCACCGGCCCTTTGAGCTCCAGACTTTTTCATCTGATTTGTTTTTTATTTTGTGCGTCGTCAGCCAGGCGTCTGTGTTGATTCTGAGGGAAGAAAAAAAATCTTCCTTCGCTTGAATTAACAAGAATAAAATGTGTTAGTGGCCTAAGGAGCTGGCACTAGTCGTTAGTGGCTGGTTTACAAAGTACACTGTGCGCTCTTTGACCTTGACTGTTGGCCCCTGCACGTGCGAGCCCGGGCCCCGTTCATTAAAGTTTCATCTCATCTCACGGCTTTAGCCACACGGGAAGGCTGCACCTTTCTTGGAGCTTAAAAATTGTAAAGGGCGAGCAAAGAGCGATGTGACCACAGGAACTGGCCATTAAAAATCACACTGGCTTTCTTTTCTCTCTCTCTCTCTCTCTCTCTCTCTCTCTCTCTCTCCCTTTTTAAATTCTAAAATAAAACCACAAGTGTAAATACTGGGACAGTGAGTTTAACTTTTTGGCAAGACGCACATTATGTGTATTAAGTTAGCTGCAAGTGGCTGGTTAATTCCTTATTTTATGTTTTGGGAATTTCAATATGGTGGAGTCCTATAGTAAGACTGGGGTGAGGCTGAGGACTCAGAGAGCTCTGAGGCTGGGAGATAAAAGGTGTTGGAGTTGCTTATTAAACTGTCCCCTATGGACTAATTACCACAATTTCATCTCAAACTTTACCCCTAGTTGCACTGTGCCAAATTTGGAAAAAGCTGCCACTTTATTCTTGATGGCAGAAATGAACAGAAAAGGAAAAGCAAGAGAATCTTTTTTTTTCTTTTTTTTCTTTTTTTTTTTTTTGCAAATTCAAGCACTGCTGTAACACCCACAACAAAGCATTTTATTATTTATAATAAAGCATTTATCATATCAAATCATAGTGATTGCCTTTATTTTAAATCTTTGAATCCTCCATATGACATAGCTCTCAACTGAGTAAATAGGAGAAAACAGCTATGATTAACACCTGAGGTTAAATACACATTTTAAAAAGGAGGTTTACTTGCATAGACATTTTAATAATAATTTTAAAATATAGCATTAAATATAGGCAATGTGATATAGCTAGTCCCTG
This sequence comes from Myripristis murdjan, assembly GCF_902150065.1. Classification (NCBI taxonomy): domain Eukaryota; kingdom Metazoa; phylum Chordata; class Actinopteri; order Holocentriformes; family Holocentridae; genus Myripristis; species Myripristis murdjan. The sequence goes on from NC_043993.1 coordinate 26,930,917, forward strand.
TCATCCAACTATCACACCACAACACACACACACAAAAAAAACAGGCATTTGTTCAGATTATTACTGTGGCACGCAGCCGAGCGAGTTATTCTACATCGTCTATATTATATTATCGTTTCTATCTTTGTCCAGATTTTTAAAGTAGGGCGCAGCTTAGCTAACTATAACAACATCTAGATCATATTCACTCTGATGCTTTCTCCATACATGTAATTATCACCCCACCCTGCTGACATTTTTATTAGACCGCATCAGTGTCAGGTTTCAGACCCAAATTTAGCATGCAGTCGTGTTTAAACAGCTTTGCTTACTCTTTGTTTTTGATGGAGCACAAACTATATATTAAGTGTCCCCTCAATAACAGGCTTGAACTCTTGGTACATCATTATTATGATTATTATTAATGTTTTATTTCTTTTTAATCATAAGGATTAGGAGACGTAGATGTGGTTTAGCCTCCAAAGCCTAAACATTGAGCCTCTTTGTGTTTTTGGGAGGTCAGGTGTAATAGTCTTTTTGGATTAGTCAAATTCTTTGGGAAAAAAAAAAAAATAAAGGTTCTACTTATCATTTGTGCAGCATCACTGAAATATGCATTCCTGTGAAGTCCAGAACATTCCAGCACCTAGACTGGCACTCGTTTTCCACACTTAACTAACTTACCATCGAGGATGATTTTCCAGCGTTTTGACTTTTTTTTTTTTTTTTTTTACAGATCTGTCTGGATATTTGATCATGTAGTAGCAAACACCGCCCGCTAGTTAACAGAGTTTAAGGCTAAACAATTTTTTTGTTTGTTTTTTTGCATTACTCAAATAGATCTGATGTTTTTCAATCGCACCTTTTTATTCGAATTTCTCATCCTCATAAGCCTAAAGGACGGCTTATTCTTGTGTTGACTGGTTCTAGGCAACATGCACTACTTTATTCTCTTTTCTCTACTTTACATGTATGTTGGTCTCTCTTTTTTGGGGCGTAGAGATATAAAACCTGAGGGGAAAAAAAAGAAAGAAAAAAAGGTTGATGCTCTTCTTTATCATGATGTTGGTCACTGTCTCAGCCAGCATATAATCTGCCATAATGGACATGCAGATTTTCATGACAAAATTTAGCACTGTAAAGTTCCTAATAAAAGAGGTTGGTGGTGGTAATTTTGTTTTATAAGATGGGGCCATGCTAATCAGTAGAGCTCAGATAGAAATATCTGTACTAGGTGATGTTTGTTTTCATAAACCAAAGAGTGGTGAGGTAATTTAGGCTCAAGTGTTTGAGTTGGATGGAGAAAATAACATTTCTTTTCTACGTGTGGTTACCAAGGTGTGGGTTCCTATATAATCTGGCTAGATTATTTTGTTTGTCTGGGGAGGGGGTTAAGTTTTATTTGTTTTTCTGCTCATGGCAGGGTGCTTGTGAAAAATGCATCTATGTTTTGTCACTTGATCACTATTGGTTGTTATGTAGTTTTGTGGTTGTGTTCATTTGCCTATCGTAGACCAAAATAGCTTTTTTTATATGAAATGCAACAAAACATAAAAATGAATTTGACGCAGTAGCTGCGATGTAAACTATCGCATGTTCAAACGTGGCTAAGATTGTACATGTTGCATTGTTCCTCTGACAAAAACACATTAGCTCTCAATATTCATTGGTTATGTTCTCGATACACACACATTTAGCAAATCAGCGTAGACCTTTTCAGCTTCACAAATTGTTATATTTAATTTGTTTGTCTTCAGCAGACACTAATTGTGATACCAATTTTCATCAGATATTGGATCTATCTGACTAATATTCTAAGGCTATCCCGGAAATATTATCAGAGGATTACCACTTAGAATGAATTTTGCAATTTATACTTGAGATGGACCAAGATGTTAAGTTTGCACATCTTTGTAGGTTGTTTTAAGCCAAAAAAGAGAGAATAATAATACACACTTTAATTTGTCAAACGTAGAGGAGATGCTCGTCTTTGAGCCTACGTCCTTCATGTTCATTGAAAAGCATTAGAGCCAGCCATCACATGAGAATCACTCAAAACTAAATAAAAAACAAAAAGAGAGAAATTAAAACCAAACTGTTAGATGACTTTAAACTTGATGATGTGCTCCAAATATGCGATAAGTCAGTCTCATTTTTGAAAATGATTATGAGACAGTATATTTTTGTAATAATGTACACATCATCTGCGAGCAGGAAGTAAACCCTTTGGCAAATTTATCGACAATATTGCATCAGTGTAAGGGGTTACTACTTGAGGTGAACCTGCTGTGTATTTTTCATCCAGTATGTTCAGAGAATGAAATCTGATTAATTTTGGGCCGTGTTTTGCAACCAGGAGTGTAAGGACAGAATTTGACGTAAGATTTGTTTTAATGATGACAGCTCAGAAATCAAGCGTGCCCAGGTTTATAGAAGCTTAGGCTTTGTCATCTGACTTTTTAAGCTTTTTGCTGCCATATCTTGTATGTAGATGCTTTTGTAAAAAAAAGAAAAAAAAAAGGCACTTGAGTTGAACTATAAGATGTGCTTCTGAATATGTGTATATTTTGTTAGGCTTGTCGCCTACATTAGCTTATACTATTTTATTATCTCCCTTAAAAAAAAAAAAAATCTCCTATACAGATTATGAACTTGGCAGAAGTGGAGCTGTTGTAGTAATGGTAGTTAACATCACAACTAAGCAACCCTGAAATATATGCTGCAGTAATGTGTTTTCAGTTTCTTTGTTAATTTATGCTCTAAGTTTGGTTTGTATTTTATTATTATTATTATTATTATTGTTATGAAACAAGCTTGTTTGAAATGTTTTTGACTGCTGTTTTGGAATAGGGGATAAGGTTTTTTTTTTTTTTTTGAAATGTATGTGCAAGGAAGTTTTATAATATGATTTGTCAAACACTGGACTGGAGTGAGTTTCCAACATTTCCAAGTTGAGAGATAGTTGTATTTGACAGACATAACTGCACAGACTACATCCCTTAGCACAGACATGACCTGACAGACGAAAGATGAAGCACATCCTCCCAGCTGTACAGGGGAGGGTGACGAAACACGGGCCGCCCCTCTTCTCCGCTCAAAATAGGGGTCACACAGATGTGAGAAATCTGATTTCCTTTGCTCTGATCAATCGCTTTCATTGGGTGAGGGGATACACACAAGAAGAAATATTGATTTATTCCCCACCTTCCAAATTGCTGCATGGCATTGATTGGTAATCATTGAATAAATACATTTTTTTCTCTCTTTAAAGTACTGTTCTCGAAAATATTATCAAAATTCAAAAAGGGATACCGCTAGCCAGTAATCGAAATCACCTGGTATGTTCTTGCTATGATATGACAGTTGAGTCTCATCACACCAACCACCACTTCTCAAACCAGAAAAGAGATTTGCACTAGACTTGTTTTGGTCTTCTTTTTTTAATCAAAAGCAATATAATTCAGATCAATAGACACATTTTTTGAAACCACAGTTTTTACCTGAGAGTCGTCTGCCCACAGTGGGAATGATGAGCAAATGGTGATATTTGAAACGTTTTGTTTTTGTATAGCATAAAGGTACAGAATTGGAAGTGTCATGCCTTTTTTTTTTTTTTTTTTTTTTTTTTTTTTGGAAATGCACATAAACTTTGAAAAAAAAAAATCCTAGGAAGCGTAGCTGGTTTGGCCCAGCAGGACCCCCCCAGTATCAGTGTCCAGATTTTGAGGGGCATTAACACTGTTGTTTCCTCCTGTGATTGTTTTGGACAAATCAAACAGCTCTTCGCGGAAGCCGAAGTGAGAGACGGGAACGTGTGAGGGGAAGGCGCCATTTCCCATACGTTAGGTGTAAAACGTCTTCATCACGCAGCCATGGCTCAGTGGCCGATATTTAAAGATAATACCAAAACATAGCCCACTCGTCCACTGACGCGAACGCACACATACACACACACACACACACCCACCCTCTTAAAAACAACTGTGTCATCTGCATATTCGATCACTACGAGTGCTTTTTTTTCTGGGATGTTACCAAAAAAAAAAGAAAGAAGCGCTTTAAAGTGAAACAATAATGAAATGCTTTCTTAAATGAAAAGATCGATTCCAAACGCACCTTTTTTTGTCACATAAACACAACATCCATTGGCTACGTAGAGAATTTGTGTCCACCAAAATGTATCATATTTCATCCTTGTTCAGCGAGGTCATCCCACGACAGGAGCGGTTCTTGACCTTAACGTCTTTTATTTTGTCGATTGATGAGTGTAAATCTTCAGTAATTCATGACAGCAAAGCGTCACCATTTTATCTGGACGTAGTAGCTTTCCTGTTTTTCACCGCTTTGTGGTGTTGTTGAAAGATGTTGCGGTTTGTCTAAATATGTTGCGTGTTAGAGGAAGCATAAGTATGTGCCTTCTTGTAATCTCCTTGGTGAGCTTGTTATTATTGAGAAGCTGAAGCCAGCCAATTGTGTTTGCACTAAAAACCAAATTGCTTTTGTGATGTAGACTATTTAAGCAAGCTTGTTGCGTCACTTTAACCGTACAGTATGCATGAGGGTGAAATTGGTAAGTCTAGGGCTAGAGCTCTCATCTGTTGACCTGTAAAACCAGTGCAGCTTAGAGGATCTTGTGAATATATCTTGGCTTAGTTTCGCATTCAGTTTTCAATTCCATCTCCTTATTCGTCAAGTTTGTCGTTGACAATTTCCACAGTTTAAAAAAAAAAAGGAAAAATAAAAAAAGAAGAAATAATAACAAAAAAATAGCAAATAACACATACCATGAATACAACTCAGCTTTTATTTTCACATGCCACAGCTTGAGAGCTACACAACTGTAGTAGAGATATTCATTTCTCTGAATCCATGGGAATGCATGAGTATATGAGGTCGCCTCAAGACTATTGGTCAGATTAATTTAGGTTGTTTTTGAAAAACTTGTATTTATTACCTATTTTGTTGACATCTAACAGAAAAGGCCTACATGCTTTGAGTCTTACAATTGCACCTTATTCATGTCAGTCCATGTGGAAAAGGCTGGCAATGTAATATCTCTGATTTAGCACCTTACTACACAGCATGTTTTCACTTTATGCCAGTTTAGCTATTCTTCCATGCATTTGATTTCCAAAATAAATTTTATATTTTGTGAAATTGTTTAAAGGGATGTGCCAAAGTTTGGAGGCGATCTCCCAAGTGTTTATGCTTATCATTTTCTTTTTCCTCCTCCTTCAGTTATAGCAATGGTATGTCAAAACTTTCCTATAACAGTGTGTGGAATCAAGTTATTTCAGCAAACAGTATCATTACTTGCCATTTTACAATAAGCCCTGTATTTCACATATATTTACCAGTGATGTGTATTTGTTATTATAAAGAAAATAGCCGTAAAAGCTTCATTATGTTACATAATATTGTGACTTTTTTCGAAAAACTGTGAAGACTTATCTTGCATATACTTTATACAGAAGTATTAAGCCTTAATACAAAAGACTAAAAAAAGTGTGGAAGAATAAACTGATTGTTGCTAAGTAAGGATGATTTTTGTAAATGTTACCAGCACTTTTTTTGTAATTTTCACTCTCTGAGGTATTGTACAAGTTCAAGCTGTTTGTGAAGTTTGATTATGAAGGAATAAAACTAGTACTTTCCTGTACTTCACAGAACGTCATGTGGCTCTTGTCTGTTTCCATACGACTTGTGTGTGTTTTCTTATTAATAAACTGCCCCTACATATATAAAACTTTTTTTTTTTTCATTAAAGGTTAAAATATATTGCAGTATCGGTGGAAATCATACAGCAGGTGCGCCGGATCGCATCACCTTCTCTTGGTTGAATAATGGTCTGCCAAAAACTACAAGCTTCAAATGAATGTGTGAAAAAATAACATGGGAGTGACAGTACCCAAAAAAAAAAAAAAAAAAAATAGGACAAGACTTCATCTCAATTATAGAATATTTTTTATTAATTGCCAACCTCGGGCTAACCTGTTTCAGAATATAAGCTTTCATCAGAGCATCTTTTTTTTAGCAAGCTTTTTTGGAGTTGTCCCCATTCTTGTGTTTTATCGTGATTTGTCGGAGGCCAGTTATTATAATTGGTTGCAGAATCCCAGCTGAAGAATATTACTCAAAAAAAAAAAAAAAAAAAAAAAAAAAAAGCAACAGCACCGAGCTTTATTCATCCAGGGCAGGGATTTGCTGAGCATACACTTTTTTTTTCGGACAGCCTCGCACGCGTACTCTTACACATTTTTACACCGGGGAGGTGCAACTGCAATATCTTACCGATGGGCCATGAGAAGCTGCTGCAGTTAGGAGTCACACAGGTCATGTAATTACTGCTGAAAAGAAAAGTCAATTTAGGTTATTTTGCATTTTTTTTCTTGGAAATTCACATCATAAAAAAGTAGCAAAATGGAGTTGAAATTTCCATAAATAATCCTAACCTGGTCCTGAATAGTCCGTCGCTGAAAATAAACAGTCCATAGATGGACAGATTCATGCTTCAAACATAATGTGCATACTGTGGTGCTATACAAACCTGTCAAACATTTCAATCACATCATACCGATTTGTCAATGAACTGATGAATTGCCGTTACTCGCTTACTCCTACTGAGGGGTCACGGGGGGGGACTGGAATCCATCCCAGCATGCACTGGGCAGAAGGCAGCGAAACAGCCTGGGCAGGTGACCCGTCCATCAGCGAGCTAGCACAAACAGAGAATCAACACTCATACTTCCACTCACCCATATGGGCACTGTAGAGTCTCCAGTCCATCTGTTGGGCTGTGGGAGGAAAACCCACGTAAACATGAGGAGGATATGTAAACTACACGGAAAAATTCTTGAAGCTACGGTTAGAAATGAAGGCCCAGTATACATCAGGAACCGCAGTGTTTGACTCATTAGACTCATTAGACACCAATGCACCTGTTATTATATTACTGGAGGAAGAGTTTAAGTGAATTAAGTATCTGAAGATGCATCCACAAGGCATGAATGATGAACAGGCCATGAATGATGATTCAAATGGTGCTGCTCCTGATTGACAGAGGCTCTGAATTTCTCAGTGTAGCTGCAAGATGTTTCTGCTCACCCAGTTGCCGACATATGTCACTTCCTATGGATGATGTCAGCGTTTCGTGTAATTGATATCAGTTGCCGTCAAATGTCCGCATGGAAATTTTACGCCACTGAGGAAAATGGAGCATCTGGAATGCAAGAATGAAATGCAACAGAATATATTGCGGAAATGTCTGGGATGCTTATGAATTAGCTTTGATGTAGCACCTTACAACACAGCATGTTTCCATCATGTCCATACTTATGAAACCGCCCAACAAAGCCTGGTGATTTTTGCCTCTTTCTGCATCATATGACTTATTGTCACTCGCAGCCTAATGCCAAGCTATTGTGGATGGCAATTAAGTCATGTATTAAAGAGAAATTAAGCTGGCAATCATTGCTGTTATGATTAGCTAAGAGCCTGAGTCAAATCAATAACAAGAGTGAAAATTTCATCCTGTTAAAGCAAACGCAGAAGTGCCTTTGACATGCAGTTCTTCCAAATGGCCACCAGATGGCCACTGGGCTGGCTGCTAAAAGAGTCAGAATGTGTGGAAGTCTTGAATTATTACCTCAGTAAACATTTTTCTCTGGTGGTTATGGTTTCAGTTGAGGGTTTCAGACTTCCTTAAATGTTTCTTCATTGTCATTTTGAAAAATGTAATTCTGTTTATAGTAAAAAGAAAAAAAAAAGGGCAAAACAAGGGGTATGTCTTTAAGGTGTGGTAACCCTCTGATTGGCAGGTCAGGGTTATGTTAGGACATGATGCCTGCAAGCTTCACGCCCATCCCATCTCCAATTTCAAACGGCTTTCAAGGCATCCCAGCCCATGTATGAGGTGTCGATGTTAAGGGGGCTTTCAATAGAAACTCTACACTTTGTTTTTCCAAAATGAAGATTTGCATTTTTTCCACGGTAAATTAGTCAGAACAGCAAAAGGGTCACTTATGGTTACACTGAGATTAAGGGAAGGTTTATGTTAAATGATTATGACTGGGGTTCAGAGACGGGGGTTAGTTTTGGGGATGATTTTGTGTCTGTTTTCTATGGCAGACATGGAGCACCTCATCAGTGTGAGTGTTTCAGTCATTTCCACACCATACACTCTGATCCATGAGCCAATAAACGTTTAACACCGACCGGCCAAAATGGGGCATGATAGTGGGTGTGGCCTATTACAAACAGGTGTATGACTTCCAAACAGACTCATGTAACACAGCAAAAAAAAAAAAAAAATATATATATATATATATATATATACAAAGCTGGGTTATGTTTCAAGGAAGAGCTGATTAACCTTTCATAACAGTTGGACAGAAGGGAGTGTGGTGGTGGGAGGGGCCGATCCCAGAAAGGTGCATAACTCCATCAACAGAAATACTCAAATCAACCACACACTCATCACTGTTTCATTCTACCAAACAAAAAAATATAAGCTTTAATTAGATGATCCAGAACGTGGTGGTGCGTCTGGTGTACAACCAGCCCAAAACAGCACAAGTCACTTGGCTGTTCATATCCCTCCACCGGCTCAAAGCTGCTGCTCGCATCAAATTCAAGTCCTTGACACTCGCCTACAGAGCAGCAACCAAATCTGCTCCTGCCTACCTGGACTGGCTCTTTCAGGTTTGCACTCCCTCCTGCCCATTTCGGAGCGGCGCCTGGCGCTGCCGGCAGAACAAGGCCCTAAACCACCAGCTAGGCTCTTCTCCTCTGTGGTTCCTCGGTGGTGGAGCGAGCTGCCAAACTCCATTCGATCTGCAGAGTCCTTCTCATTCTTCAAGAGAGGGCTAAAAACCCGGGCTTTTAGGGAACACCCTCTCACCTTATGGATTGTGTAATCCCCCATATAATGCAAAAATATTCTGTCTCTATGCTTTCTTGCTTCCTCTATGCATTTCCTCTTTGCCTTGTAGCTCCTCTGTCCTTTGGACCAGAACCAGAGCTTTCTGGCACTTGATATCATTGTTCTCTCCTAAATAGATCTTTGCCCATGGTCTATAGAAATCTCATAAGTGCGTTGTTCTGGATTAAAGCGTCTGCCAAATGTGAATTGTAATTGCAATTGTATTTTAATTGAAATCATGAAAAGTAAGAATTGACACTATGCATTTCTCAAGAACTGCATAGTGCTGTCAGAGGTGCGCTGTCTTTTTAGTGTAGTTTTGTTTTAAATTGGTGGTCCTGGTCACCCTCATCACGGCCCGACTGGAATTGCTCTAGAAAGTGTTAGTGTAAGGGGATTTTAGGGTTAGGATCATCTGGCTTGAAGCTGCACTAGCCATGCAAAGCCATGGCAATGTGCACATTTAGATGACAGCGAGTATATTTTCTTAACACTTTTAGCTCATCACTGAAAATATCTTGTTCAACTGTTTTCCCTCAGTGCTTACTCTTTCAAAACATAATATTGCTTTGGCATATTAATGACCTTGATTTATGGAACTGTTCATGTTAGCAGGCAGCAGCAAGTAAGCACATATTGGCCAGCACCAGGTATTTACCTGCTCCATTCAGAGATTACACAGGCTTTTCAGCTCTACCCCGTCGCCAAAATGTGTGTTTTCTGGATCAAAGAAGTTACAAGAAGGTGCATACCATAAGTGGAAACTGTTTGCCTCAAAAAGGCAGGTCAGAATTCAATGACTAATGTCAAAACAGCTTTAAAAAAAATCACCAGATAATCAGATGAAATGCAGAGTGTACCTCCACGTGTTCCTCAGTCAGTCCAAATCATCATAATAAGGCAGCTTTAACTCTGCTCACTGGAATACAGGTGACACTGAATGAATGTCCAAGCAGAAAAGTCAGAAAGGCTAGGACCTTCATCAATTTATGGTACTCTAAAATAATGAATTCTAGTTTTCAGTTTCATCAGTGACAATATAATATCACATTAAAGTTTAGTGGGTGGCCTCTACTTGTATTTGCATTCTGTTAAATAACTTAGAGAGTGATGGCACAAGAGGAAGCTAAAGAACATATTGTATTCTAATACTGTGTTCATCTTATATTGAAATAATTGTTGGGAAGATTTATTAGGTGGAAGTACAACTTTTCATGCATTCACAACGAACCTGTCTGAGCAGCAAGATGAAGGTTTCCCACAGACTTCGCTTATTACTCATTACTATTATGTTCTGATTTTTCACTCTCAATTATTTTTTTTCTCCCAAAGCCATGTATTATGGCTAACATTGCACTGTCAAGCGCAAATGAAAAATCCAACAAGCAGCCTAATTACTGTGCCATTAAATTTAGAATGCCCCCCCAAAAAAATAATGTGTGATGAAAATGACAAATTATGTTTGTTTTATCTAAAACAAATGTCATTCCATTACTAGAAAAAAAATTGCTGTCATGCTTCCAGATGTTCATTGACATTTATGAGTTAATGCTGCGAGATTTCAGCGAGTGAGGAAAAACTCACTCTCTAAACATACCCCCTTAAATTTTCTACTTATAATTGTGACTTGGAAGTAGATGCTAAGAGCTTCCACAAACTGGAAGCTCATATTTATAATTTCTCCTACTTAACATAAATCTCCTACTTTCTGTTCATTCCAGTGTTTGTATTTTCTGAAGTAGACAACTGTGTATGCCCACAATATGTAATCAGCTGCAACATAAAAAGGTGCACGCTGAAAAACTATGGCTGAAATAATTAGAAACATCTCTCCAGCATGTTCAGCACAAGCAGTACTTTGTAGTTGTCATTGATTTAGGTTGGTTACAGGCTGAGTTGCACACTTCATAAATTATGTAACATCAGTGAATGGCTCAAATGGCTGTGTAGGCTCACACTTCTCATATTCTTTATTATTTCATCCACATCATTCATTCACATCTGCTAATTCGAGTGAATAAACAATTTTGACATCACAGCGTGAAACCCACGTAACATGTTAGCCTGCGTTCATGACCTGATGATGCCTCGATTTTGTCAAGCAGCAGTTTTCCTGTGGTTAGATAGTGAGATAAAGGCCGATGGCAAAATCACCTCCAACATATGGCGCTGTTTGTGATTTAATTTAATGGCATATTTATGATGTTCAAGCCTAAAATTCTACATTTAGTACACTGAACAGACTGCCAGTGCATTCAGCATTTGCAGACTGATGGGGAATTGATCATTATGTCCATTTTTTTATTTGCCGGGCCAGATCATACAGTGATCATCCCTCATGTGCCTCTCTAGGTAAAGAGTGCCCTTTTCATCCTGGCAGCGAGAGGACACTCCAGAGAATAAACATAACCTCAGTATCCATGTTGTTAGGGAGCAGCACCCACATAAGCGCTGGGTGTTTGTTTGGTTGTTTCTGTGCATTAATCACTGTTGATTGTCTGGTTTTATAAGTGTAAGTAGACAACATTTATCTCTGTAATATAGTTTGTATGTCATAAAACGATCCTAAGGTGCTTAGTGTTTTCAGAATAGGTAATTTCTTTGTTGAAAATGCAGTACAGCAACACAGGCCCCCTTTGTTTTTAGCCTACCTGTGGCCTAATTTACCGAAGTGAAATGCTAGTCTCCATGGAAATTGGAGTTAAAGAGTTAAAGCTACATTAAGCAATATTATATGGATTTTTTTTTTTTTTAAAGTAAAATGACCTCTTGCAATGTTTGAATCATCTCAGTAAGTCTTCTTTCCACCATACAGTTCACAGCCAGCCTGTTGTTATTGTCTGATTTGAGCTTTCTAAATTTCTGTGTTGGTCTGAATAAGCTCCTCTTCTGTCCTCCACTTCGCCCCCTCACCGCTTCAACTTCATTCAAAGCGTCTCTGAAACCGCACATTCTGCAGGTAAACGTATCCAAATTCGAATCAGACGCATGAGTGCCCCTGTCGCTGTGATCAGCGGTGAAGCCACAGGAAAAGCTACCTTTGTAGCTGAAGGTCTTCAGCTTCACCACATTGTCAAACTGAAGGTCAGAGACCAAATAATGTAAGCGTAAAAGTATAAAAAAGTGTAAAATATCCATCATTTCCATCAAACTCATTTTTTCACCTTCACTTTCAATTATGTACAAGCAATGTGCTGTGAACCTGGACGCAGGACTGACAAAATCACTTAGTGCAGCTTTAATAGTGCACTAAATCATTACTTGAGTGTACAATATGCAGTGCATACTATTAAGTATGTAGTAACATGTTAGTATTCAGTTTTGAGCGCACTTTGGTCTCATGGAGAAAAAAAATGCCCCATTAGTATTGGCAGCAAAGGTTCCAGGCTACACCAGGCATGCTTTATGACCATGTAAATCAATATGGGCTGGCTATTCTTACAATTGTGGACTTCAACCTGGATCCTCCAGCTCCACCCTTTTACTCTCCTGCTCAAACAATGGCTTCAAAAAGGCATGAATGCAGCACCCATTTCTAAGGGCTTCACACTGACCAGACATAATCCAGCATGTGGAACGGCAGTCATTTTGTCCAGTACTTTCTAGTCTATATCACATCACGTAATATAAGCCATTTTTTTATGTTTACCTTTCCAGTACTCAGGATTTGACACTGCAATATTTTGTGTCATAATCCAAGGTGAGCATTCACACAAAGATACAATGAAAACACTTGTTCTACCAATGCAGAGCTGGTGACTGTGGAGAACTTAAAGTCATCGTATTTCTGTAGGACCATAAGACAGGCAGCACCATTCACCAGCAACCTCAACTACATGTTACCGAGTTGAGTGTGTAAGTGCGGGTTTCTCACAGGGGTCATCAAATGGGCACCTGTCATCATAGGTATTTTGCTAAAGTAGACCCTTTGCACTTCTAAAAGGACCAGCAGTGATTTAGTGATTTCCAAAGCTTAACAATTTGTAAACTTATTGCTGATTTTGAAAACAAGAACAGGCTAATGGGACAGCTTACACTCTTGGCTTGAAACAGCTTGCCTTTGAGATCAGAAACCAAACTGTAGCCAGCCCATTAACATTTTTGTACCAGTGTACCAGTAATTATGCCACAAACAAACCAAAGCAACCGTGCCGCTATCCACCACGTTATCAGATAGAATGCTACAAGCACAAAAGTATATCTTGTTTTAGTATCTTTTAGTATCTTTGAGCCCTGAGTCGCTGATGCCCTGGACAGACTGAAGCATCAGTGCACGTGTCTTTTGATGCAGCATATAACACCTACTTGTGCACACTAGACATTGGAAATTTGAAATGTCCACAGAGGAAGACGTAGAACATCAGCTGTTCACTCCAAGTTCATGGATGACAGGCACTGTATTACCAGCCCGTTCTCATTCCCAGGTCGTCAAACACCGACTTTTTGTTACCCCTCGGCATCTGATACCGATGCTAAAGGCACCCTTTGGCGTCAGTGTGCAACGTGAAGGGTCGTAATGTAGTATGAAGAGAGAGAAAGTTGGCGTAGGGACATGGTCGAGGTGGATGGAGGGCATAGGAGCCACAGGGCCTTCAAACACAAGAGCCGACTTTGATCAAGATGCCTCGCTTCACACACGTTTAACCCTAACCTTTCCCTAACCCAAACCAAGTGTTTTTTTATGCCTAAACCTAACCACATGACACTGACACGTGCTAAAAGCAAGAAAGGCTGGTACGTCTCTTACCAATGCCAATGGGTGCCTATGGGTACCCATTGGCATTGGGTACCCATCAGATACAGAGGGGGCGTGACAAAGTGTTGGTATTTAAAGACCTGGGAATGAGGATATGTTCCATTGGTTTGCTCCCTGCATCAATACGTCGTCCAGAACTTATATCCTTATCAATACAAGCCTGGCACTTTCTATCTGTCCAGTCTTGATTCTTTCTCAGCCAGATCCGCTGACTGGCTGTCATTGCTTCTTCAGACATACTCTTTGCCTTCTTCTATAAAAGGTGAAATTTGAGCACGCCCCTCTATCCATAAGTCAACAGCACCAGTAAACAGCTCGCGCTCTAGCAGGCATGGCTTCCTCGGAACAGGTAGGTTATAGCTTTTTAATAAAATTAGGCAACAACAGTGGTTAGAATGGTGTGATTACTGCAGTCTCAACGGGAGACTACAATGTTTGCTGCTCTTTTCCCACCTGGTCAAAAAGTTCACAAGCAGTTTAAGGGGAAACATTTCTAAACACAGCAACACGGCAATATTGTATAACCTGACTACGCAATCCAGTTGAATAAAATAACTGTTTATTACAAGACAAAAAAAAAAAAAAAACATCCTAAATTCAATCTTTAATATCCGCCCACATGTGCCTAATTCACCTAGTAGCCTTAACATAGACTTGGCTACAAACCCACAGCATCCAGCCTTCATGAGGTGTAGTTTAGGTTACTCCACCTCTGCATACCTAAGCATTATCCTTTACCATTGTCTCAACTACTGCATCGTCCTGAGATCAATAAAATGCACTGTCTACCTTGTCTCTCACCACAACACTCGCCTTAAATTAGTGCTCACTATTTCCTTTGAAATTTTTCGCATTTTCACCAATTCCACTGCCATTTGCCAATATCTGCTTACCCTTGGCTAACCCACAGTATGCCTGCCCAGAAAATCTTTACTCCAAAACTTTTCTCCCTCTTGGACAAAATCAATTGTACTATCCTCTTTTGTGCCAGCCAATAAATTTGTTTCTATTTGCTTGCACTCAATTGCTGCTCCTAGACTCCACAGCGGTGTAATCCATGGCATAGACTAAATTTGCATCTCCACAAGATATGTCAAAGGGGAACTATGCCTGACCATAGGGGATAAGAGGGATCCTCACCTATCCATTGACTGAGAGTTTGGGGAGATGGCAGCACATCATAGGTTGCATCTATAATTAATCTAATTTGTTTTGCCTCTTTAACTGACAACTCCCCCCAGGCAAGTCTCTTCCTGTCTGCATTTGCCTAATTTATCCACTGCATGTTTTGCCTCACAGATGACCTCAGCAGACCTTGCACCTTGTGCCAATGTATTCGCTCCACACCCACCTTTCCTTTTCCCTGTCAGGGTTGCCTTTCTCAATAAAGGCTGTCATAATCTTAGTCCTAGTCCTCCCTACCTCTTAATATCCCCGTGCCTGAGTGCTGACGCGCTTCTCTTGGGTTTCATTTTCACCCTGCTGATACAGTAGAGGCTGCACTGGATCCTTTACCTTCCATTCTTACTTCAGTACAATTAAAGACTAGATGTAGGCAATTCTTAGGTACATCTTCCATATAATGCTATGATGCTAAGACAGCATAGGACATTTTACAGCCTACTTTTCATATAGATATCTTATCTACTGTCATGGGGCACATGACAAGACAGCAGGCCAAACTGTAGAGAACCCCAGCTTTAACTTGCGTGGGAGTCCTAATATCCTAATATTTATGCACCATATGTCTCCATGTCTACATCCTGCCTCACCCCCTGAATCTTCCCCTTGTCAGTTAGTGTCATATGACACCACCTTCCTAAACTTTTGACAGGTGTCCCTGAAACTGTTGGTATTATTTCCTGGTCCATGTGGAGACTTTATTTTGCTAGCCCTTCCCTTAATGCTGAAGATGGTAAATGACTCACTTGGATCAACTTTAAGTTGTCAAGCAACCTTTCGGTACAAAAGGTGCCTTTGTTGTGCAAATATGTTTCCTAGTGGGTGGGACGCACATTGCTGCCTGCAGTCTCTCTCCACCTACCAGCCATACCATATATTAATTTCCATCATTGCCACGGTGAAAGCAAGAGGGGGGATTGTGAACTTGTCATGGTGCATATATCTCTAGATGCTGCTGTGCTGATGTTGTGAGGGAGATTTGAATATCCTGAAAACACACCCTGACCATATTTTCAATCATTGTTTGCACAATTATTGGGTTCAATATTGGAACTAAGGAACAGGAAAGTGGAAACATCATTGCTGGGTTCAAAAGAAAAGTCCAGTGATACAATGTGCTTGGCTATGCTGAGCTCCAGACACAATCTATCATAACTCAAGGTCAGCTGTTTTTCAAGAACAGAATCACTCCTGGATCTCTGTGAGTGATGTGAGGATAATTCTGGACTCACTGAGGTGGTTTTGAAACAGTAACGTTTTAAGTCTGGTAGTCCTGTATGTGCTCGATTTTCACAAAACACCTCTCCCTTTGAGCTACCTTTGAGCACAGTTGTCATTGTGCTCTCATCTGGACATTTTCAGGTTCCTTCATTCTCGTCCTGACCACGCTGGTGCTGATGTGACTCTCAACTAAATGAATCAACATGTCCTGACTTGTAATGATTTTCTTCCCTTTGAAAACGCTTGTCAGCCTTGTAACAACAGAGGATATTGATGAGGAACACCGTGGTTACAAGGTGAATTAGTTTGTAATTAGAAAACGGTTAGGTTTGGCTGTTGGAGTTAGAGACTGAAGCAGACAAGGCTGAGGGTTTACAGGATGTGTCGTCTTTGGATCACGTTGCACTAACATAGCAACAAAAAAGGTTAAAGATAAAATGCAGAAAGAGAGGAAAAATATTTTACTGCACTTGCATCATAATAATAATACCAGCACACCTCTACAGTGATATGGCAAAAATTTTGATCATGATCAGTGATGACAAAAATCAGCAAAGGTACACACCACCTAGCCCACTAGTTTGAAAACTCCATTGCACTGGGCAGATATTAGCGGTGGAGGGAGGGAAGGATCAGAGGAAGTGGCTGTCAAATTAGTTTGAATACAAAATAAAACTACAGTGCAACACTACGAAACATCCAAGGTCATTCACTTATTTTTGATTTTTAACCCTGTAAAATTGTTAATTTAGCAGCTAAAACATGATGTTCAAAGGGGAAAAAAATGCATGTGTGGAGTGTGGAGGTAAGGCAGAAAACATGTTTCTGACAAAATGGCTGCACTGATGGTCAATCAGATGCGCTGGTGTCAGACTTTGTTCTGCACCTTGAAATGCAGCAAACTGAAATACAATGAAAGCACGCATGCAATACATTTAGATAGAAAAACTTCTTCATCCATGACATAACTTTTTTTTTTCCTGACTCACTTAAACAGTTTTTCCATGTAGTCTCCTCCATCACAGCTAGGTTCAGGGCAATGAATTACTGTTCCTAAATCTATCATCACATTATTAATTTTGGGTATAGTTGCCTAGAAACAAGGAATGATTCATCTTACCCACAGACTCAACTTACCCCATCCCTTAACAAAGTGGCTTATCTCTCAGACAGTGACTTAGCCAATTAGTACAACTACGTATGAACAAATCCATTAACAGTAGCATATTAAATACTTAGACAGCATGCAGACACCATTAATATGAGCTGTGTGCCTTTCAGCGTAGTATTTGATGCATGATGTTGCAAAGTTCTTAGAAAACATTTTGCAGAAAACTACAGTGGCTTAACTGTTCCTGTTTACCTTGAAAAGGGGCTGACAGGTAAACATATATGCATTGCCAAATTAGGCTACATCTGTATAGAATTACAGTGCCCCTAAAGCATTTTAGTCTTCCAGATAAAAATACTGTATCTCAGTACAGGTCTTTACATGCGTTTGGGAATTGCTTAAAAATTGTGCAATACTTTTTTACTCTGATAAACCATCTCTTCTAAAAGCCCGTTTGGCTTCAGTCAGCACATCAGCTCTTACACACACACACACACACACACACACACACACACACACACACACACACACACACACACACACACACACACACACACACACACACACACACACACACACCACAGGCGCGCGCACGGGAGCGCGGAAGCTTAACTCTTGTTTCATACCGCCCCCTGCTGTAAGGCCAGGGGAATGCACTGAAAGGCGGAACACGAGAGAGTACAGTGAGCACCTTTGCAATTCCTAGGACAGCGACGGAATTTCTAATTGACTCTCATTCACTCTTTAAAGCCTAATGTTAATTTTAACCGACTTATGCCTACCCCCAACGTTAACCAGCAAGTCCAAAATAACCTCCTAAAATGTAAAAATTTCCGTTGCTGTACTAGGAAACGCAAATTGCCATGCAGGGAAAGTTCGCCTTGTATATTCCCACCCGCATTCCGAGAAGACCCGCCCTTCTCTGTCTCTGATTGGCTAGTATCCGTTCCCTCCGTTGGCTGGGTTGGTTAATGTTAAGGTGGGGCTAGGATTAGCCAATCACAGGGAGAGTATCGGCTGGTCTTTGCAGAATGCGGGTGGGAAAGAAGAATAACGCGGAAATTTGGTGTTAACTAAAACGTGTAACACCTAAAAATGTGTTTCCCACTGGCGTGTCTCCTTGTCTCGACTCTCAGTACGACTGACGGTCATTTAATTTCCTGTATATTGCTTTACTGAGGCTTGACTTTGAAATAATAGTGTTTCTAAACACTTGAGGGGATTAGAAGGATTTAAGTCGCCCACAGGAAGCAGCCGGTTCACCGCCTTGTAATGAATGGAGATCACGATTGTTTGCGACAAGAACTTTATCCATAATGTACATGGTGATAATCTCAAGCCACAAGCACTCGTTGTTTCTACAAGTAAGACATCAAACTGAAAATTAGTTTACTTACCATTTATTAAGGGCACCCCTGCCAAAAAAAAAATTCCTTGAAGTGGCAAAAAGGGCACACTCTGCCAACGGAAATCTCATTTCAGGGGATAAAAGATTTTGTCCCAACACCAGCAGCTGGTGTTATAAGTTTTACAATGTCAGAAATACCGAATAGGTGTCTAAGGTGTGGGACCACCAGCTTCATACTTGCTGACTGAGTAAGGAGCAGACCTGAGTCATGCACCTCTCAGAAAACATTTCCACAGGTTATCTGCCACTCCCAAAATTAATGTCAGGTGTGTTGCAACATGTCAGTGCTTTGATTACACATTGCACTGCTATGAGGATTTGGTATTGAACCTATGTACCATGCTCACATGAGGGAACCAAGGTATGGCTTTTACAAACCTAACATTTTTTGTGTAAAAACTTCAATTGTCACAAGTCATTGAGTGTATAACTAGTCTTTCAAGTTGGTCAAAAACAGAAAGAAAACACCTCGGGAATGTATTTCACATGCCTCAATTCATTCCAGAGTCTCATGCACTCCCCCTTTACAAAATTAAATACTTCTCCAAACAGTTTTTAAATTTGGATATAAATGCATCATTCATTCATGTATGCTGATGGCTGAACTGAGGATTCTTCATCTTCACCTTGTTCTATTGTAAGATTGACAAAATCACATGGTTTAGAGAAGTACTCTGAATCAGTGAGCTCAGTAGATTATGTAAAACTGATTTCTATTTACCCAAAGACAAAGTCATGCTTATTCCAACTCAACACAGCAGCACATCAAAGAGTTACCACAGGTGCAAACACTCCTTACACACTACTGACCTACTCTGCAGCTATAGCTGTCACCATGGTCAAACCAGAGGGCACAGGAGGAGATAAGCATGAGTAAATATAGCAGTTGAGTCTAATCCACTTCATGCATTTCATTATCCACCGAGTACTCATTTCAAATGCTCATCTCATGCTGGGATGGAGTAGACAGCTGACATCAACAGTTTAGATTGTTCCCCAGAATAAATTTATTCAAGTTAGGACCATACAAACCTACTGAATGACAGGAGGTATCAGATTTTCTTTTACAGGAATGACATTGGTAAAGAGGGTGTGGAACGTTTAAAATGATAAGATGCACAAC
Organism: Myripristis murdjan; assembly: GCF_902150065.1. Lineage (NCBI taxonomy): Eukaryota > Metazoa > Chordata > Actinopteri > Holocentriformes > Holocentridae > Myripristis > Myripristis murdjan. The sequence continues at coordinate 26,950,617 of NC_043993.1, forward strand.
GAACAGCCATTGCCCACAGGTATTAGTGAGACACTAGAATTTGTTCCCATAAATAAGGCAGAATGCAGAGTCCATAGAAATGGAAAGTTGTTACATTTAGCCAAATTGGACAGTGATGTTAAAAAAAAAATTACATTATTTTCTTCAGCTCATCATACAACACCAGCACGAAGGCGCCGCCCATGCCTCTGAGCACGTTGGACCAGGCTCCCTTGAAGAAAGCTTTGCCGCCCTCGTCGCGCATGATCTTCCGCCAGCAGTCAAGGGTACCACTGTACATGATGTCGGCTGAAAAATTAGGAAATACAGCAAGTGAGATAAAGCTGACAGGAATGAAAAAGACATCATCTTGAACATAGAACCATATCATAACTCTGTATATAATCATGTCAAATAAGCTGAATACCAACATCCGCACTCATGATAAAACTGACTGCACTCTACCTATGCTGTCCAATATGCTTCAAATGGATGTAGAAATTTGAAACGAGCTTCTCAGACGCTTCCATCAATACAAATAAAAACTGACCTCCTTTGCGTCCAGACTGCATCATCATGCGTCTACGGACAGTGTCGAAGGGGTATGAGGTCAGGCCGGCAACAGCGGTCACAGACTGAGCAATCATCCAGCTCACCAATATGTGGGTGTTTTTGGGATCTGGGAGCATACCTGTAAGCAAAATAGAACAACAATTATATAGATCTACTAGTGGTAAACATGCCCTGTGTAAAACCTTGAGCATCCAAGAGTAAGGGTTACCGTACCTTTGGCTGTGTCATAGATGCCAAAGTAAGCAGCCCTGTAGATGATGATACCCTGCACGGACACATTGAATCCCTGGTACAAGCCCCTGATACCATCAGACTTGGAGATCTTGACGAGGCAGTTGCCCAGGCCAGAGAACTCTCTTTCGGCTCCTGCTTTGCCGACATCAGCGGCCAAACGGGTTCTGGCGAAGTCGAGGGGGTACACGAAACACAGCGAGGTGGCTCCAGCAGCGCCGCCAGAGGCAAGGTTACCAGCGAAGTACCTCCAGAACTGGGTGCGCTTGTCAACACCATCAAGGAAGATCTTCTTGTACTTGTCCTTGAAGGCGAAGTTGAGGGCCTGGGTGGGGAAGTATCTGATGACATTGGCAAGGTTACCTCTCCAGAAGGAAAGGAACCCCTGCTCCTTGGGGATACGGGTAACACAATCCATGATACCCTTGTACTGCTTATCTGCGGTGATTTGCTTGCTGGCATGTTGGACCTGGAATAACAAGAAAAGGTAGGTAAAGTTGGACTGAAGTACCCTCCAGATGACAGATTCCCCTTGTTGTGACCTTGGCTCTGTGCACCTGTACAACATGTCTCCATGAGACAGCAAGCTGACAGAGTAATCAAGGCTTATAAACAATTAACTCATGCAGGCTACTTTGCCTGGTTGCACTTTAGCAACATAAAATAACTATTATATTGGGATTTAACAGACAATCTAAGGATACCTAAGATGGACAAATGTAGGGGAAAGATAGATGAAAAGAGTTGCTTTAAAGATTTGAGACACCCTCAGGCAGGCAGGACACAGAAATGTAAAACTTGTTGACCCGGCTGTAAATGACTGTCGCCGGGCCGGCCTAGCTACAGAGATCCAGCCCGGCTAAAGCTATGCGTTACAGTTGATATCACAGTCGGTTCGGTCATATTGAAAGAATAAAACCCGTAACTTGCTATATTTTGCTCACTTACAAATTATTACTGGCTTAATTAACGTTACACAACAACAGTTAGCATCAGTTTGTACATAATGTCCCAATGTCCTAGCAAGCGTTTGTCCTTTGTTAGCTGCGCTAGCTAAGGTTAACGTGGGAAGCTAATGCTAGCAACCGGGCTCGTGTAGGTCATTTCACATCCCGTGATGACCTCAAATTGTTTTAACCATCACTTCGCTCCTGCGGTCATCTGCACATTAACTAGGCCTGCTACCGAGGGGGCTCCTGTCTCTTTACGCGTACAAGCAATGACAGTCGAGAGATAAGTGCAGCTGTGTTCAATGTTCTATGGCAGTTAGCAAGAAGACAGACGAGCTAGCGGGCTAGCAGAGACACACAGGAAGAGGAGTTTTACCTGGAGGAGAAGCTTCACTCTCTCGATGGGGGCGACGGCTGTTTTAGAGATGGCAGCGGAGATGCCGCCGGCCAAGAAGTCCTTGGCGAATGAGACAGCCTGTTCGCTCATTGTTGGATGTTCTTACGATGCCTTTCAGATAAATTACAGTACGACCGATACCCCCGCTGCCCTCTACAGCAGATGGCCTACACCGACGAAATGGCCGATTGTAAAGCCGCGTTGGATTTTTATGAAGACAACGGACTCGCGATACAACACGGGAACAGCGAAGTGACATTATTGGTTCAATCTGTCAACGTGACGACATTTCTACCAATAAAGGGGTTCTAGTGAAAAGACGTCATCGCGTTGCGTAACTTCTGTGCCCTAGCTAGGAGTTTTGTCGTAAAGGAGATATGCGTCTTAACCTTAATATTAAACGTATTAACCAGCAGGTCCCGGGCCCGACGAGGAGTCACCGGTACGCCCAACGAGCTACAAAATGTAGAGAGCAGCTACCATTTGTCTGTGTGGCTGTAAATGGTTTTTAATGGTCGCCGCCTGACGCAGTGAATCATAGTGGCAGGGAAGGGGAAGCGGTGCTTAGAATAATCTCATTTCCCAAAATGAATGATAGTGATTTTCCTCTTGGCGCTAATCATATACACATTTAAAAGGGGGGAAAAAAATGCAAAATTCATTGTATTTGTTCACCTCAGGGCTTCTAATTAACACCTATCTGTGTAATAGGGCACATGATCAGCAAGTTAAAAAGTGATTATGGCCCTGTCCAGCCAGGAGTCTCTCCATCATCATCATCATCATCATCATCATCATCATCATCATCTTCCATCTACATGCCAAGGTGGTCGTTAATGATATACATACCATATACACAGAAACATGCATAAATTAAAGTTAGGATATTATCATCATGGTAATTAATAACTATTATTTAGCCCAAATTGCTTCCAAAGATATAATAAGCCATGGGATATTTTCTGAATATCCCATGTTTCTGAATTTAATAATATTGATAAAATATTTACAAATAAATAAATAAAACAATATATCGGATTCACCAAAATCAGGGCATGATCGACAGATTAAATACAGACACATGAGTCAAGGCCCAGTCAAACGCCCATATACACTGAGAGGTACAAATCCCCCCAATGTCCAGGCACTCCAAAAATGTACCCCCCAATGCTGAAATGGTGGTTTTGGCCCTGACATGAGTGATTCTTTTAAACTAACATGGTTGCTTATTCAGTTAACAGATGCAATATCGGTGTGTCAAGTCGAGTAACATCAAGTTAATGTTGTTTTGCATTATCACCAGCAAGGTATCAGCACACTTTACATCCAGAAAACACTATGAAGATGCAACAATATTCTGGACTAGCTGAAGATGGTGCAAGACAAACATTTAAGTTAAAAGACTAACTAATAAGCAGATAATGATCACAATATAGAATAATATAGATATATCATGTGGTGTAATATAGAAAAAATGGGTGCTTTTAGCCTTAATTTAAATGTGGAGTCCTAATAGAAAGAGGAAGAGTGCTCCAAAGAGGAAGATGGTAAGTAAATGCACTGCTATCAGTAGTTTTTGTACTGACCAATATTCTTTGTGGGCAGGCCAGAAAGACACACATTACAACAGTCTAGTTTAGACAAAACATGCATACACAAAAATTTCAGCATCAGTCATAGAAAGAATGAGGTGAATTGTAGCAATGCCGTATAAATGAAAAAATACCAGTTTAGAAATACTCTTGATATGTGATTCAAATGGCAAAACAGCATCAAAAGAAAATCCAACAGGAATTTTAACAGCTTGGCTCAGTGAAACCTGACAGCCATCAGTGATGACAAGTCATGAAAAAGCTCTTCTGTTTCTTTCTTTTTTTTTCAGTCTTAGCAATTAAGAGAAGAAAGTTACCACTGGCAAAACACATTTATACGCCAGTGACAGATAATATCACTTAGCTTCAGCATTTAAAATTAAGGAAGAAAAGAGGACCCAGAACTGCACCCTGTGGGACACCAAACCCAACACTGAAACTATGTTGTAGTTGTACACCGCACACTGTGCTCTCTCTGGGAAAGGAAAAAGTGGAATCAGGCGTGGTGCGTTTTATACCAACATAATTCTCTAAGCAGTCAAGAGGGACGGTATCAAAGGCAGCACTCAAATGACTAACAGCAGCACACCAGAGTAACTCATCAGAATCCACAGCAATCAATAAACTGATCAAACAAATTATTGGTAGATAAGTGGTCTATGCATTGATATCTTTCCAACAACTTCCAAATGAAAGGAAGATTTGAGATTGCCCTTTAATTATTCAAAGCAGTGTCATTAAGATTGACCCTCTCTAATAATAAATGACCTGTTGATATTGAGAATAGGCTGACTTAAAAGAGAAAATCCTACAAGAGATCATCTGTAATGGAAAAGATTAAGTTTAAGATGGATATTAGCTTAGTGAGAGTATCAAGGGAAGTCAAATCAAACAGAGCAGGCAGGTCCATACATTTACTCCAGTGGTAGGGTAATGAAACATATTATCACTAAAAACATCCTGAGAGCAAAGAAATGGATGGAAAGTGGTAACCTAGAAATGGATGAAAACTGGTAACCTAATTTCTAATTCTGTCCATTTTTGTGCTTTCAGTGTCCAAGAAATTATTACTGGAGAAGAGAGAACCATCAGGAGCGGTCCGTTTGTGGATGAATTTGGTAACAGTATCAAAAAGAAATCCTGGATCGTCCTTGAGTGAAATAATTGTAATTGTAATAATTGTTGTTGGAAAAATAGCTATTTTGTCCTGTTCTGAGAGCAGACTTGTATTTTGGCAAATTGTCATTTGAGGCAATTTGGAAAACTTCACGGCTGGTCTTATGCTCCACACTGCAACAGTTCCTTTTCTGCTCTTGGATGTTTTTATTAAACCACGGTGCTATTAGCATTATTCATAAATGTTAGTGGGGAAACCCAGTCCAGTGCGTTGTGAGGAATGTCTTTAATTAATAAACTATCAAGACAGTTGCGATGCATGCAGTCAGCAAGGCAGGTCAGAATACTTGGTGACTGATCAGCAAATTTAGTTTTAACAGTATCGTCTATGTGTCAACTAATGACTAATACAAGGACAAGAAACTAGTATGTGAAATGAGACAATTATGCGACAGCACTCAAAATGACATGATGATAAAAGATAAATCTGATGCAGCACGACCACAGGTTAGAACAAGATCTATGGTGTTTCTTAGCACTAAGGATGAAGCTGCTCCCACCGTACATACAATACAAACCGAATACACAGTTCAGTTTGTCTTATATACAAGTTGTATTCTATTGCTTGAATTGTTTACAGTTCAGTGTGATGAATTTAGCTCCAACAGCAGACCATTTTGTTTTGGTAAGACCATTTTTTGAAACTTGACATCACTGTATAAAATGACCGATTGTGACCTCCAAGATAATCACAGCCTCATGAAATTTTACAGCCACAAACTGGCGACCAAGGGCATTCAGAGGATCTATGGTTTTCTTAAGTATGTTGGCTATAAAGGAGAGTTTCTGAGCAATTTCAGGAACAGAATACTCGCCATCCAATCTCTGACACACACAGAAATGTCCAAATGTAAAATGTTAATGTCACAGCATGATTTTTTTCTCCTGGTATTCCTTGAGGTCTTGGTGTCTCAGTGTGGTATTTTGGAGGGATTTTTGACTATATTTATCAGTTCTTGAGTGGTCAAAAATCACTGGATTCTGCACCTATAGGTTGATTATTTTTGTGAAGTTATTAAACAAAGAGAGGTCCAAGCTATTTAGGTATTTATCACAAATGTAATAAGTGAAATCCTGTTTGAAGTTTCTGTTTGCATGAAAGCTTATCAAGAGCAAATTATTTTCAACTGGGACTTCCCACTGATAAGCATATACTGTGTATATGCAGCAAAATTATACTGTGCAAACCCAAGTCTCTTGACCATAAACTGGCATTGATTTTGACTGACTCACTCACAGGATTCAGATGCAAATAGTCTGTGGAGGCTTTAACCAAGAGTCTGCTCAAGATCTGATGTACCTGCTTATTGTGCTGTTTATTGAGGCTTTAACTACATAACCTGACTTAAATGTGTGTCTGCAAGTTTATGATTCAGTTTACTAAATACAACACCTACAAAGTTTTCAGTGGAACATTTTGGCATTCAAGAGCCAGCTCTGTCTCCTTCGTTCTCAACGTGGATCAGATAAAACTTGCACTGCATAGTATCTACGTGCAGGACTTATCTCAACACATCAGGTCCAACATCAGGTCCTTTCTAAATGCACCATTAATATAAGCAACAGTAGAATAACAAGGAGCCTGACCTTTCTTATGGGCCCTCACAACAGTAAAAGACGACTGTGATGAATGACCCCCTCTGACTTGAAACATCCCATGAAGCTGTCTGGTGGTTGGATAAATGATCCTGTGATTGAACTGTCACAACTTCCATTTCAGATCTTCTTTTCAGTGTTCTTGAGCAAGTTACTGACTCAAACGCTCTGTTCCCGCACTGCTGACACCACAAGTGGGAAAGTGTGAGCATTAATCTCCCTGTTGGAATATATTCAGATGAACATATGCAAAGACACATTACCCTCATTGTATCAATGTGTCTTCAGTTGTGGCTATGGGTGCTCCCAAGTGTCAAAAGTACAAATTAAAGGTGTCCTTCATTCAGCATGTGATCTAGCACAAGTCCTGGCCTAAGCTGGCCACTAGGTGGCTCTATGAGACCTGAACATATCCAGCATGTGCCTTTATTTGTCCACAAACAACATAGATCAGCTGATATGTAAGGTTGTGCAAGTATAAGTCCTTAACCATGTTTGTGTAATTTAAATTTTTTAAATGTTATTTGTTTTTTTGTTTGTTTTTTTTAAATAAATTATAGTAATAATTTGCAGTCAAAAACTTGTGGGAATGATGATTTTGTAGTTCAGAAATACCAAACCATGCACTCCCTCCCAAGGACAAGAGTGTTTAAAAAGAAACCAAGCATTTACAAAGCAAACAGGGCCCATTTAAGCCACTCAAGCTGCTTCATGCTGTGATAGTAGACCAGAGAGACTCTTCAATGACAAATGATCACACCAGTAACATCAGATCATATTAAGTCCTATGACAGACCAGTGGGATACATATAGTTAAGCACTAATCACACCCAAGGGGTAGATTACTAAACAATCTGTTCACTGGCTCTAGCTAAGCCATGGTGTTCATGCACTACAAAGACCCACATGCCATTCAAACCAGCAGCTGTTCCATTCAAAACCTAAAAATAGGAGTAAATATCATTTGGTAGCCTCCAAATAAATGTAAATCTTCCTCGGTTCATTTTTTTCTTTGGTCAAATGCCTCTTTACATGAAACACTGAGTTAGGGCACAATTTTGCTTGCTCATACTAACATACTGTTTCAAAGGTATAACAACAGTAATCAGAAAATGCACACATGTAAAAATGAATGTATTATTTCCACAGGCATTTATAGCTTAATTAAAGCACTGTTATCTAACAATATTTTGTGGTTGAGATAACATAAACCTTATTGATATTCCAGGGGAAACTGGATGAAGTAAACACCTACTAGGAACTACTAGTATTAACAACACAACCGGTTAGGCACTAAATCCATCCAAAGAAACATAATAGAAACAATAGCACACTTTCTTCTGCTTTTAACATGCAACACATTCTCTCCAGCAAATGTAGTTTTTCTGTAATGTCATGTAGTTTTGCTTATGTCAGAGATCAGAGGCACACCGATTGCATAAGTAGAATAAATGTACAGAAATTACTGTATAAGCACTTCTTTGTATATGTAAAGTTATATATTGTGTGGCCTACTCTCCTTGGATTTGAAATGTGTGTGTGTGTGTGTGTGTGACAGCACAGGACCTGCGAAGCCAGCTTGACATCAGAAGAGGAAGAAATATTGTAATCATTGTGATTATTGTGATATTGAGTGTCATGTTATACTTATTGCTGGTAGAGCAGACTGACTCAGCTCGACACCTCATCAACGCTGAATCAAATATCCAGACACACTGAACAATCTCACTGACTTTCTTAGGGCACAACAACTCAAAAGTTAGAATAATGATGAAAAAATTGTTGTCTTCAGTTTTCCTCTACTGTTTTGTGTTGGATTCAAGCCCTATATTGGTAATGGGCCATGCTGCCACACTGAGCCACTAGAGGGCACTAGCATAGCTCTCAATAAGACAGCTCCCTTTTCTCTGTATAGAAGCGGCCATATTTGTAGACGTCCACTTCCTTTTCTTGAAGATAGCAGGGATGTACTGTTGTCTAATCTGTAGGAAAAGTCAGGCTCTTTACGGCGCCGCCTTCTTTTCCTTGTCTGTTCCACTGAAAAGTCACCCTGCTGTTTTCCTGTGATCACTAAGACCTCAGCAATACCAACCAAGCAGGAGTTAAAATATTTAGGGAAAAAGCTTGACATTTCAGACAGGTTTTAGTCTCAAGGTCACAGAAGAACCAGGATGTTTGTTATTACAGAAGTGCTGCTAAAATCTGTGCTCTGTTTGCAGGACAATGGGGATGAGGAGCAGAGTCAGGCCAGAAGGTTTTTACCCATCCCACTGGATAAATTATAGTTTTGAATTATAATCTTCTTCATCTTCTTCCTCATTCAAAATCTTCCCCATTTCTGCATATGTATGCTTTGGACTGTGTTTTTAGCCGGTGGCCTGTGCCAACACCCTCAAGAAAGGTGTCCGGGTAGCAGGAATCTTCACCCTTTGTTTCCTGCATCACATGACACTCATGGGATGCCTCCACCTCCATTTAGCTACCACCAGCTAGACCTAGACAAGCACCCAGTGATGTCATATTTTGCTTCTTCTTCTCTGTATTACCAGTAAAACACTGACATCACCTAATCATCACTACAAAATTAACGTGTAGCAGTGGGTGGGATTGTCATACACGTGAGGTTTATTTTTCTGTCAGTCAGTATAGTTTACCTACAGCTATTGTACTGAAAAATTGTCAAAAACACTGCCTGCTAGTTTCCACCATGTCTACTATGACGACTTGCTATTCCTGCTTCAGCCTGATGAATTTCCAGGACAGCTAGACCAGCTGCTTCGTCTATCTTGGCAAGTGTCAACTTAAGATCTTCCAGTCCTGTGCTGCTTGCCTTGTGCTCCCATCAGAGTCCCAAAGTTTTTGGACTTGAGTCCAACACGTGCTATGCCCCAAAATGGCGCCAATGCACAGGTGGACCCAACATGAATGGGGCAGGTCCATGCAAGTGAAGAACACCGTGAGACTGGGGGTGGTGCTGCAGCTCTAGACTGCTGATATGCTCTTTGTATCTTCAGCTGGTGTCAGGCGGGCCCAGCTGAGTACACTAATCCCTAATGGCCTTCTCCTTAGGTGTAAACTAATAGCAAAGTCCATTAGAGGGTGAAGCACATACAAAATAGAAACAGAAATCACCCTGAACCACCATGTAACTTGAGTTCTATGAGTTTGTGCAAAGCATTCTAACCACATGCCCAGCTGGCCTTAGTCTTTGATGCTGATTTTTTGAGGTGCTGAGGCGATGCCTCAACAGTGTAAACCAGTAGTGAAATCCATTAGAGGGCTTTGCACATACTCACACAATTGGAGTTACATCCAGCATAACTTCTATTTTTTTCCATCCTCTCTGGGGCTGGTGCTGGTCGGTGTGTCACCGCTTTCATTCTTGCCTTCCAGCCGAGCTAAGGCCCAATCATGGGCTGAGATGCGGTGATGATTTCATGTACTGGCCCTTTGAGAACCCCTGCCTGCTGTGCAGAGCTCTCACAGAGGGGGAGAAGGCCTTCGCTATCTTGACTCATATGTCAGCTAAGGCATCACACAAGAAGGCTTGACCATTTTCAGAGCATTTCTCAATGTGACAGCATCTTTGTTAAGGAAAGACCTGACCTGACAGCTCAGGCTTGGTGACAATTCTCCCTCACATTCTCTTCTACTGTGGCTGGCATGATATGACAGTGTTTTTGCTGATACTAATGTTGCAATACAGGAACAGAGGTGAATTTTAGACCCTCTTGGCTTGTGTGGCAGCACGGTGACTCAGTGGTCAGCACTGTGGCTTCACAACAAGAAGATCTATGGCTATTCCCGTGTTTCTATGCTCCGGGTGCTCTGGTTGCATGGATTGGAAACAATAAACTGTCCATGGGTGTGGATCTAGGTGTCATCTTTCCATCAGATGCTGTTGGAATAAATAAACCTTCTTCCATAGTATTTATTTTGTGAATATTGTGTTGCTTTTGTGTATGTATGAACACAATATCACTGTTTACCGTTACTTTTACAAGAATATGACGACACTTGCATTGGTGGCCTGTGGTATTAATCCCTTTTTTGTCATTTTTATCTCTAGTGACAATAAGTATGTCCTTAAAATGAGAGTTATTAGATTTTAAAATGAAAACAATGAATTGTGTAAATTTGCACCATGTCCTCAGACAAGCTGTCATTGCATTATAGAGATTTTAATGCATGCTAGATCTAATGCATCCAGGCTGTGGGGGGAGAAAAAAAAAACTATTTTTGAGACTAAATTATATATTTTTAGGCCTGTTTGTACAGGTTCTACTCTGTCAGCACTTGCAAATGTTCTTTTATCCCCAACAACTATGCACAAGACAAATATGTGTTTTGAATAAACATCAGTCAACATCAATTCATAAAGTTTCGTCAAAGCACTTTTATTTTGATCCAGCCTAGCTATCAATTTGTCAGTCAGATTGCCAACAGCAATAATCAGCCTATCATAAAATTCAGTATTTATTTCCCCTGTCCAAGTTATGTAATATAATAACAAAGCACTGGATATTAAAAGGAGCCTGATATCTTTCTCCAGAGGTGAATTCTGACCCTAACAGTAAAACTACTGGCACACTGAGCCTGTAAGATGGTAAGTAAGAGGTTATTGCAGGTGTGATCCTTGCATGTAAAAATGCTCCTCAGACTCTAATATTAATATACAACAATATTAAGGGTTACTATCCCTGTGCTGTGAATGAACCAACTACATGTCCTGGCAGGGAGGAGCAGAAACACTCCTGTAATCTGCCCCGCTCAATTCATCTGTGTTTTGGGAAGCCCATTAACAAAAATATCAGTTGATAGATGATACTTTGTTCGACACTTTGAAAACACAGTCACAGCGAGGCACCACGTAGAACAGTCTCAGTCATAAAAGAACACAAAATTTCCATCGTGACAAACTTTTGGATTTGAACCTACATGCATGTATGTATAAAGTTTGTTGCCTCAGCCAAAATGCATCACATTTAATTCAAAATAGAACAAAATCCAATTTTTAAGCATTTAAAACTAACCCAAATCTGGCACTAAGATGAAACGCAGATCAACCTTGTGGACTGATATTAGTGAACTTATAGGTAGTAGTAGTATTCCATTTGAACCAGATGATGTGAGCCTAAAATTTCACAGAGTAATCTTCTCTTTTGGGTACTGCACTTTTCCTCTTTGCATGAGATGGAGCGGTGCAGTTTCTGTCCTTGCACGGTGCCGACCACTGGGAGGAGCTACTGCGGTGCCAGTCGGAGTCGAACCTCTTGTGAGGAGTGCTGCCATCTCCCACCATCACATCTTCTCCAAGACAACAGCAAATCAAGCCTGACTCGGTTGAGAACACACTGGAAAATTGGAGTTGTTAATGATCCGTCAGTAACATTAACTTAGGCTATTCTGTGGCATTTTGCAGATTTTTTCTCTATCACCTGCAAACTGTAAAGTTGCCATATGCTGCCAAGGTTCCTGTGGATAACAGTGTCTTATATTATACACCCTGCTTTGCTTTAGCTGATTGGGTGCCTATGCATTTTAATGACAGTCACTGTCCACTTGTATTTCTTACTGCCAGTTGAACAGGATATGTAAATTAAGCCACTAATCCCTCTGCTGTCTTTTAATTACAGCAAGGACAACAGGTCAGTGGCTTACACTTTCAAGTTTAAATTGCTTTTGTCTTTCTTCCTTTTCTTTTTTTTTCTTAGAGGTAGGAGTAGGTTTGTTTAGCCTGTTCTTTTCACAGTCATGGGTATAGTATTTTCATTACCAATCATGTAATTTTATTAACTTCAGAGAACGATTTTAAATGAGTATGAATGACCTTGAAGTTGGAAAATCAGCACTAAATTGCTTTTTTTTAAAATCACAGGCAGTTGGTTGATTTTTTTTTTTAAATACAAAAAGCGACAAGAATCAGCTGTGACCCATTTTTCCTCAGAGGCACATACAAAGAAATTACGGTCGCCGGCAGAGTGTATGAGGAGTGCTTTCCCCGGTAAATTGAGGTGTGATATAGCCTAGTTTTGCATTTATAGGCAGGAGCTAAAGGTTGAGAAAACCCTCACAAGCTCTAATCCCATGAGGCATTGCTGTATATGAACATCTATAAGAGTGAACTTGCCTGACTGAATGGGACATGTGAGACTGCATTTTGAGTAAACAAAACTGAAATGAATGAGTGCTTTTCCACATCAGTTTTGTTGGCGAGTATTTTGCTGTTCCTCTGCATGTCACCCCCTCCTGGGCCGACCGCCACCCCCCCTCTGCTCAGCAGCTGCAGCTGTGGAACAAGTGGAAGATTTCACAGTCCCGGCCGTGCTGTAAACTGATATGAATAGAAAAAGGCAATGTGGTAGACTGCAGACAAGTCTCAAAACAGAGGAAGGGACCCTGCATGGAAGCCCACACTGGCAGACAAGTTTGTATAGCTGAAAGGCAGCAATGGAACAAAAACCAAGAGCTGCAACCAGCAATTGTGGGACAATTAGAAGGATTTAATGAAAACAGAAAAAGGGTGTTTGTCATTGATCTGTTAATTGCTGTTCTTTTCAACTCAAGATCAACAAGCAGTTTGCAGATTGTGTGTGTGTGTGTGTGTGTGTGTGTGTGTGTGTGTGTGTGTGTGTGAGAGAGAGAGAGAGAGAGAGAGAGAGAGAGAGAGAGAGAGAGGAGGAGGAGGAGAGAGAGAGAGAGAGAGAGAGAGAGAGAGAGAGAGAGTTAAAATGCTGGTGTTTCACTGCAAATTTGCCCACCCAAGTTCACACTGGTAACCCAAACATGTGTTTTAAAGCAATCTATTAGGCTGTGGTCTATCATTACAGTACACTTTCTGTTCAATGGAGAGATGGGTTGTCCATCAGCACTCCATGTGGTTTCTATGTATAGGCAACAGTGTGTGTGTGGCTCAGTTGCAACATTTACCATCTAATGGGCATTTTTTTTTTTTTTTTTTTTTTTTTTTTTTTTTTGGTTTATACTGCGGCCAATCACGTCCTGCGCTCTAATAGAGATGCGCCATCCAGAATCAGCAGTCTGATCTCAACTCAGGCTGGACAACTGTAGACCAGCGACGCAGCCAGAACTCAAGTGCAAATGCGACACGGCACTGACTCGCTCCGGCGCTCACCTGCCAGCTGCTAAGAAACTTTTTGGGGGATTAATTCCGATTAATGCGTTTGCGAGAGATCAATCGGACTGGGATCCGAAAAATAGATGGGACGACAGAAATCGCGAGAACTTGAATCGCTCCACATCTGTCCACGGTTCAGTTTTGCCAACTTTGTGCACTAGAGCCATCCGATCTCTCAGTCAGTCCTGCAGCGCAGAGGCGGCTGGATGTCGCAGGCGGCGGGTCACTGAGCCTCAGCGAGCCGGGTGCGAGTTTCCCCAATCCCCAACTCTCCAATGTCACCGGACATCATGATGATCATTGGACTTCTCCTGAATGTCTTCTCTCATGGTGAGCTGCGCCTCTCTCATTTGTGGCTTTCTGGATCTCCTCTCATGTTGCGCTTCAATTAATCCATCTATGTTGTCTATTTATAAAGTCTATTGTTCTGTTGCTCCGACTTTGCACTCCCAAAGGAAAAATAACTTCAGTTTGTCTGAATGCCTTTTGGATAAGGTTGTATGAGAGGCATGCAGCATCCAAGATATTTCTTTCACTTGTGTGATCACTGGTCCACTGTAACCCATATTGTCTTATAGTTTTGTTATTGGCCCAATAGTCACCTGAGCAGTTTTTGTGGCTGACAGTTCTATAATTGAAGATCCACTGCAACGGGAGCTAGTATTCTTATTTTTATTTTGCTTCTTAACTAAATCATAAACTGATGACTTGTGAATTTTGCCACACAGGATCCTGTGTAACCTAAGAAAGAGTGTCACAAAATAGGAAAAAATGAAAGGAGTTTAAACATATAGAGATTGTTTTGAATTTGTGTACATGTTCTGATTAAGCCGTGATAACAAAACAATACTTTTGGGTGATATAATAAGCCTTCATGGTAAGACTGAGTATAAGTCTCCATTTCATTATCTAAGGAGCAGCTTTAGATTTTAAGTCTGGATGACATCATAGATTTGAGTCTGGTTTTGTTGTGTCTGGCTTGGTCACTTGCCAAGTACAGTTACTGGTGTCTCAGATATTGATTGGGCTCTCCTTGACCGTGGGGATAACATATAACAATGGAAAAATTAAATGATAGTCTCTTCTACAGTAAAGCAGTTTGGCTACTGCACTGGGAAATTACTCTAGAAGTCTGCATTTACATTTTGCATGTGAAGTTGCTAGGATGAAAGATTACCAAAGAGTTATGTTGGCAAAAATGCAAATTTGAGGGAACTCTCATCCAGTGCTCATTAATCTGCCATCAGTGCATTAACTGGCAAAAGAAAAGAAAGGACATACATTGATTTTCCATATTCTCTATAAAAACAATGACAGTGAGCTGGTGAAGCATGTCTTTGTGCCCTTTATCCATGTTGTCAGGCAGTGAACCAGGGCTACTGTGTGACTGTAACTGCTGTGAAGTCTGTCTGACTCCGACTGAACCACTCACATCTCCCAGCAAAGCTCAAAGTATGGTTATCTGTGGTTGCGGATGTAAAAATGAGGGCATCATTTGTAGTTTTCTTCAGTGCTCAAGCAGGGGCAGATAATATTTTTAATTATTTGAATGTGGTTTTATATAGATATTGTCTTTGTGGTCATTTCCACTGGCTCAGGTCATGTGTTATTATGGACCTCCATCCACTAATTTTCAGTCACAGTGATCTAGTCTTCACATGTAATACTCTTGCACAAGTTCCCTGGACTGTGCTGGACACTGCAGAGCTGGGCTAAGTAATACGTGGAAATAATTGTTAGCAGTTTGCAGTACAAGCAATGTGCTTGTGGTACCAGATGGGTGGGGTTCACTGCATGCAGGCAAATGCCAGGTAAGGCTGTGGTATCTTAAGATGATAAATACTTTGTTTTGAATTAGGGCTGGGCAAAAAATCAAACAAATTGACTAATTCAGTTTTATGTTTTAAATCAATGCAAAAAAATGGCTAAATCATAAAATTGAGTTTTTGTCTATCTAAGTTATAATATAGTAGGTGCTGAGGGCTGTGTACTCATGTACACAGAACGTGCATGCTCAGAAAAGCATGTCCATCTTCATCATCATCATCATCATCATCATCATCATCATCATCATCATCATCATCATCATGCCTGCAAAAATTCCCATCAGTTAGTAGTGGTAATTACTGAAAAACAAGAAAAATCTAGATTAAAATTGTGAATCATGAAATGTTTGAACAAAAATGTGATTTTATTTTTTGTTCATGTTGTCCAGCCCTACTGTGAATGTAAAAAGTATTTGCAAATGTGATTTCATGTTGGTCTGAGTCATTACCAAACACGTTACTTCCATCTATTTAGAAAAAGGCAGAGGTAGTCATAACTGTGAATTCTGCCATTATAACTGTACAAGACATGATTTAAATGATGCAAATTGAATGCCACTGACAAAAAAAAAAAAAAAAAAAAAAAAAACATATCCACTGAACGTGTCTTCTGCATAGCCAACATGCCTGGATGTGGACTAAAGTCAGGAATCTCTGGTTGAGCTGCAGTGTTTCTAAATGGTGATTTTCCAGGTCCAGATTTAGCCTAATCATGTATTAGTATCAGCCTTACGGTGGCTCTTTGCACAGGCCTAAATCTTGTCTGGAAATAGCCTCACTAAACTCCTATTCTATATCCTATCCCATTTCTATGCTTGTGATGTTATTTTTGAAATGCAATACTTCTGCTGACCTTGTGGACTTCATTTTCTAAACCTTGGCAGTGGGAACTTCAGAGGTAGACCCCAGCCTCCCCAACATATCTGTCATCAGTAACACTTCATGGAGGTCAGGGCTAAAAGTCTGACCAATGACATTTTTCATGTTTCTTTTTGGCCTAATGTTTGTCCTCCGGATTGAGTGTCATAGTATAACTTAAGTCAAAACAAGAGGACTGCATCTGTGTGTTGTTTTTAAAGCTTTAAAGGTCATGGCCACTCTTATGCTATAGACTTTTTTTCAGGACTTGGGATCAGTGGTTAATTCTTTGCCACAGCCTGCTAAAGACATAGGCAAACAATCCACAAACTCCATCTATTTTTTTTTTTTAAAGAAAAACTGAAAAACACACTATCAGTTTCTTTTGGATATCCCTAGAACTCTAAGACACTGAGAAAATCGAATGTATGAGGTCACTATGAATGTGGAAACACCTTTGCCAGATAAATAAATGGAAACTCGGCTATTGTTGGGTGACGTTTGACCTGACCTTGAACTGACGCTGCCAGGCCTTTGTGGATTAGTCCTCAAGACCCGCTGCAGACGAGACCTGCACCTGGTGATGGAGGGAGGCTGTTTGGTGTCTTTGCTTGGGTGGCATGTTTGTGCCGCAGCGGGATTGTCATAAAATTCTCAGGGTGCAATTCAGAGTTTGCTCATTTACTTACATGGATTGAAAAACCACATGCTTGAGATGTTCTCTATTCAAATTTGGACTGCTTAGAGGATTCTGGGTGTGTCTTCACCTCCACACAGGTTCATTCAAAACCTTGGCTGCCCATTGGGAACTGGACCTTTCTCATATTCATCTCTTGTCTTTAAACATTGCATTCCTACAGCTCGGTTTTTGCTTAGGACAGCATCACACAAAGATTAAATTGGCGACATGCCCTGAGGACATCAATTACATGAAAACATACTAAAATATAGTCCAGTTAACACAATGTGAAATGATTTACTTTATCTGCCACATTTTGCATTTAATAATTCACTGAAACAATTTTAATCTAAAAAAAAAAAAATGTTATCAAAAGATGAGTTTCTTGATGACAATTGCTTAATAAAGTCACTGACAAGCCAGCCTGTCAGTGCTCTGACAACTGGCACAAATATGTTATGGCTACATCTGCATTACATACCAGTTGCTATAAATCTGCACCCTGATGCTCACATGCATGATTCAGGTGACGGCGCTAGTGATATTTGGAAAACCCACAGCGTGATGAAGTCTGCCCTTGCTTATGCATCTCTGTGTGTCAGAGTCTGGCCAAGATATTCTTTGGTTTGTTGCCATTAAGCGGCGTGCCAGGCAGCAGGAGACAAAGGTGGGAAATCTTCCTGCAGCATTTCCTGGCTGACGACGCACCTGAAGCAGGGCAGCGTGTTACCTGGAGTAACGCAGGAGGGATGTTGGCTATGTGATCCGGCTCTGCGAGTCAGATGCACAGCTCAATAAGTCGAGCTCTGTCTGCACAGACACTGGATGCATGGGGCATCTGGTAAACTCAGAACATCACATGGTCTCTTGGCAACCTACGTGCATCCTGCATATAAATGGAAAGACTCATCTTGTTTGCTAAGAGTCATCAAATCGCTTTAAATACCATTCCAATTATTCAGCAGCAGTGATGCGCCATATAATTTCCTTCATGATTTTGTGACTCAGCAGATAAAATTCTGTTTGAGGTGTATTACAGTTTTTTGGTCCATAAGGAAAAGAGTTTACAAAGTCACTTAAATGAATACTTTGGCTAATTACCCTTTTTCTGACTTACCCAGGCCGAGACAAGATGTTAGATACAAGTTTCACCTCTGTACATCCAGTAGTTTGGTTTAAGACAGTTTTGGTGCTGCTGTAAGGTTTATTTTTTCACTTTGACGGGGTTAGGCTAATGACTCCCATAGACCTCAATTCTTTATGCTAAGCTAACATGAAATACTACCACTAAAAACCAAACCACTGGATGTACAATGGTGAAAATGGTATCCAACAACGTATTTTCCCCAAAATGGTGGAATATTCTTTTAAAGTTTAAGTCACAATTAATGTTGAACAATCAATCAAGATATTATCAAAATTGCAGTATGGCCAAGCACAATATCCAAAAGGCTGGAGCTGCACAATTTTGAGAGAGGTAAGGTGTGAGAATATATACTTTTTTAAATGCAGTGTTGTGGTACTGCAGAGAGGCCCTGACCTACAAATCATATTCTCCAGATGTAATAGAACATGTTTGTTTGGTACATACCCCAGCAAAAATTACATCAGCATCATTTTAATAGTTTTTCAGTGAAAACAAAAATGATGATGCACAAAATAACATTCCCATTAAAATTGACAATCCTATTGCAATTGCAATATCTGTCAAAATAATTGCAATATGATTTTTTTTTAACCATATTGTTTATCCCGAGTCACAATGCATATGCTGTAATATGAAGGTGGACACATTTTGATTTGATTATTTTCTGAAATCAAGTGTGCATCTTGCAGGAGGCCACATACTCCCATTTACTCCAGAGTTTATGGAGTGCAAAAGTCAAAAGTACAAGCCGCCCCCACAGCGAATAAGACTCAGTCCTATTAGCTTGCACAAACTGACGAGCAAACACATGCATAATTTGTGCGCACAACACAGGTTTAGTGAATCAGGACCTGTGAAACTTTGTTACACCTACAGCTCTGAGTAGAGAGGTGATTAGCCAGGTACCTGTCTCGGCCAATGTTGAAAGATTAAAGGAAGTTGCCGCTTTCGGGAAGGTAGAGGGCTGCTAGTTAGGGAGCGAAGAAAGGAATTGAGTTGGTGTTGTTCTTTGATGGCGAATTTCCACAGAGGATGTATTTGGATTGTCCTAGTTATTGAGGAAGGCTGTATGTGTGTATTCTGCACCGACATGTTACCTGATACTACTGTCAGCAGTGAGGGCAATGCTTGTGTGTGGAAAGGCACGGGGCCTATTTATGGAGAGATGTGGAAAAGATGTATGCAGCGCAGAGAGTTGCTGGCTGGTCGGCCGGTTGGCTGGTTAATTCAGAGGCAAGAAAGTCAACATCATGAAGGGAATAATGTATCGTAGTGTATCGTAGAGGGACTGAGGAGGAAAGAGTTGCCAAGACGAGAGCTGAAAGGGGAGAGTCCCATGCTGAAGCAGTGAAGAAACTTTTGGAAGTTTATGAGATATTGATGATGAGAGAGCAGATGAAACACTTATTTATCAAGAGTACCAGTGTAGTTATCTGGATGAGCCGAAGCTTTTTTTTTTCTTGCTTTATGAAGTTGTGAGCAAAATATTTGGAGAGACGAGGAAGAGCTCAGGTGTCAAAATAATACCCTAAGAAAAGAAGGAAAACTTGAAGCAAAATACCAGTGCTTATGACAAGAGGAGAGGTTCATTTTAACTTTGACAGAAACTACCTCATGTGGTTAAATGTTCCATAGCTAAGACATTTGGTAGCCATATTCATGCACATTCATGACTGGTTTCCTTTTGCTGCTTTTCAATATCATTTAAGTCTGAAAGTGTACACTGAATGATTCCAAAACCTCAAAAGTAATTTCATTTGATGAAAATATGGTGAGTAGAATGAAAAGTCGCCTCACTGTACCTTGAAATAGCATCTAAAGAGAAAGAAGGACATAATTGTTACCAGAAATTGAATAATGGCACAGATTACCCACATTTCAGATATATTTTTTTAAATTTTCTAGATAATTAATTCCTTGGTAGCAGTCATGACAGTTAAAAAAAAAAAAAAAAAAGTTAGTTTCAGAAATAAGTACGATGGTGTGTTGGGGCCATTTTAGGGAGAAAAAAAATACAGAGCCAGAGAAGGAGGGGAGGAAATAATTCTGAGAAAAAAACTCACAATTTCCAAGATTAAAGTCGTAAATTCACAAGAAAAAAAATTACAAATTTATGAGAAAAAAAACCCTCAAAAACTCCCTCCATTGGCTCTGTAATTTTTTTCTCCTACAAAGGCCCTAATATGCTGTCGTAAATATGTAAGTTATATCAAGAAACAAAAAAACATTTTCATCTTATTATATGGATAAAATTGAATCTCCAAAGGATGATACATCAAAAGTGTTTCTTTCTGTAAGGAACTATGAGTGTAATGGGAAACAAAGGGGAAGATGAGCAGATTGGTGGAAAGAATGCAAAACTCACCAGGAGCAACAGTCCCTTGGGCCAACACAAACGCTGTCTGTTTTCTGAGGAAACACTTCTGTCCATTAGACAACAAGGACACACAGTATCACAGACATAAAGCCCCAGTCTTTATTTGCAGCCATGTTCTGTAGCCCACACATTGTGTTTGACACATATTGTATATGTTCTGGTAATTTATTTTCTGGCAGGCACAGCTTGCATTCAGATCTCCTAAGTTTGGACATTGTCATAGGCTTTTTGAAAATAAACTGTAATAGCTTGGGTTGAAAAGGCAAAGTGAGCATGAATACAGACCTTCAAATTAGTGAAACTGTCAGGAAGGCAAGGTTGGTATGGAAAAGGTAAATGGACTGCATTTCTATAGCACATTTATAGTCAACCAACCACTCAAAGTGCTCTACAATCTTTGCCTCACATCCACCCATTCACACACACACTCACACACTGATGGCAGAGGCTGCCACCCAAGGTGCTAAGCTGCCCATCAGGAGCAGTGAGGGGTTCAGTGTCTTGCTCAAGGACGCTTCAGCACGCTCTCTAGGGGGAACCAGGAACCACACCACTCCACTTACACATTCAATTATGCTACAGTAAGGTACACACACATTTTACATTTGAACTAGAAGAGTGCACTCAGTAGAGAGCAAATGTCTGCCAGGTGTATCGCCCCTTTTCTGGACTACATCCCTACCCCACGTGTAGAGACTCAGCAGCCAACTGTATTGGCAAACACTTCAAATTATGATATAAATTACTGTATGATTCAAATACAATACCGTGCCGTATAGAAAATAATACCGTAAATATACCTCTCTAGTGCTCTCTAGTTCTTGTTCTCTCTGAATGTGTTTCAGTTTATTACTCACATTATACCAGTGGTCTGGAATCTGCGGCTCATGAGCCATTTCTGGTTCTCTGGCAGAAGTCTTTCAAAAGAGCCTGTGTTTAAAAAAGAACACAAATTGAAACAGCAAAATTTAAAATGAATAGTATGGTCTCTCTCTCTCTCTCTCTCTCTCCCTCTCTGTCTCTCTCTCTTTCACATACACACACACACCCAGCCTGTAACTGCCCCACCTTGTCTCTGTACCTAAAGGCAGGGATAGGGGTTAGGCACTTTTACTTCCAGGTACTAAGTTCCAAGGAACTAAAAGGTTCCTTCAGCCTGTTGCTGTGTGTGTTTTTCCATCATCTAAAGAACCTTGAAGATTAGTCAAATTAGTCCACTCATGTATCAAACAGTAATGGCTTTTTGTCAGGCGCCATTTTTTACAGCCGTGATTTTAACCCTTGCTTTGTGCTTGCCGAGTACAACAGCCTCTGACACTTTTTACAGTGCTTGTGTGTGTGTCTGCTCTGTGTTCTGTTGGCTTTCTTCATTAGGAGAGTCTTTCATTTAAAAAAAAAAACAAAACAAAAAAAACACAGTACATGTCCTGGATTTTTTCAGCCAAGATCAGAGCAAACACAACAACAACAGGATATAAAAATATTAGGCTTATAGTTCCAGTAGTATGTAAAAAGAGATAGAGAGAGCAGCGGTGTTTGAGTGAGCTAGACAATGAATGGAGGGAGTGGAGGTAGCTAGAACGAACATTTTCAAAGGTTTTGAATCACTGCAACCATGAGAGGTTCTTCATCATACAGTCATAACTGTGCACAAAAACTATTAGGCTGATAGACCCAGTAGTTTGTGTTTGTGTCTGTCCGCAGCTAACCTCGCACAGACACACACACCCAACCAAATACACGATCCCCTCATGGCTACTGCCTGGCAGAAATAATTACGGAGAAGCACACATGACCCTGTGAATGAGTGAGGGTGTTTCACCTACAGCTATAGAGAGGCTTCACAGCTAAAAACAGAAAGAAGGGAAGGAGAACTGCACTGGATCATGCAGGTAACAGCTGAGTCAGAGTGGATGGGGGCGTTTATAAATGTACATCACTGTAACATCGATTTAAAAAAGAAAAAACATTTAAGCAGTGAACTCTTCATTAGCAGATAACCTTGTTGGGCAACAGAGGCCCTCTCAACCTGTAACTGTGTGCTCTATTGTCTGGCTGTAGTTGTTCATATGTAGTAATGCACCATTTTAGAAAGAAAACATTTGTACTACATGTTGTTTGCCCCAAACTTCATGGGATCAGCATAAGCTGGGCATATCTGCAAAGGAGAGACCCGTGGGTGCCCATAGAACCCATTTTCATTCAGATATCTTGAGATGTTGAATACCGGATCCCTCTCCAAATTTATTTTATATTTGGAGCGATATTTAGCCCCCTTGCTGACAACCTTCCTTAGGATACCAGTATCATCACTCTAGCTTTAAAACTAATCTGAGTATGGCCTCCTAAAGACAGTATGTCTGCAGGGCCTGCTGGCCAGCTGTTGCAACAGTAAAGGGTTAATGTTTTTGATTAAATGTGAAGATGACAGTTATGTCTCTTAAAAGTGGTTTTCTCAGCGAGTGTCTACTTGCACATTGATTTTCCAGTTACTGTATTTAAAAGGTATTCAAAAAAATCTCTTTATGAGCTGGTGCCTGCAAACACTGTATCTTGTTGGCAATAACCAAGACGATATCCTGAATGTGAAAATGCGATATATGACAATATGCCATATGGCATTTGCTGATACAGTATTAATCATTATTTTTTGGCATTTAAAAATCATGTTTCATCTATTGTTGAGATTGGTGAACAGCACAAATAGTAGATAGTAGAAACTAGACTGAGGTGTGTCAGAATAGGCCAATGCAGGGTGCGTCTGGGTAATTATACATTGAAGGTGCATTATGCAAAATTGCTGATGTTCAATTTATGTAAATGAGAAGGACCCTTTAGACTCAATTTACAAAAACGTGAGCTTTCTTTGGGCCTCTGACAAAAAAAAAAAAAAGACAGTTCTTTGCAATGCAATATTTCGGACTGGGTGAGAAGGTGTTGTTAAAATCTTGTTGTGCATGTTTTTTCAAGCTAAAAATACAAATTTGGTGTGAATAGGCCTTTAGACTACCTCAGTGTACACAGGTAAATGAAAAGACTGGTCACTGGCTGTTTCATGTATCGCCCTGAACCAGCTAAGACCTCAGCTGGGATAACACTCATATTCGGACTACTGATGTTCATGTAAAGGCATTCATTTTTGCCCTGTCCAGTCTGGAGTCACAGGCTTTATTGCAGGTGTAACTATAAATAGCCATCTTGGCAGTTGTGGGCGTGTTTGTCCTGTGTCACTTTTGCTCACTCCTGGCTGCCCTCTCTTCCTGTGAGTCCCTTCCAAGATGTCCCTTCTGTCACAATCCCCACACACATTAGAATCACACTCTGCTGCCATGTTCTCCTCTCAAGTCAAATCACCGGCCAACAATCTGGAGGCTCTGCTACCCCTCTCAACCAACCAGCGTCTGAACGGAAGGAGGGGAAATGTGCCTAACCAGTTCACTCGCTGTGAATGTTGATATGCGGTGTGTGTGGTGGCCGTTTATGGCGTTAACCTCCATCAGCTTTGCTTCACAAAATCCATTAATCACCCCAGTGAGAAATCAATAGAGTGTATTATGGCTGGCATATCACAGTAATTCATATCTTTCTCTTGCCTCAATTTTTTTTTTTTTTTTTGGTTTTGATTTCCCTTCTTATTTTCCTCTGCACACACACCATAGACTCAGACGGAGCATTCTCTTAATCGAGACCTTCACTTTGTTGTATGTCAAACCACCCAGTGGTGGCTCTTCATCATCTGGACAATAAAGAACACTCATGTTATCGCCATAATTATGACCTGTCTGCTCACAGAGCTGCTCTGTACCCTACTGTATATTGAGTGGCTGTCTGAACGTGTGTGTGTGAGAGAGAGAGAGAGAGAGTGTGCAAGGACAGGCTCTCTGAAACTAGAAATGCTCATAGTCGCTCTCTTTGTCATGGTGAGCCTGGGGGAACATCCACTGCGGAGTAGAGAATAATGAACAAACTGTTCGCTGCCCAAAAAATTATATAATATATAGCCTGTTTCAATTGAACAGGCCAAACACAGAATGTTCAACTCTTCTGTGGTAATACTTGATTATTATTGTCTAAGTACTGACCATTTATGACGTGATCCACTGGGATGATACTTCATCTATTCCGGTCATCCTGACATCTAAACAAACTGTGTTATTTTGTGCTTCAGAAAACAGGAGCCCTGCATGTTACAGTTATTTCAATTGTTTTGTGTGGTCATTCAAGGACTCATTAATGTAATGTAACCTTAATTAATGTAACCTTGCCTGCTTTGGGTGTTATGACCATGTGTATGAATCATCATAGTAGTGAAGGTTTTTTTTTTTTTTTTTTTTTCCACATCTCAACATGCAGTCTGTGCAGTAGCCTTGGCAGTTTTCCTGCAGCGGCGATGAAGCGTATCCTCTGTTTATGATGTGTCTCATGCCAAAGTGAGATGTGGACCTCATGTGGCTCCTCGGATTGCAAACACACAGCTCCAGAATTTGATTTCAGATACTTTGTCCTGCCGGTCAGCATGAGCTTAATTGAAGTATGTGAGCATTTAAGCACAAAGCAGTGTGCATTTGAATGAGTATGAGCCTGCGTTACGGGTATGTTAATGTATAGAGAAAAAAATTAAAAATGGATACAGATCTTTTTTTAACAGGTGCGCATTAAGTTGAATATTTACTTCATATAATTGCAGCTATACAAAACACATTTTTAAGGTTGTTTGTCAGCCTATCCCTTTCCTGAGGTTAAAAAAATTGACAGGACATTACAGCTTAATGAGATAAAGCAAGGGCATATTGCCTACCCAAGCTGTTTATTTCTCATCCTGAAGTCACTGTGCATAAGCTGTAATTTGTAGGGACAATAATGTGTCACATTTGAGGAAATTAATTTCCTGAAACGCTTCATCAAAGTGCTTCATTACAAAGACAGGCTTCATTGTATCATTCTATCTCCCTCAGGCTGTGTCTTGTGCCTTATAGCATTTCTGTTTTTTCATAAGCAACAGTCAATATTATGAAATGATATTTTGCTGGTTGTCACTTCCACTTAATTTAGAGGGAACATTACCAGTTGCAACATTCTCGATATCTAATTATTATGGACTTATATGACTGTTTTTTCTGTGTAATAATGTATTAGTTGTGTGGCGAAATTATTCTTTTTATTATGTTATTATTGTTTTGGGGTTACGTGACACATTTGTATTGAACAACTGTTGTATAGCGTAATAGCATGAATCCTTTAAAAAAAAAAAAAAAAATAGATGACTGTCCGTGGCTGCTGTAACAAACAGGAACATTTGGTGCTGCTACATGTGTCAGAAAAAAAAAATCTGCTTCAGCCCCATTGAGTGAACAAAAGGGGAAAAATGTTCTCATAGTGGCCAGATATTTGTATTTGTTCACCCAGTCACAGTGATCCAGAGTTGGATTCATGCTATAAAGGTGGAAGTGAAAGTATTGTCATTTTGGTATGAATTAAGGTACACTGTGGTGCTTTGCCAAACCAATGGGTCTTTGTCCTGGAAGTACTGAGACAGCATCTGAATCTCTGACTTTGGCGGAAAGCTTGCACCACATGAAGCCAATGCTGTCGGAAAGGGCTTTGCCTCCAGCTGTACATGTGTCCTTATAAAATAATAATAGGGCAAGCAATGATTTTGCACAAAAAATAGATAAATAAATAAATAAATAAATTACAACTTCATGAAAATTGTTTTATGGAAATGCAGCTGAAAGAAAACTTGCTTGGCCAAATTCATGTAACGTTCTCCATGATGAGCAGGTCAATAAGCGAGCGGGCTCATTAGCATATTGTTATAACAGGAGTATGGGACTCATAACAGAATACAAAAAGCATGAATGAAAAGAGCAAGATAGGGCAGGCCCTGACCTGACCAGGATTTAAATATGAATACACCATGAAGGCAGCAAGGGAGCGTATAATTTCTATAAATTCACCACGTTGAGCTCACTTATCCAAAAGTGTTTGTAGAGTGAGGTCAGAAAAACAAATGTAATATGGTTTGTTCTGCAAAATATAAGCCTTTAGAAGTGAATCCACTGTACTACAATGTATACAACTTATATGGATATGGCTTTGCCTGCTGGTGGCAGTCCAGATGCGATAAGTTTGGGTTGTATTGCCTCTGTTACTGAGGAATTCTGCTTTATATAGCTGAATATATGTGGATAACCACTGAAGTTCACTGTTAGTTACTTATAGGAAGCACATTTGTTTGTATGTTTTATTTTTGTCTTGGATAAGTAACCTGCCAAAGCCATCTGCAGATCAGTCGAGTACTCTGTGGGTTTAATTTCAGGTTAATCAGCTTAATTGTTACTGACAGATACTGGATGGTTGGATCTCTTTATACCCAACTGCTAGGCATTAGGCACACTACATGAGTAATAATGTTTTGAGCAGGTTTTTCTATTTACATCTCCATTCTCTCCATGATCCACCTCTCATCCAGGTAGCGTGTTAGCCTCTACATCCTTAGACTGTCTGGTGGCAGAGCAGGACTGCATCCAGGAGCAGGCCTGCATGGTGCTCTACAGGCTGCTAGAGTACTGTGCCGCCGAAGAGGCCGTGTCACCCCTCGGCCCAGACGCCCGCTGGGAGTGCCTGGAGGCCCAGAATTCCTTGCAGCAGTACCGCCCCCTTCAGGTCTGCAAGTGTCAGCGTGGCTCGCGCAGAGAGGAACACTGCCTCAGGGTGTACTGGACTGTCAGATTTGCAGGTGACTTGTGCGTATGTGTGCATGTGTGTGTGTTTAACATTTCTGTAATACGTATGATAAAACAATCTCTATGTGTTTGTTCAGCGTATGATGAATACGAAGTGTCACCGTATGAAGAACTGGAGTTAAACTTAGTGAGAAACCTCGAGATGTCACGCATGGCCTCCATCATGGCAGGTACGACTCCCTTCACAAAACATCTGGTTACAGCTACAGTGTCAATATTTGAATGTTTGCTGTCCAAATAACTGTCTGCCCCGGTGACGCATCACTCCATTTTCTTCCTGACCCAGCTTCCTCTCTTTCTGGGGATGGCCAAAACCAGTGTCTGAAGGCAGCCCAGGACTGCGGGCTCTTTGAGAAATGCGGCTCTCTGCGCTCAGAGTACGTTGTGGCCTGCACCAAGCCAGCCACAGTCTCTGACAACAGCTGTAACCGCCAGAAATGCCACCGAGCGCTGCGGCGTTTCTTGGAGCGCGTGCCAGAGGAGTACAGCTTCGCCCTGCTCTTCTGCCCCTGCTCGGAAACCCTGTGCGGGGAGCGCCGCAGAAAGACCATCGTCCCGTCGTGTTCCTATGAGGAGAATATCAGAGGAGAGGAAAGAACGGGCAAACCGAACTGCCTCAGCCTGCAGATCTACTGCTCCAGGGATGAGCTGTGTAGGTGAGCGTGTTGTTTGGGTCCATCATGCACATTGTATAGAAATGTGGTGGTCATAGAAAGTACCACATAGAGGGACACAGTACCACAGAGTACCAGAAAATGTGCTACAAATACCGTAGAGCACCACAAAAAAATCCCATAGATCTAGTGACATTAGCCCAGTGACATCTGGCATGTTAGGACTCTTAGAACCCCCCAAAAGTGGAGTCAATCAACAGAATATTAAGTGAAAGTGACTATTTTTGTTTTGACATTTAAATGCCTCCTCATGGTAATGAATGGTGCCGGCTTCTCTGAGGCAAACTTATTTCTGTGTGTAGTAGCTATGATTTTGTCTGCTTATTGTTATTCCTGAAACGACAGGTCGCCGGATTCGCCCGCGACCGCCTCTGCGTCCGCCACTGCAGATCATGGCTGTGCACACTAGGACTCGAATGCCATTTATTTGAATCTTTTCAGATTTGCTGTGCACATTCATGACACCTGAAGGAAGAACCCTGCTGATTTCGCTGACTGCATGACCTTTTTCTCTACCAACAGCATCAGGCCAAACTTGAATACTGCTCATTTGAATCCTCAGATTTGCTGTGTAGAGGCACAAGCTGTCATTGAGGATTCGGGTCATTTCGGGGATATGCCCCTCTGTCACTCATCACCTGTGCATGTCTAGGTATAGGATTCATTTTGTATGATTTGCGCGTAAATAATTACAGCGGTTCTTGATAATGGGAAAGTGCTCAGGTAGTGCTGTGTTACCCCGCTGTGTTAATGACAGACTCTGAGGAGCAGAATGAAGAGCAGCTGGCATGTTTCAGAAGATCCTCTGTTCATATGCACAACTAACAGGGGCTTCCATTGAAAAGGTCTGAGAAAAAACATGTCAATATCATATGAATTGATATGATCATATCAATGAAATTGCTTATAATTATATTAAAAAAAAAAATCCTTATCTTGGCTTCAATTTCAAAGCAAGCTATGTCAGTTTGTTGATCTGATTTTGATAATTGATTCATTGCATCATTGTATCCATTCTCATCTAATTATTATTTATTATTTATGTTAGGTTAGCAAATGCATGTTTATTGTGAAATTTAGGCATATATATATATATTTTGCTATTCAGTATCTATGGCTTGTAATTTGCATGAGGAGAATGTACCTCTGTTGAATCATGGGGAAAGAGCTGTATCAAAATAGTTTTTTATGCTCACCTGCATTTGTAAATATAAATACCTAGGGTGCAACCTTGGTATAATATTTCACATTGGTGATAAAGAGCTAAGGATAGGCCACAGGTGTTTTGTATTTCTGGGCTATAAAATAGTTTTTATTCCAGTCTGCTGGACGCAAATTACAAACACACCTCTGCATTTAAGTTCCATTGCAGCTCCCCGAGTGTTCTTTACGGAAAAATATTTGATATAAATGCAGTGCCGCCGTGGTATGTCTGGTCACAGAGGGTAACCATTTGGTGTGTGTGAAATATTACTATCCGGCTTTTGAGCAGTATTTGACTTTGGTAGAATATTTTAACCTTTTTTAGTGCGCGCTCCTCCCTGGGAGTTCAGAGGCAGTCAACCTTTGAGATTAGCTGCCCTGGGGAGCCACTGTCACCACCATCACTGAGGCTATTATTCTCAGCTCCTAATACCAATAATTGCAAACAAGTAAAATTGCTTTGTGAAAACTACGTCCGTGGGCACAGAGTGCGATAGTACTATCTAGGCCGGCGTGGCGGTGTTTGTGCATGTGATAGGAGAATGATTTTTAGATTAGGTTTCAAACAGAAAACAAGAGAGCGGTGGTGACTAAGGGTCCCCAGGGTGGCCAGCATTGCTTGTTGATTATTTATAAGCATATGGGCTAGAAAATGAAAATGGTGTATTGAGAAGGAGAAATATGGTCTTAATGTAAGTGCGCAGCCATCACGATGCGGTTCCGCTTATAATCGAGGGTTTGTTTCCTTTCTGCTAGGTCTTGGAACACCAAAAACGAAATTGTCAAAACACTGCACCCGGTGCTGACACATAAAAAGGTTTTTTCTTCTGTCTCTCTCTCTCCCTCTCTTTCTCTCTCTCTCTTTCCCTCTTTCTCTTTCTCTCTCTCACTCTCTGTGCATGTGCCAGATCTCGGTTTGCTGATTTCCAACACAACTGCCAGCCCTCCCGTCTCTCTGCCTCTGGCTGTATGCGAGAGAGCCGAGCCATGTGCCTGAAGGCCTATGCTGGACTCATAGGTGAGTTGGAGAGAAAGAAGCTAACGGGCTGGAGGAGATTGAAAGTGGGAATAGCTCAAGTAAAAAGTAATAGACAGTCAGAGCGGCTCAAAGGATTCCGTCTTGGTAGTCATCAATCGGCGCCTCAAGGTGATATTTGGCTCATACAATTTTCATTTTTAGCACAAAATGTATCTACAGGGGTTCTTATATGGCCAAATTTGCTGCTCTGAAGATCAGGAGCGCTACTTTTAAAAACAACTTATTATGTTCTCCCCCAAAACCTCTGTCAGCAGATCCAGGTAATAATATTTCATTTTCGTGTCCCAGACAGAAAACTAATTTTCTGTATTCACAATTATCAATATCAAGACTTGGGGAAAAACTGAATGTTGACATTGGACCCCTGCAGCAACTAATATTGTAGCTTAACTCCTGATGCTCTATGTAGGTGTGTGTGCTGAAGAGTTATTATTCTGCTAAAGGATTTAAGTGCCTGAAACTTTCTCAACCGAAGCACAGCTACAATATCACTAAGGCGCCTGTTTTTGTGTGTGTGTGTGTGTGTGTGTGTGTGTGTGTGTTTCTAAACCAGGCACCATCATGACCCCCAACTATGTGAGCAACAGCAGCATGGAGGTGTCCCAGTGGTGCACCTGTGAAGGCAGTGGGAACGAGTGGCAGGGCTGTCAGCGCATCCTGGACATGTTTAGCAACAATCTCTGTCTGCGTGAGTAAAGCCGCTGTCACTTGTATGACTGCAGAAAATAGACTGAGTGCTGTCAGTCTATTTTGAGACTCATGGAGTTACTCCGCACGAGATATATTCACCTACTGACCTCTAATTTGTGGATTACATCTAGTTCCATAAGTTTGTTTCTAATTCTGAATGTGTATGAGATCTATACTGTGACAATCTGGGTGGTGATGGTGAAACACTGGCAAAAAGAGCTGCCAGGCCCTCTTCTCTTTGCGGTGACCTTTCGGTAGCACCAAGTAGTTGGCCAGAGGCGCGATGCTGCACCCTCTCACCGCTTGAAGGCGACATAAAGTTTGAGAAATTAGACTGGACAAAACTATTGCTGAGAAAACGCGTAGCCTCCGTGGAGCTCTGTGCTGCAGATTTCGCTGGACTGATTAATGGCACAAAGGGAGATTGTTGACAGTGCAACACATTTAAGAGCGGTGCCGTTCTTCCAGGACAAATGTAGCTGAAGCTTTGTCACGACGGCACATGAGAAAGACCGATGGAAACATCATGGTGACCTTTGGCTTTAGAGGTAAAGATCCTTTCTGACCTGAAGCAACAGGGCTTCTTATTTCTGAGAAACAACAGCATCACTGACAAGAGATGGAGGCTGTCATTTGTCTTAACCATGGTCTCATTTGTGGACGATAATTACTCCAAAGTGTCACAATGAATTTCACACATATATTGATGTTGACAAATTCGACCAATGGCATCTTTAGATCCTCTCCTGTAGGGAAAGCTGGTCACATCCCACGCAGGCGAACATGTTCGGCTTGCTTGTTCTTGCCTATTCTCACGTGAATTATGTAATATTTCTTCGTTTACTTGGTTTAACTGTGGGAATGTCACGGACCAATAGTTGTACGTGTGGGATGCCTCCAGGGCTCGCAGTGCTCAGATGATCATGCAGGCACATGCTATGCAGCCGTTTATGGAGCCTTTCACATCTCCAGTCATGATTTCACTGATTTTCATTGTTGTTATTGTTATTACGATACATTTTTCTCATGTTTTCTGTGTTGTTTTTTTCTGAAACTGTTTAGGATAACACAAAAACATGAACTTGGAATAATCTGGCAATTAATATTTACCTGATTATGACTAATATGTTTCATCTTGTCAGTCAAAAAGTTATTGCTCACACACAGTAGTACTGAAAGGAATTAATCCAATAACCTAATGTGTGGTAGATATATAAAATATTCAGATACCGTTCATCATGATGTAACACGGTGTGTTTAGCTGCAGGCCTTCCCTTGTCAAAATAATGACAGAGGAGATGTTGAAGGTGATTATTTTAATCACACTGATTTGCTTCTGAAATTATATTTTTTCACAGTCTGCATTCGTACAACTTTCAAATCAAGTAGGTCATCAGTGGCAGGAGGGCTGATCGGTTAAACCAGACTTTTCAAATAAATAAATAAATGAATGGCAGGGGACAATTCCCTTCCAAGTTTGAGTCAATCCTTCCTCAAAACCTGACAAGCGTAGCATGTTGTGGAATGGCTGCCAGCCCAGCAAGGGTGGAGTCAATAACCTCAGGAAGGCCTGCCACTTTGCTGAAATTATTCTAAAGCAGACATAAAATTACTGGTGTAGAAAAAAAAAAGTAGAATTAAAATTACTCAGTTAAATCATTTGCCATGCAATGCCAAAAGAATGGGACTAAATTCTGCTCTTCTAATTGAACCAAAAGAAGGTTAATGTGTGAATCAACACAATCAAGCTGCCTCCAAAAGGGATTCTGGACCAAAACCCCTGCAGACCAACATGAAAATGAACAGAGGCATAAAATGACTCAGCACTCTGAGTTCATCCCGTTTTTACTTACGTATTCACTTTTCTTCAGCTTCCCCTCATTCACCCAAAAAGGCTGTGGGCAAAGTTAATTGTTACTGTTATAATGTAGGCTGAAGACAGAATAACAAAGAGACTGGGGTAAAATATAGCGCATAATTGCCACAGTTACGCTCAAATAAACTGAAAATGCCCATAACCATTTTATTTCTTTGACTATTAGCTCCTCAGCTAACTCTCAATGCTAGCAGACAAGAACGGGAGCCACAACAAAACACAAAAATATGTAATCCATTCCGCAGAATACAATACATTTTTTGTACAGATGATGCCATGTTCTCAACTCAAACTGACAATACATTTCGGAACTATTTTGGGCGTGGAACACAGCAGTATTACTCCGCCCCAGAGCCTGTTCGCATATCACGACGCCCACCAGGTGTTTTCAAAAAGCTAACTAGCTAGTGTTAGCTAACAGAGATGGTTAGAGTTATACATTTATAACTAAAAATAAAAAATAATGATAATAAATCATTTTATATTTGATCTATGGAAGGCTTCAGTGAAAAACTTAAGTCTTAGGAAGAGAATGATTTGGTTAAAAAATTACTCCAAAAAATATTATTTTTTTTATATAATAAATATTAATTGGAGCACATATAATCTACAACCACACATTATTTATTTTTTTCATATGTGACTTTCACATTGGTTTCTCCACATGTGGTCTGAAACCTTGTTATTATCATTCCACATGTGAAAAAGCAACATGTGTACTGAAGCCACATGTGATTTCATGTTAATCCGTTCACATGTAAAAATGCTAATTGCAGTTTTCCTATCACATGTGCAAAATTTCAGAAAAAAGCAAATCACATGTGAAAATATCTAGTTCACATGTGACATAGTTTCCTTTAGACATGTGAAATCTGAAAATCACATGTGAAAAGTTGTGGAAAGTTCACATGACATTATTTTCTTTTCACATGTGAAAATGGTTTGTTCACATGTGAAATTTAAATTTTCACATGTGAAATTTAAATTTTCACGTGAAATTTAAATTTTCACATGTGAAAAGGTGTATTTCACATGTGACATTTTTGTAAGGGTAACAGTTAATTACACATTCATGACCAAAAACATGGTAAATAATAATACTGTTTATAAGTAATTTTAATTGAATAATACTTGAATAATTTTAATATATATAATAAGTAAAAACAATTGCCTTACTTTGTAAAAGAATGACTTAGTTCAAAAATATTCCAAAAAATAAAAGCTAATGTAAATGATCCTTCCATTAACCAGAGTGTCAGTCCAAGGCCGGTGTGCTCGCTGTCAACGTGCTCGTGATTTTAGACGTGAAGGCACTTTACATCGCCAGTTTTACAGCGGCGGTCGCTCTCGACGCGGTTCTAAAAGCGACTGATAAATTTCGATGGTGCTGCGAGGATGAATAATGATGTGAACCTAATGATGATGGCTCCTGCTGATTTGTTTCAGGCAGTGCCATCAGCTCCATGGGAAGCTCCGCACCCCCTCCTGTGGAAAATACACCCATGCCAGCCTCCCAACCCTCCCCACGGGTCTACCAGAAGGTCCACGTCAGCGTTAACACTATCCCTGACTTCAACAGCGTAAGCACTCTCCCTCTTTTTATTGTCTCGCCATATCATTATTGTTATATAAACGTCTCAAGCTGGATTAAGAATTGATTGGTGTATCAGATATTTACTCTTAATGCAGCACATCAGTCCTGCCATCCGACTCTTATTCTGTGAGCAGCAGCCACTGGCCTGATTCTCAAATCTCCTAAGAGACACTCCTCACATGTCTAACTCACTACACACACACACACACACAGTCACAGGCAGTATACTGTATCACTGTGGCCGTGAATAGGACCAGTATCTCCCTGTATAACCCCGCTCTCTCCCTCCCTCCTCTACCCCTACCTCTCATTGTGGATGAGGATTAGCCGTAGGTGTTTGCAGCATTAGAATCAACCCTCTTGTGTTAATATTCATTTATGCACACCCATCTGCCCCATATTCCCCATTTTCTCACCGTCCTAATCCTCCTCATTCCGTATCTCCTCTTCTCCTATCCAATCCTACAATCCTTTACAGCACCAAAACCCTCCCACTGATAAGCCTCACATTTAATATCCAGATATCGCTTGAAAATTTATTTAAAGGTGCTACATTTGGATCGCCTCATTATTATACATCATTCTGAAATGCGCCGACACATTGTAGTGTCAGCAGTAACAGCAACCAACAATAGTTGCCATGATGCAACCTTTTCATTTGATTTGAGAACGCTTTGAAAATACTTCCAGTAGATTTGTTAAGAGGAAAACGTGACGGAAATGTGCACTCACAGGTTTGATGCACACTGGAACTATCTTCACGTTTGTCTGTCTGTTTGCAATTTCCATAAAATCTGGAGGACAGATAATCGTCTTGCTGCAATGGCGCCGACCTTAAGGGTGCGCTGTGGAAAACTGCCGAGGGTCAACAAACTCAACTGATAAAAAAAAAAGTGGAATAAGCATGAAATCTGATGGTCAAGTCTACACGGTTCTCATCATAGGCTTGATGCACTGATAAATTATGTGCGTATGCCACGTTTTCCCTGTTGGTCGAGTGAAAAGGCTCACTCTCAAGTCTTAGTCCTCGTTGCAGCGGCCTGCGACTGAATCGGGCCCAGACCCTTTGTTGCATGTCGTCCCCCTTTCCCTGCCCCGTCTTTCCTGCCTCTCTCCGCTGTGACTGTGTAATAAAGCAGAAATGCCCCCAAATAATCTTAAAAAAAAAAAAAAATAGCCTAGGAATTTCAGTTTCAAATCACAGTGTCAGCCCACATGTAGGATGGGTACAATAAAAATGACATTGTTCCCAAGGGACAGGGGGGTGGGAGGATTTGAACCCAGGACCTTTGTATCCTCAGGTGTGGTGACTTACGCTGAGTCACTGAGGACATGGTGTGTCACATGCCTTCTCACATCTTGAGGGAACACAATGACACTGGCCAAACAGGAGCATTATGCCAGTTTAAACTGTAAAAAAAAAAAATACAGTTTAACGGCTGGGGATACATTTCCAAGTAAAATCACACAACATTCTGCTGATATCAGGAGATTTTGGTGACATTTGATCAAATATTTGTTGAAATAGAAAATGTGCATACAGTACAAAATACCGAAAGACACTTGACACCATTTGAAACGTGATATCCAAGTGTCAAGAATGTCTGTGTCAATTTTAGTAGCATTTGAATGAGCTGGTTTAGAGATATAGCTATTACAAGATACAGATAAAGTGAAATTTCACATTGATACAGTATCTTAACGTGTTCATGAGTTATGGCAAGTTCCATAAAATTAGCTTCGCCTTCAAATTTGTAAAAGCAAATTTTGGGGAAATGGTATTGCATATCAGAAATCAGAACAACTACTTTTTTCCAGGCTTGGTCCAGATATAGTGAAAAAAAAATGGAAAATCATATTTTTCTGAGACTTATGGTTCAAAAATTACAGGCCAAAACATAAGGTTCGTTATTATAGCGCCGCCATCAGGACAATTGGTATATTTTTTTCTTTTATTTAAGTAATGGATAAGATTTTCCAACCTGTCTACAAACTTTGGAAACTGTACCTTTTATAGTTTGGGACCTGGATACTTTTAGAGCACAAGAAAAAGAAGAAACGGAAACAGAAGAAAAGCAACTCCTCCAGTGCTGCAACTCCTCCAGTGCTAGAATTAGAGGAAGCTCTGAAACTGATGTAGTGAAGATGTGCTTTCTGGATCCATTTCATAAAAAATGAATGCAAGCCTTACTTTCTGAGTTTCTTGGACATGTCTTTAAAATTTGTGAGCTTTTACACCCAAATGAGCTTGGTTTCACAGGAGTGCTAATAACCTTGAAGCAGAAAATAAACAGAAACTCCCACTTCCTACAGTGTCCATTTTCAGTGCACTCTCATGCTGAGATCACAGATTAGACTATTGCAAGGTTCTTATTGCTAACGAAAACAAAATGTGAAAAAACATTTTCATTAACTGCAATAAAGAAAAACAAGGCTCAATAAAAAATGATAACTAACTGACACTGTATTGTGTGATTCTAAAACTATAAACTTGTATTATAAAATGTCTTTAGTTTTTGTCTGTTTTCTCTTTGGTGTTGTTCATCTGTCTTGAGTGAACACATTTTTTTTTTTTTAAAAAATGGTATGATGTTTTGTTGAGTTTTTATTATGCAATACTTTATCTGATCTTTTTGAATCTCGCCTCTGACAAATACCCCATATCACAAAAAAGACTAAAACTAACTCTGAAACTAGTAAAAACTAAACTATAAAGAAGCATTTTCAAAAAATAAAAACTAAACTAGAAAATCAGCTTTAAAAACAAATGAACAAATGACTACAAAGCTGAAATTGACAACAAAAGGTTGCAACTAAATAAAAACGAATGAACAATGCGAACTATAATAGCCTTGGTGTATTGACTGTCTTGGCTCCAGCTTCACATTTTGGTACCTGTATTCCTTCATTTTCAGATGGAAGACAGCGAGGAAGAGGAAGAGGAAGAGGAGAAGGAGGAGGAGGAAGAGGAAAGCCAGGAGTTTAATGTCATCCCACCGTATTCGGAGAAGGACTCTGACATGGAATCGGGGGCTAGAGGGAGTCAGCGGGGGGCGGCGAGCCTCACCGTGCCCATGCCACCACTACTGCTGTTGCCTGCTCTGACGCTGAGCTGGGAGCGCTGGGGCTTCTGAGGCCTTCATCCCATCCTGCGCTCTCTCACTCCACTCCCGCGACCACCTTCACCTCCATCGCAGCGCTCACGATCCACCACGGAGGACAATTGCAAAGAAGAAATGGAAATGCTCTCGCTTAACCACGGCTCATTTCTTTTTCTTTTTCTTTGGTTTCACCACAGTACCTTTCTTTGTTGGTAGCCTGTTTTTACTTTATCGGTTGTTTCTCTTCTTACTGCCTCCTCAAGAGCTGTTGTGTATCCGTAGTCTGATCTGTCACGTCATCATCTCACAGAGAAGGAGCTGAACAACTTGAGCTGAATCCAGAAGTGCTGTTTGCACAAATAATCTATGTAGGGCCAGCCTCACGCTAACTACACCCCGTCTTTTAACAAGAAGCACACTGCCCAAGGCCACATTCACTATACATGCTCCTGAAAAACACAACCAGTCATCTCCACTGCAACAACGCCTGAATTTGGCTTTTGATTTCTATTTCATGACTCATGTCACATCCTTTTTCTCTGTTGCCCCCGTCGGCTGTTTCGCTCCTTTTTTTTTTTTTTTTTCGCATTATGGTTGAGTGAGATAATCCACTTTACAGAAAGTTAATAAGAAACTGCACTGCACTTAAATCTGCTGTGTGCCATTTAAAATAAAAAAAAGAAAAAGAAAACACCACACTTTTCTTTTGAAGCACTCATTGCAAAAGATGCACCAGAATGTTGTCACATTATGTTTGAGAGATGTAACTTTTTCAACCATCGGCTCTTTTCATCAGCTCGTGTCCGGCAAAGTGCAGCCGTCACTCAGTTCTGCTTCTTTTGTGAGCAAAGCCACTTGGTGTTATTTCTACCCGGGTGAGTGGCTGAGAATTCAACCACGGGCAAAAGCAATGAGATCAAATTCCATTGTAGCGATGACGAGCAGAGAAAAGCAACATAAGCAATAATAGCAGAATTCAAATGGCTCAGCATGCAGGGAAAAGTCTGGAAAAGGGCTCTTGGGAGGAAATAGCCAATTTACTGCTGTCAGACCTTCTCGCTTTTTTATCCTTAGGAGAAGTGTTTTTAATGCTCCTTCCCCCTCATGTAGATGTTGTGCGAGTGAGATGCAGAGATAGGGGTGGACAGGGGAAGCTGTAACGCTGGCTGCTCCGATCATTTAGCCGCACATTCTCTCCGCCTGATGTATCTTTTGCTGATGTTAATGTTTTTTTTTTTTTTTTTTCCTCTTATGGCTAATCTTCTGGTGAAATCACTCAGCTGCAAGGGATGCAGGTAGAGTCAAGTGCAGTGAAGTTAGCTGGTGGAACAAAATCGAACTCCAGGATAAATCTGAAGGCTTTCACCCTGCTTCATATTGGCAATGTTTTTGTTTTTTTTTTGGATAATTTATTGTGCTACATGTTTATTAAGACGTCAAGATGAAATAAGTAGAGTGATGATGACAACTGTTGTGACCAGAACCTGCATTTGAGGACATTTTCAAACATTTACAAATAAATGATTGGTTCCTATGTCAAAGGAAGAGGTTATTCCCACCAATCAGAAAAGGGTACATATATATCTTGTTCCCCCATCCCATATTTGAACCTCGTTTTGATTGGGACTGGCTGGGAGTGCGTTTTTTTTTTTCGTAAAGTTTAGACATCTGAATGTCACTTGAGGAGGCAGTATGGTACCCACTGTTGAAACCTGACTACGTTTACATGCACAAAATATTCCGTTTTTTGCCCGTATCATGAAAAAGACAATATCCCTACTAAGCTGTTTACATGGCTAATGAAGATGAATATTCTGTTAATATTTCCATTTACATGCAGCCGTGCAGACTGCGACCTGTTCAGCTGTGCCAACACGGCCTCCCTCTGTTATTCCCTCAAGCCACCTCTTTGAAAAGGCTGCCGTTGCGATATTTGAGCATAAAACCTGTTTATATCCAAGTCTTTCATAACATTTAAAACTAGGTGTGTTTCTCCTTCTGACTGGAAATGTGTCACCCAACTCACCAACTGTTGGCTGGCTGTTTTCTCGACAACACACCGAGCTGACCAATAAAAATCCAAGAGGTCATGTGTCGCAAACTGTGGTCCGAATGTACTGTATACATGTCCAAAGGATGCTCCTAAAACCTGGATAATATCGGCATACCCCATGTCATAGTTGGAAAATGCTTTAGAAAAAAAAAGCCTTATTAGGAATATCTAAATGGAAAATGCTGTTTATATGACCCATATCAAAATATTATGATTTTCATTATTAAATTAGTGTGCATGTAAACGTACTGACTGTTGTCCGCACTACTGGCCTTCTTTACATGGTGATTTATTCAACTGAAATCTATTGTCTGAGCTAGTGTCAGACAGTATGAAGGCAGAAATGCACTGGGAGTGCAAGAGGCATGCATTAATGATCCTTTATGACCCTAAACTATGTTTTAGGAATAAACAGAGGACCAAAATGACGTTTTTTTGTTTTGTTTTGTTTTGTTTTGTTTTTGGTGAGGTCTGCAGTTCCCATTGCATCCTTGTTCTTGTTGACCAGTAAGCACCAAGCAGCCAAAACATGGATGATGACCAGATCCTGGATTAGAGTGTCCTGTAGCCCAGTAAATAACTGCAAACTCAGCAGGTTATCTAGTTAGTAGCATACAACCGTTAAGATGTCTGGATGAAAAAAAAAAAAATGAAACACTAAACTAGCTGGTCTACCGATAAATGAAGCAGAGCATGGTGGCAAGGAAAGTGAAAACATGACAAAAGCAGCATCACCCATCACCGTTGTTGCAGTGCAGTACAGGAGCAGCTCATCATTCAGATCCTGCAGTGTGTCACAGACCCATCAAAATAAGAGCATCAAATGGCACGTGTCAGTTCTTGCATCCAGTGCGCTCTGGCCTTAACGACTAAATGTGAGTTTTACATGTATTTTGAGGTTTCAAGACGTTTGTTTATGTTTGTAATGTTTGTAAACACTGGAGTAAAACATGACCTATATTTTTAGATGAGTTATGGAATTCCAAAAAAAAAAAAAAAAAAAAAGCTTCTCCATCCATAAGTCAAACTCCTCAAGAAATTATGTGAATATACTCAAAATTACATGGACAAATTTTACATTGTATCTTCAAAGTCAAAGCTGAGTGACCATGTACAGGAATATGTGTCAGATGCTGACCTTGTTCAAAAGACAAGACATACCAAATAATTCTGACTATGTTGTGTAACAAGTGTGTGATTTTGTGACAAAACAAAA
The DNA here is from genome assembly GCF_902150065.1 of Myripristis murdjan. NCBI lineage: Eukaryota > Metazoa > Chordata > Actinopteri > Holocentriformes > Holocentridae > Myripristis > Myripristis murdjan. The sequence goes on from NC_043993.1 coordinate 26,991,328, forward strand.
CAGTGTGCCAATTTCTTGGATGAAAATGTCAAAATAAAAGTCACTTTGGCGATCGCCATATCTAACTAAAAAAAAAAAAAAAAATACCAGGAAAATTTGTGTAACACTGCTTATTTTATTTTATTTTAGGATTGTTTTCAAACTGCTGGTTGTCATATGAGCATCCTCTGTGTACCTCCCACCTCTCTACGTTGTTCTCCTCTTCTTCTCTGGACAGAGGAGGGCATGTTTCTTTAAGGAGGTGGTTCTCATTTCTAGTCCTCCAGCCTCGACTTCCACTGGTTTCCTATGCCTGCAGCAAGTAAAAGTGATAGTTCAGATTCTTTTTGCTGTGTTTTGTCCTTCCCTGTCATAAAAATGAGAGCTTCATCAGGAGAGCACTGCTCCAAAATGAATGAAGCAGGTACACAATGGAAAATAACAAAATTTTGAGTGGCGATGCAAGAGTTAATTGAACTTGGTGGATGTATTGCACTTGACTGGAGGAACAACTACCACTATATGGGTCAGAATCTGAACTTTTCACTTTTGGTGCATTCACCTCGTGTCCTGCAGGTGACAATCAGGTAAATCAGCCCCTGATTGGATGGCCACGTGACGGACTGAGAATCACTGCCTTAAAGCCACATTTGAATGAGTGAGTTCATCATTTAAGTTGCATTTTTAAACACATGCTAAAATATACAGCTCTGATGCTACACTGATTTTACATTTCATTGTTTCAATTAAATAATCTAATACTTTAAAAATCTGGTTATGTAGAGCATACATAACTGGTATCCACCGGCACGCCGCTTTTATCAAGCCAGCTGAACCAGAACTTCCATGTGCTTGTATTTTATTTTTTTTAGAGATTTTTTGGGGGGCATTTCTGCTTTATTTGACAGTGACAGTAGAGCGAGGCAGGAAAGGCAGGGGAGAGAAAGAGGTCGACATGCAGCAAACGGCCCGAGGTCGGATTCAAACCCATGACTCAGCCTTGACAAGTGGTACACACTCTTATCCCCGTGTTTGTATTTTGCTTATGATTGGCAGTGCTATATTACAGTGTGTTTGGATTTGCACACCCACAATGACACCAGTGTGGCAGGAACACGCTATGGTAGAGGGTCTTGGAGAGACAGAAGGTAGTAATGAAAACTGGCATCAGCTCGTGCTTTAATTACAAAACTTGAGCTAAATCAGGGCTTTGGGCTTTTGTGTATTTTGAGCCCAAATTCAACCAATTGTCTGTTGGACCAAAAAGGCGCTTGAGCTCCCTAGTGTCTTGCCATAATCATCATTATATATTAAACATAGCCAGTTATGCTAATGAGTCCATTAATTAAGCTAATAGATACATTAATTAGCAAATATTTCTATGTCAGCATACTTCACATCAAACATGGGTATTAAGATGAACTCTGGATCTCGGAGCATTAAGGAGTTAGAATAGTCCCAACAAAATCAGTTTTCCCTCATTAAAATGCAGATTAATGCAGCAAGGTACTCCAAAATCTAATCAAGTCATCTGCTGGGTCTACACACTGACAGACAGGCACAAACAGGCGCCGCCATGACAACATAATGTCCTGCACCATGTGATACGGTGGCAGGACCTAAAAAAGGATTAAGTTAACAGACCAACTAAAGCACAAATCTTAGCAGTCAAGCTGGCATGCTAAAATTATGCTGCCATCTGATAATCACTTTATTTGGGGCACCGTTTAAATAAAAACAAAGTTGAAAGCATAAAGTTTGCCCAGAAAAGTGGCTTGCGATTGCGAGCAAGTGGGATGAGCTCTCCCAGCAGACAGCCAGCCATGTCATCCAGGGAGATGTCGTGCGATGATTTCCAAAGAGGGACTCGCGCAGAAAGGAGGACGTTGTGTTGTGTGAGGCTGATGCATTGCCTCTGATTGTACTGAGCCCTCTGTTTCCGAAAACACCATAGCTCTCTACTGTACATGCAATAAAGGTACAAATCTCCTTGTGGGAAATGAGCAGTAGAAAGAAGCTTTATTGGCAGTGGCAGAGAGAATTTCTTCTGGCAGGCACATAAATGAGGTCTGCAGATCGGACTACCAGGTAGAAGGATAGCAACCCAACGCTCCAGCCGGCATGTGGAGCTCTGATGTAAAGCAACAATGTAAATCACAAAACAAACATCTTTAGCATACTCACTTCACTGAGCCACCGTGCACACTTTGATCCATACGGTGTCCCCTAAGAACGTGGGTGTCATACTTACAAGGATGCTTCCTTGTTAGGTTGCATTTTAAAGAAACATGGCCAAGTAGGACTCTAGCCACATCCCGGTTAGGGTCCTAGATTTGGCAAAACTTTTAATTATCAAGTGCTTCCTTCACTGCGTAGAATGTGCCGCGAGGTGAAAGCTTTGGTCGTATTGAAACGTAAATTGTCTAGCATGGCCGCTAGTCATCCAACCACATTTCTGCTTTATTTGACAGTGTCTGCTGAGAGAGACAGGAGGGGAGGGGAGAGATAAAGGGGATGACATGCTGTAAAGGGTCGGGGGCCGGATTCAAACCCACTTAGTTAAGCACTCAGCCTTGATCGGGGCAGCCCAGGTAGCTAAAAATTTCATTTAATTTATGTTTTTTTCATGTTCTAGTTTCATCTTGTAATCCACACCATTCTTTCTACATTAGATATGTGACGTTTCTCTGTTAGGTTGTCTAAATTCATGCAACCTTTCAGACACCGTAGGTTCCTAATAAGGATCCAAACTATGTACCAAGGTGATAGGATGCTTCCTTTTAAATGAGTCCATAATTTTGCCAAACTCTGATAAGGGTCAGGCTGTGAAAATCATTAAAAGGGCATTAGGACTGCTAAGGATGTGGGGGCATTTCCCCCTATGTAAACAGTTTATAAAACTGTTAAAATGGCTGTTAAAGTCTTATGTTTGGTGAGTTTTATACATTTCAAGCACTTTCAGCAGCAGTATCTCTGACTCTCGTTTTACACAAAATACCTGCAGGGTCCACAGACCTTCAAAAATTGTAGCTGAAACCGCATACATTTAATAATAATTGGGCACGCTGAATTTAAAGTGTGATGGTACCGCCAGTTTCAGTGTGAAATCTGTGAAGCGTCGGGCAGACAGAGAAGCAGTGGACATGGAGAAGAGGGCCCAGGAACCAGCTATCCAATCAATCTGACTGCATAAAGGCACCATGAAGTGTAACACTACCAAACATCCACTGTGCACATGAACTTTTTATATTTTAACCCTGGGACGAAAGAGAATTGCTCACTTATTATCGACTTCTATCTCAAACAACACCTAGACATCACGTATCGCCTCTCAAGAAGTTTGTTTTCCAATCCCTCATATCGCTCACACCAAGGCCAAATGTAATTAAGCAATAAACAGTGGGAACATTAGACAAGCTAAAATAGATGTGGGAACATGTTTAAAGGCACTGCAGGCCAACCCTAATTCATGTTTGTCAGTGCAGTCTGCCATCGCTTCCAGTTTTGGCACTGCGTATACTCCTTTCCATGCAGTGCAAAAAGACAGACAGTCCAAACAAGGTCCTTTACGCCGAATAAATAAATACATCAATAAATAAATAAAATACTTAAACGAATAAATGAATACATAACTATGCGAACAAACAAACACTTTAAAATGCATAAACAAAGTAAAGGGGAAAGAGTATGCAGGTTTTGCTCCCAACACTAGCTGATTTGACTGATTAGCACACCTTCAACCAGATAGGGTAAACTAATCAGTGAAATCAGCTAATGCCATGGCAGGAAGGTTTCTTTCTTTATTTATTTGTTTGTTTGTTTCACTTTAAAGGGCCTCAGTTGAACTCTGCATCCTTTTTACCGTGAATGGGAATAATCACATGTAGTGATTACCATTATAGCCTTTCTGTGGGGATATTTTTGCAGAACAGTTGTGGAAGTCGGACCTTTTCTCTTACAATGGCGTGCAGCAGCTAGATGGACAGTTTTAGTTGCAATGTTCAGTTGTTCAAATTGTGCAAATCTGTAGTCACTACAATGTCAGAGTGATAATTACCGACATGAGGGTTTGAACCCTGCTGCACAGAATTAGGCTTTGCATTGCTTTAGAGTGACCTGAAATCCAAGGAAATGGTCTGAGGTCAGCATTTGAATATTGGTGTTCTTGTTTCTTTTTTTTGGAAATATTCTCTTTGGTTCTCTGAGCTCTAATGGACATCAGTGACAACAAATCCTAAGCTTTGTTAGGATTACTTCTAAAGCCACACAACGCTCCAGTCTAGAAATCCTTGTGGTGCTCTGCAGAAAAAAATTATCATTTTAACAGGTCAGAATCACCATCTGAACATGTCACCTGCCTAGGGACTAGGCAGGTGACAAAGTAGTTGTTTTTACTAATTCTGGCATATTTACATGGGTGTATCTTTCACACAAATGTTCATGAATATGCATTGTCCCTATTAAATAAACCAATAAATAAATAAATAAATAAATAAATAAATGTCTCGTATTCAGGATTTAAATCGTGTTTTTCTCAAAACAAGTGAAAACGTTTTTTCTACTTGGGTGAGATAATTAATTATCCCACTTGTTTCCAATGCTAATCGACTCTACAGTTTTCTTGAATGGAGTGTCTTTGGGCTGATCTGTCTCATTCTGCCTTGTTCCAACATAAATCTACTTGCTCCCTGAAAAAATCCTGAAACAAGTGGGATTATCCGATGGCACTGGCGGATTTTTTTTCCCACTTGTTTTGGGGGAAAACAAGGTTATAACAGTGAGTGAGGCTGAATGACTTGTTGAGATGACTATTTCTGCTGTGCACCTGTGTCATATGAGTTGTTGGAGGCAATGAATGCTCTTTTTCTTTTCTATTTTTTTTTTTTATAAACATCCCACCTTTGCAACAAAATGCTTCTTTACACATTTCTTTCTAGGGTAAATTTGTAGAAAATTTACACTGCTGTATAAAAAGTTACCTGCATGTTATTGTTACCTGCATGTCAAAGCCCATGAAGATTTTCCCTGCAAAATTGCTTCATTTGTTGTAATCGCTGTAATTTGCTGAACAGGAGAGCTTCACCTGACAGCCTGACAGCCAGCCTCCATGACTCACCTGCTGTCTCCGAGCTGCCACACGCAGAGAGGCAGTAATATAGCTGCTCATTGTCATTTGCAAAGCTCTCAGGGGAATCCAACTTCTCTTTTTGACTACTCCAGAGGATGAGCTATGTGAAGCAATTACAGATGACAAAAAGCTTTTCTGCATTCATTTTCTTGTTTAATGGGTTCACACCTGCTTGCATGATCTACAGACAAATTACAACATTAAGATCGATAAGGAAGCAGCTTTCGGTGTCGGGCTGGCAGTGATTCATGACAGCATCGTCAAATCCTCAATCCTTACTTGGCAACTGTTATAAACTCTGAGAAAATGAGTGTAGTTATATTCACAGGCGAAACATTTTCTGAGGAAAAGAAAACTCGGATCCCACCGCTATAGCAGATTCTGTCAGACAAATACAAAATGAAAAGAAGCATAAATACTCAATTATCCCCGTCCATCTGAGGAAACCCTAATTGTTATGTATTATAGTATTTTATCATGCCCATGTAAGCAGCAGTGGCCCAAGGCAAGAGAAGTCCTTACACCGTGATGCCCAGAGGCAGGCGTGTACAAGGTGAAATTCTCCCTGAAGCAAATCCATAACAGGAGGTGACCTGATTCTGTGTGAGTTGAAAATAACCAACACTTATTACCTGTCCAGTCAGGGTGAAAATATTAACATGAAGACATCCAGTCACATGAATAGCTTTTTTTCAATTACTTTAATGCCTCAAGCCCCATTTCCGATTCTCAACATTATTCAAGGTTTTCCTGTAATCTGTTCACCATGAATGTCAGGCCTCATTATAGCAAAATAATGCAGCAGTAGTTTATTCAATGGAACATTTTTTAAAGGGGTATTTCATTCATTTTTATGTTGACATCACCAGAGGAATATTGAGAAAGCATAATCACTGTGCAGAACTTACATCCAAACTGAACTGACCGGCAAAGTGGAGATGCCTGGAAAAGGGGAGGGACACCAGACTTCGATGGGACAGAGGATTGGCTGAAACAACACGACGAGCACAGGGCTGATGGAGCGATGCAGGACAGGTGAGAGGACGGACAAGGTGACAAGACGACGGAAGAACAACAGGGACAAAATGAGCGCAGAAAACCAAAAACCAAAAAACACGAGGGAAAACAACCCCAAAACAAAATACAAAAAGACTGAAACACATGGATCAAAAGAAAACATAAGAATCCATAAGATACAAATCCAAAAACCACAGAAGCATAATTGTTGGAGGAACATGGACACTTGCTTTTGTCTGCCTTTAACAAAAACAACTAGTGACAGTTTGCTGAGAGTGCTAGCCACTAGAAATATTTGACTAAGGTTAAGAAAAGGCTAAGGTTAAGGTTAGGGAAAGGTTTGTCGTAGTGGTTAAGGTTAGGAAAAGGTCATGGTTATTATATTAGTGAACATTTGCCTGCGATCTAACAATGAACACTGCCCTCGCTTGGATTTGAACTCAAGCGAGGGCAGTGTTCACGGCCCGCCTCCACATTAGGTCCGGCCCCCTGAACAATACCATTACCATTACAATTATGATTTTTTTTTTTTCAGTCTGGCCACGCGATCGAGACTAATACACGCATAGAACGTGACAAGCCTACTGGAACCTACAAAAGGATTATAAGGAAGGAACACAAGAACTTTGAGAGACTGCTCATATGAGTCATTTAAGCACTGGCGGTTCTGCCTATGTTGCTGCTCTAGGCGAAATTACTGGCTTGCGCCCTTTCATGTTACTACTCCAACCGGGGCAGCATCAGTCGGCATCAGGCGAGTCGGCACTGGCCGGCATTAAGCCGCTCACCTGTCAGATCCGGCAGACCAGACCGGGTAGGCGCGGTACCGGCCGGTGCCGGTGCCGGCCCGCCGGCCCGCCTGATGCCGACTCATCAGCATGTGCGGGTCAATACGGTAGTCCAGAAAACTGGCGATTTATTTTTCTCGTGCGCCCCCAAGTAGATTGCGCCCTGGGCGGTTGCCCACACTGCCCATAGCAAAAACCGTCCCTGCATTTAAGTAAGAGATTCTGCTCTGACAACTAAGCTGAACTTTTACCTGTTAAGATTGTGCACGCCACAACAGAAAGTTAATGTTCCATGGACTTTTTTTTTCTGTGAAGAACCCAGAGAGGGTTATTTGGTTATTATTTATTTCACAAATGGTGCTATTTATTTCCTGACTTTATTTTTTCTGTGAAGAACCCAGAGAGGGTTATTTGATTTTTATTGATTTCATTAATGGTGTAATTTATTTCATTAATAGTGTTATAATTTATTTCCTGAGTTTTTTTTCTGTGAAGATCCCGGAAAGGGTTATTAATATTTGGTTATGTGTGGCTTTCTGGAAAACAATAAATGTTTATGTTTAGGCACCCCTGCAATCGTCACACTTTTTCTGTTACAACTGACCCCGGCCCCCCATCAGAGAAGGGAAACGTTATGTGGCCCTCACAGGAAAAAGTTTGGGGACCCCTGTTGTAAAGTCATATTGATCGACCCATCCATCATCCCACCAGCTTCCTTATACAGACTCAGTCGCTCCTTTCATTTCTACACCAAAGTGTTTACAGGAACGCTAGAGGTCAATAACTTTAACACATAACCAGGCCTATAGGTTGTAATAAGCTTCTATACAAACAGCCTGTGGGGGCGTTTTTTGCCGAACAGTCTCAAACATGAACATCTTTTGACGCGATTAAAGATCCTATTAGTTTTACTGTTGACTGTGTGGGCAGCCATGTTGTTATGGTGTCGATTCATGAGTTGGTACTTGAGACCAGCTCCACAACTGGACCTTGTTTGCAGCCAAGAACTTCGACTTGAAAAGCCGTTCCATTTGATTTTTTCTTGCAATGCAGTCAAATAAATAAATAAATAAATAAATAAATATCATTGCATCCTGTCCAGCAGACAGCTAAAACACCAGGGATATGGCAATGATGGGTTTTAACTATGGTAAATACATAAATGTGGCATGAATACTACCATACAAAGTAAGAAAATAAACACTTTAGTTCTTTGTATTATTTAAATCCACTCACGTATGAGGATGTGGGCAGATGTACAGAGTTTATCATTCACCAAATTAATTGTTAATGTTGATTTTTATATATGTGTGTGTGTGTGTGAGTGTGTGTACGTGTGTGAGTGTGTGTGTCTGGCTTTTTCTTTGCTACAAAAATAATCTCCTACAGCACTCTGAAAAAATGATCTGTATTGAATGAGAACTTGTGGTCAGCGGTTAACCATACACCGAGCTTGTGGGCGATTGATCCTCTTCCTCGTCAATGGGAATACAGACAAGGTAATAATCAGTGTGTCCTCAGCAGACGCTCGTTCTGATGCTCCAAAATATCATTTCTTAGTGCAGCCGATGTGCTCTTTTTTTTTTTTTTAATCCCGGTGAGAGATCACAAGTTAGTGTGTAGCACGGTGATTTTTAGCAGAACACAGTCTCCCATCCCATGTTTTCTTATGTACCCAGGGAAAGTAGTCATTATTTTTTCATCACATTTTGTGAAAATTTTATCAATCTCCAACACAAAATTGAGGCCAAGTCCAGATGGTTTTCTTTCAAAAAACTTTCCTGCAGTTTTGGTGTTGTTTCCGCAAAAAAAAAAAAAAAACCTGCAGTTTTGGTCACTGAAAACCACCGTTTCTAAATCCCTCTCCTAACTGTCATGAGGAGCTCCATGTCATCATCTGTCCATATGAACATCTGATCCTTGGTTCCACACAGTTTTGGGCATTACTGGGACGTTTTTAGTCAAATTTGTACTTGCATTTTGTAGTGTAGTGATGTCGACAAACCACGCCTATGCTCATGCAAGTGTAAAGCTGGAAATACTTGCTTTTAACCACGTGTTTGTGTTTGTGTTCATATTTGTGTTCTGGCTGTGTCATGTACAAAATTGTTCACATACTCGCCTGCATACTTTGCTTGAGTTTGGCTATACTCGCTGCCTCGTGTAGCCCGTGTTGCATCGTAGCATTAATTTTTTTAAGATATGCACAATATGCGTATCTTAAAAAACAGTGCAGTGTGTATCCTGCATAAATGTTGATAAGCAACATATTTTTTGTTCAGAAATGTCGACATTTCCATTTATTTGTTGGTTTGCAGGAACATTTAATTTGGACGGCTGGGTTGATACGTGAGGCAGCCATGGTGATGATGCTCTCCTGCTCAATGGAGACTTACTACTCTCATATCTACAGAAACATTTTCAAAATCCCTCCAATGTGGATGTGTAGATATATGTATAGGTGTAGACATGGCCTGAGACTGCATATCATTTAATACTACATCTACAGAACATGTTCTCACCTCGGAGATGATGCTCGCCTTCAACATAGTGTATTAACCATCTGGAGTGAACGATCTGCCACAGACACATCCATGACTTTTGTGTTGAAAACATGATATAGTGAAGCTTAATTAATGCCATTCTTAAAATTAAAGTGTGAAAAAAACATCTTGTGTGATGATTCATTTTCTACAATAATGAGCGTGTCTGTGGACTAACACTGGGATTTGGTTGGATTAATCAAACTTAATTCAAAGTCAGACGCATCCAATTAGGGGGCTGATTCTCAGGTTTTGCAGATATTTAGAGCATGTTAATCACTTGTGCACTCTTAAATTTTGGGCATTTTTTAAATACAAATTGATGCAAAAAAAATTGTATTTGTCCAAACATTCACTCCGCCTAGTCCAAAGCCACCATCACTACACCTTGCTCACACATCAAAGTGAACGCTGATTTTCAGATTGTGCACAATTCTGTGCTGTTAAAAATAGGCTCATATGGAGCATCTCGCAAGTCCAAATCTACAGCACCTCAGAGGTGCCAACAGAGGGAAATTTCGTCACTTACAGTTCTTCCACTTTAATGTTTCATCTCCTTATAATCCATATTTAAAATAGCCTCCCTTAAAGCTGTCCACATGTCTGCCAACAGAAAGCTCTCTGTTCATTTCTGTTCATTATCCAGAGAGCTCCCAAGGCTATCTGACTAATTGTGTTGTTATGGAGTTCTTTGTCCTCAGCACCTCAGTGAACGAGGCCTCGTGGGCTTCACTGGAACAGGGATCGTAACGCGTTTCTGCAGTCATGCTCATGAGAAATAATGTCCAAACCATCAATCCCAAGCCTTAACTTTTTTTTTTTTTTTTTTTTAATTTTCTGGCTTATTACCTAAATTTTGTTCGTTGTTTGGCGCCGACACATCACCAGTCCATCCATCCTCTGTTGTCTTGACATGGAAAGCCAGGTGATGCAGATGGAGGCGCAGTGTGACAGGTGTAAAGACCATGACACACACTCACTCACAATAGGCAAAGTGGCAAATAATCGTGATTTAGACGAGTCGAACAAAACTTCAGTGAGATGAGTGTTCATCGGCGCTGCTTATTAACTTGTGTAAAAAAAACACATTGAACGTGTAATTTTCAATGCCTCCATTGTAATTGCATGTCAACGTTTTGCTTTTGTTCAATCTCTGGTTATGTATCTCCAAGGACTCAGCCTGTCTGTTGTAAAAACAAACAAAACAAAACAAAACAAAACAAAACAAACAAAAAAAAAAAATAAAAAAAAAATTGAGGCTTATGTACCAGACAGGCAGGCAAATCTTTAGCTCAGTGACAAAAGTCAACAACATAAACAACAGCAGCAGCCCCTGAATCATCCAACAAAAGTAGTTCTGCAGCAGATACTGTCATTTTAAAACTCCCAGCGATTAATTTGGAGCCGGGTTTTATCACCACACCTTCCTGTTTGATGATTTGTTAGCGAAAAATCTCAGGAAGTTGCCAGTAGATTTGGCTAAAATCCCTCTCACACCTCACCCCCTCACTAATTCCTCCCCCTTTACATTAATAGGCCTACAGCAATAGGCCTGGCAACAAAGCATGCCACTTTGGAAGGAAAATTTTACACCACATTCATCCATAACAGCTACACTGATCTTTACCAGTTTAATCTGTTGATGCACAGAAAAATATTGTAAGCATACAATAATAATGTGTAAGCGCCGTGCTAAAATCGCCTCACTGAATGATGTATTCACCAGGATGGAACAATCAATGACTGTAAAAAATATATCGGAACGCCATTAACACCACATGAGTGCAAGAGTACAAAAAGAAATGATGAAGCTCTGAGCAATATCACTCAGCCAGTGCTGCTCAGTGGGTTTGTTTCCATCTGTTCGGTTCAGCATCTGCTCTGTTTGTAAGTGAGCGGTACGGTTATGCATTATAACACGTGAGACGTTATTTACCAGCATGTAACATGTCCAAACTGGGGTAACACACTGGACTTTAGAAAGCCGGTTTACTAATGTTATTTTAATTACTTATGGGGAAATTAAAGTTAACCTAATTCAGCATCACCTGTTAAATGCGGACCACCAGACCACATGAAATGCTTTAGCAACACACGCACACACACACAAACACACACACACACGATCATATACCTGCTTAACAATTTAATTCAGTGTCTGTTACTTTCTTTTGTAAAAGCTGGCAACCCCAATTATCATGAGAATTGCCATAGCGACGCATTACCTTGTTAATTTTCACATCTCTGATGGGGAGATGTGAAAATCATGTGTTTCTACCAAAGTTGCATGAACAGTTACATAGCTCTGAAAAAAAACTGTTTCAAAAAATAGTACAAAAGCTTTTTTTTTTTTTTTTTTTTTTTTTATCAATTACGTCTTGTGATATTTTGAACACGGGCCTCTAACAAAGTAAAATTGCACCTTTTTCTGCCTTCAAATGAAATTTCTGAGGTAATAGAGATTTAAGTTTCATACATATTTTGTATCTGCTGAGACTACATCACACTTTAATTGAAAGAAATACTGAAGCCCGGCATACCATTTTTTATGGCTGCACTGTTACATCAAAAAGAAACTATCTAGCTCTATTGGGCATTTTCCTGGAATTCATCAGGACATATTTAACATCTTTGGAATCCTGTGGTTCTCCGCTGGAATTTAAAATAACACTCTGTGGGGCGGAACAAAGCTTGGCCTTGCAGCAATGACAAAACCCACCCAGTGTGTGTGGCAGAGATGATGAGCTTATAATTCTGCCAATTGTACTTGTAATGTGACATATTTTCACATATTTTTCAACTTTACAATCACAGCAATGGCAATTATATACATTAAGAAAGGTGGAAAAACAAGCTATTGAAGCACATATAACAACCCCAGAGCAACTCCCAGTGCAACAGCAGCAGACTACAAAAGGCAAGACTGTTGTTTTTGTGAAAATAAAATTCTGAGGGAAAAAAAAACAAGGCTTTAAATGATATCCTGCTCTGGTAGATATCTGTTGAAATGTTTCACTGATAGACTGAGAGTTGCAAAGCCCCTGGACACAACACAGACAGAGAGAAATATGAGAGAGAGAGAGAGAGAGAGAGAGAGAGAGAGGGGTATATGCATTGCAGCCAAAACACATCTGCTGACTGAATAAGTAAAGCCACCTAGAGAACAAGACGGCACAGACTGTTGAGAGGAAGCAAGGGGAGAGGTGCAATTCCCACTGACTTTATCAAAGATAAAGAATGAAATAATGGGCATATGGGAGAGTGGTGTGTGTGAAGGCTACAAAGACCAAACCCCCATCTATCTTTTTTCCCTAACACTCCATCATCACAGATGGAATTCAAGTATGAGAAGCTAATGAAAGATATTGGGCCTATAAGGGACTGCGTGTGAAGAGAAAGTTAAAGGGGAACAGTGCAGGAGGAAAAAAAAAAGAAGCGTACATGCCAATTTTCTGACATATACAGGTCAGCAATATTACACATCACCTCGCTGATAAAGAGCAAGAGGGATAGGGAAGGAGATGACAGAGTGGCGGTGGAGGGGGGGGGCGGGGGGGAAGGGGGTTGCGGGTGAAGGGAATGTTAGACATGAGGCAACAGATGGAGAGAGGAAGGCCAGAGAGGCTGACAGCAGTGAAACTCCAGAGATGGAGAGGGATGGAGGGCAAGGCTCTCCGTCCGCTGACTAAGGAGCTTAATTGACGCTTAATGGACAAGCAACTGTCGTGAGTGATGGTTTCACCCGCTGATTACTGAAAATCTGTTTTCAGCTAAGCTCTGTTTAACTAAAGTTGATTTTTTTCTCTTGTTTTTGTTGTTGTTTTTTTTGTGCCTTTATAACATGTGAATTCATAAAATGTAACGAGGTTGTTGCCGATGAAAATAAATTACAAAGCTGATTTACATGTGATTTTTTTTTTTTTTTTTTTCCCCATGTAATGATAATTTTAGCTCTGATTGCGTTGGTATTTAGCATCCAGAGAAATCAGGTCTTAATGTCTCATCATCAGCCAAATTACTCCTGCATACACCACAATACATCAGCACAAGGCTCACTGCTGAAGGGAGGGGAGACGAGGAGGAAGGAGGAGGAGGAGAATGAAGATGAAGCATTTGATGGAAAGGGTAAGCCTGTTGACATGCACGTACAAGGTGCACTGATACTTTTGGTTCAAGAAAAGTCTGGAAACAAGTTGATTGCCATTTTTTGCTCACTTGTTTCATGGTTTTATAAAATATTTAATCACTACATATATACATATCTACATATATACAATCTATGTACACTCACTTTATTAGTTACATCTGTACAATCTAACACAGTCCAATCTATTTATTCAGCCATAAAGTTTACCTTTCTGCTGTCTATAATGCTCAGGTTTTCTCTTTGTCACAGTAATAGAGGTGTTCATTCACTTCTGTGTTTGGCACTGAGCTCATACTTAGTGCTGCTGTTGAACTGGACTGCATTTTATTGAGAGGTGTTTCTACTATTCTGTCCCCCTACTTGTAAATAAATAGGGAGGACAAAAAACTAGAAACATGTCTCAATATAATAATAAATACTAATAAACATACAATTAAATTTACACATTCTCCACAATGTCTTCAAAAACTGAACATTATAAACTTTCTTAAAAGGAAGAATTTATGACAGAGCTGCTGCATTGGACAGCATTAGATTGCAGAGGTGGACCTGTTGTGTGTGTGTGTGTGTTCAGACACACAAATAAACTGTAGACCTGGCTCAACATTAGCAAATATGCAAAGAGCAAAGCTTTTTATTTATTCAGCATACGTGTCAACTTTTCATTTTCTACAAACTATTGTTCCTGACTTGTCCTCTGCGTCTTCACAGAGAGAAAACTGCAATCCAAAACTTAATCAGCACAAACACTGAGGTAACACTTTTATATGACAGACCTTAGTAAATCAGCCTCAGCGTTAGAGGTGGTGTGTGTGTGTGTGTGTGTGTGTGTGTGTGTGTGTGTGTCTGTCTGTCTGTCTGAGGGATAAGGGATGCCTCCATTGAAGCCAGTTCATGTGTGGCTAGATGTGCAGGAGACACAAACTTGTAAATGGTAGGTTTCATGCTTGGTGCTTCTTATGATGACCAAAAACTCTACAGCACTTTTTAGGAATGCTCAGCTCTCCACATCCATCAGTGGGTTGGCTGTGCTTACAGGCTAGTTTGATTTGAATGATTTGACTATGAGTTTAGACTGAATTAGGTCAGACAGACACCTTAAACTGTTTGCCCAAAATACAAACAAATCTATCTTCCCACTTATCCAAGTGCAGTCTGTCCATCCAGATAGTTTCTGTGTGATTTGCTGACGTTTCCAGTCTGCCACCGTCTCTTCTCTCTCCCATCACCCCAATAAAATGAGGCTGCATAGGTATTTGTTTGGAGCCCAATCATCAACAATTTACATGTGACAACTCAATAGCAACAGCTCTTACTGAAAAACAATTATAAAGTTTACATGCACACAAGAAATTACATTATTGTGAGTAACAGGTTTATAGCAGAAAATGGAGTAATGCATTTATGAGTGCTGCAGTGGTAATAATAGTTCTGCCATTTTTAAAAGACAGTGGTTTGAAAAGATCATTGAAAGTGAAACCAAAACAAACGCATGTTGTTGTGCATCCTTCAAAACATATTTTCAGTTTTGTCTCCTGGTCTGTATCACTTCATTCATTTTGGAGCAGCACACTCCCAGTGAATCCCCTGTTCTCATGACAGCAAAGGATTTAATGGACCGGACTTGGTGGATGTATTACACTCACACTGAACAGCAGATACCACTACATGCATAAGAATCTGAGGAGTCACTTTAACCAGGTTTCTCTTAATCCCTTACCCCAATGATGGAAGCCATCTCATCTCAGTCAGTCTAAGAAATGAACACGACACTTCTGCTAAACACCGCTGGAAATATGAAGATTACCACTTCAGTGCTTACAAGCAAAATGAGCAAGGAGGTAAACATAACAGAAAACATAGACACTTTGATAACATATATATATAATACAACATATACATAATCCCAGCTTCCTTTTAAACACCCTGGAACAAATAGGCTTTATCTCAAATAATACTTTGTTCCATATGTGACCTATATTGTGAACAGCGGGGCGGTGGGCTGAGGTCTGTGGTCACTTGTGGGTCAGTTTGGGTCAAATTTACAGGACCTTTTCTTTTATCTTCTTTTTTTTATGAAAAAATCCAACTCTACTGCTGAGTTGCATTCATGCTCAGTGTTAGTAGAAATGACAGCATGCTTTGGTCTGAAAAATGAGAGAATTTCAGATACTGCAGCTGCACATTCCTTGCCAAGGCCTGGAAGATCAAGTGCTCAGACCAAGAGAACAAACTTTGCAAGAGCTAGAGTTAGAGATAAAGAACCAGAAAAAAAACTCCTGAAGCCTAATTTTGCACCCAGTTTGAGCTTCTCACTGTCTACTGTGCAATTAAAAAAAAAAAAAAAAAAAAAAAAAAAAAAGTGATACACTGAGCGTGAAGAGCAGGGGAGAGGAGAGGGCTGTTGGGCCGGGTTGATGAGAAAGAAGGCTTTTTTTTTTTTTTTAATCAAATGATGTGTCCTTGGGCAGTTGCCTGTGACTATGCATCTCCTACTGAACCCCTATACTTACACTATTTCACATTTTACCAACGATCATCTGGGCTATACTTGGAAACGGTTTGTTTGCAAATATCAAACAACAAATTGGCATAACTCAGGGCAAGACCTACTAATTTTCCTGCAGTGCCACTCACAGTGTTTAGGTGCGCCTTTGTCTGTCCTCTTTCCAATATTGGGATATGAGCTGTCATGCCAAGTTAAAAAAAAAAAAAAAAAAAAAAAAAACTCATTTTGTTCACTTTACAGTTACTTTTATAACAATGTCAGTTATACAGAGTTAGGTACTGAGTGTTGTCCAAATATGCATATACTTTATGCATAGCATAGTTTAAGTCCACTAGCTTGGAAATACAAAGACAAAAGGGATGGGGCATATAAAGTGGATAAGATTTCATCATACAAAATTACATCATTTGTTGTCATTATTAATAAGGTTTCATTTCTTACCCATGCCTGATGTTCTGCCCTAATCTACATACTAATAAAACTAAGTGAACTGTTGGTTGGCTGAATTTCACCTTGAGTGTGTGAAATTCACCTTGAGATTTAGCAGTGCTCAGAATGTATATCTGTATTTCAGACACACACACACCCTCCCTTACACACACAAACAAAATGCAAGTGTTATAGTGTTATAAATGCCAGCCAAAGTGTCTCTGCTGATGTCAAAGCACTTAGTTTTGTTGACTGCATTTCACTGGCATGACAGCTCCTTCTTATCCCACTTGTATTGGCACACCGGTCTACATAAGCACAAAATTACACACAACACACACAGCAATATGTCACCATAAATTACTGGGGGAAAAAAAAAAAAAACTATTTAAAGTTGCAAATAGATGTTTTATATTGTATGGTTTGCAATTTTCTGAATTAAAATCAGTTTGGGAAAATGTCAGCCCAGGGCATATGTATTTGTCAGCTGATTCAAGGCTGCCTTTTTAGACCTTTGAGTGCACAGAGGCCAGTGGTCAGACATGAGCTATGGCCATGGAGCACATCTTAAAAGCCTACAGTCTGGTAGGGTGAGGTTTGCACAAAAGCACTTCCTCTCTATTGAAACACACACAATAGCAGAGGCCCTTTTTGAGAACTTTTGCTTTGCGGGTAAATTATGCAACCTAATGG
Source organism: Myripristis murdjan (assembly GCF_902150065.1). Taxonomy (NCBI): domain Eukaryota; kingdom Metazoa; phylum Chordata; class Actinopteri; order Holocentriformes; family Holocentridae; genus Myripristis; species Myripristis murdjan. The sequence continues at coordinate 27,008,561 of NC_043993.1, forward strand.
ATTCATCTCTGTTCCTCTCCGTTGAGATAGATAGGACGGAGAGAATGCAGCGAAATGTCTGGGAATGTGGAGAATTACAGGGTGGGGGGTGGAGGGGGATGGGGGGGGTGAAGGGATATAAGAATGGGAGCAAAAGACGGGGGGGAGGAGGGGAGATGGGGTATCTCAGTGGTAAAGATGCAGCCAAGGGCTTTATAGCTGCAAATCCTCCATTCTTTCTCCCGTTTCTCTCTCTCACTCTTCTTTCTTTCACCCTCCCTCCCTTGATCATATACCCATAAACACACACACACTCACACACACACACACACACACACACACGGACACACTAGCAATCATGCTGCTACACTATACCCATAAAATCTAGCCATTCACATGGAATGGCCTGAAGTGCTAGTACAGGAAGGAAATATGCTCTCAAGTTAATGGCAAAGGAAAAAGTGTATGTGGGACTCAGCTCTTGTACCAGCAAATGATCATAAGCCCTAGATATTAAGTGTCTCACTGTACTGTTGCTGTGCACGACTGCAACTGGGCTTTACGGTGATGGAAGCCACTTTTCACTTTATTGAACTCCTAGGAGTGTGATGTGAGGGGCTGTGTAAGCCATGATTCAAGCTTTACCTGTCGCTGATGGAAAGCAAAAGCTGCATAAACATGCTCACGTTCATTACTTTTTCCTTCCCCTGCGCTGAAATACTCTTTCGCTTCGTCTCACATTCACATCATTTTCTCCCCCATACACTGTTTTATCTCTCGTACACAAAAAAAAAAAAAAAATCGGTCTTGTTTTCAAGCTGTTCTCGCATTTATTGCTCTGTCTCTGATATAAACATGTTGTTCTCACATTCATCCCGAAAGGCGCCCCAGCAATCTCGGATGTAATTGTTGCTTGTTTGTGTTTGTTTGCATCTCGAGTGTGAATGCAGAAAATGTAAAACACTGACAGAGATTTTTTCAAAGCATGGCGTGTGCGAAATGCATGTGAGGGTCAACATCAAATTTCAAGGGTAGTACACACATGAGTAATTGATTCATTTACCAAGGTACGTATGGATGACAACACCAGGAAAGAAAGGTGACAAGATAAAATAACAGAGCAGAAACAGCTTTCCACTGTATGTTGTGACTGTGTGGCTCCAAATTCATCTCTGATATGGATTTAGTTTGCCTCCAGTTTGGTTGGTCTGCCTCTCCCTCCAAATTGTTGCTTTGCATGTCAATAAATGCAATGACGTCATTCAAATGCAAATTAGCCCATGATGTCATCTGGCAACTTCTAGCAACTTTCTGAGCAGCCAATAGCTAATTTCCTTGGAAGAGAGCTGGCGCAGACACTCGTTCTGACAGTCTGCACCGAGATGTCCAAACAGCTCCTGAAAGGTAAAATGGTTTAAAATGAACAAGATTATCCGGTGACCACACTAACAGCAATACTAACATTAAAATACTGGACTTAAATATGTGCTCCCATTTTAGCCAACATGGTGATGAAATGATCATGAAAGTGTAAGAGTGCTGTAAGAGGCAAAAGCTGTATTTTGTCCACATGTTACCGCTGTGTGTTCTGGTTGACGTATGTAAATGGCAAAATGTTGCAAAGTCACTCCAGCAGCTCACCCAGTTTTCTCAGAAGTAACTTATATAATTTGAAGGACACATAAACACACCTATTTTTGTGTGAAGAACTTGGGAAGTGAAGATAAAAGCCTGCAAATTTGCACATTGCTGCTCCCCTTTAGCTTCAGTGAGGAACAATAGGAATGTTAAGGAAACAGAAAGAAAAAATACAGAAACCTGCTCACCCAGTGTGACAAGTCTGTTGAAGAAAAATAAAGGAGGATGTGGCAGAAAAGCACAAATTACGTGTTGTGAAATGAAAACCCACGGAGAGGAGTCGGGGCGGAGGAAGTGGAGGATTGTGTATTTGTGATAGAAAAAGACATGCCAGAGAAAGAGAGAGGGAGGGATGGAAGGACAGGAGAAGACGGAAAGCAAGCGAGTGGTCAAGCTACCTTCTGTTTATTAAATGAAACTGGCATTGACTCAAGACTCTAAATAAGGAAGGTGAGAAGAGATAGAGGAAGCTGGAGTGGAGTGAGTTCAGATTAAGAGTGGTATTAATTCTGACCCATAATCTCCCTGCCTCTGTAATTGAGGTCGCACACCAGGGGAGGCTGAGTCTGGAAGGAGACTGGCTTTTTGGTTTGCTAAGCTCCAAGGAGGGAGTAAACACACACGTAAATGAACGGAGGGGATGCAATCCTCCCCAGACTCGTACAGGGTATAGTTTGTGTTTACAGACTAAAGTGAAGGTGACTGTCAGGAATGTAGTTGAGATGATGCTTTAAATCAAATCCAAGAGAAAAAAAAATGGCCTGGTCAAATCAAACCCAAGACTAAAGGGAAGTGAGGTCCAAGAGAAGAGAAAAAATGAGAAAGGAGAGATTTCACCAATTCTTGGAGTTGAAAATGATAGAGAAAGTGTATTTGTGGTCTTTTTCACAGCTGTAGTCAGTTTTCCTTTGGATTGAATCAGAATAGTTGATTCAAAGGTTAATATGGCCCATGATACCAAGAAGCCAATGTGTTGTTCCTCCATAGCAACTCTCAGTTTTGTTTCTAACACGACTATTTATGAGGCTGCTTCCATTTTTTCAGGATCATAATCCGCAGTGGAGCTACAGGAGATGTTTCATACCAAAGTCATCTCCTCAACAGGGTCTTGGTCTATACTTCCACAAGACAAACAGCACCGAGGGGGTGAAGGCTCCAGCATTTGTTATTAAGTATGTTGTTAACTTAAGTATGAAAGTGTCCTGAGATGTCACCAATTCTTTGAGATTATTTTTCTGACTCTCGAGTGGAAATAAGAAAAGGCATTACACATAAAAAAAAAAAATCCAAGACAAGGCCAACAAAATTTACGACCAAGTACAAATCAAGACCTGAAGTGGCAGAAGTTGGTCTTGAGGTCAGGCTTGAGTTTAAGATCAATCTCCAAGCTGAAGGCGGCATACGCCAAGTTAAAAGCTCTGCATGTTGTGGGACTCCTCCTGGTATGTCGCCCAGCCCAATAAAGTCCTCAGTACCACAGCACACCCTCACTTACACTTTGACCACACGGCTTGAACAGCCGGCTTGAACGGCTTGATACCGTGTTGGTGTGTGGTCCCAACCTACCGCTTCATCCTGCTGCTGCTGCTGGACTTGGTCTCGCCACCTCCAGAACTTCTTCCTCTCTTCATTTTCTTCTTGAGCATCTGCCTGGGATCAATATTGTAGTAACAGGGGAGTAGAAGGCCTCATCATAATCAATAAGAGCTGCATATTGCTAGGCGCTGGTAGACAGAGAGAAATCATTCTGCCCAACGGTGGAGCTGAATGATTCTGACACCTCATTCATTATACTATTGAATAACCCATCGGCTATGTCACAGCCTCAGATGAACAGAAAGCCCCGCTGCAGCTACGGGGCCTCATACTTGGGGGAGGGAGACCTTGGGTGAGCTTCATTAGCTCTACACATTTACTTAAGCTCAAGGGAGGCCACTTATGTTTTGCAGAGCACATGAATGTTTAATGCTGCGGTCTTTGTCAGTGTTTTACACTGTTGAAACTTTGGTATGCCATCTGGATGACCAGGCAAAAAAAATAAATAAATAAAAAATAAAAAATAGAGAAGAATCAACCAACTGGACTAGAATACTGAGCACATACAAGTTACACCACAGGCAAGTATCCAATTTAACTATCTGAGTGAGGTGTATTTCAATCTTTATGAGTTTATCTGTTGACAGGGATATCAATTCACTAAACCCTTGAGGTATGGAAAAATCCATGCAGCTAATAAGCTTATCACCTGCCACCAAAACCTACAAACCTGCTTCTATAGTTTCTGGCGACAAGCGGAGTACATGCTGATGAATGATTTTTTTATTATTTGGTCAATGTGATAAATCACTTTGAGTGAGTCACCAAAGTAGCTTAAAGGGAACACTGGTCCTCAATACTACTTTGAAGTGACATTTAGTAAAGATATGCATTCCAAATTGAATTCTGGCAATTTTTGCTTGATCTTCGCTCTCCATAAAAATGATAAACTCTTCAAGATAAAAAAAAAAAAAAAAAAAGATCTCACTTAGTATTGCCGCTGACATATTCAGTTGACTCCCACATCTTCTGAAATCATTATGTGCTGAAGCCGAGGTGGGAGGAGAAATACTCAGAAGTAAGATGCAAAGTCATCAGCTCGGGCCCATATTTGTCTGACTGACAGACAAAGTGAAACACTTCTTTAGAATTGCTCTCGGAGGGCCCGGGGTGCCTGTCAGTTTACTTTGGTGCGCTTTAAACTCACAACTAATAAGGATGTGCTGTTGGGAATTTGTCTGCATGACAGCTAAGCAGTAAAGGAGACCTCGATTAGCTACGGGACCCACGCAAAGGGAATCAGAGCAAAGAGACCAGGCATAAACCAGTACCAACCAAAAAGTACATGTGGTTCACATATTGCAGCAGTTCAACACGGTTTAAGGAAATTAGAGGATATAAACCGCTTCATCTCTGACTAAGCTCATTCCACAGAAAGGTCAAATGGGCATCTCAAGGATAAACACTTGCACAGACATACAGCGCATGAATCGGGAGCTTGTCTCTTACATCTGCAGCAAACAAATCACCAATATATCCGTCTCAAGCTATATATTATCCTCGGTACGCATTTCAGCAAATCACAGTGTGCCATCTGTTAAGGGTGTCAAAGTGAATCAGGGTGCAGAAGACAAGGTGGGTGAAAATTGTCAGGATTTGGTAGGGTCAGCTTGTGCCTGTATGACAACACCTGTAATCTGGGTTTGACAGTAAGCAGGAGATTTCCCCTGCCTGTAGCAGGACTACAATGCATGAAATATAACAGAGAAGGATCAGAAAACACCAGGGGATCTCCCGTACAGTCTCACTCCAGTCCGATGTTGTTTTGTCTCCATTTCTCACAAAATAAAACTTGTATTGATGGTATGTGTTGCACTGTGTTGTGATTCATTTTAACTGAGAGTGGACACCTCAATTTCATTGGCATCCGCGGTAAATTGGGAAGACAGAAAAACCACAGGTGAGATGGGTTTCTCTTCCAGTCCTGTTGCACACACAGGTCATTTAGGGCTTGCCAGCCGAGTCACTTCCATGCAGAGATTTCAGCGCATTACACTTCTTAAAAGGTTAGTGATTCTTGCTGCTCACGCACAAAATAAATTCCAGGAGCATTTCTGTATGCATTCATTCACACTGGGCATAACAATGCAAAAGATGCATTCAGATATGCATAAGAAAATCACGGTGGGAGACCTTGTTGCTGTGCAAAAAAAAAAAAAGAAAAGAAATCGCCAAACAGCCTCAGGCAAGTGTTCTTATAAATATGTTTCTATGCTACATGTTCGCAAGACAGACAATGATTTTTCATTGTCAGAGATTTGAAAAGATGCACTGAACACATCACAAGAGCAAGTAACGCTAAACTGAGCATTCCCTCTTCAAATCCAAGACCTGGTTTGATTGTATGTCAGCTGAGTCTGCTGTCATTGGTTCTCATGGATGGAAGAAGAAGCGTTCAGTCACACGGCTGAATGTGCTGGACACGTTTATCTTGCGGGTTGCGTTCACACAGCCACACTGTTGGAACATTCCTGAAAATTTGAGGAGGTCCTGAGCTGGAAGACTGTGATACTGTTCCTGATCACACACAACCGTATGCCATAACATTGCTGGACAAGTTCCAGATCAGCGTGCCGGTGTGAAAGATGTTTCTGACAAGCACCCAAACCCCGAGTGTATAGGGTTAGGGTTAGGGTTGGCACTAGTCGGACCCCTGAGTAGCTTTTCAGCCACTTGAACATGTTGAATACGTGGTGGAGGTGGTCGGTGAGAGAGATCACTCTGATTGGCTGTTCTGCTTAGTCAATCAGTGCACAAGAAGAGAGGCAGGATTATTTTTCGACTCCAGCTCTTTTCGTCTTCGCCCACAACCGAAAGAGTAATGGCTGACGAGGCCAGTGCCATTTGTAACTTCTCATCAGACGTACAGTTTTCTCAATTAGGAGTAACTAGACTGCGAAATCATTGTGGTGAGCGAGAGCAGTTTGAAAATGGTAAGCAAAAGCTGCTTTGTTTACGGTTCTGGTTTCCCTGTTTGAATGATGAATACAGACTACCGCCATCCGCTGGTATGGAGAGTCATTTCCTCTCACACAGGAGCAAAACGTACATGCAACTTGGTGTTCAGATGGAGTCTTTGTGCTGTGTTCAAGTGCAACTATTTGGCTCTGACACAGGCTACATGAGGTGATGCAACATTCGACCTTTATCGCAGCTAGTTCTTTGATGTTAGTTTGGTGTATCTGGGCCTTATGTTTCCAGGTCTCCAGTAGTTTTTCTCTTGAAAGAAAAGGAATTCGTTCTGATTATTAGTGGCCTGTGGGCTCTTTTTCCACTACAGGACCAGTGGATCGGCAGTCCTTGTCAGATCCTGAACTGTCATGTTATTCAGACACGATGTAAGTAATTGCATTCTGGATCGCAAAATACCAGAGAACAGCAGTTCAGGGCTGAAATTATTCCGCCCAGCGCCAGTGCATTATGACCTATAAACCATCCATTTTGCATAATCAGGTAATACATTTATTCATCTAATCTATGTTACCTGTCTGCCTGCACTCTGGGACCTCACTAAGCCAATTAATGATCAACTGATGCATTGCCGCATAATAGCCCTTGACCTATAGGAGTATGTTAAAGTGACAGCATTTTCAAAGCTTGTAACTTTTGCCAGTTCTCACCGATGAGATGGAAATTTCAGATTGATCTGTCCGTGTGAGCAGATGGATTCAGACTGTCAGCAGGGTCAGACGTGCACCCTGAGCATGAGAATATATGAACAGTCAGTCCAGTCTGTCTCTCCTGAGCTGTTCAGTTTTGTCAGTTTCTTTGATTTCTCTCATTTTTAATGACGTGCATCATGAACATGTGACGGTATGCACAAGTAGAACAGGACAGCAAAACAGCATTCATGGCTCTATTTTACTGTTCGCTGATACAAAGCAGTTTTTGAGCTGTTAAGTGAATTATTGCTTCTTTACAGGGTCAGCCATCCTAATAACCTATTTAGAAAAACTGATGCTATTAAATTTGAGGACTATTAATTGTGTGATATTGTCAGTCTATATATAAAGTTAAAGTGTAGATCAAGTATGCTATTAGCTGCCAGTAAGCTGTTGGGTCTGGGAATATGTAGATCTTGTGGCAATCCGAGATTTACACAATTAAGGCCTCATAAATACTTTAGGAAACTAATTTAATCAAATATTTAAATGTTAAAATGTGCCTTGCATGGTAGCCTGTGAAAAGCTCATGTCTTTTAAGTGTGCCATATTCTAGGACGATAAAGCAAGCACAGTGGCTTTATTTATTTATTTATTTTTTATCAAATAACACAAGATGAATGTGGCAATGCCTCAGCACCATGAAGGACAGAATCCAGATTCTACATCAAATTTACTGGTCAGCCCCTTCCTTGTTTTTTTCCAGCTGGGACTTGTTCACTGACAGGTTCAACGTGATTGACCTCCAGGAGGACAGGCCCCTCACCTCCATTAATCACTCAGAATAAGAAGATGGTCTTCATCCTGTCACACTAAGCGGCTGGGTGTTTAGGGAGTGTGTTACTCAGATGGCCGATGTATTGACACAGGTTTTCCAGCTGGTTTTAGACACCAGAGTCATACTACAGTCCTTGAAATAGGCACCATACATCCAAGGAGCCGCATGCTTTGGTGGGGGGTGATTATTAGCTTGTGATACTTACAGTACATGTGAAGAACAAGTCCATAGAGCCATAGAGAGGGTCAACAGCATGGCAGGACTACAACCAGTATGGCTGGAAAAGGAAAATGAGGGGTTAAAGATACCAGTCTCACCATGCCTCACACACTGGAGGTCATAGACTTTCTGCAACTTCCAACTCAGCATCACAGAGGTAGAAAGTAACTAAGAACCAGACTTAAGTCTAACTTTGTGCTATTGTTACTTTATGCATTTTTATTTTGGAAAAGTCAATACATTTCAGAGGGAGAGTGTACTTTTTATTTTCCCAACATGTATTGGATTGCTTAATAATTAATAGTTAATTTAAGTTCATGTTCAAGTTTATTTAAAGCCCCACATCACTGTTTACAGTTTTAAAGGGCTGTACATGCCCACAAGTTTACAACAAACAGGACAACACCCCCGACTTAATCCTCATAGCGTCCTCATAATCCTCATATCTCCCCCCAAAAAACACAAAGATGGAAGAGGGGACATGGAGGAAATTTTGAGAGGGACCACAGAGAGAGTAGAGCCCTTAACCTATTTCCAGACCTGTGAATCTGTAAATGTTCACTTTAAAGAGTGGTGCAGGTGTGGTGTTGGTCAGTTCAACCAAATGAGCCAATCAGCACCTTTGTAGGACGGGACAAATGTTGTTGATGTGAGTCCGCGAGCCAGATAGCATATTAGGTAACACGAGAAAATGGATGATAAAATTCCCCCCCTCGAATAACAGATGTCTTTTACACATCAAGAACAGCATGTCTTCTCAATATTATCCGGCATTGTAATTTTTACTTTGCTCTGCTCTGCTCTTAAAACCTGCAAAAGCAGCATGTTGGCATGGCTACACATCAGTGCTGACTTAAAATGACATTAGATCCAGGTGGCTACGTCGGCCTCTCGCGATTGGTTGGTAAAAAATGAACCCCCTCCCCCACTGAAGCTGGTTAGAGTGGAGGCGATGTCAGACTGAAGATTGAAATGGAGTGTAACGAGGTGACAGTTCAGTCTTGATATCAGGCAAGAGACCCCTTCATGGTGACAATAAGTGCTGACCCAGAGGGCAAATTATCAATGTAATACAGACGTGTTACAGAAGAAAACACACTAGAAGACAAAATAAAGACAATAAAAGCAACAGGGGGCCTCAACCGAGGCAGGCGACACAGCCACAGCACAAAGACGATGACCAGCCACAAACAACAGCCAGGGCGAGGGGAGATGAAAGAGCTGAAGAAAGCCAAGAAAGCAGAACATAAGTAGGGATTAAGTAAAGCCAACAAAGAATTAAGTGCATAAATGCATTAATGCAGCAAAGCTAATGGCTGTGGAAGGCACGGGAAAAGCCGGGGCGGTGCAGGGGGAACAGGACCAGGGACGGCAGCGCACAGAGACGGAGCCAAGCTGCCAACCTACAGCTGGGAGCCACATCCATGAGGTAGACACAGACTCAAAGCACAAGACTGAAAGTGGAGAGGAAAGTGAGGAGGAGAGAAACTGTGAGCGACATCTAAACTGGCAGAAACTAAACTAAACTGTGACAGGAGAGCCTACAGGCAGAGAGTGAGCCTCCCTCAATGGTCAAATAGAAATTCTATTATCCAAGTCTTAAGTTTGTTTTTAAAGACATCAAGAGAGTTTGCTCCCCCAATTCCTGTGGATAGACCTTTCAACTAATAATCTTTGACTTTAAATGCCTCCAAAAAAATGAACTGAAGTGTTTTTGCTTCATCAGATAGTGGCTCAGTGCTCAGTGGAGAGAGGAAAGTTGAAAGAGAGAAAGAAGGTTGGGGAGGAGTGACAAAGGTCATGTTTTGGATTCAAAGCAGTGGTATGCACCTTAGGCTGTTGAATGATCGGGATCTCTGTGTGCATGTGTGTGTGTGTGTGTATATACCCACCTGAGTACCCCAAAAACACAGCCTGGTATCTTAGTTTTTCTTTTTCTCGTTTTTTTTTTTTTTTTTTTTTCATTTTCTTTATTCCCCTCCTCTGCATCTGTCTCACATCTCTGTCAATTAAGCTTACGAAAGAAAAGGTGATTTGTTTTTTTCCACGCATCCATGTTAGCAAGGCTTAAGAGCTCCCGACAGAGCAAGTGACAAGATGACAGTAGGGGGAAGGAGTGGAAAGGGAGTGAGAAATTATTCCAGACAGCTTCGTATTACTCGTTATTGCTCTAATGCATAATGATTCTGCAGTTGTTTACTCTCTCTGAACTCTAATTGGCACAGTGCATGTAGATGTGCAATGATTTACAATAAGTGTCAAGAATGCTTAATCTCAGTGTTTTCTTTCGGATTCAACTTTTGAGAAGGAGCAAAGAGGGATGAAGAGAACGAGAATGAGAAAGGTCAAGGGAGGCAAAGTGAAACAGGACCTTTTTTCAAATGCCGGCCCTGTCCCTCCTCCCTCCCCATTTTAACTAATATCATTACCACTTACAGCAGACCATGCATTTCTGACTGTTATACGAGAAACCTTGTCAACATCTGTCAACCCTAACCTTGCTATTCTTATGAAGCAATAATGCATAGCCTCCTGCATACAATGGCCTCTGAAAATATATTTTCTTACAGCAGTAAATCAAAAATTCTTTGACTTATCAGAAAAGACCCTGCTGGCAAAGGTCTGTTACATTTGAAACAGCTGAAACACCCCGAAAAATGGCACTGTGAAAGAGAGGCAAGAAGAAATAAGATAGAGGAAAGAGAAAATTACCTGCAAAGAGGAGTGAGATTGTAGCCCAGCAGGATAATTGTGGAGAAGATGTACAAATAATACAAGGAAAGCCGGGCCAGAGTGCAGACAGATGACACCATCTGAAGGCAGAGCAAAATGAGAAGAAGAAATATGAGCGCAAGTAGACCAAAGAAAGATGATGCAATAAGGTACTGACGCTATATAGAAAGACGGAATGAGAAAAAGAATGGATGGAGGGTGAAATAAGCAGAAAAAAAGTTTAAAAAAGAGTTGAATGGCAGGCGGTCCGCGCTAACCACTTATTTACTGTAGTTAGAGGCTACATGGAACGACACAGAGGGTTGGAAAGATATAGAAACTGAGAGGTAGAGGCGTAGAAGTGAGTGGGTGGCCATCAGTGCTCAAGCCCAAAGCAATGAAACATTACGCCGGGATAATGAAGAGGGTTCTGCTCGGTCACACTCCACATTAGCCCGACGTCAGGCCAACCCCAAAGTGTCAACAAGTTAATAGACTGGGTATCTTTCACAGTGCTGCTTCCCACCTCAAACACCAATTATTTACATGAATTTTGTGGATAAATAAACACAACACCTCTAAATGGGGATCATAACCCAACCAAAGCCTTGGGTGTGTCTGAAGAGCATTTGCATAAGTGAGTGTGAACATTTGTTGGCTGTCATGGTGATGACAGACATGACACATGAGAGAAAGTGCGTGGGGGACGAGCGAGCTTGAGGCTGAATGAGGAGAGGGAGTGGTCCACTTCCATGTTTGGCACAGTGGTGATGCAGACCGAGACCGAGTGCACCGGACCAAACACAGGACCACATTCTCCAAGTGGACTCGGGTACGCAGTGTTCACACTATTCAAAGAAACTGGACTTTGGGGGGTCAAGTGTACTCAGATCCGGGCTCGAGACCCGAATATGAAAGTGTATCCATGCAGTCCCCACCAAAAAAATGTTGGCAAGTTTTGTGACGTGGTATAAAGTGAGAAAAAAATACCAGTTCATAATGTAGGTGGGGTGGTGGATGTCACAATCAACAAGTCTTTTCCTCTGCAAACCGGGGAAAACTGTGTTCATTTTAGCTAATGTTAGGTAATGTTTTGTTTTAGGCAATACCTTTTCCTAACGTTAACCAAGTCGTTTTGGTGGCTAACCAAGCTAATGAAGCACAAATTAAAGTGGCCAAAGTAGATAATGAGCTAACTTTAGATGGCAGGGGTGAATGGCAGCAGTCACATGATGTCGACGCAGGCTCCACTACATCGGCTGTAAGTCTAAATGCTGATATGCAACATATTTTTGGTTCAGTAATGTAAAAAGGCAACATTTTATTGTGGGTTTTATTTATGTTTAGGTGAAGCACAAAGATCCTTGCCTTCGCCCTATGAGCGCTGGGATAGGGTCCAGCACCCCCCACAAAACTGCACCGTCATGTATGTTGTGTAATTGTCTTAGAATCCACGTGGGAAATCAAGAATTATCATGAGTTGTTGATTAGACTAATGGTTTGCAAGCTGAGTCTGAACTGTGTATGTGAAGTTATCAAAGGGAATGCTGCATTCTGCATCAGCCTGCCACCATTGGCTTAAATCTGTCAAACCAGAAAATTTTGTGGGCATTCCCCAAATCGAGTAAGTGCAGTACTATTGAACAGAACAGAGCAGGTTGAGGTCTTCCTTATTTATTGCAGGGAAACACATGTGCATGCCTAGATATAGTTTCTTCAGTCATTTTTAAGATATCTTGGTTCCAGATCTTGATGAAGGAGTGGCAGATCATAGATTTGAGGCTACATTACGACAACATGACTGAAAGGTTTTAACTTGAGGACTTCTGACCTTTATGTTAGCTATTTTAACTGAGTGGTATCACACACACCTTGCAACAGTGTGACATTACATATCAAGTACTTTGCTTTTAATATCCATAAAAAGATGCATAATTCAGTGTGATTTTGTAAATATCGCTACATTTCCTGTGTGGTGTGCACGTTGTAATGAATTGACTTACATAAATAAATGAAGAGTCATTCAGTGAGCTTGAGGCCAGATGAAGACAGAGAAGGCGGGAAGGAGCCCAGGAACAACAACATAATGTCCTGACACCACTCTGTAGTCTCTGATCCATCTTCCTGTTTCCAGGAAGCTCAGCTGAGCTCTCCACTTCAGTCTCATACATCTGTGTTAGCCTCCACCATCTGCTGATCACCCAGGTCCAGCTGGATCAGGCATCCTTTGTCTTTTTTCCTTGCTGACACACTGTCCTGATGCAGTGGGACACAACAGATATCCTCCACAAGAACACACAGGTCATCCTGACCTGCTTCTGGCATTGTGTAGTGGCTTTTTGAAATTCAACAAAATCATTCTGTTTTCATTTTTCTACTTATTATACGATCATACAGTAATCAACAAATGCGGTATAATATATAAATAATATAACTGCATCTTTATTGCCATAATCCAGCAACAGGACAACCTAAACAACAATTTCAAGATGCAACTGTGAAACTGCAAATTATAATTGATTAAAACAAAACTGAACAAAATGCATTAACTAATTAATTTATTTAAAAACAATACATTACACATGCAAATTTTAGTCGCCTCTTCTCCTCATCAACAACACAGAGGACCCCACTAACAGGCAGGACAAACAGGTGAGGCCCCTTTCCACAGGCACAGAGCAGGTGACTTTTCACTTTCACAGTGAGGATACTTATAATTAAAAACATACAACAAAATTTAACAGACCTTTTTAGAGTGCTGGACACAGATGATGGAGTTAATTGTATTTAGTGGCCTAAATTATAAACTGTTGGAGCTTTTTAACATTACAAACAATTAAGTGTCTCAGTCGCTGTCAAGGTGCTGATCTGCGTCGGACACGGCTGCAGGAGCTGTCCAAGGTACTCGGTACGTAACTCCTCCTCATTGCTCACTGTTGCAGATTGCCAGATTTCAAAGTTATTGTAAAAAGCCCACCTGCCCACTCAGCTCAGACTGTTGCCCAGCTGCACAGTGACGATCGAAGCTTTTCCTTCCTTCCCAGCAACAAATATTACATTAGCGGTGAATACACGTTCGTCTCCGCAACAATACTGCAGTATGTTTTCTTACAGGCTTGCAGACGAGTATACATGCACACCCTCTTTAAGTCCAGACTGTGAGGGTTGCCAACCCTGAAAAAAACAAATTTTTTTTGTAGTTGTTTTATTTTTACGTCAGTATTGAGTCTGAAAACAATAACAACAAATATATTTTTAAATTTTCATTATTATAGTAGTTGACAGGTGGGGGTGGGCGGGCCTGCCTCACAGGAGCTGCGGGGGGTGTACTTAATGCCCCAGCTGATGGGCAATCCTGAAACAAACAGAGGCACATTTTGCAGAAATCTTTAACAGGAAAACAAACCTCCTCCTCACTACTAGCCCTAGTAGATTAATCCCTGCATGTGCTGTCTGTATCCCCAGCTTCTTATTTTTCCTTCTTTTCCATGCAGCCAGCTCAGTCTGTCCCAACATGAACTTCAACAGGCACACCTACCTCCTCTCTGACTCTGTATACCCTGGATCCTCTACATACTTCATCTGGTATTTGAAGTATGCTCTATCCCCAGCATGCGAACCAGTCTCAAACATCGCAGAAACAAGAGGGTAGTGTGGATAGAGAGAGCCAATCACGCTCCTCTAGGGAAAGTAAGATTTCGACGTCCATGTTGGTATTGGAGTAATTGGTCTCTGGGAGTTTTCCTACATTTGAACACAGTAAGAAGTGGGGATTTATACCCTGTACAGCAGTGGCAAGACAGCTTCTGCTAGTCAGGCTGACATGAGTTAGCATGCATTATGCTGCATGGGGCTTTGCGCTCACCTGCACTGCTAAGAAGAAAAGCACAACACCGGTGAGGGAAAATGCTCTTGATAGTTCCATTCCAGCAGAACTAATTATTAACAAAACACATGCCACTATTATCATTCTCGTCCCGCCACCCAAAATCCCACAAAATACACAGACATGCAGAGACAAATGCACAAACTGTAAACCAGGGCTGGAAAGTGCACGTGTGTTGGGCAGTAGGTGTTGTGGAGGGTCTGGGTGTCCAGTAAAGTCAAGACTACTGGTGTTTTTTTTTTTTTTATATTAGGAGCAGCATGAACCAGAAATAATGTATTATACAGGAACATCAGCTCTCGTGAACCTGCTGCCCACCTACAATCTGGTGCTGGTTATTGTGAGATCCGGTAGCTTTTTAGGGTTGTGGGGATTCATTTTTGCCTGGGGGTAGGAAGTGGCCTTTTCAGAAGGAACACAGTCTTGCTGCCGTTAGCTTAATTATCCTTTTTTTTTTTTTTTTTTTTTTTTTTTTCAGAAATATGTCAAAAGGCAATATTCAACTAGTCCCTAGGATAAAGTCAGACTGTAGAAATTCAGTAAAGGCACGGGCAGAAAATCAAACAAGACAGCAACTTAGCAAAGATGTGCGAATGTAATGTGCACAGGGTTATGTGCAGGGAAAACAGGACTATAAAAGAAGGTATGCAATTTTGAGATGCTGCATTTTCAGAAGACATTTTCAGAAAAACATTCTCCTCAAACTTTCATTCTTCACAATTCGTCTCAAAGAGCCTCATGATTTAGTAAGGTCTGGATTCTGATTTCCTTTTTCCAGGTGTAAGTAGATTCAAGTAGTAGCAGCAAGTCCAGTTGGACAACATAATTTTTTGTGTGTCATGAGCAGGGCGAACATTCCCACTTTCCACTTTCCCACATCTATCCCAAGATTCATGGCATGACTCTGTACACAATGAAAGTGATTTACTGAAATGCATTCCTGTGGCATTTCAGCAAAGTCTAGCTGGTGGGACCTCTGTCCTTTAAGGCACTTTAGAGCTCAAAGCCTTGAAGCTATGAGCATGATTTAAATCAGTGATGAAAAATAGCATTCTTTGGGCTTGAATACCTTAGGCTCTACGCAACAGACACATGAACAATGCACGATTTTGTACAGCTTTTTTTGAAAAATGAGAGCTATGTAACAGCTGCACGGCACATTTTGTGAATGCTGACACAATCCTGTTGGATTCTGGGAGGTGTTTCTGTGATACTTATGTAATTTGTGACGGTTGTGGAGCAGTGCGTCACTTCGTTGAACACGAACATCAAAATAAAAGTTGCCAGTTGCCAGTTGCTATTGAAAACGTGATTTGGATGTGTGAGAAATTGCACAGCTTATTGGGGTTTTGCTATAGGAAAGTGATCATCAACAAACAGAGCATAGAAGGGAATATAAAAAGAGAAGGGAAATAATAATTATATAAGATTTCATTAAATTTTTAACAGTTTAAAAGAACTAAGACCTCAGGGGTCGCTGGGGAGGGACAGGGTCAAAATATGTACGGGAGGAGCGTGGATAAAGTTTGAACCTCGATCATTGGAGGTTTAAATGGAGGTTGCAAAATTATTTAGAATTGATTGTAACTGAATTTTTTCGTTTCTTTCCCCCTTTTTTTTTTTTGAAAGTTTGGAAAGGTCATAACACACTGCATGACACAGTGTGCACATCTTGGTTTCTGGGCACACATTCTTTTTTGTATTATTCACATCATTTACTTTGGTATTTCATCCCATGTCTTTATATGGATGCAAATGTATGTACATTTATAATGCATATGTGATTATCTTAGTGAATAGATGTAGTTATGTTATGCAATGTCAACACAATATTTCAGTGCTTGATTTTGTTATGTAATGTCTCCTCCATAATGAAAGCAAATGGGGTAAAAAAAAAAAAAAAAAAAAAGAAAGAAAAAAAAAATAATAAAAATGGTCACAAAAAAACCAAACAAACAAGCAAAGCATCTCAGCTTTTTATTTGAATAAAAATAAAGCATTTGTAGTCACAATAATTAGAGAAACCTGCTGTTAGCCCACTAATTATTAGATACATAGGTAAATTCAATTAATTGAATTAGCAGGGATGCTGTTTTACAAAGAGACTCCATGTGAAGATGAGATGCAGAGATGTGACAGACAGTGAATAGCCGCACTCTACCCAGTGTGCTACATCCACTGCTTTTCAAGCTTTGGCTTGCAGATAACGTTACAGATCTGCCATGATTGCATTGCTTATTAATTCAATCAGCTAGCTGCGGCTGGCTGCTCTTTTATTAGTGTCGTTTACTAATTCACTCTACAAAGGGAGATGCGAGTGATGCAAGCAAGGGAAAAGCAAAGGATGGAGAGAAGAGATGGGAGACAGAAAAGACCTTTGGCAAACTTCTCGATAATTGCCTCTAGTCATTCAAAAAAGGTTTTTGAGGATGAAAAAATTGATCCAGAGAACTATTTAATCAAGAGCTGACTCAAGGCTTGTCCTTTAGAGTACCTTGGGCTGCAGACAAAAATGAAAAAAAAGGGATACAAGAGCTTTTTTACATTCACTGTAGTGCCCCATCAGATGATGATATCCGAGGCCTCCCCCTCTTTCCACAGGATTCAGCATCACTGTATCATAAACAAGAGCAAACAGAGCCTTTTAAAGCTGTTAAAAACCTGGTTCTGTTTGAGGCATGAGATATTTTAGGAACATTTTACTTGGTAGATGTTGGTAGTAACACACCCTCAGCCATCGTAAATGCATCATAAACACACCATCACATCACGGTTGCGTCACATGATAAATGCATTATGAATTTGGGGTGGAGCTGTTATGAGACGGCTGAGGTAAAGCATATATCAGTGCGGCCTATGTATTTATTTTACCTGTTGACACATCACACTGACATTTTAATCTCGCCATAATTGCGTCAGAAAATATCACAATACACACGCTGCATTATAAATCTGGCATGGCCCTGTTGTGAGGAGTGTGTGTGTGCGTTTGCGTGTGTGTGTGTATGGGAGAGACAAAGACAGAGAGAGTGATGTAAGTGTATGGCTATCTCCCTGTGTTTTCTCTTTGTTTCCTCTTAAATGCGCTTATGTCTAAATTTGTTTTCTTTGTGCAAGATCCTGAAGCTCCAAAGTGAAATTGTCAAAACACAACAAAATGCACAGTCTTTGCTCAGCGATGACACAGTGTTGATATTTTCCTCGTCTCATGGTCTCTTATAAGAGATTCAGGCCACCTCACAGCACGCAATGAAGTATAAATAATATATGAGGCCGCACGACTGATGAGGGGATCCTCACAGACAAATGTTTCAAGGTTTTCATGTTGCTTTAGAGAGAGATTTTTTTTTTTTCTTTTACTTTGACACTCACATTTCATGATATTGTAAGTTATACTGCAACCGAGTGAAGGAAGTGTGATTTATCACTGGGTTGTTTCCAGTGAGTTTAAGGACACTTTGTGCATGGTAAAGATATCTACAATGAAAATGTAGTTTCTCTTTTTAATACGGAGTGGCATGAGGCACCTGTTTTCACTGTCTGTATTTATACTATTTATATTATACTATACTTCATTCCATTGAAAGCTGTAGGCTATAAAGGAAGAAAATTACATTAAGCACATATTGAACCCCATTAACAATAACACATCCTAACTATAGAAAACAGAGACAGAAATGCAGCCCCCCCCCTTATTCCAAAATGAAGGGTCACTGAACTGTAATATCCAATAATTCTGGAAAAATTAAAGGCCTTGTTATGTTACAGACAGATGGTCTGATTTACTTCACTACGGTATTTTGGGGAAAAAAACAATTGAGTCTCAGAGGAGTTCACCTTTCACATCTTAAGTGATGAGCAGGAGGATTTGATGTGTAACTCTCGACCAAACTACTCATTTGGAAATCTTTTATATTAAAAAAAAAAAAAAAAAGACTGAGTCTTATTTAATCAGCCTCCAAGCCATTTAAATGTTTCCTTTGTCTTTATTCAGATTTCTTTTTAATTAGTGTATTTAGTTTTTAATTGATTTTGTTCAGAGAGAGAGAGAGAGGGAGAGAGAGAGAGAGAGAGAGAGAGAGAGATTTCTGAGATACAATAAGTGATTAAAAGTGAACGCTGAAGGCTGTTTCCATAGCGTAGCTTTGCTATGTGCTACAAATGTGAATAATGTGAACAGCATGCAAGAGGAACTCAGTGCTGTCTTGCCTTAATGAATTCCCCTTTATGCTTCCTCTTTTTCTGAGCCTTGATCTCAAAGAATTGCTCTTCACTCTTAGCGATGGGGACCCGCATACCTTCACAGTGTGATGTTTGACGTCATCGTGTCAGTGAGTTCATCAACAGTGTCACAGGCTGCGTGAACGTAACCCGGCTCGTCGTGCGTGGTCAGGCGGTCCCAGCAGAGCCCTCAGCAGGCGGTAGGCATCACCGTTTGACGTGAAACATTAGCCCTGTGTTTTGTTTTCTCCGCAGGAGCGCGTCATCTGTTGCTTGTCCTCAGGGAATTCAAAAGACAGATTGGTGTGGTTAAAGTTACCTAACACCGTGACAGTGGACTTAGCGTGGGAACATTGCGCCGAGGAGACGAGTTATCCGACTCACAAAGGATTGCACCGGCATGCACTATCACTAGGATGCAAACACTGATCACAGCAATGGAAATAAACTCTTCAGGCAGGTCAGATGGTGGCCATTATACACTGAGGAATTCAACAGGTGGAGAGCAGAACTGCTAAACGTTATGGAGATGCACTTCCATCTTGAAGCAAATAACATAATTGTTAAAACTCCCATCAACTCGGTCAGTTCATCACGCCATGCACAGCCGCGCTTCATCCAGACTAAAAAAACTTAATCAAATACAACTTAAATTTTAGTAGAAATCCCAATGTTTCCAAAAATGCCAATAGGTCCTGCTGAATTACAAGGAAATGTGGATAAAATGATGCACAAGACATCTAGATATTTTCTATTTGATGTAATGCTGCAGCAATAAATCAGTGATGTCTTGGGTTTGAATACGTCACTCAATACAAGTGTGAAGTAGCTTCAACGGCGCTCTGCTGATACAACAAAGGTGTCATAGTTATACAATTTGGGAAAAAAAGTTTTTTTTTTTTCGATTTTGAAAGAGAAAATCAGAGTTCAAGTGCTTAAAGGATAGCTTTTGGGCAGATGTCAGAGTAGTGTTTTTGGTCCAGTTTTCGGGAGCCGAACATACACAGTAGCAATTCCTTTGCTTGAGGCTGGAAAAGTCATCTCTTTAACCTCACCACTTCTAAAGGTCCGGGCTTTCAGAGGGAAGACGGTGCAGGATCCACACTGTGCTTAATCACTGGTACTCAATCACTTTCAAATAAAAGTTTCTGGCTCATAACAGTGTCACATGTGCAGGAGCCTTTGCCAGGGTTATACACCGTGGCCACCATCTTGTGTGCCTCTGACCTGCTTTCATCACCCCTTAGTCTCACTTCCAGCTGTGTTTAAGAGCTGTGTTTTCTCACACTGAACGTCGGTGTCACTTTGTTTTTGATCCATCCCAGCCATAGTTACAGAAGCACTGACTCTGCAACAGGGACCAGCTGGAAAAGATGTAACGGCAAATCTTTTTGGATCCGTGTAATTAATGAAATATGCAATGTTTGGTGTAGATGGCTGAGAAAAAGTTGTTCTGCTATAAATTAATAATACCACCAATGGGTTTCATATTTGTAAGAGGATCAATAACAGAATTAAATCATAAAATCTTTAATTTAAATAATGTATTAATTGGGAGGATGAGTTACACAACACCCCGGTCCATGACCTTGGGGCGCCTGATGAATTAACCTACATGTGTTGAAAATGATGTTCATGTCAAAATTCATCCACAGACCATAACTCCTGCAGCTGAACAACGATATGAAATCACCAAAGGTCTGTGTTCGTTTAAACCTGATGGATTATTTTCTGTTTCTGTTAAAATACACGTGCAGCTGCTTTGAATCAACGTCCCCATGGCAGCCAGCCTTCTGGTTGCATGGCTGTCTGAGTATTACCGACTCATTTGTTAGGCCCAAAATCCATATTGCTCAGCGAGAGGCCAAATTAAATAAGGGTATCAAATGACGGGAAGTAATAACAGTGGTGTAAAAGCATAGTGTTGACAGAGTTTTTCCATACGAGGAACGTCCTGTGTTGCACGGGGGGGTTGAAACATCACATTTTCTCAAGTCTGCTTGAGCTCCTCCCCCCACCTGTCCCGAAAGGCACATTAATCCCGTGCCCGAAAAACAAACCCCGCTCTCCTCTGTGCCCAGACGTGAGACATCTGTCTCCGTCATTATCCACGGCCTGACATGTTTCTGGGACACATCACATGCCACCTTGACACAGAGGATGTGGTTACAGCTCCACTCCGCCTGACTGACAGACACAACAAGTTAAATGTGAAGCTCTCTCTCTCTCTCTCTCTCTCTCTCTCTCTCTCCCTCTAACCTTAGTCTAAATAGTTTCCTCATGGTACTGGAGAGACAACAGATGAGAAAAATGAAAAATGCCAGACGCCACCTGTGTCTGCTCTTTACAAACAGAGTCCACATGTGGTGGAAAGGACAGAGTGCAGTGGTTGAACCCCTATGACACACTGTATGTATTGCGCACCAGCTGCACCGTCCACTTGTACACTGAACAGCACGTTATTCTGTGTGTTGAGTGAATTTATGTATTGTAAGTTCACTCCCTAATGATGCATACAAGGACACAATAAATACAATTCAGTGCCGGCCTGGCTGGATCTGTTTAAATTGAGGACGGACTGTGGTGCAGCATCCAGTGCCCTGATGAGACAACACTGTTGGCTGCCCTCTCAAAACTGACATCAGCATCATCATCATCATCATCATCATCATTATCATCATCATCATCATCATCATCATCATCATCATCATCATCATCATCAGTGGCCAATCACAGGTCGAGCACCTGGCCTGGAAGATCAGAACCACAGGGACTGCCTGTGAAGTCACATTTTCACACTTGGTGTACACAGCAGATGTACAGAAATGCTTTGCTTTCTAGGG
This sequence comes from Myripristis murdjan, assembly GCF_902150065.1. Taxonomy (NCBI): domain Eukaryota; kingdom Metazoa; phylum Chordata; class Actinopteri; order Holocentriformes; family Holocentridae; genus Myripristis; species Myripristis murdjan. Next base: position 27,030,095 of record NC_043993.1, read on the forward strand.
AACGCTGTGGCATTTCTGCTTTGACATACTCTGTGTTATTTCTATGGCCTCAGGCAGCCTGGGCTGTGATGGAGAAGCATCTACCTTTCCTACTGATGTCACTGTGATATACAGTGGAAAAGAGAAAGAACTTGGAAAAAGAGCTATTTTTATGGGGATGAGGCTGTGTTTTCTAGTTTGGAACTGATAACCCTCCCATAATATAAAGCTTATTTCTTCTCTGAACACTTTCATCGGTGTCTTTAGGACATAAGCAAGGCTGGGTCCTTAATCATGTCACAGTAGAATCATATGGTGGCGATATGGAGATTTTGAGATATTGTGCCACAAAATTCTGCTGTCTAAAATGATGAGGACAATCCAGGTTGAATTTAAAAAAAAAGAAGGAAAATAAAGAGTCACATAGATATTTTAAAGGAATACTCAACATTATGGGGCAACCTTCTGCTTAATGCGACAGCTTTTTGTAGCTCTCACCCAGTGCAGCTAACATGTGTGAGTCATTGGGTCTAGAGAAATATATCACAGTGAGTCAGAAACAAATCATAATGACCATAATGCATTTATCAAATTGGCGTGTTAGTTTAAGCAATAATCCATTATTTTGGGCAAAATGTTTTGGTTTTTTTTTATTTATTTTTTTTATTATTATTATTTACCCAGACAGAGACAAGAAGTTTGATACCATTTTCACCTCTGTGGGTCCAGTTGTTCGATTCCTATGGGTAGCATTTTGTGTTAGCTTAGCATAAAGACTTGAAGTCTATGGGAGTCGTTAGCCTAGCTCTGTCAAAGTGAAAAAATAAACCTTACAGCAACTCTGAAGCTGTCTTATTTACACAGGGCATCATGTGGATTTGAAATACACATCTAGGATTTTTTTTTTAATATATATATTTCAAATACCCATCATACATTTTGTTAATAAGACAGCTTCAGAGTTGCTGTAAGATTCGTTTTTCACCATGACAGAGCTAGGCTAATGAGTCCCATAGACTTCAGGTCTTTAAGCTAAGCTAACACAAAATGCTCACATATGAAAATTTTAGCTCTGTTTAACATCACAAATAACATAACCATTCGGTTCAATGGGATGAACATTATTTATTTGGTTATTTAATATGTTTTGTATGACTCATATTTTGTATGACTACATATATTAATCTAAACAAATCCTATTGTTACTGATTTCAACCATATTGCCCTGCCCTAGACATAAGAGTGCATGGATCACACTTGACTTGACAGCAGTGGAAAACATTTCTTTGGCTCTGCTGTCTGATGTTTTTTTTTTTTTTTTTTTTTCTTTAAAGTTGACTCCTGCATTTCCTGTATTGTTATTATAAAGTGTCTGTCCTATTCAATCTTTTTACCACTTCATGCTTTTTACACACACCGAGAGAGAAACAGGTGCTATTAGTTGAACATTTTGGTTAAGGATGTGACATTTGTACAAAAATGAATATTTAAAAAATGGAAATCCAAACAAATAATGGGTGTTAAAATGCATAATTCAGTAAAAGTTCTGACATAAGCAGTATTCCTACACAACGCTGAGCCCCAAGGTGAAAATCCACCCTGCACCTCTTTGCACACACACGCAAAACAATCAAGTACGTTGTTGGCATATTTTCCCTTTCAATTACACAGCTGTCTCAAAATTCTGTCTCAGCAACTCCATCATGCACTTCACTGCCCTATACCTGCAGGGTGTGTGTGTGTGTGAGAGAGAGAGAGAGTGTTTAAGTGAGGTATAAAGGCAACGAGGGAAAAGACAACAGCAGTGTGTGGATGTGTGTGTGTGCGTGTGTGTGTGTATGAATGATAGAGAGAGAGCGAGAGAGATTAAACAACTCCAAGAAAGTGAACGAGCGGTGCACGGAGGAGATGGACAATATAGCCTGTCTTTGCACCTCTTTCAACCTGCTCAGTGAGCCATGTGGCCGGCCTTGTAAACTGCAGTGCAACTTGATTACTTTGTCAGTCTTCTTAAGTGGCTTTTGCTCTGCGGAGAAAATAGGCCGGCGTGTCCAACGGAGGCTGTCCGACGGAGAGCAGGAAGAGCAGCGAGGTGAGCGGAGAGGCTGCATTTGAATGAAACAAATGATATTTCCCTTGTTCACACATGCTGCACTTCAATGAAATATTATCAACCTCCTTTTTTTTTTTTTTTTTTTTTTTTTGACAGGCTGGATCAGCATGGGCTTCTGCAACCGGCTCCCCTCCCCTCCTTTACACTTTGCCTTAAGGAACAACTGTTCTCTTTCACCCTCATAGTCCCCAAAGGAGACCTGAGCCGCCACTGCAGAGGGTCCACACTCTCCTCTCCGGACTAAATTCACAAAGCTAAAACTGAGGGAGACATTTCAAAAAAAAAAAAAAAAAAAAAAAAACCTTTTCCAAAGTGCCATTTGATCGAGGGCAGGGAAAGAACAGCATGGAGCGAAATCATGACGCTACAGGCAGATGATCACACAGATTTGTCACCTCATTCTTTCCACCAGTAAAAGATGTTCGTTTGATCTAAATTTCAAAGTCACAACATTACATTAGTTTTAACATAGTCTAGCCCTCTGGTGCATGAATTATGAAAGCCTGAGTCAAGATTTTTTTTTTTTCTTATGTGTTTTTACTCTTCTTAGGGCATGAACACTTTTGTGAGTCTCCATACTTCTTTAAGGATGCAGGACTGGTATTACCATGTCATGATACTAGTATTAATATGTTTTCAGCTGCAAGAACCGACAGTCTCTGCATAAACCTCAATGGGGGGGAGCAGCAGAGAGCATTCTAACAGCTGATATGCAATTCCACCATAGAAACCATTGCATTTAGGAGAAAATGACTTTTAAACAGCTGTCCACTGTGGTGACCGCTATGCGCCAGAGGGCTGAAGTAGGTGATTTCTGTGCTCCTACTCATGGTGAATCCATTGAGACAGTGCCACCTCTTGGCTAAATGAGGTACTGAGGTAGAGGTGTGTGATAAAAGTGCATCCCCCAAACAGTCCTCTCTCTCTCTCTCCAAATGCTTTGTGCTCACTGAAACATTTCAATCCACCGTTTAAATAATGCTGCATGAATCTGTGGCTCCGGTCTGTTGTTTGTGGCCGGCAGCAGCCTCAGGGAGACGGGATACTGCCGTGTCCTGATTTCTTCATGAAGAGCCTTTTCAGTGTCAGGAAAAAATGTGTCAAAAGAGTAAAGTCTATTGAAGAAAAAAAAAAAAAAAAAACATATTCATACTGGCCTGCCAAAGTTATAAAGTGCTCCTGAAACAAATAAGTTGCACCTGCTGTGGAAATATGCAGAAGAACAAGCATGGGAAGATATTTAAAGAAGATGATGGAGCACTGACGCACAGAAAAATATGAAGCCTGATGTTTCATTTTTATAAAGAAGCTAAGAGGCACAAGGAGAAAGTCAAAGTCATGACATTTCTACCTGTTGTGTGGGTTTTGGCACCAACACAAAGGGCCAGCACCTGTTGGTTTAATGTTTCATAAAGGCTCTGTGCTTTTTTTAGGTTGCATTTTGTCATTACATTTTGTTTTAGCCTTTGGATTCTTCCCACTTAAAATGTTCCTCCTCTGGTGCGGTTGACAGCCAAACAACACAAACAGTCCTGGTGTTGTGGGTTGACACATCCGGAGGGTGTTTCCCACAGACTGGACGAGTTCCTCCTTTTTCAAAGAGCCAGGGTCGTCATTCAGTGAAGTTTCCAGTTTGTTTGAGTGTCGGGGAGTCACATGTGTAATACGAGATATTTGGCCTCTGCTAAGAGAAAAATGGAGAATTCTGCGGTTACACATTTTTGCCTACTCTACGTTGAAAAAGAAACTGCGCTCTTATTCTTGAGCAGTAAAATAGTGGAAATTTCAAAGCCAGTGATGCTGCTGCTTGTGAAGGACAGGAACATGATGAACCAAATCAGTTCAGTTCAGTGACACGGTGGCGAGCACGGTGGCAGTGATAGGTGCAGGACAGGCAATCAAACAGTGCATGTGTTTTCGGTTCAAGAGGGAGTGATAAAATGAGCCACGACGTGATACATTAAGGAAGCAATTAAACCGATGGCAGCGGCGTGACTCCAACATGCCACGTTCTTGAACTTTCAAACTATTTACCGAATTAATTATTAATGACACAGTTGAGTGTTGTTGATTTAGCAGCTACAGATGATTTGGAGGAAAGAGACAGAGGACAGGTGCAGGTCCAGCACAGGTGGAGGTGGAGGGAGAGGAACGGGATGATAGCCACAGAGACAAACACAAGAGGCCTTATTTGGACTAAATATGATGTTTTTTAAAACATTTATTAGTTGAAAAAGTACTTTTTGAGTGAAAGAACAGAAATGTGGTTAATGAATTGTAAATTATCTTGAGCATCATTCTCACTCACCAAGGCTTTGGTCATTTGTAGCCCTTTCCATGGTTGTAATAGTGCTATGTATTGTTAAGTACAAACAAATATTAATTGTATTCTGTTAAGTTATCCAAAGGTTAAGGTATTGTAATGTAGTTACTACTGATAAATTACAGGATCACCTCTGGGGATACTATTTTTTTTTAAAAAGTGAGAAACTCAGATGACCTTTTAAATAGTGGCAGCTGTTTTATCTTTGTAAAATGTGTCCCCGCAGAAAATTTGTTGGCATGCAAACACAGTTTTTGACTTTTTTTCTTAACTGAGAATGATCAGAATACATTACCGTCTTTAGCGAAACCCTTGGATCACATCACTAATTACAACTTTGATGAGGTAACTAGTAATTATAATGGAGCCCATTTTAAAATAGCCTATCCAACCCTGACTCTTTCATTAAGAGAGATAGTGGGCTCTGAGGCCGCTCCCTAATGAATTGAAAAGCATGAAAAGATTATCATCTACAGAGAGAGAGAGAGTGCAAAGTCAACATCAGTAGCCCAAATTACAGAGAAGCAAATAATAGAATATGTGCAGGATGTTATCGAGGTAACTCAGAAATTTGGCTTTAATCACAGGGGTGATCAGACTGATTACATCTATCCTTCCTCAGACCGTGAAAATTGCTTGGAACTCGTTCTATCACTGAGCAGATATCGTCTACCTGTGAGATCACATAATGACTGCACCGGGGAAAGTTGAAAAAACGAAGTTAACTGTTGCAGTTTCAAAAGTATCTGCAAATAAAGTTGCCGATGTATTCATCTCATTATCCAACAAATTACAGCAAGGGTAGGAAATGATGCAGGAATGTTCAAGTTTTGAATAGAAACAGTGCAGAACATTATGGACCTTTGATACTACGATTTGTAACTGAATTTGTCAGTGAAATGCCGATAAAAAAAAGCTGCTCCGTGGATCCACCCATGCTTTTTCTCTATTCTCTTACACCTAATCAGGGATGTGAAGGGGCTGGAGGTTATCCCAGCATGCACAGGGTGGAGGACAGGGAAACACACACACACACACACACACACACACACACACACACACACACACACACACACATCTTTGCATGTATTGGCAATTTAGAGTTTCCAGTTCACTTAGCATGCATGTCTTTGGACTGAGGAAAGAAACTGGAGCACCAGGCAGAAACCCACAAACACTGGGAGAACATCCACACCGAAAGGACTGGGATTCAATCCCACACTGGGAAATGCAGTGGTGATTAAAATGTATTGCATTACCTGTATTGCATCAGAGAAAGCCATATTTGTTGTCTTGGCCGTTGTCACATTTTGCTTGTAGAGTTTCCTTTGCAGTGCTACATGGCTGAATCTGTTGGAGCTCGCTGCTGAAGATAGACGACAAACTCGCTTCTCTCTGCATGAAGAACAATTACTCAGAAATTACCCCAGGGATCAGACTCTGGGCCAAACTCTGAAGCCCACACTGAGAAGCTCTGTCAGCCAGCAGACCGTTTTGCTCATGTTTTCAACACATGCAGTTTGGAGACGTCACACTTACGTTGCTGAAAACGGCTTGGAACTGGTGAACAGAAGATTATCTGCATGTAAAAACTGAACACGCTGCTCTCCTCTTGCCTCTGCATCTGATGACTGACGCCCACCCAATCTCACTGGCTTGGATGGGAATTAACAGGAATATAAGGGAACTAATGGGAATTATTAGGAATTAATGGGAATAAACTGGAAATTACAGACCTCATCCAGTCAAGCAGGTTTTGGTGATATTATTAGGGTAAATATATTTGAGTTATGGTATTAAAGTTGAACTAATGAAAAACAAAAATTAAAGAATAAAACAATCAATGAAAGAATTGATTTAAGTTCCACCCACAAGTAAATTAGTCATTTTTTCAATTTGTATTATTTTCCACACGTTTGCTTATGACAAAATGAAATGTTTATATTTACAGTATGTTTGTATATGATTGTATATGATACCATTTGTACAAATTACCCTGAATTTCCAGTTAATTCCTGTTAATTCCCATGATAAGATTCCAACTTGAAATATTTCCCATGGAAAGTTTTTGGAAAGTCATCCAGGACTTTTCCACCCCTTTGCAGCCGTGCTCAGAGACACTTTTTGGTTTTCTTGAATTTGTCAGCAGATATAAAAGACACCCCTGGGCTCTGACAGTCTGTGCAGTTTTATTTGAGGAGAGAAGTGAATTGCTGTGCCACTTGTTGACCATCGAGGAACTCTCTAAAATGTCTCAGCTGCAATCAAATAACTTTAGCAAAGTGACTAAAGTAAACTAAAGCTGAGATTTATTTTATTTTTTATTTTATTTAATTTATTGGTTTATTTAATAGAGACAATGCATATTCATGAACATTAGTGTGAGAGATACACCCATGTAAATATGCCTGCATATGCATCTGTAGTCCCTAGGCAGGTGACATAAAGACCAACATAGAGACAAAGACATCAAACAGAACAAAACAGACAAAAAAAAAAAAAGAGAGAGAGAGACACAGGATGATGACAAGGACATTATTCACATCTAGCTGCATTCAATTTGGATGATGAAATTTGTGGTAGTTAATAGTGAGTACATCTCTGGTTGTCTACTAGCCACTGTTTTAAGTGAGTTTTAAAGGTGTTGTATGTAGGACACTCTCTTAGTGGGAGGGCCAAACTATTCCAGAGTTTACTTCCTATTAGTGACAGTACGTTTTGTCCAAAAGTACGTCTAAGATTTGTTTTTACACTGACAAATCAGTAGGATGACGCTGCTGACACACCGTTTTGCAATCCATTCTCACTCGTGATTTTACATCTGAGTTCAGCTGCATCACTGCTGAAAGCAAATCCAAACTCTCCAGGATCATTAACCAGGACATCAACACACAGCTGTCCTCAGGATGACACACAGTCCCAACACACGACTTCACGCACACACACACACACACACACACACACACACACACACACACATCACGGCTGTAGTAACATTTACATTCCGTCACTAAAAGTGGATAATCACATATTGTTAATGAGCAATACTTGACTCAAATTTTGCAGGAGAGCTAATGTTTCACGTCATTTTTTAAAATTTTATTTTCATACACAGTTTTTACTGCTGTTTTGTGTTTTTTTTTTTATCAGTTTTTGTCAATTTTATATCCATGCAATAGACCATCAAGTTTTCTGAATGCCAATGGTGTTTTGCTAACCAGTATATGAAATATTATTCTTCATAGGCCACCATATTTTTTTTTTATTATTATTATTTGACCGTGCATGTGGTGCATGCATGCTTAATGCAAATCTTAAGTCAAATTTCAAATTTATTTGTGTGCATGTGTGCCTGTTTGTGCGTTTGCATCTAACTGCAGGCATAGAGGCAAATATCGGTGAATATCTATAAATGAAAGATATTAATTGGTATGGGGCAGTGATGAACTTTGGTTTCTTTTTTAATTTAAAGGCTGTTGTGGGTTTTTCCTATGAGGCAATATGGATGGTACCAGTTTAGATCTTTAATTATTTATTTTATATTAATATTTTCTTTACTTATTGACCATATTTAGCAGCAAATGCTCCTTTTCACTACTTGTTGGTATTGTTGTTGTTGTTGTTGTTGTTGTTGTTGTTGTTGTGAAGAAGAAGAAGAAGAAGAAGAAGAAGAAGAAGAAGAAGAAGAGGAGGAGGAGGAGGAAGTGACGTACAGGTTGTAGGCGGGACTACCGCGCTACAACGCTCACGTCCACCAATAGCGTGCCATCTTGGTAAAATATGAAAATGGCGGCTCTCTGTAGTGAGTTTGGGGACTTGCTGCAAATCAAAAAACAACTGATTTCGGTGATATCGCTCTGTAAAGAAAGAGGACTTGTACACAGCGTGAAATGGTAAGACAGTCGGTGACTAACAGGATGGTCACCGTGTGTGTTTGTGTTTTTTGCGGTGCGGAAGTGGAGGCTTTACCATCACAGCTGTCAGTTGCCTGTTAGCTCCGTTAGCAATGCAGCGGAATACAATTCAGTGATAACTCTCCTCTAAAACAGCTATAAAACACATTTTTAAAGTATAATCACTACAGAAGCTATAATATTCTCTAGAAGACGCTGGACAAGCATCAAAGCATTTACATGACATCACATCTGATAGAAATGTCGTTTTATTTGGGTTAGAAAACAGTAATTTATCCCCAAAGAGCCAGACTAACGTCACGTAGCTGGGATTATTATATATTTTTTTTTTTTACCTAGCTAACCTTAAAGTTATAAAGATGCGAGGTGTAGGGTGTAGATGATCTACACACATAAAATCCCTGCATCCCTTTGCCATTATTAGGCCAAGTGTAAAGAGGAAACTATTTGAAAGAGCCAGACACAGGTCAGGTGTGGTGTCCAGCTCATTTTCAGACAATTTAGGAGTGAACCTTGAACTTTCAGGTTAAAAATCTTGTATAGTTTTCTTTTTTTCAGAATACAGGAGGCATTCTCTTCTCATGAACACTGAAGTATTGTAGAAAAATGTGTTTTCTTGTGCTGGAATTATCATGAATTGCCTTTTAAATTGTTTGATTAACACAATTCCCCCCTTTCCACACCGGCATAATTGCACTATTCCTAAATTCTCCTGTGGATTATCAATTGCATACTGCTAGCAGGTGTGTTTTTAGGACGGGATGGGTTTTATGCAAGAGGAAAATGTGGTGTTTGGACTTTTATTCCTCAATTCACACCAGAAAGTATCCTACTTTTGTCCAACAGTGTGCCTGTGTGTACTAAATCAATAATTTATTTCCCTTCTAGTTGAATTAGTGATGCCTAGTTTGGGATTCATTTTTTTGACAGAGGGTAAAAACCCCAGAACTGCAAATTGGTTATTATTATTATTATTATTATTATTATTATTATCATCATCATCATCTTTCTCCTATTCTTTCTCTTATTTGTTGTGACATGAATTTCTGTGTTATCTGTATTATAGACCACTGCTGTTGTTTTTGTCTTTATTTTTATTTTATTTTTTACATAGGGGAGGTATTTTTATAAGCCTCTTTCGGCTTCTACCTCTCCTGCACAGTGTTTAAATTGATTATTTTCAGTGTTTTTATGTAACTCATATAATGTGCAAATAAACTAAACTAAACTCTTCCTACTTCTGGGTGGATTTGCTAAAAAATAACATTTAAATACCAACACAGCTCATGCTTAATGAAGTTAAGAGTATGTCCTGAAACTCTCTTGCCTGGAAATCTGGGCAGTTTCACGGTTACCACTAGAAAGTTACAGTGTAGTTCATGCTGTGGCCGTGTTTGACAAATGCCTCTTGTGTTCACATTTTAGGGCGTCAGAGTTGGCATTCGCCCTGGACCCTCTTCCAAAGGACGAATTACCACCGCCTCCTCCCTTTACCGAGGTCTGCACAAACCGAAGGCAGACGCTGTTTTACTGCCTGTGGTTTTCATTATTGTATCATTTTTTTTATTTATACCAGGGTTGTGCAAATCGACCATTACCATCACAATTCCTGGGGAGGAAATGTTGTACTGCCCCCTGCTGGCGGTTTTCCAGAAAAGAGGACTGGCTGTGATTAGGTGTACACTGGAGCATAAACATTTAGAAAAATCGTTTGTTAATTTCAGACTGTGGGTGGCATTAAATGGTGATGATATTTATACGTGTGTTACCGCCGTACAGTAAGGCTTTATTGGAAAGTGTTCATGTACGTGGCTGTTGTTGGAGGCTAATCAGCTGGTGTGTGTGTGATCGCGAGATCTTTAGCTACAGCTGTGGCCTGGTGCTTCTACATGAACTGACTAATGACCGTTTCTCTCTACTCCCGAAAAGCACCTCACTTTTTCTCACGGTGTATAGCAAGACCGGCTTTCAAGATGAAGCTTACACAATATTGGCCGGAAACAATAATGGTTTATTGGACATAATGGTAAAAAATAGTGAGACAACACTAGTGGTCAACAAGATTCTTCTCAGCCCCAACAGGAGGGGAAGTTGTTTTTCCCCCTGCTAGTTTAATTGAAATTTGCAAATTGAAACAGTTTATGTAGATTAAACAGCAGAAGCTTGTTTCATATAAACAACATGGTCCACCAGTTAAAAAGAAATATTATCTTATTTGTGGGCTGCTAAAATTATTTTTTACAACATGTGTGGCCAAGAACTCAAGCATGGATTTTAGTTTGGGAGCTCATTACTTTGATATTTGTGCGTTGAAACGGTCCATGAATTTGATTATTTTTGCAATCTAGTTTTTATTTGTCAATGAATAGAACAATATTTATTTTTTTCAGTAATGACGGTGACTAGTTTTTGTCTAAATTGCAGCACACAGTAATGTACAGACTCAGGACAGGCGCTGTAGGTCGAGCTAAGATTGTCAGTCTTTATCCACGTAGGGTTGAATCGAGATCAGCTGGACTATTTGTAGATAAAAAGATCCACAAATAGTCTAGTTGATCTCGATTCAGCCCTACGTGGATAAACATGACCTGGATGACAGAGAACATTCTCTGTCTTGTTTATGCCTCTTATTCCTCTGTCTGTCCCACATACAGGAAGATGCCCAAGACCTGGATGCACTTGCACTGGCCAAGTCGTACTTTGACCTGAAAGAGTACGACCGCGCCGCCTACTTTCTGAGAGGCTGTCGCAGTCACAAGGCCTATTTCCTCTACATGTACTCCCGCTACCTGGTAAGACACACATCTTGTGTTTTGGCAGTTTCTTGATTTTCATTTTTACAATAGGAATGCTCTCCTTTTTTTATAATACCTGTAAACTGTATTCAGAGAATCTCACAGTGACTGACAGTGTCCCTTTTTTTTTTTTGTCTTCAGTCTGGAGAGAAAAAGAAGGATGATGAGACTGTGGACAGCCTGGGTGAGGAGATATCATTCTGGATTAGTCAGACTAATCATAAAAATCATTTGTTTACCTCTTAGCACAGAGTTCTCATTGTGTCTCTGTGCTCTTTGTGGCTCCAGGTCCTCTGGAGAAGGGCCAGGTGCGCAACGAAGCCTTACGAGAGCTAAGAGTGGAGCTGAGTAAGAAGCACAGCGCAGGAGAGCTGGACGGGTTCACCCTGTACCTGTAAGAGCCTTCCTCAGGGCCGTTCACATTCTTCTCTCTAGTGTATCGATTTGTACTTTTCAAAAAACTTGCACACACTGTTCTGATCGTCCCTGATGGGTGTTTCTTGAGTATGATATTTCATTTGGCAGAAAGCTGTCTCTTTTCAACATGCTTCAGAAAAGCTCAAGAACAGTCTGACTCCAACATCAGTCACCTTTGGGGAACCAGTGTCCTCACAGTGATACACAATACCCCCCCTCAGTTTGGATGATAATAATTGAAAACAGGCAGAATTGCATATTAAAGAGCTAGCTCCGGGACAAATGTTGAAATGTCATTACTGTACTTGGATCTAATTGTCCTTGTTTGTAATTGTGTTGTAAGCATGATTTGAGCTGTTTTTGCCAAGGATTCTTCATGAGGGACAGTGATGCTCAATAGAGCTCTCCTCTCTTCTAGAAATTTCTATAGAGGCGTTGGAGCTACATAATGTAGAAATTTGACCAGAAGTGAAATATGATTTTTAATTACTGGTATAAGGTTGTGTGCTTTTATGTGCCTTGTGGGATGTGTTGATGAAGGCAAAATTGTGTGAGGAGATGGGGATAAGAGATGAACACTGTTGATATATTCGTGTCTTTGTTCGCTTGCTTGTGTGTGTGTGTGTGTGTGTGTGTCTGTGTGTGTGTGTGTGTGAGGAAACAGGTATGGGGTGGTGCTCCGAAAGCTGGATCTGCTGAAGGAGGCAGTGGATGTGTTTGTGGAGGCAACGCACGCTCTGCCTCTACACTGGGGAGCGTGGCTCGAGCTCTGTAACCTCATCACCAACATAGAAATGGTAAATATCTTCATGTGTATCCATACAGCAAGTGGTAGACAGCAGTGTGTCGCTAATCCAGCCATTTTATGAAAAAACCTAGGACAAATTGCAAGAGAAGCAAACTCAACTGATTTTGTATCCTCAGTTTGTCCTGAGTGAGGGAAAAAAAGTCCCAAGAAATCCCATTGGTGGAAAGTTTTGAAAATCACCTATTTATGACCATATAATACCAACCTTTTAATTCACTGTTATATAGTAACCTTTTTAATTCAAGGTTACTATATATATATAGTAACCTTTTAATTCACTGTTTAAATGTCTCTTCTGGCATTTATTCCTTATATTTCTTATTAGCGCATATCAAATCAGATAATGTGTGATATGCATGTGTAAACAGAATAATTCAAAGAACTTGTAATTGACTTTTTTTTTATCTTTGTGTGTGTAATCAACTTGTGAATTTTTATAGTGATATCTGAAAGTAAAATTTTGAACCCCTTTCCCCTGTGTGTTAAAAACAGTGTTTTTTGATAATATGTGGTCATAAATAGGTGATTTTCAAAACTTTCCACCAGTGGGATTCCTTGGGACTTTTTTTCCCTCACTCAGGACAAACTGAGGATACAAAATCAGTTCAGTTTGCTTCTCTTGCAATTTGTCCTAGGTTGACCCCAATTTTGGCCTAAAATTACTGGGCTACACTGGACTAAAGCCCAAACCATTACACCCCATAACCCAACCAGTTTTTTTTTATTCTCACATCCACTTGGTGCATAGAAACTGAGAGTGAATGGTTTGATTTAATGGACCCTGGTGTTTTGGCTCTCCTCCCCAGCTGAAGTCGCTGTCCCTGCCAGACTGCTGGATCAGAGACTTTTTCATGGCCCACATGTACACAGAGCTGCAGATGATCAAAGAGGCGCTGCAGAAATACCAGAGTCTCATCGAGGCAGGCTTCTCCAAGAGCACCTACATCATCTCACAGATCGCCGTGGCCTACCACAACATCAGAGGTTTAACGTCTCCCCTCGACTGGATTTGAAATCTGCCTGTTAAGCCCGTATGAAGACTCTTAACAGTGCCATGTCACTACTTACATTACATTTTTTTTCCCCTATTCATTTCAGATATTGATCAAGCTCTGGCTCTGTTCAATGAGTTAAGGGACCAGGATCCTTACCGCATTGAGAACATGGACACATTCTCCAACTTGCTCTATGTTAAAGTGAGTCAAATTGGTTGCCATCAGGAAATTCTACGCTCACTCGGCCCCTTCCACAGGGAGGTCAGAGGTCAGCAACAGGGCCGAAACCCTGGATGTTAAAGGGATGCGCTATTTTTCTCAAATACACTTAAATAAATGAATAAGTATCTGTTTTTTCCTACTTATCCTCAGTGCAGTCTATCCATGCAGATAGGTTGTGTGTGATTTGGCAAGGTTTCCAGTCTGCTGCTGTCTGTGTTGTTTTTTTTTGGAAAAGAGCTGTCTTTGTTGATTTGTTTACATGCTTTGAGCTCCACAAACCCACATAGCCCCACTGTGTTAGGGTGCCAGGAGACAGGGAAGATCACAAGTGACTGGAAACCTTGCCAAATCACACAGACACTATGTGGATGGGATAGACTGCACTAGGGGGTAAAAATACCCTTTCTTCTACTTTGGGTAAACTATCCTTTTTAAGTAGGGCAGATGTTGGTCAACACAGGGATTCACTGTATGACCACAAAGTCTGAATTTTAGCCTGATCCATTGTTTATATCAGGAGTGCTCTTGGATCTTAGTTTGTACACATAGGTGTCTTTGTCTTACCTATGAAGCAAGTTGAAATATTTAAAGAAGCGTGGGTTCAGATGTGCCCTGACTGTGCCATCTGCACTTCCACAGAGCATGAAGCCAGAGCTGAGCTACTTGGCCCACAACCTGGTGGAGATAGACAAGTACAGAGTGGAGACCTGCTGTGTGATTGGTAGGTGTCGAGCCAGCGGATTTAACACCGTGTTCCACAAACAAACATCTCCACAACTTCCCAACACGTTTTGGATGTATATTCAGATGTGTGGCTACTTAGTCCTCTCTCGTACATAGGGACACATTCTTAAAACACCTCTTCACAATCTAGCATCGTGTTTATATTGATTTCACTGCACTATTTGGTTTTAGTTTCCCATCATGTAAAGTACAAATAAAGATTATGAATGCAGCACTAGTGTGTAGGAAATTAACAAATCTATTTTCTGCACTTGATGGTATGCTTTAAGTGCTCCTCTGTCTTATTGAAAGGTAACTACTACAGCTTACGCTCCCAGCATGAGAAGGCAGCTCTGTATTTCCAGCGGGCGCTCAAACTGAACCCTCGCTGTCTTGGCGCCTGGACTCTCATGGGCCATGAATACATGGAGATGAAGAACACCTCGGCTGCCATCCAGGCCTACAGGTCAGACTACGAACTTCAGAGATTAGAAGGTCTTCATGCTGGACTGATAACTTGCTCAAGGGCATGGATGGAAATGTTCATCCACATTATCTGCCTGGATTGTTTAACTCTTGCTTTTCTGCTGCTTTCCTCCTATCAGACATGCTGTTGAAGTGAACAAGAGAGACTATCGTGCCTGGTACGGCCTCGGTCAGACGTATGAGATCCTCAAGATGCCCTTTTACTGCCTGTACTACTATCGAAAGGCTCATCAGCTCAGGTATTGATTGGGATTACAAAATAAGGATTTGTATAATTGGGCTTTTATGATGAATTATTCAGAAGATAAATGACATTTTCTTAGCTATTATGCAAATTCGACAAATTTCAAAGAGATCATCATGATTCCTCTCTAACTTACTGTGGTGTATTTCTGTAGGCCCAATGACTCGCGCATGTTAGTTGCACTTGGTGAGAGCTATGAAAAGCTGTCGCAACATGTAGAAGCCAAGAAGGTGAGCATAAATATGGTCTTTTGTCCAATGTTTTCATATTATGTTAATTGTTTGGTTTGTTTATTTAATTCGGTCAACACTTCCTTTTTCCACTTAGTGTTACTGGCGGGCGTACTCTGTGGGAGATGTAGAGAAAATGGCTCTACTCAAACTGGCCAAGTAAGTCCTCAGCATTACCTGTAGACCATACATTTTAAAGATGAGTCACTCAGTAGTGAAAAGGAGACCCTCTGCAGAAGTAGGTCACATCAACCAACTTTTTCACCAACACAATGAATGCAGGTTCCTGTCAGCAGTTTTTCACTAAGCAGAATGAGAACTCCCTGCTTATTCCTTCTCTTGTGTGTTTTTCAGGCTCCACGAGCAGCTCAATGAATCTGATGACGCTGCACAGTGTTACATCATATACATCCAAGACATTTTCTCCTGTGGGGTGAGTACTTTTGTGCATATAATTCAAGAAAGGATTACCCTGTGGTATTGGTAGTGCTTTTACTTTTCATATAACCATTTTATAAACTATTTTCTTTGCTTACTATTAAAAAAAAAAAAAAAAAAAACAGCAAAGAATAGCTGATAAACACTGCACACTCCACTTTGTCACTACAGGAGCAGCTGGAGCACGCTGAGGTGAGCACAGCCTTACGCTACCTGGGCCAGTACTACTTCAAGAACAAGCTGTACGATGAGGCATCCCTGTGCGCTCAGCGCTGCTGCGACTACAATGATGTGCGTATATGCCTACATGACCTTAGCTCTCTGGTTTTGTTGTACTCACAGTGGATAGTGTAAGTAGTGGTAAGGTATTAAGTGTTGTGTGTGTGTGTGTGGTGTGTGTCTGCAGGCTCGCGAGGAAGGCAAGGCTCTGCTGAGACAGATCTCTCAGGTCAGAGATCAGGCAGAGACGCCGTCGGCAGAACTGTTTGCTCCGCTGTCCAACAACAACACTCCTGTCAGGAGGGTGTCTCCGCTCAACCTTTCCTCTTTTACACCCTGACACACACACACTCACTCTCCCACGCTCACTGGCCTTAAGGAAACTTTTTGTGGTTCCTGTGATCAAAACTGCTTGGATTACACAAAGGGGTTTTCTAAAGAACTGACTTCTGTTGCCATTTGCTTGGTTTGACAAGCCTCGCACACCGAAAAACAAAGTTGCCAGGATTTGCTCGTTGTCAGGTTGCAGTGTTAATTGTATTAAAACTGCAGTAATTCTTGGCATTTGTGGTCCCTGTCATTTTCTGCAGGGATTATAAATGTTCTCTGCTGTAAGCGGAGAAGAGAATTACAAGCCCTTGAGACAATAGCTGGAAATTATCTATCAGCCTCTGCCTGATACGAACATGAAGTACTCACTGGAAGAACTTCAGAAGAATATCCCTCTGTTTTGTATTAATAAATGTAAATATGAATGTCTTGTTGTATTGTGCATGAACACGCTGCTTTGAATTCATTCTGCTGTTACACTGAATCATGATGGTCAATTCATTGTTTGGAAATAATATGAACCAGTCAAATTAAGATTTATAGACTGTATTGTAGAACGATGAAATAATTACAAGAATACTGTTTCAGCTCATGCTAATAGCTGACCAACATGCAAAAAAACAAAACAAAAAGTGGACAAAACAAAAGTAGCATAAGATGTTTACACAAAGTCAAAATGAACTATTAAAGCAATATTTCATTGTTATAGCTGAAAGGTTTTACCAATTAATGATTGCAGTTCCACAAACATGGGCCCTCTCAGTAATCAGCAGTCCTTCTCTTGCTTTTTTCCTAAAATCATACTGGTAAAACATACTAGCCAAAGCAGATTAAACATTTTAATCAGATCTTTAAGCCCAAAACTGCAAACTGATAAGCATACATATGTTATACCAATGAAATATTGCAATAAAAGGATCATTTTATGCAACATTCCTCTTTGACCTAAGAGTTAAGAACCAGGTGAATCTTGAATTTTTGGCTTTGTCTGCATAAAACAAGGAAACTTTTTGTCCATGCTGCTGTTAAAAGAATGGATATCAAATGGGAAGCCATGGTACATTTTTTGTGATCATGTGAGTGGTGTTTATTCATTTGAACATTTTTTTTTCCCCTTTTGTAAAGCCATCCAACTTTTGCATAAAATTGGATATCACCAGCATGTCAGGGCTACGTCACTATACTCATGGTTCAATGTGATACGCATCCCTGGTCTTTAACTTCTCTCAGGCCAAGGAGGCATTTCCATATCACCTTTAAAAAGTGTCTTTCAACAGAAGGCGATTTGTGCAAAAGAATGACACACCTGTCCCAATCATACATCAAAAAAATCCTCAAGAACTACAGACCAAAGACAGACCAAACCTGTCTGTCATCAGAGTTGCATACTGTGGGCAGGCTACCGGATAGTCTTCAGGGCCAACTTGTGTATGTGTATATATATCCATTAGTTATATTTTTTCACACATGAACAGTTTATAAATGTCTGACTAGAAAAAGAGACTTTTTACATCAAAGGCATAAGAAAACAGTTGCAGGAATGAACGCACTTCGGTCACTTGACCACTGAGCAGAGATAAATGCCTTGCTCCAGGGCACATCAACTGAAGTAGTTGACACAGAAGAGAGGATAGTGTTCATTTCTGATGCACAAACTTTTCCACACACTCAACACCCTCCACTCCCAAGTTTGCCTCTCATAACCACTGACATCATACAAAATATTTGGTAAGACTACAGTGAGGTAATAGCAGTGTAAAATGTGATTTCATATAGTGGAAAAAATATAATGTAGTATAAAGACAGCAGCAATTTATGCTCTGCTTTTGCGCCATATCAAAAAGAAGCATGCCCTTGTTGTCAAACAGTAAAGAAATCAGTACTTGCCCCTGAGACTACGAGGGGTGGGGACGGGGCTGGGAGGGGGAGACTGCTGGCGTGACCGTAAGATGCGTGAGTACGGGGTGACGTGTGTGTCTTCAAGACTGTGAGTTTTACATTTGCGTGACGGAGTGCGTGAGTGGAAGAGAGACTGGAAAAAGGGGCGTTTCTCAGGGGGCTGGTTTTCAGTGTTAACAGGTGCTGCTGCCGGGCCGTGGCCCCTCTTCTTGCAGGAAGCGGGCGTGGCAGTGGAGGAGGAGAAGCCTGAGGGGGGCAGCTGAGGCCGGGCAGCCTGGATCCTCTCTAGGCTCTCTGCCTTGCGCCTGAGGTCAGCCTTGACCAGCATCAGGCCATTCTGGAGCTCCACCAGGATCTGGTCCTGAGAACAGCCAAGACAGTTAGACAGGACCAGAGGGAGGGGAGTGAAGATCGTGAAAGGTGAAGGACAGTGGGAGGTGGAGGGTTGAGTGAGAGAGACAGAGGAGGTGAGGGGAAAATGCATCTCATGAACAGGCACTTGCACTCTGACCACCCGGTGTAGATGTTAGAACCCTTGATTTAGTTGTAAAGCCGACTAGGAGGCAGTTAGTGGCGAGAGGAGTGGGAGAGAAACAAGGCACAAAAAAGTTTAATGTAGGACTACACAAGTAACAGATGTTTCTTTACACTTTTCTATGGATAAGACAACAGTTGCTGGTACTAAGTGCTGCGATGACATTTTAGTATCTACATGTAGCCCCTTTTTAATGAAAGGGAACTCTCTCCTAACTTTAATTTTTGATGCAGTGGCACATAGAGATAAAGCAATATGCTGAGACCCACACATAATATTGGCATCATTTCTAATCTGTAGAGAGCAACATAATAGGTGTTAATGTATCTTAAAAACTCTAATTAAAAACTGATTTGTAATATAAGTGCATCTGGGATATTTTAGCCCCCCTTTTACCTTCAAATTTACTTTAACCTCCAGAAAATGATTACAATAAAAATTACTTCCCAAGTTCATGTGTCAAGTACTTTAGGTGTCCTGTTAACCAAAAAGCCCTTTAAATAAAACATACCCATTTTCAGATTCTCCAGAAGGCACAGGTTTGAACAGTTTGGTTTGTGAAGTATATAAAAGCTCAGCTGAGCTCAAAAGTACCTGTTTGGCCAGGGTCTCATCTGCAGCCGTTAATGCCTGGCGCAGCCTCTCCCCTCCAGTGTTGCGACAGCAGGCTCTCTCACCGGACTGCAGGTTGCTCCCCAGCCTGTGCAAGTCGTGACGCAGCTGACGGAGTCTCTGTTTGGGCAAATACAAGTCAGAGAACTGCTCTCTCTGAAGATGACTGGACTTCAGTCTAGCAAAAAGAACTGTAAAACTCTTATATACACTCTTTAAGTAACGTATTATGCTTGTGGTGTTAGCAGTATCTGACCCGTTGCCCCTCCTCCAGCTTGCGGTCGGCAGCGTTGGTGAGGGCGCCTGTTGGACCGGGGATTGTCAGCTGCAGCTTCAGCTTCGCCAAGTCTATAGAGGCAAGGAACGACAAAGTCAAACAAGCACCATTAACAGAATCATAAACAAAAGATACCAAAACTAACAAAATAAGACCAATCTTGGTGTCACCATACCTTGTGTTTTGGCGTGCAGCTCAGCACGACACTGGTCAAGCTCAGCACGCATTCTGCTGAGCTCCCCTGGTTGCACAGCGAGGCGCTGAGACCGCCGAGGACCCTCACAGTCTGCCTGTGGCACCAGTATGGAGGCTGGTTCGGCCTCTTTCTTCTTCTCCAGGGCAGCAGTCAGAGCTTCAATCTCCTGATCACGCTCCTAAAAGAGGGATGAAAGAAAGGAGATCAAAATTACTTCATTTTCGGCGCTAACAGGAGAGAGCACAGAGACTAAGACGCATTTAAAAGAAAAAAAAATTCGGCCTAAAGCGCATTAACACTGCTTAGAAGAAGTATCATTAAAGAGGGTGAGTGTCTGTTCTGCCAGTCACCTCATCAGGTTATCAGACAGTTTATTTCTATTCTAAAAAGGTGGTGGGGCCCTTCAGTAGCTTTACTATTATCACTAAAGTGTCACTTGCAGGGCAGGAAAGCAAACTTTCTCACCCACCAGCCAATGTAAGTACAGTCCAATTCTTTTCCTATGCATCAGTTAATTGAAAATTAGGACCAGAAAAACAAGTTTTCTAAAATAAATTTTTATCTTCCTGGCCACCTTGCTGATTTAACACACGTAGGTGTGAAAACTATAAACAAAGAGCATCATTTTTGGATTGAAGTCAGGCCATGAGCAGGGATACTGCCTGAAAGCAAGCCAGGCAGATAATAAGGATGAATGGATTTTGGCAAACAAACCTTTTTGATTGGCTGGTTTTCACAGACATCGTGCATGTCTGTAGAATACATTCACAGTACAGTGTACAAACCGGTGATAAACAAATCCAATTCATATCCATTCATCTTTCAACTAGAGGATTTTGATTGGAATCTGACCAGTGTTTTGTGATTTCTGTTTTCATGTGACAGACCCCATCCAGCTCTCACCTCCAGTTCCTGGCTGTAGTATTTTTTCAGGTTTTTCTGCAGGTTATTTATTTTGTCTTCACACCTCTCTTCCATTAGAGCTCTCTCTGTCTCCAAGGTTTCACTGTGGGGTAAGAAAACACATTGCAACTTCACATCTTTCAACTTCAAGCCTATTCAAAAAGGTTTTCAAGGCAATGTTTGGGGTTTTAATAAACTGGCAGAAGTCTACGGTTGGTATTTGTACACAACTGTAGGCGTTCTTCAGTGAAATGTCAGAGAGGCTGAACACCCAGCGGGATACCTTACAAAGATTTCCTTGCTGGCGTCTCACTCTCTTATAGCTCAAACCAACCACAAAATTATTATTTCTATGAAGAACTATAAAAAGATTCCGCTTTAAGTGATTTCCAGTGGAGTGGAGCAGTTCTGTTTGTTTTTGATAGATATAGGGAACTGGACTAAAATAAATGGTTTGCTTCCAACTGACTCAGAATGACATTAATAATTACTAATAGAGACAGCTGCTACTTGCCCAGCATCTTCAACATTGCTAGAAAAGTTTTAAACCACCCTCAGTGTAGCTTTCATAAAAATAATGAGCTCTTGAAAACTAACTGGCCACCTGATGTCAAACATACACACAAACACACTCACCTGAAGTCGTTCTGCATTCTAGAGATGACCTCCATCATCTCAGAGACCACCTCCTCTCTCACATTTGCCTCAAGAGTCTCTCTCTCCTCCCGCTGGCGCTGCACCTCTCTCTTCAACACATCTATGGCCTGCAGTAACGCCTGAGAAAGAGATCAGCCACTTGTTAGCTAGGCAGGTGTAGGGAAGGTTTGGAAAATATGTTGATTTTCTTTGAGACCTTTAAAAGGTTGTGAGGAAGAGAATACCTTCTTCACACTGGTCTGCTTTCATAAAGGCAGACTCGATATGTTGATCTAAATGTGCAAACCTCTTCTCATCTTCTCTTTGACAGAGTTCTGAATCTGCTTTTTAGTGGGATTTGTGAACTGTATTTATCTGCATGGGAATTGAATGCTTCCTGTGGAAGGAATCTGCCAAAAGGGTAAACCTCTCATTTCTCACAAGCAGTTGTTCGTGGAAGAGAGGTGAACATAATGAAGTAAGGAAAATAAATGTATTAAATCCCATTTGTGTGTAAGTAAGATGTTACCTCTGTGTCTAACATGGTGGCATCTCCATCCTCTCCATCACTGTCCTCTACCACACTGTCACCTTCCTCCATCACAGTGCTGTCATTAGACCGCAGCGCTGGCTCTCGCAGGAGGGACAGGATGTACGCCACTCTGGTCTTTGTACACGGGCCCTGGACCAGCTGAAATATGACATGAAGATTGATTTTTTTTTTTTTTTTAGACACATTCCTTCGCCTGGGCGTACTCAGTCACTCTGAAATCACAACATTCAGAAGTACAAGAGTGTGATTCTTACTTGAGTAGCGATAGCAGAGAACTTGAGGGCTTGGAGGGTCTCATCATAGATGGAGGCACATGGATTGATGTTGACCACCATGCTGGAGCTTCCTCGACCACAGAAGAAACCCTGCAGCACCCGGGTCAGTTTGCTGTCTCTGAATGGCACCACCTGAGGGGGCCGTGACCTGCATATGAATGTCAAAATGTCATTCTCGGTAAAACAGCTGGTTCCAAGATGTCTTGTGACCTGACATATGCCAAATTTGGTTGACCTTGTCATGCTTGTTCAAAACAAAGACAAAGACAAACAGTCTTGGTGTAATGAATACAAAATCTTGCTAACAGTAGCCATGACTCAGCAAAATTTTATGGACTATCGTGAGGATTTATGACATCCCTGTAATCACAAACATTTCAGGATCAAACTTGCCTTGTTTGGGAAAAACTACTAGCAAGAGCTGTCATACATAAGGGATTCAGTGATAAGAACTTGGTTTTCAAAGTTAAAATTCAACATAAAGCGGCATCCCCAAGGATCTTCATCTTCTCTTTTATCTGAATCATTATGGAACATCAGTTTCTAGAAATAACAACAACAACAACAACAAAAAAAGTGTTTCATATGAACAGATGCCTGTCTATTTAGGAAAAGGTATTGGGCCACTTCATGTTTTTCAGTTGTAACTTAAAACATGTGGATTCATACAAGAAATTAGACTTTATTGATTGACTGATAATTTGTTTGGAAATTCTTTTTGTCTCATTACAGTCAGACGCACACTTAACATGACAAGGATGACAGAACAAAATAATGTAGCATTTCAGTTTTTTAGGTGAGTGTTGTTGTTATCAGAATATTATCATCCATTATTTCTTTGTTTACTAAATAACAGCAACATTAAGTTGTAAATCAAGCTAATTTACTAAGAATCCCCCACCTCTACCTATTCAGCATTTTTGTTTGCTATTTTCACAACATTTTTGAAAATCAATTCTCAGACTGACACTGTTTCCAGTGCAGGATCAAAAATATACCTGTTGTTCTGGTTGTGCCTCAGAGCAGCAATACAGCGTCCCAGGGTATGGAGGGACGTGTTGATGTTGTTGGCCTCCTTCATCCTCTCCCCATTGCGCTGGTCTTTACAGCGTTCAGAGCCAGCCAGATCACACACAGTCAGTCTGCAAGGAGGGCAGAGAGAGACACACTGCTCTGTTGCCACTTTTTACAAAACACAGACCCTACCTGGATTCCAAACCTGTCAAAACTGAAGTCTACAGATATCCGAGTGTTTGAAGATGACTTACTCGCTGATGCGCAGGGCCTGGCCCGGATCTGCCTCTGGGCGAATGTGCAGCACACGGATGGAGAAAATGCTGTGGCTGAATAGAGGATTAAGGACCCACCAGTAGAGATTAGTTTCACTGAAACTAATAAGATCAGAAACACTAATTTTGTTGCAGCTCTTACTCTAAAGCGCTATTCCTACCTGCGGCTGGAGTTCTGGTTGAGATGAGTGCTGGCAAAGCTCTGGTTACGGCGTCCAGCCCGCAGAATTCTCCAAGCTTCCTCTGCACTTCGGACCTGGATCCAGGTGAGGTCTGTTATAACAATACATAGCACAGAATGAAATTCTCCAGAAACTAGTGTACAGTTAGACTGTACAAGTCATGTTGAGAGGAAATCTGTGAGATGTGAGTGCTAAGTCATAAATATTAAATCAACACCCATAAGCTTGCAAGCATAAGCCAGGTTTTTATAATTACTCAAACTGATCCACTCTCCCTATTAAAAGGGTGCATTATAACAAAACCAAGGAATGGAAAATGGTCTATGGATAATTTAAAGATTTTTTTTTTACACTCATTAAGTAAGATCATTGTCTATTGCTGTGTTTCTAAAACTATGGCATCCAGCCAAACAGGAGAATAACACAACTGCAGTTATAGTGAAGGAAGAGGGAAGAGTGAAAAAGGTAGAGCTTCTAAGCTATTTCCTGCTTAATGAAGTGTGCCACTCATTAAATGGAAGAAGCTCCGTGAGTAATGAGATTCGGCTGCAGGAGTTTTGAACTAATCTACTATGTACTATAGTAATTAAACAGTTTAATGTTCTATAAATATTTTTTATGCAAGAGTGAGTCAGTGTTACCCTTTACATAGGGGTTGCCCTGCTTGTCGTCACTGAGCCGCAGCGTGGCCCTCTTCCGGGGCTGCAGAGAGGGCGGAGCCTCCAGCAGATCGTATAGGAACTCATTGTAGATCTCATAGAAGGACACCCAGACAGAGTACTGCACCCCCTCCTCCAGCTCGTCCCCTCCGCTGTGTGAGAGGCTGTCAGGCTCCAGGCACACACTGTCAGAGTCTGCAGCGAGAAAGTCTGAAATGAACGCCTGATACTCCAGAACAGAAGACTTTCATAATTACTTTGTCAGTGAGATGGAGGTATCTTGCATCATGTCCATGTCTGTCAACAGGTTCATTCAGACCTCCCTAAATGAAATACAAGTTTTCAAGTATTTCCAAGAAGTCCACAGACTTTTGGCCCACCGGTAAACCCATGGAAATTGATTATTTATAAATGTAATGTCTAAAAAAATGGCTATTTTTAATTTAAAATTAAAACTCACCTTCTAGCTGGGTGGCAATGTTACTTGTAGCAGAGAGTCCCGCAATGCCACTGTCCCAGACTGTACTAGTGCCACCTCGGCGACAAGTCTCATCCTATAACACAAAACACAAATATATAATTACAAATGCAAAAAGAGAGTCTGTATTTTTTTTTTTTATCTGTTTTTTGATCACACAGATCTGCTAAAAAGTAGGGTAGAAAGACGGAACAGTTAAGGCTTTTACTAAAGGTAGTTGTTCTGTTCACCTCTTTAAGCAGAGAATCTCTGCGGATTTCCTCGGCCCTGACCTCTCCAGGGTTCAGCTGTCTTACATCCTGATACATGACTGGCTTCATGTCCATGGCTCCGTACAGATGGCCCTGCAGTTTCCTGAACACAGACACCAAAGCCCTGGGCAGGAGGCCTGCCTCTCGACCCACACCTGCAGGTCAGGCGTTACCATTTTAGGCTTTTTGCTGACAATCTCATCAACAGTAACTAACAAATACTGTGAGACTAAAATAAACTTTGAATTATGTACTACCATTAAAACTGACAAAAAGTAGGGACTGCAAGGGTCAGGGACATAGTGCCGTGGCAGTATTCATTTAACTACAGAATGATCATCTAAAGGCAAGTGCTATGCCAGGTGATTGCAAAATAATACTGCAACCCTCCTATAGCTTTGTAAATGTGTCACCAAGTATTATAAGTTGCGAGAGGGACAGAAAAAAAAATCACCTTGAATGGTGTAAGTCTTTCCAGAGTTGGTGACACCATATGTGTAGAGGAGTCTGTTCTCTCCCTGAAGCACATCCTTCACCATCTTCTTCATGGTCCACTCATAAAACTGCTGCTGTGTGGTCTCGGGCCCAAAGATCTAGAAAAGACAGTTAATGTTGAAAACATTTGTGGCCTTTGTAAATACAGATTTTATTACAAATATCTTTATGAGAAAAATTAACATTTACTTCATTTTTTGATGTGTGACTATATGATTACCTTTGTAATTAACACCTCTCTGGGTTAGTAGCTCAGATTTGTGAGCAACTTTTTAAACCATCTTCATGTTACCGTATGTAGGTATATGTCAGTATACATGAAAACATGTGAAAAGCATCTTGTTTTAGCACTTGCATACAGAAGTGGTTCATATGAACTCACAACTGCAGGATAGAATGATTTGAGCTCAGTCTTGTTTGGCAAAAGAGCATAAAACAGTGCAGAACTGAGGCAGTTTGTGCAAATAAATCTGATGTGTATGAATGAAAATTTATGTTCAGAGACTGGCAGTGGGGTGCTACTGAACCCTGCTTTCCATAAGAATTTTTGGTTCAGCCACTCAGCATAACAACGAAAAAAACAAAACAACTATGGATTTCAACCCGTCTTGTGTCCCAACCAAGCTATTTCCCCGCTTTGCAAAAAACACCTTCAACATGGTTTGAGCAATAACAACAATTCAGGATATATTACAGGATGTAAAAACACCCTTTTGACATGTCCACATGTGTGGGCCCTGTACCTTTGAAAAGCTGAACTTGTGCATGCTCTGGGAGATGCCCCTCTCTGCAGTCCTCATGTTCTGCGAGTCCTTTGGAGCTTTGAGCATCAGGGTCTCTTCATTTTGGATATTCACACACCCCTGTAAAATATGCAAAAAGAAAATGTTCTTAATGCCACGTGGTGGTTAGCTTCAATCCTGCTTGATTCACTCATTGCCATTGCACAGCAATTATTGCACAACT
This sequence comes from Myripristis murdjan, assembly GCF_902150065.1. Lineage (NCBI taxonomy): Eukaryota > Metazoa > Chordata > Actinopteri > Holocentriformes > Holocentridae > Myripristis > Myripristis murdjan. Next base: position 27,056,537 of record NC_043993.1, read on the forward strand.
GGCCATATATCATGAAATATCTGAATATCTATGATACCCACAGGAACTGATCCTAGAATAGGTCTAAGAGTGAACTGGGTAAAAAAAAAAAAAAAAAAAAAAAAATCACCCCCATCTCTCATAAAAATCTACAGGAAATACTGATGCCTAAAGTGAAAATAAAGTGGGGAGCCTTACCTGCTCTTCTCCCATGGCCTTTTCCCCCTCAGTAAGTGGTCGGATGCGCAGGTAAACCTTCACTTTCTCAGTGCTCCCCTCATCACTGCTTCCCTGTCTTGGCAAAGCAGGTTTCACTGCTGCTTTCTAGAAAGATGATATCAAAAATTTTGATTTGAAAAGAGGTCTCATACACCCAAAAAATGTCTGATAATAAATTGTTGCACAAGACCTCTGCAAAGCAATTTAAATCACAGCACGTAAACAATAAACCTGTCAAGTCTTACCGGTTCAGTCCTGGATGTGTGGGTTTCTAGGCCCGGGGAGATCATGGAGATCTCGGGCATACGCGGTCTTGTCAGGCCTGTGAGCTCCGCTGCTGTGGACTCAAACACAGCTATCTCCTCCTCGTCTGACGGAAATCCACCCGGTGACAAAATCAATGCCATGTTTACCTGTTCCAGGGAAGTTAAGTCTTCGTGAGTTATTTTTCATTTTAAGCACCTAGTGTTCATGCCTTATTCAAGACCTGGCATGGTGCCAAGGATTTACTCAGGTTCCATGTAAAAATCTCTTATGGCTTTCACATTGACTTCAGGATATAATATGCAACAAAACACTGAGGTTACAACACAGTTTACACAGATCATTACAAAACATTAACTTTTTTGATGTATTAAGATATTACCTGGATTATAATTTTATCTGACTCTGCAGAGGGCATGACTATGAATTATATCAAACTGTAAATAGTCATCACCAATAAGTCCTTTCTAAGTTATTCTTTGAAGGATAGACCCTATAATCAGGCAATTACTGATACATAAGTCTAGGCCTAAAGGAAAGCTGTGATAATAAGCGCTGTTCAGGCAGCTGCTGTAGGAGGATCTTACTCAAACAAGAGGTGTGTCATGAAATGTTCTTGATTTAGAAGCCTGACCTCAGCTTATTAGTGAGATGCTATGAAAACACACTCAGGGGACACACCTAATGCAGCCCACTTTGCCTAACAAAGGCACCTAGAAACTGAAGGGACTGTAAAACTGAGAAAACGACTTAAGTCAATCTCCTGCCCTCCTGAACAAAAGTGCGGACACAGAAGGACTGCAATACACAAATCTACACAACCTTAATGCACTCCTGCAAAACTCATCAGCCTGTGCATTTGAATATCCGCTTTAATAACATTATTCCGGTGTTATTAGCACGCCCGTATTAAAGTAGGAAAAGTATGAAGTCTTATGGGTGAAACTCAACATGAAAATGAAGTCGGTAATCGAAACACGCCACAAAAAAAAAAAAAAAACTGTAAAAAGGTCATTACAAGTGTTTTGTGATGGCAACTTGAACTTAAACTAGCTAAATGCATACAATAAGTCACACACAAACAAACAGACAAATAAACGAGCAAAGCCGAGGCTGTGGTCGTTGGCTGAGTTAGCTGGCTATAAGCAGTATATAATATGGTAATAGGTGTATTTAAAAGTATATTTTACAGTTTTTTCCTGAGAATAACCCACCGGAGGTCAGACGTTAGCTTAACTCACCTCGACGTTGAGCTCTTCGATGACTCAGCGAAGTCCACAGCAAATTACCTAAATATTTACTCTGTATCTCCTCAAAGACCAGATAGCTAGACACTTAAAATCACAGATAATAAGCTTATATTGTGGCAAAACCTGTAACTTTGCTCCTAAAAGCCCATGGTGTGTCTGTTGCCGTCCGACCTGAACTCACTAAACAACCCTCACCTGACGGGCGACGTTGATTTTCGAACATCGCGCTGCCCGTGACGAACCGCTCACTGATTGGCTAGAGGCAGCCCAGCCTGTCCTCTCATTGGCTACGGCCGTTTTGACTCGCAAGGTGCGCCTTCCAAACATCGCCTCCTTCAACAAAGACGGCTTTGATGAGTTCCTGGACACGGACATATTATTATATAAACACACGTGGGCCTGATACTTCTGGCATCCCAAAAATTACACACACACACACACACACACACACACACACACACACACACACACACACACACACACACACACACACACACATACTATCGATAATTCAATTTTGCTGATGTGAATTTAACCCTCCTAATTATCTTTGTAGCCCAGTAATTTTAGGCCAAAATTGGGGTCAACCTAGGACAAATTGCAAGAGAAGCAAACTCAACTGATTTTGTATCCTCAGTTTGTCCTGAGTGAGGGGAAAAAAAGTCCCAGGAAATCCCATTGGTGGAAAGTTTTGAAAATCACCTATTTATGACCACATATTACCAACAAACACTGTTTTTAACACACAGGGGAAAGGGTTCAAAATTTTACTTTCAGATATCACTATAAAAATTCACAAGTTGATTACACACACAAAGACAAGAAAAAAAGTCAATTACAAGTTCTTTGAATTATTCTGTTTACACATGCATATCACACATTATCAATATATCATATTTAATTCAAGGTTAAAACCTTGAATTAAAAGGTTACTATATATATAGTAACCTTTTAATTCACTGTTTAAATATCTGTTCTGGCATTTATTCCTTATATTCCTTATTAGGGCATATCAAATCAGATAATGTGTGATATGCATGTGTAAACAGAATAATTCAAAGAACTTGTAATGTGACATTTGGGAGGTAAAAACATGATTTCCACAACAAGTTTAAGGTATAAGGCGGGTGGGTGGAGACATGTTCCATTTAAAGGACCATATAGGCATTCAACAAGACATATGAAATACCTGACACACAAACTTGGGTAACAATTTTTATTGTAATCATTTTCTGGAGGCTTAAATGGCTGGAGTAAAGTTGGCCTCAATTGATATATATATATATATATATATATATATATATATAAAAACCTGTTAAAGAGAAAAAAAAATGAAGGTAACAGGAGGGTTAGGGTCTTTTTACTGTTGCATTCTCTGGCCCCGATCGTGGCTCTGAATATCAGTAGCTTAACTGTGCCGTATATCATAAGTTGTAATGTTGTAATTCTGTTTGAATAACCTGGAAAACGAATTAACTAAAATAGCTTAGAATCTTACTTTTTTTTCATTTAATGGGATCAGCAGTAATCTTTTTTTTATTATTTCTTTTATTTTTTTTTTATATTATTATTTTTTTATTGACTTGTAGAGGGAACATCTACTATTTTTGGCTGCATCCAGTTTTCAAATTATTAATTGCACATTTATTTTAGCATTTAACTTCAAATTATTAGACTTAGACTTAGACTTAGACTTAGACTTCTTTTATTGTCATTGCACAAAAAAACACAGCAGTGAGATTTTGGCAACGAAATGTCGTTGCTTGGCTTCCGGATTACAGCAGAGATGGAATTGTGGGACCGTTTAGGTATATATAAATATAAATATTATACATAAATATAGTCTATATAACTGGTATGATATGGTCTATATAACTAGTGCTAAAAAACAGGAGCTAAATAGTAATGAGTGCAATTGAGATTATTATGTTATGATGTTTGATTTTTTATTGTCTGTAAAATTTCACACATCCCCAAACCATAAACAGTCTTGCACAATTTAACTCAAGCATTAATAGGAAAGAATTTGCCCTTAGAATAATGTCATAGGACTAAAACTGATTCCGTTTAGTGTTGTAAACGGGTAAATGAACTAGTTAAAATGATAAAATAGAAAGGTGCAATACTTCATGAAGGGATATGTTTGGGAAAATCCAATATCAAATTCACTGAGGATTGTGTATTAACATGCTGTTCACTGATAAAATTTTTTAGGAATCCATATCATAACAAAATGACATCTAAACATATAATTGTAAAACCCGATAGCAAAAATAGTTCAGTTTCACACAAAGCTGCAACAAAAGTCTGGTCTGAGGAAGAGATTTCATTAAAAAAAAAAAAAAGCAATGTGTTCATTGTGATCCATTGATAGTTGACTAGATCAGATGTCTGGGCCTCTGAAATCTTGTCCACACTCAGTGTTTTGCTCTATATTGGTGCTGATGCTCAGGATATCAACTCGACTGTGTGCATTTTGGAGCCTCTGTTTCTGCACACTGTGCCGAACGCCATAGCAAAAGTAGATGAGCAAACCTGTTTAAAGAAACATAATTTATTGTTATACTCAGTATTTTTTCTTCACATTTGATTGTATTTTATGAGAATCTGTTTTTCATAGCAACAATAATTCTCCCGTACCTACTGCCATCCAAATTGCATAGCGGATCCACGTGTCTGATCCCAGCTGAACCATCAGGTAGACGTTGATAAAGGTGCTAAGAATGGGAAGCACGGGTAGAAAAGGCACCTGTAAAGTTAAAGAACAGGTCATTTTTGTACACTGTGTGGCAATGAAGTTAAGCATTAAGGCGCTGGTGGCACATGTTCTTTCATCAAGGTCTTTAACCCATGGAAAATGAATAGGTGCCCATTCATTTTCCATATTCAACCTCATTCTATCTCTGAAGAAAGAAGTGATTGTGGTTAAGTTGAAGAATCTCTGTCTGTCTGTCTGTCTGTCTGTGGTTCGATTATCTTGACAACCGCTCATCCCGTCGACTTCAAACTTGGCACGTGTTGCCGAGGATCCAAGGAAATGCAGTGTCGAGATTGAAGTTGTCTGGATGAATGGTTTGTCAAAATGATTCTCCAGAGAGCTGCAAGCAGCAACACCGGAGGCCAAGCAACAGGCCCGCTCCGAACAGGCAGGTTTGAAATGGGCACTGCACTGGTGAATGTGAAAAGCCGATGAAGTTTGAGGTAGGTCACTGATGGAGAAGTGCTTGTGTGGCCAGCAAATCAGTAAACAAGTCAAGCTTGTGTACTTCAGAATGGATTTGGATTTGCTGCTTGATGCAGGCATGTAAAAAAGAGGGTATTCTGTCTATCTAACAGGGCAGTGTCTTCTTGCAAAAGCTGGAGCCATCAGTGAAAATGTGCATGTATATTTCTCAAGGTGATTGCAAACAGTGATCAAGTGGTACTATCTGAGTGCACGGTATATGTCTGGCAAGTGTAAAAGGAAAAAAAAATTGAGTATAGCCATTCGAAACTTCTGTAGACTAAAGGAATAAATGTCTCAAAAACAGTGTCTGGAGAATGGTTTCATCCAGTGTTGGATTTATCATTAGCTCGAAAGTGATTTTATCATTACTTTTTTAAATCAAATGCCACCTAATTGGCCAGATAACAATGTGGACGTTTTTAAATGTAACATTATGACAGGCAACACCAGAGCAACAAAGACACAATTTGCCTGTTCAGAAGTTTTGTATCTGCATGCAGTCAGAGCCTCTTCCTCTGCCCACTGGCAATGGAGAGCGACCCATCAGCCAAGATCCTTGTAGTGTAATCCGCTGCCAGCAACTGTCAGAAACTGCACTGTTCACTCCAGTTGCCAAGGAGTATGAAATGGCAGAAGTTTCCCACATTATAGAACAGGCTTCTTATTGAATCAGGGCCAGAGCCTGGGTTTCTACTGTTAGGAATGATTTCCAACTTAGAAATCACAGTTAGTAATTTCGATAATGATTCTTCACAGACAGAGACATGTAAATCTGAAACTATATTACTACAGTGTGCACCTCACAAAATAGTACTTTAGGTAGATGTCTCAGAAGTGTACCATGAAGGCAGCTTTGGTCGTGCTCTGTGGTTGTCTCCAGATGATTATGATAATGAGGACCAGCACCAGTGCAATCACAGTAACACACAGCAGAATCCACCACTCCTGGGCCTGCAAGGAGTCTGCACCCTCAGTTATGAAGAGACTTAAAATGATAGCTAAAAAGACTGGAGGGAACACAGATTATGGTTAATGATTTCAGTTTAAGCATTGGTTTCATCTGCACACTGGATGTGATTGATAGAAGATGCCAAGAAGATCACTCACTGATGAAAACTGTGAAAACCGACACATTTTTTGACGTTCGAGCAGTGGCTTGTGGAGGAGGGTGTATAACTCCAGTCACTGTGAATGATTCCGCCTTGCTGCAACTTGAATCCTCGCTGAGATCTGCTTGGTACCTATAATAGTGAGAAAATATTAATAAACATTGCCTTAACATTGGACTCCTACTATATTCTTCATTTTCATACATAAAGAGGGCATGTGGGACTGGTGGCTTTTCCCTCAAGTCAACTAATTTGTTTCTCCTCATCATCAAATCATAGCCTGTAACTGGTAAAGATTTTTTAAACGATGCCACACACATTTCCATTATTGAAAGTGATTATGGTGAACTTTACCTTAATATGAGAATACACACTGCAACAAGTGTGTAGGCAAAGAGGGTTCCAATTGACATCATGTCCACCAATGCCTTCAGGTCGAATAATAACGCCATGATAGCTGCAAAGACAAGCACACAACATAATCCATTTTTTCCTCTTCAGATTAGTTTAATAAATCACATTAGAGTAATAAATCACATTAGAGGACTTCATCAGTGTCATTCAGCGGGAATTGTGTCCCTGGTGCCAGCATGTTGAGCAAAAGAGACTGATTTCCAGTGCACTATAGCACCTCTAGTGGACAAAAGTGATATTGGGCACATTTAAATCGGGGCCAATTTAGGGACCCAACACTGGACTGAGGGCCACCCAAGAACAAAGGGAACACAAAATAATTCCAGAGCAAATCTTTTCTCTAATAGCCTTTTCCAGACTAAAAGTCACGCTATTTGTGAATCATGTGGGAAATGTTATGTTGTGAAAAAAAAAAACTTATTTGGAGATGTTTTAATGACCAAAATGAATTTTTGCAATTTATTTTTTGGAAATGGTTTGCAGTCAGTTATGTAAAATACAATACAATTAACTGCTATCGTTAACTACAATTTGTAGTTAATGAGGTTAAAACAGATTTGTGAAAACTGACCGCCGGGAGGTTAAGCCTCTTGAATTGTTAAAACTTAGTAGCATTCCTTGCACATCAACTTTTTGGGAGGAGAGGCTGGGGAGAGAGAGGACGCTGCGATGCTGCGATCAGCACTCAACCTTGACACATGCAACACACTCATATCCAGTGAGCTACCAGGACGCCCTGCCCATGAATTTGTAATGCTTTATGTTAATCTCTATTTGCATGGCATTTGCCTGCTTGCAGATTAGGGACATCACTTCATAACAAAGCAACGGTAGCTCCATTTCCTCTGAAACATCCTTTTCTCCTCGCTGACACAAAGACACGATGGCCCCGGCTGCTGTCTCACGAGTCATAAACGACTTGTGAGATACCTAGCTGCCATGCAACCACGCCAACTTGACAGCTTAGCTCGGGGGGCACAGGTTTATCATCGTCAAAAGTAAAGTAGTGTGTGATTTAGGCTGCTTTAAAACTGTATTGGAAGTGGACAAAATATAACACATGCATTTCATCATGTCACCCAGAAACCACCAGAAATGTTTCTGAGGGCTGTCGTTGGCCCACAGGCCACACTTGCCTGATTTAAATAGAAAAATACTTCACATATTTTACCACACTGCCACAACAGTTGTATAGTATTTATGCAAAATTGGATTCAGAAATACTTTATTGATCCCTGAGGGAAAATTTGGGTGATTGGTTTATTATGCATGTTTTTATCACTTGGAGCAAATGTGGACGGCTTCAGCAATGAACATTACGCTTCATAGAGGCTGTTTTACCTGCTACGACCCCAGATGCCAGGGTAGCAATGACAGGACTTTGTCTCTCACTCATTTTACTGAGAGGCCTGAAGAGCAGCCCGTCCCTGGCCATGGCAAAAAGAACACGCGGCATCGGGAACATGGATCCCAGTAGGCTGTGGAGAAGAGGCTTTCGTCAGCAGATTTCATCAACATCAACCACAATTTGGTTATTCACATTATATGCTTATGGTTTTCATTTTGACTCTCAAATACTGATGTCAGTGATCTCCCACCCAGGAAAGAAGAACAAATGGGCTATTGTTTAAAAATGGTCTCGACAAACTACCCTGGAAACTGAAAACTGAACATCTGGTTGTTATGTAGCAGTTATGTAGTGCTTGCTCAAGCATGTTTAGACTGGAATTCCTGATCGGTTTTACTTTGAATTACATGATCATGATTTGGGAAGCTGAGCTGGGTTTTGCTCATGCCATAGATTATATCATACCTCGTTGATAGTGCACAGAGGGATCCTACAGCCACAGCATATTTTGCAGGGCCCCAACCAATATACGTGAAGGCCACAGGCAGTGGGCTGTGGACACTGAGCAAATAGTACGGCATCATAAGAGTCAGGGCCGCAGACACACCAAAATAGGCAAGGAAGCAGATGAGGAGGGAAGCCACAATTCCCAATGGGATGGACTTCTGAGGGTTCTGCACCTCCTCTCCTAAGAGAAAGCACATTGTTTGTTACACTATGCCTTTGTATTGTGTTTCATAATCCACTAATATGCTCCTTTGCAATGCACACTCATGTAATGTATCCGTAAATGCAATCACTGTATACTTTTAACAGTGTATCTATGGTAAATTGCATTATATCATGCAATATCTCTTTTCTCATATGCACATTACACATGTATGTATGCTTATTTGTTTTAACTGCACCGACATAAAGACAAAGTTCTATGTGTTTTCTATTATGATTCTTGCAAATAATGTTTTTTTTTTTTTTTTTTTTTTTTTTTCCTGCTTTGCATTTCAAAGCTTGGTGTTATATGAAAATGCCATGCCGACGACTTCCCTCAGTTTACCTGTTGTGGCGATGCAGTCGAATCCAACAAAAGCGTAAAAACAAGTTGCTGCTCCTGCTACAGTCCCCTCGAAGCCGAAGGGGAAGAATCCACCATGACCAAAGCTGGAGGTTTCATTCAGTGATGTCAGGTTTCTGAAAAGAATTAAAAAGTAGTTTACTGGCCAATCAGTAATGTTCAACTGATTGATAATTGAGTATTTTTAATGACTGTTTTATTTAACTCATTTTTAAAACGCTATTAAAGAGTAACTGAACCCCAAACAAAATCTGTTCATAGCCGGATATCTAATGACAAAAAGGCACACTGCTCAGTGAGGTCATCACCTGCTGTACCCTGTGGAAAGTTACATTACCTGGCATCAAAGATCAGCCAATAGCAGATTTGGGATTGAGATTTAGTGACCCAGTAATATTAACAGTGGCATACATTGAGAGGCTAACACACAACATAGTGTATGCTTCTAAGGCACAGCAACAAAAACACCACTGGATGTGAGACGTGAATAATATGTTACAATGTGTGTACGGTGTGGAAGTGTGACTGTCTCAATGTTGTAAACGAAGAAGAAGAATCCTTACTCATATCCATTTAGGATAGTGTCTCCACTAATGTACCAGTTGTTTATGTCCCCCTTTATGAAGCCAGAGACGATAACAAACAGCAACACCAGGATATTTACTGTCGTGAAAACCTTATTTACAATGGCTGATTCTTTAACACCAAATGCAAGAATCCCTAGAAAGGAAACACACAGAGGATATGCCGATAAGAACGTGAATACAGCCTACCTCAAATAACCAAGCACACATGGAAAAGGTTGTTAAGAAGAATAAACTTAGAACACAATTCTGAAAATGTATTAAAATTTTGGACAAGAGCTGATGCCCAATAAGGAAAAGAAGCACACATAAACACATTCGGAAAGATCTGAATTTCATACGTAAAATACAAATGGCATCATTTTGGATATGTGTGTATCTCCAAAAAATATCCCACAAATGTTAACATTCATTTGAATAAATATTATGATAATTTGTGCCAGTTTACTTGTTTTATGTTGTTGTTTTTTTTCTAATGAAGCTCATTTGGCAAACAAGTCAGTTGGCAAGTGTGACGTTTTGCATAAACAAACAAACAAACAAACAAAAAAAAAAGGATTGGGGAAACCTGCCTGCCAGCAGCATTATGAGAGCAGCTGCAAAGAAGTCTGGGTAGGGAGCTAATCCAGGTAAGTCCATTGCAGCCTGTTTGCCCAGAGAGTTGGCAATGACATTTCCAATGAGATCATCAAAGGTTCCACTCCAGGCTCTGGCAACACTCGATGTCCCTGGAAAAATAAAGGGGAAGAGAACAAGCGGGAGATCCAGCATGCAATCACAGAAACAGGGCAACGAGAGAGACCACCAGCATTGCAGGCAACTGTAACCAGCAATAAGGAGTGCAAGGTCCAGAAGCACTCCCAGACAGGGGGATAAGGTGAGAAAATGTATATTCATGAGATCATTGTGTAATATGGAGCAAGTTTAAAAAAAAAAAAAAAAAGACAGGAGGGAAATAAGGACACGAAAAGGTGAGGAGTTTCTTGAGGAGAGGGTCATATGCTACTGCAGGAGAGGAGAGTCTGCAGTTCTGACTGTGAAAGTCAGTGTGAGGCAAAGAGGAAGAAGAATTAGAGTTGGCTGCAGTGATGGCCAGGTCATTGAAGTGTTCAGTCCCTGATGGTCGCAAGACATGGGTTACAGTTTAGGGCCCTTTCAAGTGGTGGCCCACCAGCCAAATCCAGAAACCAGCAACTTCTAAGTGGCCCAGAAAGCTCGAATAGAATAGACTGTTTTTATAAAAACTGTAATATTTGAATTAAAATATTACTTGATAAAAATATTTGTGAATAGCAATGATATTGTGCAGCCCACATACAGCACTACAAGCATCGTCTAAAATCTGTAAGCAGTCAGGAAGCACGAGAAACACCAAGATATCTTTCACAAATCAGCTTTTTTCATGTTATCCAATTTTGACCATGCACGGTACATTTTCAAAGCATCTGATTATTGACAGTCACAAGCAAGCAAGTGCTCTGCTGAAATATGTCACCCTGAAATGTAAAACTGATAATGAACACTTTCGGTTCAACCCTTCGAGGACTGGAAACCACAGCCAAATCCAAACGTCAAACCAATATTTTTAATTTGTAATTACTGTGCTGTGGCTGTAGAAGCATATAGCATTCATTTCAAAAGTGGAACAATAAACATTTGTGCTTGTTACTTTTTGATGAAAAATTTGTCATAACCAAAAGCTAAAAAAAGGGTTTTAAATAGGCTGCTGAAAATGTGTCACCCATCTACATTTCCTGGTTGTAAAATCTGCACCAAGTAAATTTGTGACTGAATAGCCCTGTTCTAGGGCTTAATCAAGGCCCCCTTTGAAGGGAAGTCAGGAGTGGAGAGGAATATTTTAGGAGAAAAACCAAGTGGGCTGCATCATCTTGGATGCAGGGGTTGATGAGAGCAACCAGGAAGCTCAGCCAGCAGGGAGTTGGAGCGAAACACCGTCATCCAGAAGTCACAGTTTTGAAGCAGGATTTGGATTTATAGAAATTAATTTTTAAGGTGACAGGCAAAACTTTATTTTAACAGATTATCATTTTCCTCACCTATGACATAAGACAGCAGCAGGTTCCAGCCTGTGATAAAGGCCCATATCTCCCCAACGGTCACATAGCTGTACAGATAGGCAGAGCCAGTCTTGGGAACACGAGCTCCAAATTCAGCATAACATAGGCCTGCAAAGATGGAGGCTACTGCCGCTACCAGGAAGGAGATAATGATGCTGGGCCCAGCCACCGCTCTGGCCACTTCTCCTGACAGCACATACACACCGGCTCCCAGTGTGCTGCCAACCCCGAGGGCCACCAAGTCAAGTGTGGTCAAACATCGCCGAAAGTTTGACACCTCGCCCTCCGGCTCCAGGGGTTTTCTACGAGACAGGCTCTGGAGGAACAGCAGTATCTGTGCCCCAGACATCCTAAAATCAAGACATAATGTTCACTGTTAGGATCATTTGAGGGAAAATAACATTGCATGTGGCATACTAGAAGATGGGCACAAGAGCACATATGTGAGGCGTATGTAACATACATGTTCAAGAGTTGGTGCAGGTTTCTTTACATGCTTTGTGAACAAATTGCCCTCTGAAACAGTTAAATGTTGGTTGTAAAAGTGTGAAAAGAAGAAACCACAACTGTCCTTGATCTATATGGTTTGAACACAGTACAATGTTGTTTCTACTAAACCTAAATACAAAAAAAAAATGAACTTGAACTCCAACTTGTAACCAAAGAAGTTACAAGGAGATTTCAGAACGCCCAGCTTAAAATAAACTATGAAGTAAATAACAAACTTACAAAGTGCACAATTATAATTTGGAATATAAAACAGAAAGCAAATGAAATTGTGATGGGCAACCAATTTCAATTCTGATGACTACCGAGCAGAATAAAGTGAAGCTATTATTATTCAGTTTTCTGCACCACAATGTGTATGTGCACAGTTTTGTATCCTTTTTGTACGGCTCCATCCTTTGTATTTTATTATAATGTTTTATATGTAGTGCATGGGAAGATTTTTTACAATCAGTTTCATAAAATAAACTGAGTAGTTGTGGTATACAGTTACAGAAAACTAAAATGCTGAAACTCAAGGATGCCATGTCTCAGAAATTATGTTTTGTTAAGTTTTGCCCTGCGTTCCAATACCCATACTACCATACTATTTAGTAGGGAAAAAAAGAATTAGTATGTCCCAATACATACTAAACTACATACTTTGTAAGGGCAGCTGCAGTACATACTAAAAGTAAAAAGTATAAGTATGCGATTTGGAACGCAGCGTTGTTCTTGTGTCTTGTCTTGTGACTTCTTCTTCTTTTTTTTTTTTTTAAATCCCACTCTCCTCTTGTGTCAGGTCACTTGCCCTTCCCCTTGTGTGTTTCCCAATGGTCTGATTGTCTGCCACACCCTGATTGTTTCCACCTGTTTCCCATTACCTTGTGTGTGTATATAGTCTGTGTTTCCCTTTGTCCTGTGCCAGTTCGTCCTGTTTGGTCATGTATTCGTCCTTGCTTCATGTCAAGTCTTGTCAACTCTCGTCAAGTCTCGTCAGATTTTGTATTTCCTTTGATACTTTGCTTTGTTTTTTCCATTGTCAAGTTTTCATGTGTCTTTGATACTTTTGTCTTGCCTTTGTTTTTAGTAATTCCTCTTTAAGAGTGATTTTCTGTTGCTACTTTTGTTATAGTGAATTTCAGTTGATACTTTTGTTATTACAAGACTATTAATTTGAGCTCTCGTCTGGAGTCGTGCGTTTGGATTCAATCCTCGTAGTAATAGTTCTGACAAAGGATGCCCTCCTTTTTTAAAAATCAAGTTTTTAACCTTTAATCATCTCAGCTGACGGGATGGTGCTTCCCATGTCATTAGCACCAGCTGTATTGCTTGACTGTGTTATTTAAAAAAAAAAAAAAAAAAATCGAGATGACTCATCCAAATAGCTGCTTCACATGAGCAGTATAACTAAGCAATTTGCTTAATGATTTTTAGGAAGATTAGACAACTATGGTACAGGTTTTACAAGTGTTGCAAGAGGGATTTCCTGGTTCTGTGTACACAAAGCTGCCCCACATGAGTGTTTTTATTTCCAGAAAATCAACAAAACAAGCTCAAAATGGCTGCTTCAAATGAACAGTAACAGTGTAATGTGAGATTCTCTGAAAAAAATTTTTTTTTTACATGGATACATTATCAAATACAATACAAATTATGAGCCAGTGTGAACAGGTGGGAGCGGGACTGTATTCATAGAACTGAAATACTAAATTAAGGTAGAGTGTAAGTTATATCTAAGCCATTTTAAGGCATGAAGGGACATTTTTCATGGACAAAAATAAACATGTAATAGTAATAATATGTAATTAACAGAAAAAGGGTTTTTAGGGCTTGAATCAATCATTGGAGGGTGACTTTAAGTCTGAAAATTATCTAAGTTTGTCTCATAATTCAGTTACTTTACTCCTACATAATTCAAATGAGTTTGCAGAAATAATAAATATGAATATAGTATTTTTATTATCATAAAATGGAATTAGTATAAATACACTTGAGTTATATGTACTCAAATCCAAAGTCTATTTTTCAGCTTTAATCACTTGAGGTAATAAATATTTTAAGTCAAACATTTTATTCACATTGTTTGATTTGAAGTAACATATTCTACAGAGAAATAAAATACAAATATTACAGGTCTTATCAAACAGTCTAATTTATGTACAAATATTGTTAAAGTACTATTTTACTTTACTCATCCTTGTTTAGACACCTGATTATGAATTCACTGAGAGCTTTACTTTTTATGTTAAAGATGAAAGAGTGAGGACATGTATGGATCTGGAACTAAAGCTCAAACTGAGATTATGGTTGAGATAATTATTGCTCATAATTGTAAACAGGACATCCTTACCTTTCCGTCTTATGCTCCGGTGTGCTGCTGTATTTTAATCTGCTCCCATTCCTTGTGAACTTCTCTGTTAACAACCACTGCTTCAGGTACGCAGAACATTTTTTTACACATAATGTTACATTTCAGACATATGTGCTATTTCTCGAAAAGAGAGCCCTGGCATGATTTGTTTGAGAGCTCTGCTGGCATCTGAGGCGATCACTCATGTCAGAGGGACGATATGACAGAGGCCCTTACCACGAACTTCACTTATTCCCACCACTGAAGACGGAAGGTTTCATTTTCTTGAAGTAACTGGTAAACTTTTTCAGAATGAAGGAAACAATCATAATCTCAGTGACTGGTAATAATGTATAGATGTGCTAGTTGATATGAAAAGTTAGGAATTGATTCACAATTTCACTGTTAAAATATGAACACAACTTTCACCTGGAGAAATACAATGTGATGCAGGTGCCTGACACTTTCTAATATAACAATGTGCTAAAACTTTTTCCATAGGTGTAAGTAGATTGGTGAAATCATTCAAAAGTTTTGGTCAAGCGGAAAGTTAAAAAAGTTTTTTGTGGTTTGTGTGTTTGTGTATGTGTTTGTGTGTGTGTGTTTATCATTGGTCTTTTTTTTTTTTTTTTTTTTTGTACTTAAACATGATAAAAGATTTCTACCATGAGCCCTTTGTCTACAGCGTCACCTTTTACGTGGTTACTAGTTGAAACTCAAGACTCTAAACCCATTAACACCAGGGTACAAAACACTTTGTTGCAATTTTGGTTAAAGATTACAAACCCAAAATCCAACTTTGAGTTTTTAATCCCTGGACGTTGTGCTCTGTCTTTTCCTCAGTCCCCAATCTTCCTCCCGCTGCATCTCTTTTTCTTTTCTCTAGGCTGAGGAGAGAGGAGGGAGGTCTGAAACATCTGTCACATCTGCAGGGCCACCTGCTCTTTTGACCCCTTTCCCTCAGCTAGAATATATAAACTCTTTTTGTTTTGTCATGGCTGAATTGGATTTTTAGTGTGAATTAACAATCATAAGCTTGGAAACAGTGAAGATGTGGTTGCTGCAATATCTGAGTATTCCCTCCAGTAATATTTGTTATTGACAGTTAACCTGCTATTGTGATTATTTGTGCTTGATGGTAAAGCATGCATTAGTTGGTTTCACGGTCTGAATCTACCACCTGGGGGCAGTATCCTCAGCTTGGCACCAGGCACCCCCACTATCGGTTGTGGAAACTGCGAAGCTTTCAGGAACTCCCGGGCTCGTGATCTTCCACGGACCAGATAGGCCTGCAGCAAGTCAACATGTTGTAAACTGTAATTGTTTTGAATAGAGACATCTGCTCAGCAACAAATTGAAGATGCATCCATCGGAGCGTGAGGAGAAGTGTTTGAGGAACATAATGCTGCAATCCATTGCTTCCAAGGGGTTCACCGTGTTACAGCTAGCTAGCTGAGCAAATGCAGCGTGAGATTAAACTGGCCTGCAAAACTGATCAGCGGATGCCAAGACCACGCTTCTATACAGAATAATGTAAAGGAAATTGTCTGTGTATATCGAAGCTATGCTCCTAATAAAGTTTTAGTTTTTCATTGATACAGGGTACAAAATCATGTTTTGCACTGAGACTGCAGAACTTTAAAATCCAGACTTTGTTGAGAAGAAGAAGAATCATAAAGTATCAAACCACTTCATACATTAGAGGCACTTTTGTGACATAAAAATGATGCTTACATATTGGACTACTCATAGACATACTCGAAGAAGATGTGATTGTTGTGTTTGTACTATTATAGACAAATACATCCTATTATACCACTGGGAATATTTAGGGCCGTGGGTATAAGTTAACATCCATTTTCACAACCTCTAAAGTGACATAAATGGTGTCTTTTACTTAATATTCTATAGAGGCAAAGCAATTTGTTAGTAACTGAAAGTAATTAATTTGCATGATTGTGTTGTTGTAATCCTGTGGTCGTTCTCTAATAATAAAGCCACTTGGGGTTGTGATCACTTTAGTTTAGTGGGAGAGAGCTGTGATTGGACTTAATTAGTTTGGGGAAATGGACTACCCCACTCCCTGTTAATGATTCATCTGGAGAAATAGGCTCAGAAGCTGATACCATTGTCCCAGGGACTCATTCAACACACTGGATTTGTTGGGAAAAGGAGCTGAAAACTGCATAGAGGACCTGCTATTTAAAGCTATAGATGTGCATTTAAATAGCATCAACAATTTAGGCGGTAAGTTTGATCCTTTGAGTATTATTTTCCACATTTGATCTTTTCACTGTTTTACTTTATACAGATGCATTCAAAAGCACTAAAATAGCTGCCTCCTTTTCAGCTAGTTTGTGATCAGGTTTATTAAGAACTGATGATATTATTGCTGTTAATAACTTCACTCTGCGGATTTGCACTTTAAAAATCACTGAGTTGATGTCTTATTCTAATAACCCAAATTATGTCAGTAGTTTTAACATTTTTCCCCATCTGCATTTGAAAATGGTAGATGGATGTCATAATTATGCTAGTTAATTGTATTTCTGCTAATGCTTTCATTTGTGAATGTACAAAGAGGGTAATTAATGCAGGCAGGCCAAATTGGAAATTAATGTGAAGACGTTAAGAGCCTTTGCTTTTGTTAATGAGGGTCTTCTACCATACAGTCTTTATAAACTGATAACGTTAATGAGACATTTTTCACCCCAAACAACAGAAATGAGAAATTAAATGAAATTATAAGACGCTATGCCAACAGCCTTTGTATACCCTTAAAATGGCAAGAAGTGGCTCCAGCAGGCCTTGCTTCATTAGCACAGTTCTGCCCTGGCATTTTTCCGGGGTTATTAGCCAGATGCAGCAGGGGCTGCTATCACATTTCTCCATGGTGACTGAGTTCACTGGCCACAGCATGAGACCGAGCATTTACAGGAAGGAGGGTCATTAGAGTGTGACTCCTCTCTTGGCTGATGTAAATCCTGAGCCTATTTCGCTTCAGATGGTATTTTCAAGTGTGTGTGGATTTTTGATGATACAATGAAACAAGCAAATAACATCCATTTATATTTTTCCTCTTTCCGGCAGTCATTCACATCAGAGCAAACATGAGTAAGACAAAACAGCACAGCAGACGGATTCAAAAGAGGAGATAAGACTGAGAATATCTTCACACTGGGGATTTATAGAGATCAGTCTTACCTGAGGAAAAAAAAAGATGAGATTTGCCCTGTATTATCTGCTGCTCCTGGGGTCCAGTTATGTCATTTCAACATATGGGCCCCATCAGAGAGCACAGAAGACAGGTGATATTCTCCTAGGGGGGCTTTTCCCAATACACTTCGGTGTTGCATCTAAAGACCAAGACCTGGCAGCTCGGCCAGAATCCACACAGTGTGTGAGGTAATGATGTCTGTGACTTCTTATGCTGTATGTAGACAAACTATTCCGCATGCAGGGAGAATAAACAAATAAACCGCCATGTGATTAATAACACATTATACTCACCTGAATCCGTGTCATTTTGCTCTTGCAGATACAATTTCCGTGGATTCCGCTGGCTCCAGGCCATGATTTTTGCAATTGATGAGATTAACAACAGCAGCACTCTCCTGCCCAACATCACACTTGGATACAGGATCTTTGACACATGCAACACGGTGTCAAAGGCCCTGGAGGCCACGCTTAGTTTTGTGGCCCAAAATAAGATTGATTCCCTTAATTTAGATGAATTTTGTAACTGCACCGATCACATCCCATCAACTATCGCAGTAGTAGGAGCATCTGGATCTGCGGTCTCCACAGCAGTTGCAAATTTACTGAGCCTCTTTTACATTCCCCAGGTGAGCCACTGAACAGTGTCATAGTTTTTAATCTACAGCAAAACGCACACAGATGAGCTTGCATAAAGATTCAGCTCTTGCTGCCTTTTAAACCCTCTGTGTGTTCCATGCATGATCAAAACACACTTATCTGTGCAGTATTTATATTCCTGTAGGAAATCACACTTTACTGGTTAAATAGTAAAATAAGTTATAACAAAAATAGTAGTTAGTCAGAAATAGTCACTAGATATTGAATTATTGAAATAGTGAAAACAACAGTTTGCCCACATCAGCGCTCCATCTAGATTCCTTAATGCTCTCAGGTGGTGTTTGGAGGCTCAAAACACCACCTTGGCTCATTAAAGAATAGATGGAACCATGCAGTGTGCAAACTGTTGTTTTCACTATTTCATAAACTAAGGATAATCATTTCAGAGCTTATTTGAATGTACTGGCTGGAGGTTCATGCATCTTGTAGCAGTCAATAATGTAATAACTACTGTTATTGTAATAACCGTCAATAATGTAGTAATTTACCCATTCTTAATGCAGGCCCAATAAAAATAGCTAATGTTTTAACTTACCAATCATGTAACAAAATTTCTGAACCAATAACATAACAGCGTTTTGTGCATACTGTAAAAAGGTATTACATTTTTCACTAGTTATCACATTATAGACTTTTTTTTACATTAAGAAAATAGAAAAATGAAAAACATTATTAGCAGTTATTACATTAATGGAGGTTTTTACATTATTGGCTGCTACACACATAATTACTGTTCAGATTTAAATAGTGTTTATTTCTCCAGTCAGCATCATTTTTAAAGTAATACCTGTACACAACACATAAACATTTGATGGATTATCTGAAATGTGTCCTGTTTCAGATCAGCTACGCCTCTTCCAGTCGTCTACTGAGCAACAAGAACCAGTACAAGTCCTTCATGAGAACCATTCCCATAGACGAGTACCAGGCCACTGCCATGGCAGACGTCATCGAGTACTTCCAGTGGAACTGGGTCATTGCAGTGGCCTCGGATGATGATTATGGACGCCCAGGGATTGAAAAGTTTGAGAAAGAGATGGAAGAGCGAGACATTTGCATTCATTTGAATGAACTTATTTCTCAGTACTTTGAGGATCACGAAATCCAAGCCCTGGTTGACAGGATTGAGAACTCCACCGCTAAAGTAATCGTAGTCTTTGCCAGTGGTCCTGATGTTGAGCCCCTAATCAAAGAGATGGTCAGGCGAAACATCACTGACCGCATCTGGTTAGCCAGTGAGGCTTGGGCTAGCTCCTCCCTCATTGCCAGACCAGAGTATCTTGATGTTATGGCTGGCACTATTGGATTTGCTCTGAGGGCAGGGCACATACCTGGCTTCAGGGAGTTCTTACAACAAGTCCAGCCAAAAAAATCGAGTCATAATGAATTTGTCAGGGAGTTTTGGGAGGAGACCTTCAACTGTTACCTGGAAGACAGCCTGAGGCTCCAAGACAGTGAGAATGGCAGCACCAGTTCCAGACCACTGTGTACCGGCGAGGAGGATATTTTGAGTGTGGAGACCCCATATTTGGACTACACACACCTGCGCATCTCCTACAACGTGTATGTGGCAGTTTATTCAATTGCACAGGCCCTGCAGGACATACTCACTTGCACACCTGGGAATGGACTTTTTGCTAACAATTCCTGTGCAGATATAAAGAAAATGGAGGCATGGCAGGTAAAGTGAACCACCACTTATACATTCAAGGCAGTGCTGGACCACTATATGTCCACCTATTATTTAATATCCATCCATTAACCAAAAGTATGGTTGTCCTTTGCAGGTCCTGAAGCAGCTCAGACATCTGAACTACACCAACAGCATGGGGGAAAAGGTGCACTTTGATGAGAACGCTGACTTGGTGGGGAACTACACCATTATAAACTGGCAGAGGTCTGCTGAGGATGCCTCGGTGGTGTTTGAGGAGGTTGGATACTACAACATGCACTCCAAGAGAGGAGTCAAACTGTTCATTGACAACACAAAGATCCTGTGGAATGGACACAGCTCTGAGGTACTTTTCTTTCTTTTTCTTGCTTTTTTTTTTGTGAGAGACAAGATAAGATTGCATTTTATTGATCCCCCGGGGGGAAATTGAGGTGCCACTGCAGCAATTACGTGCAGGACAGCTGCAATAAGTACAAGAGAGATGGTAAAAGGCAATAAAATAAAACAGGTTTTTAAGGTAAAGGTAAAAATTAGGTAATATAAGGTGAATATAACAGAGGTAATATAGTGTAAAAATTCTAAAACTTTACATAGTGAGTGGTAATATGAGAAAATAGTAGTAGTGATGATTAATAACAATAAAGTATTGTAATATTAATAATAAGGATTAATAAAGTATGGTAAGGCACAATAATGAGGTGTAATACTATAGGTGTAATAAGGGATAATATTAACAAGATTTACTACTTATACTACCACTTATCTGCTGCTGACACTGCTTTAATAATAACAATTTATTAGATCTTCACATTAATGTGGGTTATTTTTAATTTTTGGCTTTGATTATGCATTCCAATACTTGCAAATACAAGTAAAGACAATTACTGTTGCTGTGAATAGTGAAAACTCCTATGCTTTTATTTGGTCTATTTTCTAGTGTCTCTGACCTTGATTTTCCATGTGAAGTACAGAAAGGGAATCATACACAACAGGAAAACTACACAATGATAGAAAGCAGTGCTTAGGTGCTGTAAGAAATACTACAAATGTGCATTAATAGTATTTATTTATATATTTAAAGGGGAAAAAGCTACAACATCCTCCAACATCCTTTAACATCCTCAGTTCACCTACAGTTATACTTGCTGCTGTCTCATCAGATCTCTGCTCTACATTCTGCAGGTGCCATTTTCTAATTGTAGTGAGGACTGTGAACCTGGAACAAGAAAGGGGATCATCGACAGTATGCCCACATGCTGCTTTGAATGCACTGAGTGCTCAGATGGAGAATACAGTAACCATAAAGGTATTGAGAAATCAATGTCTGTTTGAATGTTACACTCTGTTAATGATGCAATTTTAATGCTGATGCTTGTTTATTTATACAGACGCCAGCGTTTGCTCCAAGTGCCCAAATAACTCCTGGTCTAATGGGAACCACACATTCTGCTTCCTGAAAGAAATCGAGTTTCTCTCCTGGACGGAGCCTTTTGGGATAGCTTTGGCCATATTTGCAGTGCTGGGCGTCGTCTTGACAGCCTTTGTGATGGGAGTGTTTGTCAGATTTCGCAACACCCCGATCGTGAAGGCCACAAACCGAGAACTGTCCTATGTCCTCCTGTTCTCACTCATCTGTTGCTTCTCCAGCTCTCTCATCTTCATCGGTGAGCCACAGGACTGGACGTGCCGTTTGCGTCAACCTGCCTTTGGGATAAGTTTTGTTCTCTGTATCTCCTGCATCCTAGTGAAAACCAACAGAGTGCTTTTGGTATTTGAAGCCAAGATCCCCACCAGCATCCATCGCAAATGGTGGGGATTAAACCTACAGTTTCTGCTGGTGTTTCTGTGCACATTTGTCCAAGTAATGATATGCGTGGTCTGGCTTTACAATGCCCCTCCTGCAAGCTACAGGAATCATGACATCGATGAGATCATTTTTATCACCTGCAACGAGGGCTCTATGATGGCTCTCGGGTTTCTGATTGGCTATACGTGCCTCCTGGCAGCCATTTGCTTCTTCTTTGCATTCAAATCGCGGAAACTACCGGAGAACTTCACCGAGGCCAAGTTCATCACCTTCAGTATGCTCATATTCTTTATTGTATGGATCTCCTTCATTCCTGCTTACTTCAGCACGTATGGCAAGTTTGTGTCAGCAGTGGAGGTCATTGCTATTCTGGCATCCAGCTTTGGGCTGCTGGCTTGCATCTTCTTCAACAAGGTCTACATTATCCTGTTCAAACCCTCCAGGAACACTATAGAGGAAGTGAGATGCAGCACTGCAGCCCATGCATTCAAAGTGGCTGCCAAGGCTACGCTAAAACACAGCTCTGCTTCAAGAAAAAAGTCCACCAGCACCGGTGGATCCTCTGCGTCAACTCCCTCCTCTTCCATCAGCCTCAAGACCAACGGCAATGACCAAGACTCTACTTCAGGGCAGCAGAGGGGCAACAGGCCAAGGGTGAGCTTCGGGAGTGGGACAGTGACTCTGTCCTTGAGTTTTGAGGAGTCAAGAAGGAATTCCATGATGTGATATGACATGGAGATGCATCAAACTTCAGTAATTCCAGAAATAGAAGGCCTTTTGGATGCAGGATTTTGTAGATGCAGTGTCCATTTGCATTTTTTGTAAAATTTTGTCAGAAAGACCACATCTTTTACCAGCAGGAAAACCAACCAGCATCCTGTGACTTTTGGTCAAATGACTGACAGCATAACCCTAAACTACATCAACCCTGATCTCAATACTTAAAACAATAATTTACAAGTTATTTTAAAGAATGTTTGTTGTCTACCATTTCACATTTCTGTAGAGCTAATTTGTCTGTCTTAAATGTGAAAAGTTACCCCATTTTTTGTACAATAAAATATATTACAGTGGAGCCTCATAGCATTAGGCTATTTTTTCCCTTGAAGATGCTGTTAATTACAATATTTTACAATATATCACTGGTGAATAACCTCATATGATAGCAAATGAGTTACCGCTTTAAAGCCCAAAAAACTGAGTCTATGCCTATGGAGTCCAGAAACATTTAAGTACTATAAGGCTGAGCTGCTCAACTGCAAAAGGGTTTTGAAGGCCTCAGGCCGGGTACAAAGGTACACACAAACTTGTGTCTCTTAAAAAGAAAGAACATAGTAATGGAGCAAAGAATCAAGGCTTGCCAGAGCAGTTTCTCATGCTGAGTAAGCATAATAGATGGTCAGGGAAAGGGAAGAGGAAGATTGAGACAGAAACGCAGAAAATAGAAGCATCTTTTATTCATATTTGGAGCAACCTTTGATGTGCTGCCACCACTCCTTAATGTCAGCCAATAGTGAGTTGATGAGCTCTACAGTTCTCCACTTTTAGAAGCTGTTGAAGCTGGCAGAAGCCATTAGCCAGGCACAAAAAGAAATCAAAGCTTTATCGGTTAGGAAAAAACAACTCAGAGGGGTTCAATTATAAATAGACTTTGTAGTACCTGGCACTGTGGCAAAGCACTGGACCAGAGAACATTTCAGATTGACTGGATGAGTGACGCCAGAAGGTAGGTGTGTGTATGTGTATGTGTGTGTGTGTGTGTGTGTGTGTGTGTGTGTGTCACAGTGTAATCACAGGGTGAAGGCAAAGCTTTTAACCCGTTACTGACATCTGCTGTGATTATGTTACACTCACATGACACCAAAGGGAAAAAACAGAAGTTTCTACCATGAAAAAGTTCCACATAAACATGTTGCCTAATCAAACTTAATGTTGGGGCATCTGTCAACCAAGAGAGCAGTCATATTAATTTCAAGCTGGAATACTGTAAAGTTTGTATTTTAAAATAAGTTACTCTTTTAAAAAAAATCCATCTACACATGACATGAGTTGCAAAATGGTTTCCATTAAGTCAGAAATAAAAAGAAAGATAAGAAATTTGAAGGAAAAAAAAAGACTTAATAACCACACAGTAGGAGATGTATACTGCTTTTGTTTTTCACATGTAGATAAAATAGGGATATAACTTGTATTCCAAAGATGTCTGTATGTATATTTACCTAAATTTATCAGAAACTAGATGTAGAAAATAGGACAGAGGCTGTTGTTAGAAGATATACTCGAAGCTGTACACCAGGTACAGCGTCCTAAAGAAGATTTTTGCCCTCTTCTCTGCAATTATCAGCAGACAATAGGTAATAATTGTACACTTCTGCAGTCTGAACTTGGTCAGTGGATTGGTTTACAGCATAAGAAAAAACTGCATTGACTGCTGTGCAAAACACGAACCAGCATGTTACAGCATTTCAAGAGATGTAGATGCCAGATACATCTGAGAAACACTCAACACGACTGAGAAAACAGAGGTGATAATTGTGACAGTGGTGAGATCCTCATCACAAAATCAGCCGACATGTTGACGAAAGAGTTCTGTCAAAGCTGCTGGCATACAGGCCTTTCAAAGGACTTTCTTTGCTTGCTTATCGCACGTCTCTGATAAGAACAAACAGTGCAGGCCTGCCTCACATGTTGATGTCATTCTCCCTGGGCCACAGTCATCTCCACACAGCTGGCAGGAGGTGCAGGCAAGAGAGGAGGGGCATGTTTTGATATTATTCCCTCTGCCCTGCTTTCATCCAATAGAGTAAAAGGAGCTAAGAAAAAGTAAAAAGGCTCTGAGATGGTTTAGCCTCTCAGAGATGACTTATGCTGGTGATAAATTTAATTATCAAGTGAAAGACATGAGTACCGTGGGTAAAGAGCTCATAGCTTAAAAATGTTAAAGCTCCATGTTTTCAGAAAATGCCATGGTTTGTTTTGTTGCTGTTGGTGTGAGCACTTTTCATTTTCATGAGGCGAACAACAAGATTTCTTGCAGCTGAGAAGAGGTTTGCATAACAGGAAAAAAGACAGTGACCATTTAATGCAGCATGACTTTTATTTTGGAAAAACGTAAACCGGATGCAATTACGTACCCCAGCGTTTTTTTCCCACCCGCATTCTGCCGAGACCCGCTCATACTCTGCCTCTGATTGGCTGTGACCGCCGAGCCCAACCATCTCACTCGTCATGCCTGAACCCAACCAATGAAGGAAAAGAGCTCCATCCAATCAGAGGCAGAGTATCCCGGGTCTCGGTGGGATGCGGGTGGGAAAAGTCAAGCCGGCAGAGAATTGCAGAAAAAAAAGATTTCCTACATGGAAATATTGCCTTCAAAAATAAAGCAGAAAAAAATGAAAATGAAAAAGCAAAAATGCATTGAAATACTCACATATATAAATATTTTAGTGTCCTATTTTAGTGTAATCTCCTAAAAGAATAACTTCTGTGCTTTATAAAAAAAAAAAAAATGACCATTTGAAACCATTGCTGTCAGACCAATTATTCAATGCTTGTTAAAACAGAAACTACACATCAGGCAGCTTGAGAAGATGCCTGATGCAGTTCAGTTCAAATTGTACTATAGGAAAGTGATTAAATTTCTTTTATCACTTAAACAAAATAATAATAATAATATCCTGCAACGATAGTAAGGTAGTAATTTTGAAAAGGTAGTATTACAACAGTAACTGTATTTTCGAGGGGGGAAAAACACACTAATTTCGTGGTGGGCGGTTTTATTTTGAAATACATCGGCCGGAAGTCTGTTTTACTGACACACACTTGACGCTTGGTGGTGTGTTTTTGCTCTGCCTAGAGTAGACGAGCAGGCTAGCAATCACTCAGGTAAGGTTGTTGAACTACCTAACTAACTTACCATCTTTCATATCGTTTTGTCGACTAAACAATATAACGGACTGTCTCGAGTGGTTTGCTGTGTTACATCATCTCGACCGTGAAACTTTCCGAGCTAAGTTACCAAACGCCGTAAAATCTGCTGTTGCAAATGTTTCCTGGCCTCGTTTTAGCTAACAGCGTTTTGTAATGAGATGTTAAAACGTGAAAAAAAATGTGTTTTCGTCTCTAGTGGCTGTTAGACACCGTCAAATAACATAACATCACTAAAATATAACCTGCTGTCATCCCATCTCACCGTCAGTGTCGTGAACATCGAGATTTCCATTTCCACGGTAACGCTGGTTCCCGTTGTGCGTCTACTGAACGCCAGGGGGCACTGTTGTCTCTGTATCTCCTTTATTTGATTAAATTCCGGTCAAAAATATGAAGTATACACTCAGTGCCACTTTATTATGTTCACTTGCACAGTCTAATGCAATCCAATCCAACTGTGCTGCCCTAAAGTTTGCTTTCCTGCTGCCTGTAATGCTCAGGTTTTCCTTTTGTCAAAGTAATAGAGGTGTTCATTCAGTTCTGTGTTTGGCATTGAGTTAATAGTTAATGCTGCTGTTGGACTGGACGTCATTTTATTGAGAGGTGTTTCCACCCTTCTGCCCCCCTCATGTATATAAATAGGAAGGACAAAAAAATTAGAAACGCCTCTCAATATAATGTATTCCAGTACAAGACCTCTGCAAACTGCAACCTCAGTAATGAACACAGAATTAAATTGACACATTCTCCACAGTTTCAACAAAAACTGAACATTATAAACCTTCTTAGAGGTAGAATTTATGGCACAGCTGTTGCATTGAACTGCATTAGAGTGCAAGTACCCAGAGTACATGTTACATACATTTTTTTTTTTTTTTTTTTTTTTTTTTTTTAGGAAAGATTATATAAATGTGCTCAAGTATAAAAATGAACAACAAATGACAAAATGTAGGGAAAACAAAGAAAGAAAAAAAACTTAAGGTGTGTTAACAAATTGGAGTAAAGTTGCAATGTCTCAATGGCAATTTGTGATTTCTGAGTTTAAAAATTTCAGCAGTAGTTGAATCATATTTTAAGTCAAAACATTTTATGGATATAATGTTCAGCCAAAATAAAAATAAAATTAATTACATAAAATTCAACTCCTGAAAAATTGGGACTGTTGAACATGAGTAATACATCAGTCTTTGTTATCTTTTTTTTTTTTAGAGAGAGAGAGAGAGAGAGAGAGAGAGAGAGATTATTCTCTATATGAAGTGTGCACTTGTGGTTTATAGCTGGGAAGAATTTACAAATATTAACAGGATGGTCCTTGTGCACAGTCTTATTTGGAATTATATATTTATTATGTAACAGAACACAGTTTTCCATTGTTTGCTATTTAAGAATACCCATGTACACTTACATACTGGAGTAGTGATATGCTCAGGATGATTTCTGAAAAAGACATCAGTGCACTTTCTGTCCACTGTAGACACCCAGGACTAGCAGGTGGACATCTATTTAAAGACAGATCAAGGTGTATGCTTTGTGCTGAAGACATTATGCTGTCAGGTACTGATTTGATAACCATATCAAACTCCCAATGCGACGTCTGAACATTATATAATTCACCATCTGCCAGGGGGCACTGCTGCTCTCGCACCCCGTGTACACGGCGCGTTCACGACAAGCGCGTTCACGATCGTAACAAGGAAAATATACACTATAACCAGATTACACAAGGGAGGTCAAATATAATGTCAAACCATTACAGTACACACCTGACAAAATAATAATCAAATATGTAAGCCTGGACTTTGACTTTGCTCTAGGTGCTTAGACATTTTAGTGTTATATCTGTGAAAAAAATATTACTAAAGTATGTTATTCAGACAGTACTCATGATATCACGATTTTATTTAATATACATTATTATTATTATTATTATTTTAGTAAAAGGTGCCAATCCAAGATGGCATGGTGTAAAAGATTCATATTGACTCATATTGATTCATATTGACTGTAAAATAAATATTGACTCCAGTAATTTAACAATATGTTAAATTATTATTATTATTATTTTAAAAAATGTTAATTACTTATCAAACAGACCTAACAATTCAGCTATCAATGAATGAGCAGTAGTGATACCGCTTCTCTGAATAGACAAGCTAAGCCAGTGTGCTGCTGTTAGCCATTGAAAATAGACTGGAGTGGCAACTCTTCGCTTTGTTACACAATCCATGTCAGTGCGCTGCTGTAGTCTGGAAATCTTCTTTGCCTTTGCCAGATAATTTGTAATTTCTCTGCGTGAGAAATACAAGGTGTGGCGTGTGAACGGGTTGAAATGCGTCTGTCTCACGACCAATGCGTGAGACTTTAGAGCCCTGGTGTTATATTGCATTGTTTAATGTGGTTTTCCTGTTCAACCACTAGATGGCAACACCAGACATGAATTGTAGTATTTTTGTATAGCTATATCAAGTTAAATGCCTCAAATACAGTAAATTTGGTTCCACAATAAAAACACTTCCACCATACAGATACATTGTCATCTACTAGTTTGCCCATGAAATCAGTGTTAGCAGAATGAAATGATGGAGTTGCTGCACTTCCTAGTCATGTTCATCTTGCCGTCTCCCGCCCGACGCGTCCGCGCACGCATTAGTGCGTATGACGAAATCATGTTTGGGCAAGCCCTCCCTGGGCCCATAGAAATGAACTGAAATCTCAACATTTAAGTCCATGAGATCGCTTTCAGTCTGACTGAGATCGCCCCCAGGGGGCGGGGCTGCTGGTTGGAAAGTGACATTCAGGCTGCTTATGTCACAGCGATATTCGGGCTGCTGATTGGACAATAATATTAAGAGCTCTCTTTTTTTCGTTTGGCTTCAGGAGGGCAATGCACTATCGCCCACTATGGGCCAGCCGCCCCTGCTCTACGGTGATATAATAAAGCACTTTACTGCATCGGATTTTGAGTTCATTCTGAGTTATTCTACATAGTTACTGAATAAGTAAAACTGTGCAAGGGGATCATCATTCATGTGGCCTAAGTGGTGAGTTTTCAGCCACATATCTCGGCATAACTTCGGTCCTTTCCTCTAATTTATTAAACATAAGCGACGTTACATTTGGTAAACATATGGCGATTCTAATGTGTCAGCATTTACATGTGGACAATAAATCAGTCGCAGCTATTTCACTGGGACAAAGGAAGGTCCGGAGAGCTTGGTCTCCTGCCTCAGTGTGTGTGTGTGTGTGTGTGTGTGTGGCCGCGCCATACACGGGAGCACGCACCTTTCTGTATAAAACCAGCACGGAACGCAAGGGGGGTCAGTAATATCGCCGGGGGCATCTTTGTTCCGCACACCAGACGGAAGCGTCTCATATTAGCTCAGCTGTCAGTGTGTGTGTGTGTGTGTGTGTGTGTGTGTGTGTGTGTGTGTGTGTGTGTGTGTGTGTGTGTGTGTGTGTGTGTGTGTGTGTGTGTGTGTGTGTGTTCATCGCTGCATTGTAACGGGGCGCAGAGGAGTTCCGTACACTGTCATATAAACTGATAATACACCTCGGCTCCACATTAGTTTACGGTTATTTCTGCTAATAAGTAACTTTCTCGGCTGTTTACAGTCACAGCTCACCTGAGAGGGAGAGTTCATCCGGACACGAAACACGTCACCTTGCGTTCAGGACAAGCTCTTTCTCTTAAATATGGACATTTATGAAGAGGTGCAGGAGCTTTCCGTGGTGTGAAAGGTAGAGTAGTGTTTCTCTGTGAGATCAACTGTCTTGTGTATAATCAGCCGACGTGAGCTTTTTAGCCCCCCAAACTAACACACTCACAATTTTAATGTGAACGGCGGACATAAAGACGTTTTACAGCTAAAAACAACAGTTAAGACTGACTATGATGTGATTTGATATACTGTGTAATGGTTTGTTACACGATGACTTTTATTATTATTATTATTATTATTATTATTATTATTATTATTATTGACTTTCATTTACTTGGTTGGCACTATTAGTATCCACAATGCAGCTAATACATTATTAATGGAATGGCTAAGTTTTCACTTTTGATGAGAGAAAAGCTTAGAGTCTGTCTTCTGTAATTTATTCATGTGGGAGTGTGCCTTACTTGTTGAAATGGTAAGTTATGTGATGCTTACATCATGTCAAGGCACACACAATAGGAGGTGTATATTGTTACAGTGTAAAATTACAATCCAGGAAGCCCTTGAATAGCGGTAACAACATAAATGCCTGTGAACTCTGGCAACACAAAGCAAAAGTAAAAGATAATTGAGCCTCTTGAAAAGAGTTGTCTTGGTTCTTTTTATAAGACAAGAGGTCTCACCCAGTTTTCTTTCTCCCACTGTTTGAAAAGCACTGGATCTGTTTCTTTGACACTAAAAACTGCCCTGCCAAGGTATATTATTGCACCATTGCCCTTACGAATTTGTGGTTGAATTTAAGTGTTTGTGATTTAGGAAATGTACTTAACATGCTATTTTTTTTTTTTTTTTTTTTTTTTTTTTTTTTTTGTCTTTTGATTAAATTGCAGGTGCCAGAAAAATCAAGTTTTTGCTCCACCATCATTCCGGCGAAACTGGATTTTTTTATGTTTCAGTGATGGCTTTTCTGGAATGGCTTACTCTGCAGTGACCATGTTGACTTGAAACTCAACAGGATGTTTGGTCACCATGGGATGACTTGTCAGTGGATCTGTGGCCGGCCGTATTTTCACTGCAATGTCCTGGACAGAAGAAACATCATAAAACATCACTAACAGTGTCTACTGTTGCCACTTTTTTTTTTTTTTTTTTTTACTAGTTTTGATATCAGGCACACAGTCATGGCTTTCTGTTCTGTGTGCAAGTTTTTACGGAGGGGGAAGTATTTTGTCCTGCTCCTTCTTGTTCTCTCAGTGCTGGCATGGATTGCTACCTTTGCAGGTGAAACAATGAAATCTGTTCAGGTTTCCCCCACCACGGTACAAACTGTTCATAAAGGAGAGACTCTGGAGGGGGAGCTCAACTCCTTGAGATCAGTGACAGATCTCCAAAATACTCCAGCACCAAAAGTCAAGTGCCCTGAGGAATCACCGCTGCTTCGTAAGTACACACCAAGTGCTGGTCAGGGAGGTGACAGAGTTCTCTATCATTTTGTTTTGTTTTCTTTCTTGAGATTTTATTGATTTTTTTTATTTTTGGGTTTAACTGAAAAAAACATACGGCCTAGTCACAAATTTAGAAAACAAACAAACAAACAAACAAAAAGTATAATAGGTGTGCTAGTGACAGCTTCAGTGCTCATTGGCATAGATCTTACAGGTCTGTGGAACAGATGGAACATTCTTCCAAAAGATATTCCCTCATTTGTTTTGATTAAGGTGGTGGAGAGTGTTGCCTAACACTTCGCCCCAAAATCTCCCATATGTGAGATGTGTTGACTGCGCAGGCCACAGCAAATTATTTAGGCTGCATCATTTTCATCCTCATCAAGCCAGTCAGTAAGCCCTCGTGCCCTCTGGACGGAGATGTCATCTTTGAAGAGACCACTCACACCAGGATAGATATGCGTCATCACAGGATAATGGTGATCACACAGAATAACTTTGTATTGATTTGCAGTGAGTCTTCCCTCTAAGGGGACAAGTGGAAAATGCCCCCCACAGCCTGACAGAGGCAGAGGACCCCCTCACTGTCGGGGTCCAGCGTTTAGGCCTGTAGCGTTCTTTAGATGGACGCCACACATGCAGTCGCCCACGTGTCCAGAATATGGAGACTCATCTGGCCACATCGCTGTAGACCACTGCCACTCAACTCTCAAATATGTCTTTGTAATGAGGGCTTTACACACTGCAGACCTACTATAATATCCCTCGCTATGTGCAGTGTGTTTTGGGAGAATGGTGCTCCATCACTCCAGTAGAGCTTGGAGAACCTATGCCAAGGAGCGCTGAAGCTGTTCAACACCTTACTAAGACACTTAATGTTGGCTTTTCTTTGTCAACGATATGTATATTCTCAGAAGAAGGCTAACCGAAATCTAGCAGCCACCTCGTCGAACCAGAATGCACTCATGCTCATCTCACTGCAGTTTTATGAGTGTCTTGAACATATGACTGATGCTTTGTCTCCGGTCCTCTCTCACCCCTTTCAGTCATGGTAGTCGTCATTTTAGCAGGTTGTTTAGTCTCAGTTCATGGCTGAAGTCTGCATATGCGGTGCAAAATACAATTTTTTATGGAGTATTTATATCTGTTTGGGGAGCGAAGGTCCTTTAATTTTTTTAATTTTTAATTTTTAATTTTTTTTTATCAGAGACATGCAACCCTAGTAACCAAAGCACATGAGCACTGTCAACAAACAGTCCCTGTTCTGTTGATATAGATCTTTATGACTAGTCCAGGACACAAGTACAGTCAGGACCAAACATGGTGCCCTTCCTCACTGGATCACTGACACCCCCTTCTGGACTACAACCCACAACAAACAGTTCAGTGAAAATCAGAGTCACCTAATGGATTTACTTCATCAGAGAATAGTAGAATAGTAGATAAGAGACAAATAATGAGTTTTTTGATTAATGATTATTCAGCTGAGGAAAATGTGCACTTCATATTTCTCGTGGAAACCTGGCTCAAAGATCGCCACCATCTATGCAAATCGGTTTTCTTGTATGTTTCCACCCTGGCAGATTTCTGAAAAACGACCCCACAGTTCCCATTATTGCGCTCTATAGAGCACTGAGGCAGTTAACCTTATTTTCCAGAATCATCTCACCTGGTGTTACTGATTATCCCAAGTTATGACGAAATTATTTTGAATGGCAACCTGAATATACATATTAATAATAGCCTACCAATTCTATGACTCAGGAATTTGTTAATTTAATAGACAGCCAGGATATTACCCAGCACGCTACTGTGACTACACTTTAGCATGGTTATACTTTGGATCTTGTAACCTTGTGTCTGACATACATGTCTCAAGCTATAACAACTATATGTTCACATATTCTTAAATTGCACTGTAAGTTTATTTGAAAGGAACTTAGTCTTGTCTAGTGTGTGATCATTAAAAAAATGTTCTTAATATTCTTTTCACCAACTTAAAAACGTGCATTCAGCGGTTTATCTGACCACTTTAGTTTTGGGTATGTTTGTTTTTGTGCCGAGGACTCTGACTTTTGGGAACATTTTTTATCTTAATTCATGTCTGTCTTTGCAGTGTTTACAAACATTACAATGAAACATTTGCTGTCCAGAAATGTGTATAAAACCCACACACTGTCAGTGTTGTATATAAGGTTAGTGTGGGAACGGATAAGTATACCAGCTGAAATGACTCTGTTAAAGTGTTTGGTTTTCAGTTGTTAAATTCAGTAAAGCCACTATTATACATGAGAATTGCTTACCATGCTGGTAAAAGACGAGAAACTGTGTCCATGTCTGCCTCTAGCCTGATTTTGTCAATTGTGTTTCAACAGAAGGAGCCCTGAAGCTGTCGTTTGAGTCCTCCCTGACACTGAAGGATGTGGAGCAGGAAAACAAAGCGGTGGCTGAAGGCCAGTATCGGCCTCCAGACTGCACAGCGAGGCAGAGCGTCGCTATCCTCATCCCCCACCGCAACCGCGAGAAGCACCTTCTTTACCTCTTGCATCACCTGCACCCCTTTCTGCAGAGGCAGCAGCTACACTACAGCATTTATGTCATCCAGCAGGTAATGCTCCACCTGTAGTTCAGAACTATGCCACACAATGCTTTCATTTATTATTATTATTATGTTTTTGGGGTTCATGTCTGTAAAAACTCCAGTTATTATCTTTTGTGCCAGTGTTAACCCTGTTGCAGTTGTAAGAACTCTTGTTGTTGTTATTATAGTATATATTATATTTATTGTGATCATTTACTGTTACAGTTATTATCAATTTGTCATGCATAGAAACATTTGGTAGGCACCAAAACCAAAAGAACAGAAAAATGGTAATTTGGGGTTTAAAATGTCCTTTTGAAGAGTTTTCTACAAGATATTCCTTTGTTCTATTTTTGGTTGCTGCACAGTATCCCAGTCAGCAGTTTGCACTGCTTAGTGCTGTTTTACCCGCTGTTGCAGAAAAAGTTCAAGTGAAAGCAGCAATCAGTATCCTGTTCAGCGTTAGAAACTGCTACTTCAAAATGGGATGCAAGAAAAACAAAAATATTACATGAAAATTATTTATATTAACTTTGAGCAAAGTTAAATCGCATACTCGGTTGAAGAAAGAATGACTCCAAGAGGAAATGAATCAGGTGTGTGTGGGTGAGAGAGACAGAATACAGAGACAGAGAGAGGTGAGTCAGCAATTTTTAGGCCCAGGACTGACTTTTTAGTCTGTGCTGTGTATATAGTGTGTGCACAAACAGTCTCGCCGCAACACTGCTTGTAAACAACCACATCATTTTTCCATTTTGTTAATTTTGTAAAGGTAAAATGTTTCAAATCTACAGAACAAACTAAATTTTGTATTACTCAGTGATTTAAAAAAAGTTGTGGCAGTTGGTTGACCTAGAACACTAGGATTGAAGTTTATGATATGGAGGTTGGTGTTCACTGCCCTGCACAAGTAAAGGCAAAGTCTTTGACTCTGACACCCTGCTTCTTGTAGTATATCTTTTTTTTTTTTTTTTAGTAGATAAAGCACAAAGACAAATCAGTTACAACATCAGCTACATTTTTTTGGCTGCTTGAAAAAGTTGCCACAGCAAAACATTAATGCCATGAAGTCATTTCAAAGTGTCACCGGTTCAGTGTTGGTGGTGTGGTGATTTGTGAGAGAGGCGTGTGTGTGTGTGTGTGTGTGTGTGTGTGTGTACTGAGCAGTCATTCGCTAATGATTTACAATTAGAAGATTGTGAATTTATTGTTTTTTTGCTTTTCAAGGCTGGCGATGCGACATTTAACCGCGCCAAGTTACTAAACGTTGGGTATTTGGAGGCACTAAAGGACTACAATTGGGAGTGCTTCATTTTTCACGACGTGGACCTTGTTCCTGAGAATGATTACAATTTATACATCTGTGATAAGCAGCCCAAACACTTGGTCGTTGGCCGGAATGCCACAGGATACAAGTAAGTCTGTGACTAAGAGTAAATCTAAAACACATTAGTCTTGAGGCAGTATAAATTTATATTACTTTGTGGGATAACGCTGCATGAACATATGGCAGGCTGGTATTCATCACAGGCATTTTACTGGTACCATTCATCTTGAAAATGAAAAAAAAGTGACCTGGAGTGGTTTTGTTTGTCTTTGTTCCTTTCTCAGGCTGCGTTACAAAGGATATTTTGGAGGAGTCACAGCCATGACCAAAGACCAGTTTCATAAAGTGAATGGATTTTCAAACATTTACTGGGGTTGGGGTGGAGAGGATGATGACCTGCGCATCAGGTGAGCCTCGAACCACTGCATGTTTAATTCTTTGTATTTATTAGACCTGGACAAATGAGGTGTTTATAGTTTTTAATGCATAGTTTTATCCAGATATGGTGTTCATTTATAAACTCACTGATAAATGTGGTTCCTCTATGTGTGTGTGTGTGTGTGTGTGTGTGTGTGTGTGTGTGGGGCAGGGTCGAGCTTCAGAAAATGAAGATTGTCCGCCCACCGCCTGATGTAGCTCGCTATACCATGGTGTTTCATAAACGGGACAGTGGCAATGAAATAAATAAGGACAGGTCAGTGCATGCAGAGACACAGATCTTCTTATTATGGATGCATGCATATATATAAACGCACACATCGTTCATGCTGCAAATTGTATTAATCTAATGGACAAATTTTGTTTTTCTACAGGATGCGGTTGCTGGGACGCACACCCCAAGTGTGGAGAAAGGACGGCCTGAAGAACTGTTTGTATAAGACTTTGTCAATAGAGAGGCTCCCTCTTTATGTGAATGTCACTGTAGATATCGGCAAGCCACAGGCCAGTTGAAATTTCAAATGGGGAGCCCTGCTGTGACCAAAATAATGATCTGCATTTTATATATTTACGGCATTGAGTGCGGTGAGGCTATTGCATGCGCACAAGAAACCAAAATGGGCACACAAGATGCACATTTTTTGTTATTTCATATATAAAATGAATCTCAGCTTTTAACTAGAGTCACTGAAGAAACTGTCATGTCATCATGTCAGCTTCATTACTTGCTTACTTTTCTGATATCAGACCTTCCACATATATTGATTTGTTTAGTGGTTAATCTGACAGTGAAAATCAACAGTGATCCAAGCAAATTTTGAACTGCCAAAGAAATAATAGCTCCCCTTTTTTAGGAATGATTGGGTGTGCTCAAAAAATAAGTTAGTCAAAAAATCTTCTGGCATTCAGTATTCCTAAAAGATATGGCCTTAACATTCAGCTGAGAGTAACTACGACCTCCATCTCTCGTGGACAGTGTGGATTTTGTGTGCTTCATTTGTAGACGCAGTGGCGTTTCGTTAGCTCAATTAATTGTTAGGGTCTGGTTCTAGCCCGCTGTCGGACTGTCGGAGTAGTGAAATGTGTTTGGTAGTTTATATAATAATAGTAATCTTTATTTATAGAGCACTTTTTAAAAATCCACATTACAAAGTGCCTTGCAAAGGCAGCAATAAAATATAGTGAATAAAATAAGTCATAATCTCATCAGGTTTAAAAAACAACAAAACAATTGGAAGTATAAAAACCAAGAAAAGACAGTTCAAAGAAGAATTCATGTAAAATCAGGAAGGGTTTTCCAATAAAAGTATGTTTTAAGAAGGGACTTAAAAGAAATCACTGACTCGATTTCCGACTTGATTTCCTTGGGCAGATTGTTCCAGAGCCCCAGGGCCCGAATTTCAGCCGGGCCGCTTGAACAGACAAAAAAAAAATCCTCTGCCCAGGGATCTCAAAGTACATACCGGCATGTAAAAGGACACTCGATCAGTTCTTAAAAACAGTTCGTGCAGCTGTAGATTAAAGTTAAATTATAGTGACACCAGCACATTTTTATGTTATCTCTGAATAGCCAACAGCAATATGACCTGTGTACATTTTTTCTGTTTGTAGAGTACGAGGGGAAAAAAAGGGGTAGCATGCTTGTGTCCTCATTTCTCTCTGCAGTCAGAGGTTTGACGGGCACTGCAAGCCTCAGGAACCCCCGCGCTAGAACCAGCCAAGATTTTGTTGTCAAAAAATATTTCCTTTCCTTGATAAAGGCCACAGCTGGGCTCCTCACCCAATGAATGGTGACTGCGAGCATTAAAGAAGAGTTTCACTTCAAACGATTTGAGCCTCTAACCTTAACCCAAAAGAAGGGCTTTGAGTGCCATGGACAACAAGGTGAACCTGCAGAGTGGAGAACAAACACTTTGTCCTGAAATGCAGTAATGTGAGGTTTATATTCAACCAGATGAAGGGATTTCTTACAGCGCATGTCTTTTTATAACGCCTTAGATGCCTGGTTTTTACATGGGAATATATAGGTGGTGGATTATTGGATTATTTTATTTTTAACACATTTATTAATGATAATTATAATAATTTGAAACCAATCATATGTAACTTTTGTTTTACTACAAAAGTATGAAAGTATGTGCGGGACATTTAGTTAATTTTTTTTTTTTTTTAATGATCTTTTTTCATTTTAAATCATTGCATGCTGCTCAGAAATGTGTGGTGATTGATATACTCGCAACACCAACTTCATAAAATTACTGAATTTATTCAAATTTATTAATTTATTTTTTTAAAAAAATCAGAATGGCTGTCGGTATGCTACAACTAAGCTGTCTTTGTTTGACCACCACGTGAGCCTGCCTGAGCAATAGTACCCAGTTTATTGACACACTCCTTCGCTGTAACAGTTCTGACTCCCTGTTCATGACATATTCATAACTGCTAAACTAGAGCTTCATAACAGCTACACATATTAATGAGTGCAGAATCATCCCAAACTCTTTTTATATGATCTTTTGTAATTATAATTATTATTATTATTATTGTAGGTTTCATATGTGAGATTCTATTCCTAAATGTGCCATACACAACAGCTGTTATGAAGCTCTGGAGGGGTAAGGCCTACCCTTGTCCTTGTATGCAAACACAGTGCATCTCAAATATCAGTACACAAGTTCTGTATGTCCTTGGACCTGGAGGACTATTCATTTCATTGTGACATTTCTCTTATTGATTGAATGTATTTTTTTGTCTCTTTACTGTGAGGTGAGATTTGTTTTTATATATTTGAAAATGTTGTAACTGCACAAGGCAAACTACCGCGGACTAACAAGATTTTATAAGATCATCACAACCAAGAAAAGTTGTGCTTACATTTTAGCATTTCAATCATGACTTTTTTTTTTTCCTTTTTATTTTCTACTTCCATGATTCCTTTAGTACTGAAGTACAAAGTGATGCCATAATAGCCCACTGAGAATGCCATCTTAAGAGATTTACTTTGAGTGTTTGTACAATGTGAACTTTGAATGGTCTTAAGTGTTGAGTGTGTCGACAAGGAAGACAAATAATGCCAGAAGAGGGAATTATGCATTTCACTGCAAAGATTATTTTGTCTTGAAACACAACCTATAATAAATATTTCTTTTCTTATGAGAGTTGTTTTTTGTGCTCGTTTGAAGGATCACTACCTACATTTTTCAGCCTTAAAACCATCTGAAACGTGCTTGAATATGGCAGAGTATTGCAGTACAATCAATACATACATTTAACCGACAAAAATAAATTAAAGAAGATATTGCAGATCCATGCATTTATAGTAAACACTGGACAATGAGTAAGTCACAGTCTACTATAATGAACATTATCACGTTGTCCTCTAGCATGTAACTAACTAGTTTTCACTTGTTAGCATTATTATAAATTCACAGGACTTGAGGTGCTTGCACAGAAGCCTTGCTTTGATGTTAGATGAAAGGATGGAGGGTGTATGTATATTTGGAGTTTGAACAGGAATGAACTGAATTGCTCTGTCGCTGGCACTAGATGGCATCAGAGGAATTATCTCTGCCACCACGTCTGCATCTTCAGAATTCAACTGTGGTTCCGGCAACTTGGTACCAGCAATGAGTCACACAGTAACCACATGTGTAGATACAGCAGACTGTATCACAATAAAATGTACGTGTATGATATTGTCGGTTGCAAGTAATGAAGTGGCTGACAAATGTATTCACGTGAGACGGGCCAAAAAAAA
Source organism: Myripristis murdjan (assembly GCF_902150065.1). Lineage (NCBI taxonomy): Eukaryota > Metazoa > Chordata > Actinopteri > Holocentriformes > Holocentridae > Myripristis > Myripristis murdjan. The sequence goes on from NC_043993.1 coordinate 27,095,411, forward strand.
AAAAAAAAAAAAAAAAAACATGTATAAAAGAGGTTTATGTGCATGTGTAAGTAAAGCCACAAAAATAAACAGAATGTGAGAACGTGCACTAAAACGTGGTCTGTGGAGGTGGAGCTGAAAGTGGAATTTTTGATACCATAATTGCACTGAGCCACCCAGTTTGCACTGACTTTCCCCTCTTATGCGCTCCCCCACTCATTCAGCACATGCATAGCACGAGCGACCTCATGCACAGAAATGAAATTCCCAACTGGGAGCAGGTGGGAAAGATCCCTGAAACCCAAAAGAAATTCCCACTCTGCCAGCTAACAAGTTCAAGTGTTCCTTATCTGCACAGGCATCCAGATCGTGAAGCATTCTTCCATTCATTGTTTGTATAGCAGCTCTGAATGTTGTATTTTTTCAGTTTCAAGTCTGAACTGGCTGATTTCTAACTTGGACGAGAGTGGTTAATGTCCAAAATGTTGATTCAACAGCCCATAAACATAAAATCAACACCTTTTTTATGATACCAAAGAAATATTTTGCCCCTTTCCATTAACCCAACACTAACCATTACAAGAGTACAAGGCTATGCGCCACTCTAACAGCACAGAACAATCTGTCCCGTAACAGAAATGGAGTTACCCCTTATTATTCAGATACAGTGAAATGTCCTCACACCATAGACCTTTTTTTTTTTCACCAGTGCAAAGAAAGAGTGGGATGTCTGAGGCTTTGTATGGACAGAATGATGTCATCTCCTTTTCCTATGGTGTAGAAAGAGAGCTTTGTTTTGCGGAGGCCAGGATGGCCTGGTCATCATGCTCACTTGTGACACTCTAAAACACTTTTAGCACAAAAACATGAGCCCCGCAAGACAGCACATCATGATCTAGTTCCACTGAGTAAACCGGCCCATTCAGATAGTGGTGGAGCATCTGGAGAAAGCTTGTTTTAGCATCATAGCTCTTGAAATATGTAATGTATTTTTGCAAAACAGCTTGCAGGATGTTGCTGTATTAGATACATACATATATGGCGTTGCTGGGCAGTGCAAATTTAGAATACCTCGTAAGCAAGGGCGGTGAAATCATGAGCCAATGTCTTGTATTTGCAACAAAAATGAGGAGCAAAATATAGTAAAAATACAGCATAAAAAATCTTATACAGTGTTTATACCTAATGATGCAGACTTCAAAACATGGACCCTAATATATTTTTGAAGGAGACTCAGTATTTATATAAACATTTAAGCTCACATTCATGTTCTCCGAGGGTTTAACTATTAGATGGACAATAAGCTCCATCAACGTGATCATAGCTGAAAACAAAACAAACTATATATATCAGCCTTAACGCACATTATAAATGTAAGCAACCCTTTTCTGCTCTCAAAGCAAACCTATCCTATGTTGAGCTGTCACATGCTGTTAAAGCCTCAATGTATTGGGAACCATAATTATGCACCATTTGAGGCTCCAGTAGTGCTTGCATTTCGATGGATAACATTTTGCATTATCCTTTTTTTTTTTTTTTTTTTTTGGCGAATGCTGCGTTTTGTTTTCCTTGCAATAATACCAAAGATGTTCTGTTCCATAACACCTTTCCTATATATGGTGAACAGCTATGAGGCCAGTGAGACAATATAGTGCTTGTGTCCATTTGTATGAACAATTGTTTGCCACCGGCCGAATGACTTGCTGTTATTGTGTCGCCGCTGCATGACATTTTGTCTCAGAGTATGGCAGCGGCCACAACTTTATAAAACTAAGTCATTTTGGTCTGCTGTTTATTCCAAAATGAAACCAAGTTTGGAAAAGGCGTGTAAAGGTGGTTTGGAGTTTCACATGACCCTTCCATTGCATTTCCGCTTTTAGTTCTTGTTGTCATAAACCAAGACAATAAATCTCTAAATAAAAAAAAAAATTTCCTCAACCCAATAAGTCACTATATAAACAAAGCTAGTTGTGGGGCGGCAGTGTTTCAACAAGGGGAGTCATTTTGCATTTATAGATTTTAATTTTAAATGTCGTCTGCAGAGAAGCTGAGTGTTTGACGGTGGCAAAGTGCCAGTGTAAACTGTGTAGGAACTTCATGGATCTTGGATTTCAGGGTCTTAAAGTGTCCACTTGAATTTATTAGAGGACAAGGGACACATCGCTGAAAAACTGCTGTTCATATAATTTTCTATCATCTTATCTCTGGCGGTGCACTGTTATGCAGTGATTTCATAGGTTTACATTCACTCTGATCTCAAGAGGTCACGTTTAAACACAGGAAGCGACAGAAATACTGCGTGGAATATTGTAGAAAAACATTTCTTCATATAATATCAGTGAATTTAATGCAATGAGTAATCCCATATTTGCTCTGAAGACACAGTCCAGTTTGAAAGAGAAAAAGATAAGACTGCATAGCAGCTAGTAACGAGAACCATGTGTCGTCCATCTCCTCACCCCAGCCCCCGTCTCCCCCCATTTCCCATCTGTGCCCTTCAGGCCCTCACTTCAGTCACCTCCCACTTCCCTCTTCCTTCAGAACCAGTCTGTTTTTGTTTTTCGAGACCAGGCTCTTTGTACAGGAAATTGTGTACTTTGGGAGCCTTCAGGAAGGCAGAGAGCACTTTTCCCGTTAGGACTGAGTTTGGCCCCCCCAAAAAAGCATAAAAGAGGTCAGTAATTCCTAAACCAGTGAGAGAAAAAGAAGTCAGCTGTTCTCCTCCCCTGACTTCACTTCCCTCCCCTTTACACCGTCTTAACATTTCAAAACTCCTCGCCACACCACTGCCACGACTCCATGACACTCTAAATATAGAACATTTCAGAAAGTAAGACGGAAAGTAGGCAAAAAACGGTGATGTTCCCGGGACGGTGTGCTTCACTTGATGCATGTATGCTTCCTCAGCTGCAGAGAAGCCAAAAAGGGAGACTGTGTGGAATGGAGGAAAAGAGGAGGAGATAAAACAACGCACAGAGAGACTGGCTGGGGGTAAAAAAACAACAGGAAACCGAAGCAACTCTAATGCTGTTTCTGCAAATCCCTCTGAGATAAAGCAGTGTACTGCCTTCACCGCTCTACATCCAGGCTTGTAAAAAGTTGGCCCGTGCCTTTTCTTTGATCATCATTTGATATTTTGACTTTCTAAAGCGGTTTAAGTTAAACTGTGACGTCATTTCTGCTCTCAGCCTCCAACACTGTGGTTAGTCAAGATGTGAGCGGATGCAGTCTTTTGGGAGCTGATTGCTGGGATTTCTATGTGGCTGCTTTTTCACCTACAAACCCTCTCTCAGGGTCATATGGATCGATCGTCGCGCTTTCAAAGATTTGTTTGTTTCAAGCATCTGGACTACTAACTGGAGCCACATGAAGAATAAAGGGACTAAGCAGAAATCCAAAAAGAAAAGAAGTGAAGATGCGTTTGGCTGTGACCTGATAGAACATCTCCAGAATTCAGGACAAGATGGTAAACTTTTTATGTTGCTTTCTTTATCATCTAATGCTCCTTTGAAAGCTGTCATCATAAAACTATACATCATCTCTTAAATAAGAGACTTCACTCACATATGTACAGGAGCAAATTTAAAATGAAAATTGAACTTAATGCTTCATTTACTAGATTATTATAGATATTTGTTTAACTTTAGCCTGTATATAAGCATATATGGTGAAATTGGTGCTGAAAAGAGAGAGAAAAAAGTTTTTTTTTTTTTTTTTTTTTTTTTACAGAGGTGGTAGATACAAGGCATTATTCTAGTGTTGCATCAACTCATGAATTAATGGTGTACATGTGTTTTACATTTGGAAAACCAATCCATTCACCCCTTGGCTGTTTAAAATGGGGATTTGTGACTTTGGGTGTGGCTCATAGATTTTTTTTTTTTTTTTTTTGTCAATTTCCTCCGGTTACTACAGCGCCTGTGAATAGTTTTGTGTCTGACAAAAGACTGGGCGGTGCTGGTTGCAGATGAGAGAAAATAATGAGACGCTGTAATTGGCGAAATAAGGCACAATCATCATGTCTGTGGTCAAAACCTTACAAACCAGAAGTTTTTATTCTTTAGTTTTCTTTATTGTCATTCCCTCTCTTTCCTCTAACTTTTTTCCCCCTTCCAACAATAGCAGCTCCTATGTGACTGTTTGGGCATCTACATGATGTGGCAAAAAAACAGAGAGAGTGAACAGCAATCTACCACATGCAGACTCAACTTGGGCATCCAACTAGCAGCGCTGAACATAAGTTTTAGGAAGCCTGGTGGAGCGGCCGCGCACACTGTAAGGCAGGCCATGCAGGGCAGGAAAAAGGAGGAGGCTGGACACGCTGTCGAGCAGGGTACAAAAGTGTACCTGATGCCCACATTTTTCCCACATAGCTCTGCCTTGCCATGTGTACAGTCCCAGATCTTGAATAGGTACCATTTTGCACCAAAGCCTCGCTGCAGATCCAGTGCTGGACTGTGCATACCCAAGTGAATTACACAAATCTGTAATATTCTGTTTTCACTTGCACTGAGGTACAACAATGCACACTCACTGCTGCTGTTTGCCTGGAAATACACATTTACCTCACAATCTTCCAGTACTGTTAAGGCTTATTATATGTAACAGCAAATTAAATACTATAACCTGTTGCTGAGGTAGTTATAAATACTGCCTCATCCCTGCAAGAATATTAGCATTGCTAACTAGAGCCTTGGGGGGTCTATTCGACTACAAACACTGACTAGCACAACTTACAAGTTCTCAAGGCTCTGAGAACTGCCTGAAACCACCTTGCATTGTTGTAAAATCTCTACATGACCATGTAAAAGATAAAACAATGTTAAAAGAGGCCCAACCTCATCAAGGAGGAGAAATAATCTCATAGTTCCAGTTGATTAAACACTGAAATACTGCTCAGTTACAAGGCGTTAATAAATGATGGTCCACTGATTTTTTTCCCCCATTAATTAATGTTACACTTTGCTGCAACACAACAGAATCTCATGTCTATGTAACATACACAACATAAAAAAAACATGTGAGGCTGCTGCTCGTGATGAAGTAGTAATCATGATCAAATGACCCTTAATGGTGATTGCAACATTTGTGCCATTGCACCATTTGGAATATGGATATTTATGTTAAATGCATCAACTGGTCATAAGATGATAAAGACGCTAGCGACGCTGAGACACAGCAGACACCTAAACAAACATCCTGGAGGGGAGGATATGATAGAGGATCACACGCTGGGGGCATGAGTCACAAAACTGCTGTTAACACAAAACGTAAGAGGTTACCTTAGAGTAAACTTTAGGAAGGTCTTAATAAGAGCCTTGACTGCAATTCCCCCAATATTCACTTCAGCAATAAATTCAACCATCCCCAGCTGAGGCTCATAATAGCTCCACCAGGAAAATGATTTAATTATAAATGAATTAACTTTAAGTGTGGGAGAAGGCCCACAGTTTGGTTGCTGTCTTCTGGCCAAAGGCATGTTAAGTGTAAATGTCTAACTTGCTGGCTGCATTTCATGAGATTTGGGACACACACCAAATCGAAATAGTGACAAGCCAAGATCAACAATGAAACATTAAGCTTAACAATATTTATTCTTTGTAATACATACTTCTACATCGACGTCTGTAATCTGTGTTTAAAATGAATGAGTTTAGATGCTTATCGACCATGATGTCAGTTCAGAGGCTTACAACAAATGGATCCTCGTCTTCAAGCTATTTATTTATTTATTTTTAAGACAGGACTATGCTTCCAAGAATCCCTGTGAGGCTGTGGTGTTAGTCAATGTATAAAACTCCTCTCAATGTATAAAAGACCTTTTTCAGGTCTGTTTCTCCAACCGCTGACCTGATCCATTAATTAACCAATTAATTAAAAATTTAATATATTTTGCATGCATTGACTCACATTTCTACATAAAGGGAAAAGCAAAAACCTTCCCTCAGTGCAAATACTGAGATGTAAATGGTGGCTCCAGAGTATCATCCAGCATTTGACCACAGGCATGTCGCTGAAAGTCCAATTAAGTCTCATGCATAGGAATGTGAGCTGTTGCAGATTCTTGGTGTCTGTAATAATTAAAGTGAAATAAACCATTACCAAAAATATTCTTTAATATTATGCAGAGTGAATTCTACATCCTCAGTGTTTTTGTAAGCTAATCAGTTTGCACTTAGCATCGTGAGACATGGGAATACTCGGGCAGTGTAGTTAAAATCAGCAAAACACAAAAGCCAAATTAACTATCATGGCTGGAAAGGGAATATTGAGCCTTCAAAGGTGTAATAAGGTGTTGGAAAAGATCCGTAATGCAAACAAAGTTAAAGGAAATGCAAAGCAGCATTACATTACTGACACATCTAAGGATATTAAAACCGTTTACTTTTTTCATTACATATTATTAGCATATGTGAATATGGCCGTGTGATTTGAACTAATGTTTTGAGCAGGTGAACGTGCATGTGAGCGTGTGCCATTGTACAACTCCTCTGTTCCAGTGGTTCTCTTTTGCTTTTGAGGACTCCCAGACTGATACACATCAGGCCAAGGACTTGTATTTGATAAGATGTACTCTCAGGGATCCCCATCTGATAAGATGTAATTAATTCATAGCTGTCTGAACTGTAGATTGGCAGATTAACTGTGAAGAGTGTGAAACCTACAGAATAGTCATTCTTATACACTCTCTCATTTGCCTAACCTCTAGTCAGTGGAATAATAGTGAAATTAAAATATTCCCCATTTTTCTCGGGACCCCCTGGAGCCCTCTGGAGGACCCCCTGTTCGTCCCCGGACCGCAGGTTGAGAAGAGATTTTATTCAGCTCATTAGGACTTACTACTTGCTTCTTAATCTCAAGCTCTGCTGCAAGGGGGAAACGATTTGCTGCTCCATATGAGGCTCAATGGTGAAAATGGTAAAAACAATACTGCCTTGAGGTTTTAAGGCTGTGTGTCAAAGATCAGCAGAAAAAAAAAAAAAAAAAAAAAAACAATTCAGTCACACATACAGCACAATCTTCCAGTGAAACCACATCTATTTCTTTTTTTAAAAAACAATTCAAATGTCATAGTAAGAAATTCAAGGGAAAAGTCAAGTTTTGTCCCCACTCCCAGTCTAAACTGTGTCCCTTTTGCAGACCCTCTTGTCTTTATTGGTAGCTTGTATGGCTACAGGGAAGCTGTGTGGTCAAACTTATGAGCATGTGACTTCACAGATATTGAGCCACTGTTAATCCTTGTTTGACTTTTTTTTTTTTTTTTAAAGTACGACAGCAAAAAGTGGGCTGTGTGCAAGAAGATAATGCGTTATAGTTTAGAAAGCTGCAGTGCAGGTCAGCGGTAACATTTCAAAAGCCAATTTCTATTAGAGGAAATGTCGTAAGTAATACCAGCTACAAGGACTGGGTGTGTCAACCTTCCTCTGAAACAAACAAACCATTTTTAACTTCCTGTCAAAGCCCACCTTCCCTACAATCAGCTGCCCTATAAGGAGTAGAAAACAGAGCCATAGTAAAACACACTCTGAAGTGTCACCTCACTAAACATTATGCGTAACCTTACCATCTATATGTTTTGCTTTGGAATAATTTGTGATTTTGTTTGTACACATTGTGCAAAGTCTCAAACACACAGCACCATGGACATTTTCAAGTTTGGGCTGCTCTCTTTAGGGTGCCGTAGAATTAGGGATACACAGCGTTTGGATGTAGTAACACCATATTTATTAACTTCAGTCCCTCAGGTTCTGCAGAAATGTGCAGAGTTCATTGAGCAGCATGGCATCGTGGATGGAATATACAGACTGTCAGGCGTCACATCAAACATCCAACGTCTCAGGTATTTGGTTCAATCCGAACTCCAGGCACCTACTTCGACAGTAAGGCTTTGTAAATAATTTGACTGGCATGGGTGAAGCAGGAGTAAGCAGGAACTGGAAAGATTTTCTTTTAGTCGGTCATTTTAGTAAAATAAGAATTGGATAAGATCAATCAATTCACACCACCAAGCCCTGAAACAGACCAAATACATCCATGGATATGATATTGTTTAATGGCACAATATAAACCACTAATTATAGAAAATAAGGTGTCAAAAAAATCATGATTTGATATCATCAGCACAGTCATATTTATTTTCTTACACTGTCACTGACTAATCTGAAGTCACACTGATTTTTCTCAATGAAATCATGTAGGATAAAATAGTACTAGTCTATGTCAAGGATTATCATCCCAAACTATGTCTATAAAAATTAAATTAGTGTTTTTTTATTTATTTATTCATTTATTGGTGGGTTTTATCCATGTCAGCATATCATGTTTGCTATGTTTGATTATTTTTTCTCAGTTTGGCTGTAAAAATGCTTGGCTTCTTTGGTTTTTAGTACAAAAACACTGGTCAGCTCGATGGATTTCAGCTCAACCAGCCACAAACTGCAACAAGCAGTGAGGAGGAGTGCTGCACAATCAAAGCATTCAGCTAACTCTGTGTGTGTGTGTGTGTGTGTGTGTGTGTGTGTGTACCTATGTACAGGCAGGAATTTTGCTCTGAGGCGTGCCCTGACCTTACAAAGGAAGTGTACCTCCAGGACATCCACTGTGTGGGTTCCTTATGTAAGCTGTACTTCAGGGAGCTTCCCAATCCCCTGCTCACTTACGAGCTCTATAGTAAATTCACTGTGAGTATATTAATGTTTGATTTTCCTCCCTTTTTTCCCCTTCTGCTCTGTCACGTTCGTTTTCAAACTAGCTGTGAGCAAGGTCTTGGCGGGGCAAGGAAATGAGTCAATTTGCAACTCGGGCTCGCCAGAGGGGAGCAGGTTTTTCCGTAGCTTCACCCTGCAGCTCATCAGTGCTTTGATCCCGTTCACCGACAGTTTGGAAAAGTCGGAGAATGTGACGTTAGAGCTGTACATGCATTTACTGCAGGACCCTCATCTTGCAAAATTTCAAGTAACTTATGGAAACCAAAAGCTTGGGCACTCAATTCCTCCTTAGAATTAGGCAGCTCTGGAGAGAGTGGCTGTGGGAAGGAAATACCATCAAGGCCACTGAGTCAATACGAGTCACTTTCAGCGTCTCAGCTGCTAATCCACGTCTGACAGACATAAAATGAATCACAAAAGTGCTAAAGCGTTTTTAAAGACCCCATGGTACTTTTACTTCCTTGACTTTATGTAATTTCTGATGAAACAGGATGTTGGGATGGGACACAGGGAGGGATCATTCACATGTGTACACCAGTAGGATATCAGTTATGGAAAGAAATTTTATTTGAAGGTGGATTAGTGAGATTTCTCATTTCTGAAATTTGTGAAGGTTTATGGTTAAACTTTTTGAATTACGCCCACTGGTGCAGGATGAGGTCACTATTAAAGATATTGTGTTTTACTGGGCATAGATGTCATATGGGTTCTTTTCATGGGCACTTTAAGGTATTATTTTCCTCATCCTAAATAGGCATTCCTTTGATATGTACATGTGTCTGTTTTACATGCAGGAAGCCGTCTCAGTGCAGGGGGATCATGAGAAACTCTTACAGATTCAAAAAGTCATCAAAGAACTGCCCGTCCCCCATTTCAGGTAAACTTCAGCTCATTCCCTTAGTTAAGTTTGACCAGTAATGTTATGATAAATGTAGTAAAAAGTGTTTGTCATCTGGCCACAGGACTCTGGAGTACCTTACCAAGCACCTGGCCCACCTTGCCACCTTAAGCACCCAGACAAACATGCACACGCGCAACCTGGCGCTGGTGTGGGCTCCAAATCTGCTGAGGTGAGTGTAGTTTAACGTCTGTGCTTGAGAGACTGGACCCAACAACGTGAAAAACCTCAATAACTCATTTGTTGCAACACATCTCATGCTTTTTGTATTCATCCCATAATTCCATAAGCTTTACATAAATTAAGAACATACATTTCACCCTTGTAACCTTGTCTATCATTTCAAAGGAAAACTTGCATTTAATTTAAATTTAAATTTAAAATAAATATCCTATCTTATACATAGTACCCTTGATAAATCAGTCAATATTTGATAAGTGCAAACAATTTACTCTCAAAGCGACAAAGAGACAAATAAGCAGGTTTTAATCTTGTCAGGTGATCCAGACAAGGGTGCATCCATGCATTCTTTGGAGGGGTGGGTGTCATACTGGGAAAATACCAATCTGCCCCCCCAATATAAAGTAGAGCTGTGTTTCTATCTTCAGAACGTGAGGTTCTGAGTCACGAGAAGCTTCTGTTCCGAAGATTGGACCCTCAATTATATGTGAATGGGAGATATGTGAAGTATGTGAAAAGTGTCAAGCAAACATCTCTGGTCGACATTTGAGTTAGGGACCTACCCAGTAGCATGTTTCAGGCCATTCTGAGTCTATTGAGTCCCATTTTTTGTGGCTTTTTTTTACCCTTCAGACAATTTTTTAAAATATATATTTACATAAGCATGCTTTGGATACGCAGCCTAATGTTTCCCCACTAGAAACTATCAAATTTTCTACAAGTGGAAAAGGCATAATTGGAATTGGAATTGTGGTATGAGCACATTAAAAAAAACTCTGGGCCGTCCCAGTGTCTGTACGATGGTTACGCCCTTGGATCCGGATACACTCACAGGAGGTTGCTTAGTGATGTGCAGGAGGCAGGTACTGCAAATAGCTCTGAGCACTGACACAGCATCTGCCACAAAGTCCGTCTCCCGTTGATGGACTCCTATTAATCCAGTGAACCCTGTCTCCTAAAAATTCTGTTCTCACACAGCTAAACTGCATTCTCAATTACATTTAAGGGGAAACAACAAGATTTCTGTCCTGCCTTTTTTGTGTTAATAGCTCTGCTTTGGGAGTAAATTTTTCAGACTCTAATCAACTGTGGCCTTCAGCAGCTGCTTTATGACACCCAAACACTCGATTCTCTTTTACCGCTGCAGATCTAAAGACATCGAGGTTTCATCCTGTAATGGAGACATGGCTTTCCAGGAGGTGCGGGTACAACAGTCAGTGGTTGAGTTTATTCTAAACCACACGGAGCAGATCTTCAGCCACGAATCTGTGCAAATCAAACCCAAAGAAGGTATTGCGTTCATAAGTACAAACAGATTCTGCACTGAGAGATCTGTTGTCATGAATGGATTGCTAAATCAGCGTTGTATGCCCATAAACATCTATGACACTGGAAATATTTTTACTGTATATAATTAAATGGTTAAAACCTGACTAATTATACTTTTCAGGGCTGAGTTTGGTTTGTGGGGAGAAGTATGCCACGCTCCCTATTGGCGGACAGTGTGGGCCGATGAAACTGATGAGCCTGGAAGAAGCCCAAGCACGCTCCTTGAGCCCAAACCACCCAGTGCATAAAGAGCGACAGCGTGAGAACAGTCTGCCTGACACCAGCACCGCCACGCTGTACCACACTGTCATCGACATATCAGACAGCAAGTAAGATGGCGCTGGATTCGGTCTTTTGAAGCACAATTTATCAGCAACATGCCTAAACTCCACCCATTATCCGATCTGTATGAATACCGTATGCCAGAAGAAACTGATGACTTCACACATTTACATGTTGAGCAGTGCGTGATAACGTTTATTCTTCGCGGTTTTCTTTCCTGGATGGAAGTAAGGCTCCCTAAAGGAGTATGACACTGATGGGTTTTATGCTTCTTTATCTTTTAGGAGAAAGTTTTCTGGGAAATCAAAGAAGTGGAAGTCTATCTTCAACCTGGGCAAGTCGGTTTCAGACTCTAAGGGGAAACTGAGCCGGAATGGGAGTGTGTTTATACGAGGACAGAGTCTCACAGGTGAAGTCTCCAACTCAAACACTCCAACTATGATATACTGCTGTATGATACAAGTTTAAAAGGAAGCACCCCTAAATGACTAAATTATGTGGTCAAAGACATTCCAGTCAATATTTATGGATATGAACACATCTATGCCAAAGCTACACAGCAGAGAAATTCATACTTGAAATGTCAAAGTATAAACAGGTAAAGATTGATGAGAAAGCATCAAAGTGACTTTTTGGGGGTTGAGGAATATTTTTGAGTCATGACTATGAGAAGTTTTTACTCTTCCCAGATATTGGACTATCCTAGTTTTGGTGGAAAATCTTTTCTGATTTTAAGTGTGTTGTAAATGATTTAGTGATTTGTGGATATTTGCTTGGTTCTGTGGAAATGTGAGGTAAATGCATAAATGCTGCGGTTGCTGTTTTGTTGTATTTATTCATTTATTTATTCATTTTACAGAAAAGACATCTCTTCGACCAGCCAGGAGCATGGAGTCCTTGTGCTCCCTACCAGCAGGTGGGGCTGCAAGTTAGAAATTTTGCATGAAAATTGAACAGAGCAACATTAACATTAGTCGTTCTTAGAAACAGTTAATCATTGGCAAAGGCTTTTGTATCAGTGACTTTAATTTACAATGAGAGGATTTTTTTTTTTTTTTCAAACTGTATCTAATTTGCCACTTTTTGTCCTGCAGATGATGACAGAGCAGGAAAAAGTCCAGCCAGTGGAACCAGTAACATTTTTGTTCCAGACGTGAAATCCAGAACACTGGGATCAGACTCACTGTACGACCTGAGTGAACAGGAACCAAATTGGGATTTTAAAGGGAAGAAAGCCGGCGGTGCAACAGGTGGTCGGAGCCCTGGTATGAATCAAACGGGGCCCGCAGGTGCCTCGGCTCCTCCTCAGAAGACACTTCCAGAACAACTGAAGGTCTTCAAAGGTGATGACCTCAGTGGCTACAAACCCACATCTCCTAAAAACAGGAGAATGTTGTACTCAGGCTCCTCCCACAACAGCTCATCTCGGCCCTCTTTCCCAGGGAGCTTTTTCCCGCTGGAGTCTTCCCCTCGGCACCAGCGCAAAGCCGTCAACATATCTGAACCCTTTGCTGTGTCAGTGCCACTGCGAGTGTCAGCAGTGATCAGCTCCAACAGCACTCCCTGCAGAGGGCCAGTTGCAGCCACTCTGAAACCCTGCAAAGAGAGCGCACTGTCGGAGCAGAGCAGCAACAGTGGTAAGAGCAGCATTTTCCCCCAACTGGAAACAGAGAATCAAGACAGAGAAGAGAGGAGGAACACTGAGGAGACAACCTCTGGAGTCGTGCCAGAGGGTAGGGCATGTTCTTTGATCATAAATGTAAAAATACATGCTGTTGCATTACATACTCAAATCAAGCATGCCTCCCTGTCATGTGCAATATAGTGCACTCAATGCAAAATCATTACAAATCTACGTTTTCCCCTTAGATTCAAGTGGAGAAGTGTTGCAAGAGGGTCAACAAGGGATGGATAACTCTGAACTGGAACAGTCTTCCCTTGCAAATGCAAAGGAGGATGAAGATACAGCGCCATCTCCTGGCAAAGAACTGCAAACCCTGCCAGCCATGCAACTGGTAAATTGTTTGCTACTGAATTTTAGTCAGTGGTCCAGTTAATAGGCTATAATTATAGAAACAATCCAGTGTTAGGGCCTCCATTTCAGAAATTACAGTATACTTATGCTAATTACCACCTAATTAACATGAGTAAATATCAAAATCAACAGATTGCAATATATTATTTGTGTTATTGGCTATTTGTTAGTGCCAGTAGGCATATCACTGATGCTTGCAACTGTCAAGTCAAACTGGTAGCCTGGTGTGAAATAATGCTAGGATTAGGAAAACCTGTCAATAAGGAATGGAGATTAGGGTTAGAGGAGGGGGAATAGCAGCATTTCATTGCACTCTAAAACCCAACATTCTTCCCTTTGCATGAAAAATAACAGCAGACACATTCATTGCTTTTACTGACCCATTTAAATGGTTGTGTAATAGTTTTTTTTCCCCCCCAACTTCTGTATTAGATGTGACAAACTTTTCTGCTGGTATGAAGGGTAAAGGCTAAGGCCAGATCACTGTGAACAGAGCTTTGGCAATTGTGGCAAGAGCCGGCACACAATGATGACCATAAATTCAAAACAGATTTCATTTTATCAGCTCGTGTGCCGCCACAGTATTCAAATTGCATAGCGGTTTTTAAGTGTTTTGGTATAAATCAGAACAAAAATCCCACCCAACTGTCATGGTAAACTCACTACTAATTTTATCTAGGCGTGAAAGCTGACATAAACAGGGTTTTTTTGTGTGTGTGTTGTGCAAACAACATATTAAATAATCAATTGACAAATTTACATTTTTTAAAAAATCATTTATTAATTAACTCATTCGTTTGTTAATGTATTTATTTAGATTAGTTAATATGGATGGTGCAGTTCACACAATTACATTTTATGTTGAAGCACAGCTAATGTGTTGCACATTGACTTTGTAGCTGCTGCTGATTTCCAGCTCTCATCCCTAGTATGTCAGTTGGCCTGTTAGGTCAGTTCTAAGGTCAAAATGTTGCTATTTCAGTTTGGAAATGAATGTTGAAACAATTGATGTTAAAAAGTCTTTTTTGTTTTTGTTTGTGTGTGTTTATTTGTGTATTTATTTTTATTCATTCATTCATTCATTTTTCAGGACAAGGGAACTCCCCCCACTGGGAAGGAGCTGTGGCCTGACCTCCACCAAGAGCTTAAAATAACTGAACCCGAGATTGACTTGATGAATGAGACATTCAAGCCTGTTTTCTTCGCCAAGAGCACTTGTGAGGATTTTAGGCTGAAGACAAATGTTCAGTCAAAAAGAAGCAGCAGCTCTCCAACTCTGTCTTTGTTATGTAGGGAGCAGGCTTCAAACACCCCTTTGAGTGATCATGTTATCGCCAGTGAATCAGCCTCTGCAAAGAAACAACCCTCAGAGTCAGACATCCTATTTTCTCTTCACAAAACCTTCAGTTTCACTGTTGGTGGAAACACAGAAAACGTTCACTCTGCTGATATGATGAATGACAAACAGAACAAACTGCATCAGATCTCTCCAAAACTGCAGCCCCTAAACACAGATAAACCTGTTGATACTAAGAACCGGCATGCTCCCTCCATGGACACGTGTTTAGACCTTGCTCCACAAAGACAGGGTATAAAACCTTTGCTGACAGGAGATCCTCCACCAGATACAGCTCTGTCAACTGCAAGTAAAAACTACAAGAAATCAGAAAAAGAAGAAGTTTCTCAGGTGGAGCAAAAGGCCTCCTATGCTGGTGGAAAGAAAAATGTGAATTCTGAGTTGGACAGTATTCAAAGGTTATCAGTTTGTTTGGAAGACAGGCCCAAAACCTTGGAGCTCCCAAATCTTGATGATGAAGATATTTGTGGAGGAAATTCAGAGGAGCTGGACTTAGTGGAGCCTTGGGAGGATCTAAGCTCCACCAAACAGTGGGTTACCAGTCCTCTCCACTCACCTGAACTAAATGACTTGTTTGGCAACCTGCCACAAGCACCTTCCTGCTCTCTAGGGGAAACTTTGAGCTCAGAGAAAGGAAACACTTCATCTCCCTCATTTAACAGTAGCAAACTGACTGATAAATCATCTCTTTCTAGGAGTGCTGAATGCTTCTCAGGAAACACTTCTCAGATATGTAGCGGCAAACCCGAAACCAAAGGGACCTTTGTGCAGGCGTTACCTACAAAAATCAACATGGCCAGCCATAATGCACCACAGCCTCACACAGTCAAGTGCAGTACAACCAAGCAGAAGAACACCTTGCCATCTCAGAGATTTTACAGACAGATGTCTCACGAGACTGCGCTTTCAGAGAAAAGAGAAGAGAACCTCTTCTCTAAACACAGGCCGTATTCACTTAATTTGGACTTGGGACATAGGTGCATAAGAGATATTTCTAATCAACAAAACCGTAGCTCCTCTGAGTTCTCCTCCAGTCAGAGGGGATTGCTGACCCCATCTGGAACTGTAAGCAATGGACTCCCCTTGGACCTGGAGTCGTTTCTCAGTGATCACCAGGCGCCTCTACGCCGTAACTCTGCTCCAGTTAGTGTGTCGTCGGTCCGAACAGCATTCATGATAAAGACATGCCAGGCCAAAGCTGTGCCAGTCATACCTCCGAAGGTGCAGTATAGTCAGATACCTCACTCCAGGACTGAGAAAGATTTTGACGCAGGAAAGGGACAAGAAAAGGAATACACTAAAATGAATACGGAGAAAACCAACACTGTACTTCCTCAGGCAATTGCAGATCTAAAGGAGGAGCGAGAGAACAAGGAACCTGCCCCCAAACACCAAAGACAGCAAAATGCAGAGAAGTCTGCTGAGTCTATGAAGACCACATCGACCCCAGAGCTCCCAGTAATAACGAGGAGACATGCTCCCAATCATGACATATTCGTTGATTGCCCCAGACCCAACAGAGCAAACCTCTTACAAAGGCCATCCTTTAGGAACAGGCAGAGACCACAGAGCCTTATTCTGCTCAGTCCCCCTTTTCCCATCATGGACTACCCACCATCAGGGGATGATGGCAAGCTACTCCTTTCCCCTGTCAAGAGCCTTGACACATCAACCATGAATGCCTTGTCAAAAGAAATGGCAGAGAACTTCAGGGCCCCAGAAGGGATAACTCTTCAAAATAAAATGACTATTCCAAAAAGTGGACAGAGGTTGGAAACATCAACCAGCTGCTTCTACCAGCCACAGAGAAGATCAATGATATTCGACAGCAGGAGCCACAGGCAGATCGAGTGACTGGAACAAGAATCACTGCTTATGAGATCTTTAGTTTGTAAATACATGTATAATGAAACTGAAAGGACTAGATGAATGAAATTATAATCTATTGCAAATAATAGATGACTTTTTTATATATATAATTCTTGTTTTTGGTTTTGTTTTGTTTGTTTTGTTTTTTTGTTTTTTTTTTTTTTTTTGGAAATATAGTAAGTATTTGTTAAAACACTGACCTATTTTAGAAAATCATGAAAAATCTTAGAAAGCTTTTAGTGAGCTGTGGCATTTTTAAAAGCCCGTAAAGTGCGCCTGAGATCAAAACAAGAAAAGCTTTTCAAAAGTGAACTAACAATTATGCACATTCAATGAAAGTCGAGCCTCATGCTTACGTCATCTCTGTCATATGGGAATCAAAGCAATGGACTCCCCTTGGACCCTTTTGCCTATGTGGTGCTACAGCTGTGGAGTGCCTATCTGCCAAGGGAGGTTTCATTTCCCTTTGAGCAAAGACTCATAGTCTGTCATTGTTGATGTGTGCTCTGACTTTTCATAGTTCACTCTCGACCAAAGACTTGGTGCAGCAAAGCCTCTGAATGTCCAAAATGGTGAAAAGTAGTATCCATAAACTTGCTACAAAGCTATTTTTTTTTTTGTCAAAGTAAGTCTTTGTCGCACTACAGCTTGCCAGATTTTTATTTTTACATACTTAGAGGAGAAGTTAGTTGCTTAGACATGTAACTGACAATTTACTGTTTTCATCCTCCCTCTCTCCCTCTTATATGTTTCTAAAACAATGCATACATTTCAGTATACAATATATTTTGATATGGTGCGTTCAGTTCTAGTGGACCCTCAATGCAGTCCCTTTAAGTGGAACGCTAGATTGTATGTAAACATGCCATGTGTTGCTAACGTTATGAAATCAGACATCATGTTGCATCATCTGAAAAGATCCAATCACCTGCCAGCAGCCAAAGTGCAGAGCAGATCAAATTACTCTTAGGACTTTTTGGCTTTTCATGTCTGTTGTAAATTCTTTTGATGAAATGAAGGGCCCTGCGACAGGAAGCACATAGACTATAAAAAATGAAAATGAGAAAAATATGTAAAGGCAAGAGTTATGGTTCTTATATTCCCGTTTTAGAAAACCATGAATTTTATAATATCATTTGCATATCACAGGGAAGATATCGCTGAACTTGTGTTTATTTATTCTTTTGTTAAATTGCATATTATATGTAAAGTCTCATTTTATAATATACTGTATGTGCAGTATTGGCTCTGTGAAAGCTGACCATCATGTGAAGTTTTCCACTAATATTTAAGAAGAAACCCCCCTTTTGTTTTATGTTAGAAGCTGAACTAACAGTATTTATCCAGCCAAAAACTGTAGTTGATGGGCATATTTACCTTCTGTTATTCATTGTTATTTTACTGTCAGTTGTGTTTTTGTTTTGTTTTCGATAATGCTGAGATAATGATGAGCTAACAAAGAAAAAAGCAGCAAAGATTCTCTTTGTGATGTCATTAAAAGACAAATTGTGGAGCTGCTCCACAGACAGTCAATGGGAGACGGACTTTGTGGACATTCACTGTATCCCAGGCAGTTTGACCTCGGTGATGTTTTGGGTATATTTTCTTATCTGTGTCTACAAAGTCAGTGAAGCAGGTGTCTCCAATTTTGTCTCTTTATTTTGCATATAAATATACAAGATATAATGTAATTATCTTTTGTGCTATTTTTGAGTGTGCACCTATGCAGACATCTTATTTTGATATTAGATTTCATTGTTTTTTTCTTAGTTTTATAGCTTTTCAATGGATGTTCATACTGAAAATTGTTGACTGGACTTTCTAAAATCATAGGAATGACATCTGATTTCAGAGTTTGAGGATGGCTTTTTCCTTTGATGCATTTATGGTAAAGTTTGGAATAATGTACATAAGACAACTGATGACTTTTACCACTTGCAACCAAAATGTTACAAGAAAATAAAAAAAGATTTGAGGAACATGACTGCTGAACAGTTCATGGTAATTTAAATGTATTTCTGTGATATTAGATATCCATCAAAGAACTGGTCATCACGCTCAGAGATACTATGGTGTGAAGGACATAAATCAAAGCAAAGTTGAAATGATTGTGATGTAGAATTCCTCCAAAGCATTACAAAAACAGACCAACAGGTTATTTAACATTGATTTGCATTGATTTTTTTTTTTCTGTTGCATTATTACAGAATTACTGTGAACCTCTAATAACTGTGGCACAAACCTCTGGACTTTTGTCCTTATTTTATCCATCCATGTTACAGCCAAAACAGCATGTCTGACAAGCATTTTTGGTAAATGAATTCCACGCTATAGCTAGTCTGGCTAATTTTAGCCAGCTAAATAAGTGTGTGTGACTATCACAAGTGTGCTAACACTATGTTTACAGCCTTAATTAGCACTGTCTGACAATGAGAAGCAGCAATGTCCCAAATGTCATGTAGTCATTTTGGATGGAGGTACTTATCTCTGACCGCTTTCTTGGCAGTCTGGGGGATTTCCAGAAAGTTCTGCATACCCAGAAAGCAATGCACTGAAAACAGCAAGATGACGGAAAGGGAGAGTTTTGTTTGTTTGTTTGTTTGTTTGTTTTTGATGGAGTCCCAAGGTGGAAGGGGGGCAGGTGACAGGGTGGGGAACCTTCTTGCTGCACCCCTGCCTTGTACTTTTGATCTTGCAGTGCAGAAATAATTCCCCTGCTGCTATGAAAACATTAAACGCAAAAGGAGAATGCATTGAATAAAAATAATCATCCCTCTGACTAAAGAGCCAGACTGAGGACCTGCTTGTCCCACAAAGTCACTTGTTTTACTTTACTAAAGGATAGTTTTCATTAGTTTCATCGGAGATTTCTATAGTCACCTGCCAATGCACTGAGGCGCCATGTGGTTATGCCCTGTGTTTCATACAGGTCAAACTTTGTGCTGCTCATCGCCACCAGATGACGCTCCTGCTCCATTGTGTGTGCGCGTGCAGTTCCCCTCCTGATTTGAGCCGGGCAGTGAGCAGTGGAGTAAACAGGCCTTCTGAAAACACTCCGCCAGTGAGTATTTGCGTGCTGCAGTACACGAGGTCCTCAAAGTACTCTTAATAGGCCTAGTGGCTAAGAGGTGATGGTACTTCTTTAACCGGAAACGAAAAGACCAGCCCGGAGTAGCCTGACTCAAACCCTGCGTTCCAATACTCATACTACCATACTATTTAGTAGGGAAAAAAAGAATTAGTATGTTCCAATACATACTAAACTACATACTTTGTAAGGGCAGCTGCAGTACATACTAAAAGTAAAAAGTATAAGTATGCGATTTGGAACGCAGGGGTAGTCTCAAAATGTTTTGCCCCCATTAGGTATTTTAAGTGCGTGCGTGCGTGCGTGCATGCGTGCGTGTGCGTGCCTGAGCTCCCCATCTTTCACCCAGGACCTTGCCCGAGTCTCTCTGCCCCCCACACTCCTCTCACTCTCACAGACTTATAGACTTTATTGTCATGTGCGTCAAAAACGCACAGCGCATTCGCAGCACATTGAAAACCATGCAAATCTCACAACAGCCACTGCACATATAATACAGCCATATATACCCAGGGACACATAATGCCTCTCTGTGCACGAATACACAATACACATCAACACACACAAAATATACAAACTCATATGTAACCGTACACTTCTTTAAAGATAGTTTGGTTACTATTCCAAGTTGGCAAAAACGTTCAGTAACAATTTATCCTGGGTTTAATTCCATATAATACAGCAAAACATGTATCAGATAGTTTTAAGACTCATAAGTCAGTATGTAGTTTTTATTTGTCAAATTTAATCCACTGCTATGGGGTAGAAACCTCCAAAAGTGACGCCTCTTCTAATCATAGAGCAGGTCAGCATATGTTTATTTTCTAATTACTTGCCACTGTCCAAGGAAATTTCACCAGCACGTCGACATACAATCATTTTCATATTCATATTCATCATGGTGACACGATATGCTACCTGCAGTTCACCAGCTTTGTAATATGTGCCTGACTAAGCCTCATTTTCATATTCACATGTGGGCTGGCAAAACGCGGTGGCAGTCAAGCGCGTTATACTGGAGGAAAAAAAAGGCCCAGTGTAATTTTATCCAAATGGCACATTTAATATTTTAGCAAATCACCAGCCAAACGCATTCTTTTTGGACCAAAGGTGGCGCTTACTGCGGTCACTTCCATGTCTGCGCAGTTCATTATTTCTCGACCCTTGACATTGCTGGTGTATAGGCCCGGAATTAAACAGCCAGATTCCGCTGAAAAAACACAAGGCAGGGTACGCCCGTTGAATATTCAATTAGATGTGTTACTGTGAAAAGTGAAACTATGTGCCAGTCCTTCAGCTTCTATTATTGCTTATTAGACGGCTGATAGAGACTGCACAGGATCAAATACTGGTACAGTACGAGGGAGAGGAAAAAGAAGAGAGAGAGAAAAAAAAAGACTTGGTGTTTCCAAGGCCATTGCCAGCGTTTTTTTTTTTTTTTCTTTTCTTTTTTTTTTTTTTTTTACTGTGTGCATCCCAGATTTTTAAAGAGCAGCCGTTACCTGTCACCACTTACAGCCTCACAGTGAAACAACTTGGGCAAAAAATATGCTGCTGCCATGGTGTAAACATTTTAAACGGAAACAGTTCTCAGTCCATAGCTGCAGGTCGAGTGGAGGCTCTTGTCCCAATCAGCTATGTAAAACACAGAAAAGCACATCTACTCATTTATCATGCAGATTGTGGAGAGAGCGTTTGCCTGAATGCAAAGCTTAACATTTTTTTCTTTCACCACCCAAATATACAGTATGCAGAATTCTAATTTATTCATCAGTAAAATATCCTCATCTTATATTTTTGGGCGAAAAAAAAAACAAACAAACAAAACAGCTCTACGCAAAATAAACAAGCCACGATGAAACATGCAGCGAAACACAGGAAAAGTTGTGAAGATAAAATATCAGTAGCCTTTAAAAAAACAACAACAGTCCTGTAGAAAATGGTGTTCCCTGTTCCAACAATAACTCAGTGGTTGCAGGGCTGGAGCAGGAGGCACTCGTCCTGGATGAGCGAGCACACAAACACGTTACAAATGTTTAAAAAAGTGTTTGTAAGTTTCTAAAATAGTTTCTTTAATTGTGTAGGTTAATAAGTTACATGGACTATATGTATTTATTGAGCTGAATAAGTTTAAAGTGGTTGAATGTGCAGTGCCACAGCAAGCCACGCGGGTCCAAAAGAGCTCTCATTGAGAAGCCACGTGTCCGTTTCCAAAGCCTCTCCAACTTAACCACCTCCTTTGTACGACTAACCCACATCGGCAGCGTCCCTCCACATAAAGGGATTTGCAATTTCAAGATATTTCAGCTTAAATGTTTTTGACAGTTCCCTCGCTTTTACCTCGGCTTGGTTATTTTAACTGTGCCAAATGGGTCACCTTGGGTTGCTGTCTGCGCGCAAAGGGCTTTTGCGCGCATTCAGTCTGAATTTTTTCCAACTTTCCTTGACGGGGAAACCAGCTGCTGGTCGTGAAAAGACGGCTTATTAATTGTCCTTTGTCATGCAGAATTGCTTGATTTCTAAAGAAACGTACAAAGGCTCTTTTTCAGGATTCAAGTATTTTGTTTCGTGCGTATTTTCAAACCATCGAATCAGCTGCAGCGCCGCGCCGTCTACCAGACTCTCAGGTACTGACGGCCTGCTCCCTTTGTCCCCTTTTAATGCTGTTGTAAATCGTGCAGACTGATTTGTTACAAGCTGTTCTTTTAATCTGATAGATAAGAGACATGTCAAAGAAAAGCCGTAAATAAAAAATTAGCCAGAATAAAGACAAGGGCGAGTCTGCTAGATGGGCGCCTGTTGACTCAAGCGGCTCTCCAGCGTCAGGGGAGCCCTCTCCTTAGCTCCGTCAAGGTTACGTCAACAATTCTCTTTTCTTCTTTTTAAAAAGACACCGTAGTCCTTTTTGCTTCAATGAATTGATCGGCACAAAATTAAGAATAAATAAATTGAGCATTTGGAGCACCGAGCGTATAAGCTCCCCCAGGGCGCATACCCCCGGGCTATTGAATGGATAAAGGGCGCTTTGCAGAGGACGTAGTGAGCAAAATGGGGCTCTATGGTGCAATTAACAAAATAGTCTAATCCCATATCTTAACAAATGCAAATATTAGAGTTTTGTTAAAATGGTTAAGTGAACAGTTAAATGAAAGTGTACAAGTGAAACTTCACATCCCAGAAGGTACAATGATGCAGTTAATATGCAGCACCCTATTTAAAAACCGTTTTTGTTCTCACAAAAACTCTGGAGATACGTTTCTGAGGAAGCAAATATCTTTTAAAGTCTATTCAGCATAATAAATATAATTTTGTGAACCCACGCTTCAATCAGCGAGCATCAGCAGCGGTGCGTAAAACAGGCGACCAAAACTAAATCTATAGGCTAAACCCCGAGCAGCACCGTCTTTTTTGTGATGATTTGGTGATCAGTAATTGTATATATTTTTAAATTGCAGCGAAAAATCTTACAGGCAAACTTTGTAGACTGATTTTAACTACAAATAATCATAAACACATATGCCAATTCCATTGCCCAAAAAAATCCATATATACATTTTTAAATGCTGGATATTATTTCAGGTGGCTGATTATTTCACACAGTGGCTTTGATGAGTCGCCATAAAAAATCCATCTCAGGTTATATGCTAAATAATAATTAGGGTTTTAGAAAAACAGATTTAAAGTGGTTGAGTTGAGGAGGCTTACAGAATTGGCTAAAACCCGCCTGGCAGTCGTTCAACAGACAGCAAACTTGAGCACACCGTTGCGTCAAGAGCAGAACGGTATGGACGGTCATGGACACCAAATTGCATCTGTTTTCCTCATTTATTTTCATGTTAATAGATAAATATATTAGTATGTGCACACTCTTTGTGAACTATTATACACCCATAGTGATTATTAACTCAGTCACACGAGACGGATCGTTTCAGTTGGGATGAAGCTTGACAGGAGCTGCAAAGGGGCACGCAGCCTCCTATAGTTGGCCTGAGTGTCCCCAAGGGAAAGCCTAAGAGGACTCCCAACAATGTCTTTATCACTTTTGCATGATAAAGATTACCAAGCATTTAATTTACTCCTTTATATACATGGATTTGCTTAAACTCATATAGCCTGTGTGACCCATCTACATACAGGGACAGGTGCTGTGCACAGTCCTCAGGGCAGGCAGGCAGGAAAAAGGCTGCACTTAAATCTGTGCTTCCATGAAACACCAAAATTGTTTTGGCCCTTTGGACAAGCAGTTTGGACCTGGTCATTCGCTTTCCCTGTCATTTCCTGACAGCCTTGACACCCAATAACCCTTGCGCAAAGACACTTAATGTAGCCTAAACCTTGTTAAAAGATAGCGCATGGACAGGAATGTTTTCATGGAGAATAATTTAGTCTTATGTCTGGAAATGGCAAATAAACACACTGCACAATACGCATGTTCCCACTTGGAGCGCAACATTATACATTTTAAATGTGTGGTGATGTAATTAACATTTGGATTTTTTTTTATCCAAGAATACTACAGCCACTAGTATTACAACTGTCTGATTGACTGATCACAAAATGACTACATACTTATTTCTTTATCTGAAATCTGCCAGTGTTAACGGCTGGAGGTCAGTGGCAGCGCCAGTGCGCACTCCCAGTGGTGCGCAAAAGTAAAATGTTTGACTCAGACGACAACGTAGCCTACCGCTCAGAAATATTTTTATTTAAGTATCAACATTTTTAAATAAATAAATATTTTTCAATTACACTGAAGATATAATTTCAGAGTGATCTCAATGATGTGAGTGAGGAAATTTCTCTCCAGTTTTCCACATTTTTAGTCACAGTTCCATCCACATTGAATGAGTCTAACCAGTATTCATCATGTATACAAAATACTGCTGTGCTCCCCAAAATACTAATAAACAAATGTTGCTATTGATTTTGTTATTTGGGCTTTTGTCATTACAAATATGCCTACCATACTTATCGGATTGGCAACAACAAATGGACCGTTTTCAGAAAAAAACTACATACAAAACGTACAACATGTATACAACTATACAATACTTCAGGGCAACTCCCTGATAATATATTCTCTTCCTATGTACAGACGACTGAACACGACTGGAACAGTCTTTTTTTGGCTGCATTCAAAATTTCACATCATGAGGACCAAAATCTTTCGTGGGCTCAGGGGGAGACGGACAGATCCACATCCTCCTTTTCGGATGAAGAGGGCGATATCGGAATGTCATCCTCCTCTTCCTCTGAGCATCTTGCGGATGACAAGGAGGAGCACTTGCAGTTATGAGAGCCAGTCCTGTGGCCGCTGTTCTTCCCCTCCTTTTTGTGCTTGACCCTGCGGTTTTGGAACCAAATTTTGACCTGCTTCTCGGACAAGTTCAGATATGTGGCGATCTCGATGCGCCTCAGTCTGGAGAGGTACATGTTGGAGGTGAACTCCCTTTCCAGCTCCAAAAGTTGTGTACTGGTGAAGGCTGTGCGCATGCGCTTGCTGCTCTGAAGTTTGCCGTTGTTGTTTTCTGTGAAAATAAGAAAGAATGTCAGCTCTACATGTATGATGAAGTGCATGAGTGGCTTTTCTCGATTGTTTAGACGCGTAACTCATCGCGTACTTACCGATGGAGATGCAGTGGAACTGCCGCGGGTCCGGGACTGAGTACGCAGCTTGGTATATCCCCGGGCCGTGGCTGAGGTTGACACTGTTGGAGGAGGAGTGCTGCCTCGACAAAGTGGAGTGGCAATACTGTGAGCCGAAGGGAGGAAAGGATGCCTTGAGGAGCGGCAAGGTCGGTGGAGACGGATGGAGCTGGGACGCGGCCATGCACAGCGGACAGAAGCACAGCAGTCCCGCTTTCCTGGAGTGGCAGGAGCCCGGCAGCCCGTGGGGATGGTGAGACGAGTGCACGGCGTAGGGGAATAAAGGTGGGTTGTTTTCGTTCCCTTTGTCGTTTGCCTCCCTTAAAATCAAGGAATCCACGAGAAAAGACCTCGGCATGGTGGCAAACTTGTTGCTCAGTCTTGGTGAAGTTGAGGGCAGCGCGTCGCGGAGAGCCTGCTCGCCTGGAGGTGGACAGCGAAGTGGTGCTGAAGCCACGCCGCGGCTCTTTAAATAGTCGCCGTGGACTCGGTTCGGCCATGTGACGGTTACGCTGTAAGCGCCTGAGAGCTCTCAATAGGGTTTTGTGCCTTTCTCTCGGCATTCCCACTGCACGCTTCCCCATTATTTCACTTGTTAACTAAATGAACTGCATAATGTAGTCTATTCTTGTCAGCCCCACCCACGCCGCAAGAGGCGGCACTGCCCATTCTCTCTTTTATCATCACTCTCATTTTATCATAGCTATAGCTTAAATTTACGAAAGAAAACATTTCTGTCACATAGGCTACGGAAAGCCAGTGTATGTATTCAAGTGGGTTTGTCTTAGAATGCAGCCTGTTAGGTGTATAAAGACGGCCTGTGGGTCTCTGGCTCACGAGAAAATTGTCGTGAGAACTTTGGGACAGCCTCACAACTCCGCAGGTGCATTTTCACTTTTTGAGAATTCAGCTCTCAGATCAACTAGTAGAACTGTTTAATTTCCTCTTTAGAAATGTTCCATTTAATAACAGGTTGATTATTGATCCAGTGTAATTATGAGAGGGCAAATGCAATACAACTGTTGGGAATGGCTAAGCTGTAGGATGTCCAAAAGCTTAAATGACAAGTTTATCTTTAAAAATGTTGCAATGTTTCCAAAGACATTTTTTTTCATCATCATTTCACTAAAATAAACACCCACGCCGGCGAAAAGAAAACATCCTATTATGTAAGTTTTCATATATATGTATGTATAGATAGATAGATAGATAGATAGATAGATAGATGTAGCCTATTTAGTTGACAGGGTTTTTTAATTCAGCATTTAGGCCTGAATATAAAAGTGCATAGTGTGCATGTATAGGTTATATATCCATTTTAAGGTTAATGTGTCATTTCTGGGCACAAAAAGGGACAAGTCATCGCCTGAAGGTAATGCTGTTAAAGAGCAGTGATTAATTCCTTTGCTCGGGCCCCTGCCGAGTCGGGGGAAAGAATATGTAAAAATAACCAGGTTTTCACTTGCCGGCCCTTATTGAATGTCATTGTGGAGAGTTTTCAATGAGAGAGAAAGAGAGTCGAATTAAAGTGTGTGACAGCGGCGGATAGACGCAACAAAGGCGACTCTGTCATAGAGGAGCCGAATGCGCGGCGCGTGAAGCCCCCGCCTCGCTCTGATTGAATTAAGTAATAGGAAAACATTTTCTTTCACTTTAGGCTCTCTAAACAAGACCTTCAAAGGGACGGGACCCATAATGTGTGAGTAAATAGTGGAATGTGATTTCTCTTCCTCCTTAAGGTTTTAGGTTGCTTTTTGTCTATCTTTTTTTTTTTAACACTTCAGCTGTGCTAACCCAAAGGAATAGACCCCAAACATGTGTGGTAAAATATGGAAGATCATTTTAAAACATAAACAGACCTGAATAGTTTAGATCGTGCAACGTGTTTTGGCAGTGACTCTTGTCCGTGTGAGCATATGTTTAACGACATTTTTTGGTATTAATGGAACAATAAAATTTATAGTGAGCTTGTCTGAAAAATAAACAAAGGTCACGTAGAGTAAAAGGATAGTCTATCTTTTGTAGAGTTAAATATGGAGCTGTATTAACTTTTTTACTTGTGGATAATATTCTGTTTCATCCAGGCAGGCTGCAACAGACAAAAAAAAGCCTTGTTTTAGTCTACTGTTCCCTTACATGTCATCTGCTCAAGGCAGTATTTTTCATAAATTGCAAAGTCCAGCGAAGTGGCTCTTGAGCTGAAAAACATGCCCACATGATGGTGTGATGCTATCTTGTTTTATCCTCATAAAAGGCCTAATGGGCTCAGCTTCACACCACTAATCTTGCATAAAGGGGAGACCTGTAATTAGGGTGCGCCATTAAAGTAGGTACAAATTAGGAGCAGTTAAACCCTTTAACAAGATGTAGGTATGGAGTCATGCAGACAAAAAACCTGTTATCAGCGAGAGCCATTTTCATATTCATTTTACTCGTCCATTCATTTTACGACATTAACTAATTTGCCAATCTTGTTGCAATTTCTGGGACCTGTAAATACAATTCTATGGCTTTTATTCTGATCCCGAATTAGCCCATACAATGAGTTAATGATGTGTTTATAAAGCAAACCATGGAAAACAGATGTCTTATTTTCATCATACATTAAAAGCACTTTTATTCCCCTAAAGAGTTTGTTTGTCTGCGCGCTGAGGGCGTAATAAAACCGATCGAGAATTTGTGCTGGTCTGAACACTTCACAATTGAAAGGAATTATTCCGTAAATTCAGCTTTAACAATGGCAGATAGCCTGGACGGCTGTGGCATCTTGATGTATTGCTTAACATAATGATATTATCAAAGGCCCTAATTTTCACATTATGTACAGCAGTCACCCCGTGGATAGGAATAGAGGTTTCATGGGTCGTCACGCAGGGAGGCTCATCCTAATTTGCAATCCCAACTGGAGACTGACAAATAGTTTTGACCTCCCTCTGGAGGCGCGGGCCAGAAGTGCAAAGAATCTCATTCTCCATAATGACTTGTTACTGAGATAAATAATCGAGGGAAATAGCCCACTCACACCACAGTGATTCTATTATACTTTGTACTAGTTCCAAACTAAAATAAATATATTATCATAGGCTGATGCATAATCTCATCCATTTTTTTTCCTTTGGACAAAACTTCTTAATACTGAAACCAGAAAAAAACAGACTCCCTGAAATAGTAAATTATTTATAAGATATTAAGTAGGAACAATTGCCATCACTCAAATCCAGCCCTGGTGATAAGATTGACCAGTGCCTGCTGTGCCATTTGAGAATCACATTTTCATGGGCTTTTATGTAATTATACCCAAAGATCTCGTGCCTGATGACATAAAGAGAACAGTCTGTTTATGGAGATGTAGTCAATATCTCCTTTTCTTTCAGCATGAATAATTCATAGTTTAAGACACTATCACCCCACACTTAATATGTACACACACTTAAACACCCACACATCTCTAATACAAATGATGGTTTTAGCTGACAGTGTAACAGGATTTAAGGTCCCAGTGGGGTTTGGCCAAGCTGTGGATGGGCACTGTGACTGTCGACGTGACACAGAGGGCCGGCTGCCCCTCCTAATCTCCGCCTAAGGCAACTTCACAGGCTGCAGATCCTGCTGCACCTCTATGGTCGCACAAAGGCCTGATTATCATTCATATGCTCACCAGAGCCACCAGTCCAAAAGATAACAGATGACACATAAGTACCAGCTGAATAGTGCAATATGTTTAGGCTGCAGCAGTCTATAGGGACTAATGAATCCTTAAGAGAGTGAGAGGCAGAGATCCAGAGAGGCATTTAAGGTGGAGTGATTTGGCAGAAATAAGGATGCTACAGGTGAACACTGACATGAGCAAAAGAGCTATTCGCAAAATATTTTTCGTTGTAAATATCAGGAATTAAGGAACTAGCGAGCTCAGCCTCCTTGTGTATGGTGGTTTTCTCATTTCAGTGATTCATTTGGAGTGATGCAATGCAGATGTTCTGCTTTGCTCAAACAATGTAGCCACTGCCCTTCCATGAGGAGATTTTGCTTTAAAGGGACTCTACAGGAAGAATCTGACATCAAGAAAATAAAGAATAATCAACCATTTTTCGAAAGGATGAAAAATTTATTATAAGTGTTATGGCAAAAATCTGTTATTTTATGTGTTGTGTCTCAAAAAAGCATCATAAAAAATTGCTTTGTTGTTGTATAATTGCAATACTTTAACATTCCTATGATGTTTATAAGAATAATTTAAGAAGTCCATGTGGCCAGAACTTTTTCTCTTGTGTCTCCCCTCTTCAGTCTTTATACTCAAACATGGCCATTCAAACTGAGGGAATTTAACTGAAATATGTATTGGTGAACGAGAAAATCAATGAGGATTTTTTTTCCTCCAGAAATCTCAGGGGTGAATGTATCCCACAGTGGTGGTGATTGTTACATTGCTCACAGTTAATAAACTTTTTTATGGCAGCATGGCTATTTTTTCCTTTCCTTTTCTTTTACCAGTTTCACAGGTGTCTGAACATTATGTGATATCTGCAGGTCAGGATGCAGACAAGATAAGACAACATCCCTGTCCATAGGCAGGACTCCACTGCTAAAAGATTATGGCTTGGATAAGCTTGATAGTATTTTTGTATTTTTTTTTTCCACAGTGGTTATCCATGACATTTTTGTTCTCTATTGGTTCATTTCAGCCCAGTTCAGGGATGGTTATCATGATAACAAGGCTTTAAGGCTTTTATTAACTTCCCACAAGTGCAATGATGATGACGACTGCATTACTATAATAATGAAAGTGGCGAAAGCACAGCAGAAGAGGTTGAAGGCAAGTTGAAGTGATTGTGGGTGATGGGCATGAATTGCTTTGGTATTATGTGAGGAATTTTATCACTGTTGTTGTTGTTGTTGTTGTTGTTGTTGTTGTTTTCCCAGCCAAGTGCATAGTCAAGTCACTGAGGTGCATGCATCTCAGAATCAAAGTAAGAGGCATGGCAGAAGCTGAGGAAGTTCTTTGTGATTGACTTAATAATGTTGTGTTAGAAGCTGCAGCTCTCGGTAAGCTGGGAAGCTCTGTTGGTTTTTATTGTCCTCACGAAAATGTCACATGTGCAATAATACCTTTTTGAAAGTTGAATTTCACATAAAAATTTGAATTTCACATGTGAATTTACCATTTTCACATGTGAGTGGCAATATTCAACTAACATTTTCACATGTGAAAAGAAAATACTGTCACGTGAGCTTGAACTTTTCAGATGTGATTTGTTTTTCACGTGTGATTCACATGTGAAAAGAAAATTGGTCACACAAAGTCATGTGGCATTGACATTTTCACATGTGATTGATTTCCGAATGGGAATTTCCACATGTGAAAACAATATGAAATCACATGAGATTTGACATTTTCACATGTGAATTCCACATTATCACATGTGACTAGTTTCTTCACATGTGAACTATAATTTTCACATGTGAAAACAACACATTACATGTGAAATCACATGTGAATTAAACCACATGTGGTTTTGGAACACATGTGTTTTCCATTTTACTTTTTCACATGTGAAATAATAGCATGTGGTTTCAGACAACATGTGGAAAAAGCAACATGAAAATCATGTTGAAATCATGTTGCTGAAGATCACACATCTTCCAAAACCCCAAGTGGTTTAGTTCACATGTAATTTCACATGTTGCATTTAGAGACTTTTGCACACACTACACGCAAAAGCATACATGAGCACAAAACCCTTACAAATAATATACATGCAGCCTTTCATATCATCCTGGAATCATCCTGAGCTTTGTCAGCATCACCTCTACAAGATTTGGCTGTTGACATCACAAATTAATCATTTAAAACATCCCAGTATATGGGCATGAAATGATTAATCACAAGCACTGAGTCAGTGAGGGTTCAATTGTTCACTTTCACTTCAGTTTTTCATAATTAATTTATAATTCAAATAAAAGCATCAACATGAGATGAATCAAGAGGCTGTCAACATTAAGGTAAGGTCTTTGTTTACTTTGATGATAAACTATGTCATTTGCTGTAGTCACCACAAGTTTATATTAGAATATCAACACATTTCACCTGAGTTTATATAAA
Source organism: Myripristis murdjan (assembly GCF_902150065.1). Taxonomy (NCBI): domain Eukaryota; kingdom Metazoa; phylum Chordata; class Actinopteri; order Holocentriformes; family Holocentridae; genus Myripristis; species Myripristis murdjan. The sequence goes on from NC_043993.1 coordinate 27,126,882, forward strand.
AGTCAGTAATAAATGAGTACTTGGTCAAAAACATGAAACATCTACTAAGTAGAGATTATGTATGTAGCTTAGTGCATCTTTTTGGGAATCGGTATGACAGCGGTAGTACAGATTCTGCTGGGGCTGTTAAGACACATTTGGCACACACTCAGCACTTATATTTGAATTTAATAACACTTACCCCTGCAAAGCAAGAGGCAAAGCCATGTATTGAACCATTGCTGTGGCATGAATATGACAAATGCTGTGTCATACATCATACTGACACTTGCTGAGTTTAACCTGTGACTTATGGGGCGGCTCCTATAGTGAAGAGCAAACCATAATAGAGGTTTTGCAGTCGCATCACAAATCTCCTAGCAACCATGGCTGGCACCACCATGGAGGTCCACAGGAGAAGCTAGTTGCTAGATACCACAACTTGGCAGGATCGTGAGTACAACCAAATTGGTAGAGGCTGCATACATCACTCTACCATGTGCATTCACAGCCATTTCACCTTAAACAAGTCTAAAGCTGACTTTCCTTGGACTTTCTGCAGAATAGCTGAATATGCGTAACAGGCAATACCCTGAGTCGGGAAAAATGATGAAAGACCATATCAAGGAAAATTCACATTGTTCCACATAGGGGAGACAAAAAATTTAGCTATCAATTAAATTCAGTTTTGTGCAGGGTGGATATTAGGAGAAATGACATAAATAACATAATCTTTAACCTTTGTCAATCTAATTAATCTGAACAGGACAAATTTGTGAAAAAAAAAAAAAGAAAAACTACAAGAACACTATACAGAATTATTATAAATAGAATAGTTCAAATTGAATAACAAGATAATAACCACAATTTTGCCCTAAATGTTTTTTATTAGTATTAGTATTAGTATTAGTATTATACTATTATATTATTATTATTATTGTTACTACTTCTACTACTACTACTACTACTACTACTATTACTACTTGTAGTTACTACTACACTTGGCAGCTATCAATGGCAACTGCTCTCAAAGAAGCAAAAGAGGGAAGAAGAAATGTTTTTTGTTGAAGATGTTGCTCTTTTTTGATGAGCATTCAGCTTTGTGCCTCTCCTCATCTCAGCCCTGATGGTCAGTTCAGTGTGTGAGCGCACGCTTTGACCTGCCTTGCAGTTCTCTTTGTGGTGGTCAAGTCCAGGTCAGAGGCCAGCAGCGTGGGTAGGCGCATCCACTTGACCAAACCCAAGTCCCTCTGTGGCCAGTTAGCTGCACACACACAACCACCAGGGAAGAAGAACAGATATGCAATTCACTCACTATATAGATTAACAAAAAAGGATGATGTGGTAGGCATTGGTCCATTAAGTCAGGCTAAAAGTAAAAGTGCACAATCCACTGAAGCAGATTGTTTTTCCAAAAGCATGAGTCAAAATGACCGTTGTTTTCCAGGAAGTTATGGGAGTTCATTTCACAGGGATTTTAAAGAGCCATAAGTCCTTCACTGTGGGTCTGACACAGAGTTCAGCGAGGATTTCCTTCTGTTGTTACTCTAGAAATGACCTTACAGACCACCAGAGACTGATTTGTTAGATTTTCTTCCGTTTGATTAATACAGTATACATACATTAATAAGCAGTGGTACATTTACTTAATTACCTCATTTAAATGGGCTTCTGGCAAACTTTAAAAGACAGCACAGTAGAGTTGCTTCATTTTCCCAAAAGGATGTGAGCCAGACATTAAATGTGTCTATCACTAAACTTGCTGTCTTAATTTGGTCTGAATTTATGATAAAGTAGCTATAGTAGCTTGTTGGTCAGCTAAGCCCCTAGTCAAGTCTTTTTTTATATATTATATTTCATACAGAAAGCATTGCAATGTGCTTTACAATGAAATGATATTATAGTTATGTTGTCACCCAGCTAGGTAGCATCGCTGTATGTTGGAAAGGACTTTGGAGGATGTATTACACTGCACAGATTATCATAAAAACCATGTTTTTGAAGGTGAAAGTGTTAAGATGATTGATATCTTTTAAGTCAGTCAACAATATGCTTGACTTTCCTTCCCGTGTTTTTTTAGAGCATGTGACAGTATTTCAAATAGCGAACATTTAATTATGGAATAAAACTTGACACAAAAGTTGTCAAAACTACATTGGAAATCTTATTCTCAAGAGCACTTGAAAAACATTTCTGCATGTTTTGTCACCATAAATGTATGGCTGGCGGGTAGAAAACACTTGTTTCTACAGAAAGACTCTTTACCTCGAAACTACCTTAACACCCATGCACTTTATAAATTACCCACTTCCTTGGTTTGTGGTTGTAAATGCTAATGAGGCTGAGATAAGACAAGGCAATATCAGTGCTCCAGTGTTAGCATGTGTGATACATGTGTCACCTGTTTTTAACAAACATAAATGGGAAATAAATGTGAACTTGAGACTCTGGTCAGTCAAGTGAGCCTATTTACATTTAAATTCTATGGGAACTCTTACAAATTGGTTAAAATATACTTTTTAATTCAGAAATAAGCAAATATACTACAAACCAATATCACTAGACAATGCAAAGTGCAATCAATGAACTTGTCAGCAATTAAATACTCCAACCAGGACCTTCTCACATGCAATTTCTATCAGTCCATACACTTTTCCCACAGATAAATAAATAAATAAACACATATTTTGAAAGGTGTCTTTGGTCACAACACATACAGAAAAATTCCCATAAAAACCCTTGAAGGACTAAATATCTTTGGATGATTTTAAATTCCCTTTTGATGTAAATCCATTGGTTCTGGTATAGATATGTCTCAAACTTCCCCTTTGGCCCCATTCACAGAAAGGCCTTGAAATGGTCATCAAAGGGGTTTGTCACCCTGTGGAGGTCAGTGGGCTATTGCCTATGGCTGACTCACATTTTTCCAAATCAGCAGACTTTTGGCCTAGAAATAACAGGTCAAACTAATGAATTTAATGAACTCTCCCAGACACAATGAAAGCCTCTTGCCGTTTGAACTCTAATAAAGGGATATGGGCAGGTCAGCAAGCCCTTTCAAGGGGTTTGTACACAAATGTGACAGAACGCAGTTACTTCAGTGTCCGCGTTGACAAGTTGTTCAAAGTACTGGGGATGTCAGTGATTGCGCCTTCGTCCACAGTGCCCCCCTTTGTCCCCTATTCTGTTTCTGTTCCTCTTTCATCAACAATTCCCAAGTACAAAAGCAAAAGAATGCAAGCTTCTTTTACAATAGTCTGTATGCCTCATTTCTCTCCACAAAATGTTATGGTGTAGGCCTACATGTAAGAGACTTTATTGTATGGAAAACAATGCAGAATTATGGCGTAGAACAACTTCTGATGGTGACTTTCTACTCCTCCCTCCCTTTCACTGCTTTACTCCTCTGAACCTGCCCTCTTTCCCTCCCTTCACTCAGTTTTTCCCCACTTTCATTGTCGCCGTTTCTCTCAGTTTTTCACCACTGGCGCTCTGATGTTGCACCGGGCTTTCTTCAGGGGCTAACGTGGAGAAAGACAAAGCAGCAAGGATACGGTTAGAAAAAGAAAGCGGGTCTAGAAATGGAAGAAATCTCTGTGAATTTAGCTTTTCCAACCATTCAAGAAAGGTTTCAAGATTTTTTTTTTTTTTTTTGGGTCCCATGCAGATTCCATGCTGTTTTGTGCTTGGTTGAGAAAAAAGCATCTTTAAACATGTGGTATTTGTGTATTCACTTAATTGAATCAATTGGAGGCCCATGGGAAACCACCAAGGGGGGTCAGGGGAAGGGAGGGGGGAGGTCAGAGAGTAAAAGCAGGAGGGGAAAGAAAGCGCCCTACCAGCTCATTACCTAATGATTTTTAACTCAGCGGTTCATGATTACTTCATTCTTGTCTCTGCCTTACTTACTTAACAAGGAGGTGTGTATGAGCTTGAGTAAAAACACTCGGATCTCTTAGGAGCACAGACACTGTGATTCCCGAACCTTTATGGCTTTCTCATTAATGACCTCCTGGTGTTTGCTCCACTTCCTCTCCATTCATCTCACATTAGGCTCTTTTCAAGGGTCAATATTGTTTTGGAATTTGTCACATTTTTAAGGTTTAAATGTTTGCAAACACACTGAAATCTATTTTATTTGTAAAAATTTCAAAATAAAGCAATATGCCATGTAATGCTGCTTTTTGTGCACTTTTCTACTGCATAATTTAGGGAAATCTGAAGATAAATCAAGATAAAATTATACTGATCCCCGAGGAAAGCAGGCATGAGGCATCATTTCTAAAGCAACGTTTCTGTTTTGAATGTTAAGGTACACTACTTTTTTTTTTTTTTTTTTTTTTTTTCAAATGTTGAACTGTACCCACTCTTGAGAAGAGTGAGGCCGTTTCCTAGGTGAGAGCAACACTTTCATGGCAATGAATGAGAAATTTGGAGACATTTGCATGAGTAAGAGCAGCCCCCTGTATGATTTTCATAACCCAATATCCCCTTTTCTTCTCAAATTTCTATTGCGGGCATTGTGTTTTGGAACCAGCCTTTGTTTGATTTCTTTTCCCCTCACTTTTTGTTGTTGCATTTTACTTCTCCTCCCCACCCTAATGACCTGGGTGACGGCTCCTAACGCTATCTCACAATCCGCCTTTGACAGTCCAAGCCTCTCGTCTCAGCTTTTTCTCAAGAGTTATGGCGTTAGCACTGTGAAAAAAAGGGGGAAAAAACACCCAGATTTAGGTTAATACATATATAATGTCTATATGTGCGTATATACGTCTATATATGTCCATTTATATCTATAGAGTTGGTGTGATGACGGGTCACTGCCCATTTCACAGGGTCCCCCAGTTTTCTGCAGATGCGCTCTATTGAGGAGGCGACACGCGGCGGGACACCGCTGGGAGGTAGTTACTATTTCTCCATTACCATAGAAACTAACACATTGGCTTTCAGCTGCTCTGGGCTAGGGGTCCACTGACACCAACTTTCACAATACTCGAAGTCCCGACAAACCCAAACGGTCTTCAGCACTCTTGAATAACACTCAGTTGTGTCCAGTTTCCTGACAAAATGGGCTGCCAGCACTGCTATGACAGCCTGTCGGGACAGATGACATCGAAAAAAATGAGGCCTCTTTTTTCTGGGGGGGGTTGTTTCTATAATGAGCACAATATGGGAAAGATTTGTAAAACAGAGCAATTCAAAGATACGGGGTGGAACAGTTAAGCGCTGACCCTGGTGAAAACATCTGCAGTGAAAATGTCATGGCCTGGTAACAAGTCCTTACAGACAGATCAATAATTCTCAAGTGCAGTCAAAAGAATGCTACAGAGCTTGCAATCAGTGAGAACACAAAGCTCCCTCCCTCCCTGTGTGTTGGTGAGTGTGTGTGTCTGTGCATCTGTATCTTTGTGTCACTTCACATTATAATTACACTGCACTTCACAGACTTGTGTAATGTGTTTGTGCACCTAACTATTTGATTTGATTTTTTTTCCCCCTCTGCATCCCCCATGTCTCATGTATACATTACATGGTATGGGTAATAAATGAGCATTGTGGAAGGTACAAGGTCATAGTTCACAATTGATAGCCTCACCCCTGGCAGGTGCAGCTCATAGGAGTGAGAGGAGGCGGCCCCTCATCTCTCCCACCTCTTCACGCTGCTCAGCAAGAGAAAGGGAGGGGTGTAAATGAGTGCACTCCAGAAAGCCATCACCTGCTCCCTCCACCCTAAAATCCCCACTAACTCTGCCAGACAGAGATATCCACAAACCCCGGCTCAAAATTTCCAACTCTGATTAATGAAAGAGACAGACACAGAAAGAGAGGCAGGGAGCGAGGGAGAGGGCAGGATAAAGAGAAGGGGAGTTAGAAATTTTAGCTATTAGCATCCATGCAGTGATGTGGAGTTTTGTTTTTCATCTGTTTTGTTGTTTGGAGTATGAATGCATTCATTGGCAGCAAAATGTACATTTGTCATGCCTATAGAGGGCAGTGAATTGGACTGGAAGAGGCATTGAGTTTGTGCGGACAGAGAGCCCAAGGGTGAGGTTGTGTATTGATGGATGCCCCTCCCAGCTTCTCCCAGATTCCCCCTCTATTGTGACTTTGAGTGAATGTATCCTCTTGCTAAGGGCACTGGAATGTGTCTTCTCAACTTGTGTGATGGATGGGGCCTTGTTTTGCACTCCTCTGCCCCTCCCTCTGAATCCCTCCTTCTCTCCTTCAGGCTTTGACTCTTTCATTACATCCTTTTATTCGACACCAATAAAAGTCAGCGATTCTTCATCAACTGTTGTGTAGATCTGAGAGCCTCTGTTATTTTTCATCAGGAGTGTGTCACACATCACCATTCAGCCCTGCACTCGCACAAAAACAGGCGCACACACACACACACACACACACACACACACACGGGTAGAAGCAGGTGGAGATGTAACCAACCAGGGACTATTTCAAATCTACACTAGTCATGTCCTTTAACCTTCGTGTTAAGTACTTACTTACAAATGAAAAATTGTTACAGGCCCTCCAAACAAATAAAACAAGACACTAATCTTTATTTACTTGTTTGGAGTGCCTGGAACAATTTAAAAGTTTTATGCATTTCCCTATGAGCACCCGTTGTTATAATCTTGGTTTATTATCCTGTTTAGCCAGAAGGACCCAGTATTTTCTCCTCTTTTGTTGAGTACGTAGTTACTGTCGGCTGTCCACTGTTATCTGGTGTTTTATGTTTTTAAACACCACTTTCACAAATGTGCCTGATGGTGATGTTATAAAGAGTTAGTATCACTCAGAAGCCTTTGCTTTACTCTCCATGGTCTAAAAAAAAAACCCAATTTTTTTTTTTTTTTTTCAATGTTGTACAAACATTTTTTTTTAACCTATTAATAATGTAAATATAATTGTAACAAGAGAGTTCTGGAGGAGAAACTCCTATTCCAAAGTACAGATGCACATTGGTGCACAAGGGTAAAATGTTGCTGTTCTTTTGTAAATTTAAATTTGTTTCCACCTACATAAACTTTCTTAATAGAATGCCAGGTCACAATGAGCCATCAGAAGAGTTTATTTTTACCGAATAGCTTAGAGTTAATAATGCTTTGTCCCTGGATGTATATTGGAGGGATGCAAACCACAAACGTACAGTTGAATTCCAATTCAAATCATTTTTCCATTTCATTTAACACAATTCCATTTCCGAGGATGCAACACATGTCTTTCAAAATAAATTCCATTATTATATTATTTGTTGAGTGTGACATTAACATACGTTTTCACACACTGTTCTAGGGCTTTCCATAAATGCTAAGGTGCATGACTAACGCGACCGTCAGTACACTGTCATCAGGGAGGAAAATGTCTCACCATAGGATATTCTGTCTATCGGCATGTACCTTGCCACTGAATGAGGTTGAGTGGACCCAAACTCTGCAAGCAAATTACACCCAATCTGCTGTACTTTGCATCCCTCATTTCCATTATTTTCCATTATTTTGTCAGTTTGCTGTGTATCATCTGAAGGTGCGGCACACTCAGACATCATTTCCCATGGGTGGCCTCATGAAAAGCTAGAAGGGCTCTATTTAAAAAAGTATTATTCAATAGGATGTTACATAAGAAGCTCCAAACTGTAAAAAGGCTTCACAAATGATTCATCAACTCATGCAGTCATCATGCCCTAGAACTACCCTCTACCACCCTTTGCACATCATTACATTTTACACAATCTAAAAGCACTCACACATACCTACATACTGGCAGAAACAGCACTTGGATGCATATTAATACGTGTAAATTTTAGCTGAGTGGATGGCTGCAGGGAAATGTTTTCACAAATAGAGGTAATTATTGATAAATCATTACAGTTACTGTGAAAGGATATAGACGCCACATCAGAGATAACAGACACAAACATCACTTCACCCGACATGACAGGATGGTTGATTGTAGGTTGGACAATTTATCAAAATATATCACAATACAAAAATATGTATTGTTGGGCAGAAAAATGAATCGCAATTTCAGCTACATGGTGACAAATAATTATGACTGGGCTGTCACCTGCAACAGCTCATCACCGTTTGGTAGGTTCTCCATCCAAGATGTATAGCTCGCACTTTGTAATACTTTAAATTGTTTACATTCAAGCGAGCCAATGCCATTGCTAGATTTAATTTGTTACATAAAGCAGCTCGTTTAAATAAGAAAGACAACAGGCCACCGTCAAAGTGATTGTAACTTTACAAGAAGTGTGTATCTTCCCCTTGTAGAATACACTCCAGTGCATCCAGTCAGGTCTATGAGTCACTCTTCAAAGTATTGCAATCCACGCTTCACCTAAAGGCCAGTAAAATCTGCCAGTGCTACTTAAGCAGCTGCAGTGAAAAGCCACAGGTTTCCTATTTGTCAGGTGCAAATATGGACATGACCTTGTGATGCAAGATGGAGAATGCAGCCTTCTTGATGCTCGAAACTGCACTTGCAATGTGAAATTTGGGCAAATTTGTCTTTTTTGCAGCTGAACATTGAGAGAGACCATTAACCATATGCTTGGTCAGTGGTGAGCCACTGAGTAAGAGTCTTCCAAATCCAACCTCTGAGTGTCAGCCCCATAAAGTTCCTTTGTGCTCAAATTTCCAAAAAAAAAAAAAATGTACCACTACATCTCAAGAATGATCTACTATGTGGATGAGGAAGTTAAGTCTGGGGGCTGTTGAGTAAAAAGGGCAGCGATTCATCTGAATATTATTAAACCTTGAAATCCAGACTTTGGCTTTCCAGACTTTGTGGTTCCTGTGAAGTCCAGCAGGGGTTTGAAATTTCCCCACCGTGGGATTAATAAAGGGATATCTTATCTTATCTTATCTTATCTTATCTTATCTGTCCCTCACTAACACTCATCAAGTCATGTGGACTCGAGGAAATGTTCAATGCAGACTGCTAACCCACTGACTCTACTATTGAGATCTCCTACAGATATGATGCTAAAATGCATCAGGGATCATATGGTCTTGTCCCATTAGTACATTCTTTGCAGCCTCATGGCCTTGCAAATTCACGTACTAACTAGGTGACAATTACCTGGGCTTAGTGGTGAAGCCAGTGCAGAAGCCACTTAGGTGCAGTCCAAATGAGTGGAGGTCAATGGGGAAAAAGTCAATAGGCATGGTCTCAGTGATTAGGATCAAGTCTTCTTATACATCCCTTGATGTTATTTTTGAAAGCTGGTGTAAAAAAAAAACAGCATCACTGAAAATGTTGTACATTAAACTGCACAAACAAACCCTCACTGGATCCTAATTTTGAATTGTCCTGTTAGCTAGCCTAAATGCACCAACACTCTCTGGTATAACACATTCTGTCAGCAGCTCCGCCCCATAGTCCACACTTGGGTTTTCTGCATGTTTGTCAGCTACAAGATATCATAGTATGGTAGAGAGGCAGTTCAGAAACCACCCAGGTGTTACTCCACCTGCAGCAGTGAGTAACAGCAGTGAGTTTTTGCCCAGTGGAAATGATTGTGGGACAGACCTTCACTTGTTACTCTTCCCACATATGTAACTCCATCCCAAACATTAGTCAAACTTGATAACTTCCACATCATATATGTAAAAGTTCTCTTTGTACTGATATTGTACTTTACCTTTTGGGAAATGAGTGATCCGAGCCACACGACCAGCTATCTAATACAACCCACAGGCCCGTCTCCAATATGACCCAAAGGACTGTTTCCTGGGTGAGCTCACTAGCCACTAAAAATACTTGGTTAAGGTTAGGGTAAGGTCAGGCTGAGGAGTATGAAATGTTAGCTAGATAACTGGTAAATGTTAACTAATAATATTACAAAGTAGGGCCGCTGTTCTTCTGTGCCAGAGATGGGTGCTGGTGGGAAATCTCTACCCAAAGGAAATGACTAAACTAAAGTGGAGAGCAAAATATTGCATTATCTCCTGTGCAGCAGTGAGAAAGCACACCATCTTGAGAAAACTGGGCTCACCCAGAAAGGCTTTGGCCTTTCTTGCCCTCTGGTATCTCTGTCATATGACCTGAGTTTTGGGTATTTAAGTCTTTAAAGTTTAGTTAGCCTACGTGTTGCTGCCTTTGGGGGACACGATCATGCAAATTTTCCCAGTGCAGCTTTCAAGACAAGCTCATAGGCCTTGGTTTATATAATACACACAATAAAAACCAATTTTAATTTTAAATTTCAAATAGATGCGTGGCATTGCACGTTGTCCTGCAGCAACATATATACAGAAACAAATTTGTTGTGTTTTGAACCTTTTGGTGCCTGTTAGCTTCAGGATGTGAATTTAATTAGATGTGCATCTGCAGTACCATTTATTAATCTTAAATATGAGTAGGCTAGAGTAAAAAAAAAAAAAAAAAAAAAAAAGCTCATGTTCCTAGAGTTAACCATACCTCACACTATGGTCATTACCAACAACAAAGTGTGGAGGTAAGGTGTTGACATCAGTGCTGCTTTTCTTGTTCTTTCTTTTATTCATTCTTTCTCCCTTTCTTTCATTTTTTCTTTCTTTTTTCTTTTATTTCCTTCATTTTAACCCCTCCCCCCACTCCCCTTAAGAGCTTTTTCCTTTTGTCAGGCCGCCATTGTAAATAAGAATTTGCTCTTAATCACTTGCTTGGTTAAATATAGGTTAAATAAAAAAGTAAACAAACAAATTTGAAAATATTTTAAAAATAAAAACAGAACAGGTCAAAAGCTGCGAAGTGACAATGTTAGCCAGGTGGCCCTGTCTTGGCCAGTCATTTTAGAGCATGTTTGCCCTTACTGGTTTAATAACCGACTTTCCCACAGCTGTGATGCTGAAAGAGGTTTTCTCTGGAGGTTGTCGAAGTCATGGGGGCAACAGGCACCCAGTGCAGTGAGATGAGCTTCACTCTCACAAACCCTCCATCACTCAGACGACTGATCGGAAAAATTCATTACATGTGTCAGGCACAATTGTAAGACATTTCTTGGCTATTAACCCTGGATTTGAGATAAAATGTAGAGACACCTACACTTTGTTAATTCTGCTCTCCACTGTGAGCTGGTAGCCAACCTGGTAGTATAAATTAATAAATAACAAGCAACATTTAATCATACATTTAATCATTGTGTATCTATATATATCCATATACAAAATATAGTTGATTTTTTTCCTTACTGGGACAATAGGAACAGTGAACTTTACTCGGTCTATGTCCTGTCCAATAGTTGAAATTTCAGTGGTGTAAGCACTGCTGCTGCAGCTGATGACAAATGCACAAAATGAGATGCGCAATTCAAACATGGCTTAAAACGAGCTGCACAATAGACGTGGTTTGGCTGTGTTTGTGCCTTACAACACTTTTGCTGATGAAGGGAAGGAATTAGAGACTGTCCATCTCGCCTTGTCCTCCTCATGGCAGGAGGAATAAATCGGTCACAGTTAATGGAAAAAGCCACGCAACTTGAGGATGTTTTGTGGTGTTCTGTGGCAGAAACGCGGTGGGGTCACAGTGGAGGCAGGATGCCACCAAGAGAGGCAGTTACAGTACTGCCTCCAGACAGCTGTCATTGGTATATCCAGGCGCATGTCAGCGAATCCCATTACTTAAAGTTTAAAGACTTTGCTTTTTTTTCTGTATTACTGAACTTAAAATGATTTTTTAATCAGTTTCTAATCAGCCTGGGGTTAAACATCACTAGAGGTTACTGCACATTCTTGTTTCACTGCACAACATTTAATAAACCTGGACTTGCAGAATACATACAGAATATTAGGGAACAGGCTAAATTCCCTGTAGTTATGCCTGTTTTGTTTTGTATTCCCTGCAGTTGATGCTGTCCTTTAATGTCCAGTCTGCATTATTTTTCTTGTTGTTCATAATATTATGACCATTTTATTACTGTTCTGATTTTTAGTTTTCTATTATTTTATGCATTTGCATAGTTGTGCACACTTCTTTTTAAATCAAATTCATAGGATGAATGTTTCTCCTTTCCTTGTTTTAAATAAAGAATGAATAAATGAAGATATGTTGATGTAAAAATGCATAGGTGTAGACTTCAGGCACTATAGGGAGCACTCAGCTGAGATTTTATTTGATGATTGCTAAATATTGATCCAGTTTCATGTGTCTTTTTATTCAAGGAAATACAAATTTACAAATTTCTGTGGAATCCAGTATTTGGTCTGATATTTAATCTTGACTGATTGCATGATTATAATTTTTCATTCCACAAATAGGAAAAAAATGTAAATAAATAAATTAATATCAAAAAACCTACATCCTTGGAAATCTTGGTTGATTTGAAACATTTGACAATTTACATTTGATTATTCAGAATAAAAAAAAATATTGGTCTGTGCTGCGCATGATTTAAAATATGGGCCTATACATATTTATGTATATTCACAGATTACATATCTTCCATTTCGTCTCTTTGAGTTCAAGGACTGTGAAGATGTAATTACTGCCATATTACAAATATTCATCAGAACAAACATTTTCATCTCTCAGCATTAGAATTGGCAAATTGTAAAGTGCTTTCAGAGCTGTACAGTTTACATGAGCAGAAATGTAAGAAAGGATATGACAAAGAGATCTGTGACCTGTTCCAGCTCTAAGCACAGGAGAAAAAAAAAACAAAAAACAGCTACATCTGAAAAATAATTTAGTACTTGTAGGATGATTCATGTTTACACAGAAATGTTTTTATATTGTGAGGTATTGCACACAAGTATCCCTTTGCCCGTTGGATAGCTGATAATAATGACATTGTTCAAATTCCAATCTGTGAATTGCAGTGAATGGTTATTTCAGCATCATATTCAATAGATTTCAGTGTTAAGTATTCCAAATGAAACTGAAAGCAACAAGATTACAATGTTGTGTTTGAGCAATTGAGCGGATTATGCTCAATTTTTACTATTTTAAGCAGGTAATCTGTCAGGAGTTATTATGTTTTGAAAGTAACCCTATGCTATACGGTGATAGATCAGGCTTGAGTTGAAAGGATACTTCAGTTGTTTAGGATGTTGTTTGATATTAGGCATATATTTCAGATGTTTTAAATGACGTATGCATATGTGTGTGCGTGTGTGTGTGTGCATGCATGTGTGTGTGTGTGTGTGTGTGTGTGTGTGTGTGCAAGGCAAAAGTCTAAATGTGCATGTTTTTAATCAGTCCCGGTATAACCTCTTGAAGCACGGAAAAATGGCAGAGGCATTAAAAACATAAAAGGGAAAAAGGGCAGTAATGAATTTAGAGGAAAATGGACATTAATGGTATTAGCATTACTCATGTTCCATATAACAAATTATTGGAAATTTGACAAGCACACCAAATTATCTCCTCATGCCTGACGGGAGTGTGGTGAAGTCCTCTCTACCTGCTGAGGAAAGACAATTTCTGCTCATTTTACTATTTTTAACAATAGAACCAACCCATTAAGACAAATTAATGTCATTATCAAGTCTCTATGAAAATGACAAATACCACCGTTTCGAGCAGCTTTAGAGGCTATTGACAATAATGAAATTCGCTGTACAGGTACTGAAAAGAAACACTCCAAGTAATTATTTTCTAGTAGCTTGTTTGTCTGCCATCCGTTCATTTGCTTTCAGCTCAATTATCTGACTCTGTGAGCATGTGGAGGCGCATAGTGCTCTGCGGCCCACAGAGCGAGGGCCCTAATTGGGCAATTACCGTTCCGTTTCGGGGCTTTTAGCTCCAGTGGAGAGTGGAGGGAGACCGCGGTGTGTAAAACCATGAGGACCTTACATGCACCAAAACCACACATATACACTGTTTAAACAAAAACAAAACCACACATCCTCTATACACAACATAGACCTATACAGTGACGGTTTACTACTGTGCATGCAACAGACAGACACTAAAAACATAACAAGGACAGGAGCAGCAAGCCAAAACAGAGTTCTGTCAATGATCAGTACACATAATGCAGGCAGAACGCTAAATTATTTGTGCCCTAACTTTTCAAACAGGTGATCGTGTCACTAGTACTGTATCTTATGTAAACATGCATTCTTCCCCTACGGTTCCCTTTGGAAAACATCTCATCCAAACAGCCATTAACTATAAATAGCTGAGAGCACTTACTGTATATCCTAATGACCCTGCTGGGTGTTGGGGGTGGGCCGAGGCAAAGTTATGCTTGGTGTATAGACACGACAACGTTAACACCATATAGACGTGTTGTACGTCGAAGCCAGAATATAGATAGAGGCCGGAGGATTCATTTCAGAATTTCATACAGTTTGCAGCAAGCTCATCGGAAGACAATTTTGGTCGGTCCAGGAATTTCTTGTGGTTACTGCAACTGAAAAGGCATGAATATGTAATGGATTTCTCAAAAAATTGCAGTGCCATTTGCAGCATGTACTGTGCTCCTTTGTGATAAATTGGTGGAAACTGAGGAAACTGAAATTAAGTCAATGACACATGTGCACTCACACACACACACACACACACACACACACACACACACACACACACACACACACACACACACACACAGTGACATTTCTGATGGCTGACTGGCCACTTTACAGTTGTCTTTAACCTAATTCATATTAGTTTATAAGCTTTTTGGTGATCCAGTATTCCTATCTCATAAAAGTGGAGGCATTTTGTAATTAGTAATTTCAAGCTAAGACACTTGAACATTCAACGAAATTAAGTTTTATAACTAGGGTCAGGAACAAAGACCACGCTTTGAACACATCCCATTTCTGCACAGAAAGTATTTAGGCACAATTTATTCATTCCTTTCCCCTTTGTCTCAGTTTTCACATGACCTGTGACAGACTGGCATCATAAAAGCTTACCTTAACAATGGACCAGGAGCTCCTTCTCAACCCATCAGATAATGATGGGTTATGAGATCAGCTCCTGAAGTCTTGAAGTCCTCTCCATCTCCTGAAATCCACCTTTCCACAACCTCAGTTGCGTTCTGAAATCCACATTCCCTTGTGCTTCGCCTGACAACTCCAGTGTTGTTGGGCCTTCACTCGCCAGAAGCCTCAGAGGAATATCCCGTCTTCCGTGTTCGAGGGATGTCGCCCATTCCAGATGCCACTCTCCAACCCAAACAAACATCCGAGTGGACAGTCGCTTGCCTGAAACACACACTCTGCCAGAGAAATATCTCTATCCACCATCCTGGCAAGAAAGTGAAACTTTGGTCATGGACTCAGCAAAACATCACTCTCCATCTCACGAGCACAGTGACTGAGCTTCTAAGTGACCAAGATTTAGTCTTTATAGCCATTCCCTAATGTTAGCCAAAATGACCCGCCAAAATGTAAAAACATCCATCAGTGTACTACAAACCATCCTAGTTTTCCTGTGCTATCTGCTCTCGCCACCTCAGCTCCTCCAACCTCGATGTGAGTGATCCATGGTGGTGCCAGTGTTTCTTCATCATTGACCTCTGATGCAACATTTCAAGCTGTCAGTTCCTCCAAACCTGCTCCATCTGCGGCAGAGCCCATGCCACACCAACTCGTCGGCCATCTCAGAGCCCGACAGTCAAGAAACTCCTGGATGAGGAAGTTAAAGAATCATTAATGATCGGCCCATTTTACAGCCCGCCGTTCCCCACATTCAGAATCAGTCCGATTGGTGTAGTAAAATATTAAGAAAAAAAAAAAAGATTCATTATAGGTTTGCTGTCATTGTGTAAAAATGCAAAATAAATAAATAAAAAATAAATAAAATAAATAAATAAATACATAAATAAATTAAATAAATAAAAAAAAAATAAAAAACACTATGAAGCCTGCAAAATATGTAACATTGTAACATAATTTTTACCGTATTTATATATTTTTTGCCTTATTGCTTTTCTTTCCAAAAATATGAATAAAATTACATCATGACAACCATTTCACAAGCAGTCAGAAAATAGAAAAATACTTATACCCTATTTACGTGAAGTAACTCTTAAAAATTACAGAATTATTGCTGCTGCCATCTACAAAACAGAGTATTTTGATATGAAAACCAATCTTTACAATTAAACAACATATTCATTACCAGAAATAAACATCTGACATTTGTAACAAAGCAAACTGCTTGAAAATCACACACACAATCAAACACACATCAAACACACACACACAAAACACACACACAAGAGTTGGAATCAAAACAGAAAGGGCAGTGGACCAAACCACCATGTTTCATGAAAGAGGGGGTGTGTCGATCTTTCTTAACTTAAAAACACATCTTCTTCCATCGATAATTAACACAAGTGCCTCCAAAATAGATTATATGATTTAGAATCATATAGTTTTGTTCCCACAGATTTTTGGGGATTTGGGGGACATGTCCACCCCCGGGGTTTCCGCTGATGGACACAAGTAAAGTGGCCACACACCTCTGGTTTCACCACCACATTTGTCAAGTCTTATCTTGGTCTGAAGCCACCTCGGCGGGAAATCCCTGACCATATCATTCAAATTCTCGGCTGCTGGCCGCACATATCTTTCCACTTGAAGCCTTTTTAGTGCTGAATTTAATCGCATCGCATGAGGAGACGGTTCCCCCACGTAGAGTCTCGACTCATCTGGTTCCCTCCTGTCTTCCTGCCATCAGCTGACACCTGTCCATTGGCATTTTCCTCCATCTCTCCATCCTCAACCCTGATTTTTTCCCTCATCCCTTCACCCCCCATCCCTTTATCCCTTGACCCTTACTTACAATCCATCCCTCCTTCATCATCTTGGCTCTCTGCCATCAGTATTATCCAATAAACTATTCCAAAGCCATATCTTTATTGGTGTGGTCTTTGTTTATGAAATTAGGTTTTATAAC
This sequence comes from Myripristis murdjan, assembly GCF_902150065.1. Classification (NCBI taxonomy): domain Eukaryota; kingdom Metazoa; phylum Chordata; class Actinopteri; order Holocentriformes; family Holocentridae; genus Myripristis; species Myripristis murdjan. The sequence goes on from NC_043993.1 coordinate 27,143,703, forward strand.
TCAGTTCAGGAACAAAGGCATCCCATTGGACACATCCCATTTCCAAACAGAAAGTGTTTAGGCACATCTTATCCGTTCCTTTCACCTTAGTCTCTCCGTTTTAACATTCCCCTCCACACCCCTTTTCCCCTTGTCTCGCCATTGTTTGAGCAGAGGAACCACCGAGGGATGAATCAAATCAGATTGCATGAAGAGACGGCTCCCCCAATCAGAGTCTCGACTCACCTGGTTCCCTCCTGTCTCCCTGCCGCCAGCTGACACCTGTCCATTGACATACTCCTCCATTCAGCTCTCCTCGACCCTGATTTTTTTCCCTTATCGCTTCACCCCTTACCCTGTCATATCCACAAACTGCATGCCAGCTGTCTATAGATATTCGTTTTAACAGAGGATCTTTTCATTACACATTATAGGTAGTTGAGCACCAATACTGAAACAACCCAAATAAAACGAAAGCCATGTAAATCACATTACATTAATGTGAAATGAACACAGGTTATTTATTTCAGCTTTTTGTGATTAGTGAAAGTGATCTTTTATTGACCCCTCAGATCATGACATAGGATCAAGTAGACTCAGTGGAGCGTAGAGAATTTTTTTTGTTCAATATTTAAATTCAAATGTATCTGCTCAAAAACAAACAAACAAACAAACAAACAAACAAACAAATGAAAGAAAGTTGTCTCGAAAGGGAATAAAATGAACATGACTGCTCATTCCAATGCATGCTTTTATATTTAAATGTTTTTTTCTTTCCATTTGAGACCATGGAAACATGTTCTGGACTTGATGTGTCTCCTCCACTTTATGCAAACTAATTAGATATTCAGATAATGTGTATGTTGTTTGTGACATATAAGCCGAATCCTGTTGCTGCTGCGTTAATGTGTGAAAACATGAGTATTTCAGATTTTAAACCTGTGAAATCAAAGTTGGCAGGAAAATTATGCCTGTGCCCCCCAACCCCTTTCCCATCTCACCCTCCTCCTCACTAATTTTCATATTATCCCTGCGCCGTGTGCTCTCCCCCTCACTTTAACATTCTGTCACGCGCTCTCTGGATCATGTAGCTTGTGTTAATTAAACCCTCTTTCAGATCATTTTCTTGCTCAAGTGGCTTCAGTGCAGCACCCATTAGGCAGAAAGCTCTGTTATCTGAATTTCCAAATGTAGCTCAACATTTATTAAAGTGAAATTCATCCAGTAATTGCCCGCCTCGGCATGCCCCATGTCTCCCTCTTACCTCCCGGGCCACCTGCTCAGAGACACCTCCAACTATTTACCAGCATGACGCAGGGTAATTAGACCTTTCTGACCCCGTCCACTAAGAGCCAGGTAATTGTGTTAATAAAAAAATTAACAGCAGCAGCATGAGGATCATTATGTAAAAATACCTCGTAATGAAGCATTAGCCTTGATTTTATTTGGATTAAAAACAGCTATAGGTATTTAAAGGTTACCGTGTCTGCTTAAACAATATCAGTGGAGAAAGTTTTTTTTTTTTTTTTTTTTTTCCTGTTCATTAAAAACCGAGGTAACCAAGGAGTAAAAAAAGGTGAGATTTTTTACACAAATAGTTTCCACCCAACTTTTATATTTTAGTGCCATGACATGTAAAAAGAAATTCATGTGATATTCTCTTTATCCATGGAAACTTCCACAGGGAGGTCAAAGGTCAGGATCAGCAGAGAACAGAAACCATGCAACTGACAGTCCTTGCTCCAGGACACTTCGGCAGGGAGCCACTTATCACTGCTGTGCTTCCAGGTCACTTTTGTAGATAGTGTGACATTTTCTATACTCAGCAAGAATATATATCACAGCCACTGAACTCAACTTCCAGTGTCATATCCTTGATTATTAATACATCACTAAGCTTAGATTCAGGTGTTTGTGAGCTGCATAGCATTGTCATCGAATAATAGAAACTGATTCTATCACTCAGGATACACAACCACATAGTCACATCCTGTCAGTCACACTGGATGAAAGGATTAGAAACTGGAGGGGAAAGATAGATCCAGCAGCACTGCAGGGAGAGTTGCTTTAGCAGAGGCAGAGGGAACATTTAGTAGCAATTGTCACAAAATACATTTACTTCTCACAAATGTGCATATTCCATAGGCATATGTTGGCACATTTGAGCCAGATAGCGGAAAACTACAAACATGCATACATCCTGGACATCCATCAAATTTGATATATTTATGTGAAATTAAAAAAAAAAAAAAAAAAAAAGGTCTCAGTACAGGCCCAACCCTGCTTAGCTTACCCATCTTAAACCGAATGACACACAACTTTTCCAGGATAAGAAAATTTTATCCTGATTATTAGCACTTGATATCTGTTACATTTGATTATATTTGATATACTTTTGTTCACTTTATATCTTTACTTTACTCTTTCTGTGTATTGTCATAAAGTATAAATAATCTGTTTTGTGGCAATAATGTAAAAAAAGACACATTAAGTTGGTTAGAAAGTTTGTACATATATTCACATACACATACACATATACATACAAACACACACACACACACGCATGCACACACTCAGTGGCCACTTAATTTATTAGGCCCACCTGTACAATCTGATCCAGTTCAATGCATTTAGCTCGGCCATAAAATTTCTACCTTTTAAGAAAGTTTTCATGTTCAGTTTTTGTCGACATTGTGTCAATTTAATTCTTTGATTATTATTGAGGTTGTGGTTTGCAGATGTCTTGTACTGGACTACATTATATCTAGAGGTGTTTCTAATTTTTTGTCCTTCTCGTTTGTATATATGAAGGGGACAGAATATTAGAAACACCTCAATAAACAGCAGCACTAACTATGAGCTCAATGCCAAACATAGAATTGAATGAACAGCTCTATTACTGTGACAAAAAGAAAAGCTGAGCATTATAGGGTTTATCATAATAAACTCTTAGTACAGTAAACAAATACATTCACTTTCTATCATGATATTCTGCCTTATCTATTTTGAATGCATGCAGATCTGTTTATCTTGTGCACAATTCAGCTGCACACCAGCAAATGCCACTGCAGAGACGCAGACACGGCGCCCCGCACACGCTTATCACGCACTGCGCGTAGGGCACCAAGTGCCTGGGGGGGCACCAAAAAAAAACAAAACAAAACAAGCTCGTGAAAAATCATCATAATAATAGTAATCATAATAATGATATATTTAAAACTATGTAAAGTGTGTAAAACATGTTAATAGATATAAGCAATACAAAAATAACATAGGCTTATTTGCTCGAGAAAAACATGAATCTCCTGTGCGGCCCTCTCCCCAGTCTACCTTTGGTGCCCCCCTCCCCCATCCCCTAGTGGTTTGCTCCATTACGCTTCAGTCGCAAGTTTGGCAGACCTTTATTTTTGGACATGTCATCGAAAAGGCAACAAGAGTCGGGGGCGGAAAAGAGGAAAAGAAAGAAACAACGAGATGATGCTCGCGCGTCACTTGCAGGTAAGACAATAACAAATGTTAATTTTGTTACTTTTAGCCCTAGTATGCATGTCTATGCTCGTGCCAGATAATACTACCGTCAACAACCTTTGTATCGTTAGCTCCCACTAGCCATGTTCAGACGTAAGTGTTACGTTTCAAATAATTGATGCTGGGCTAGCTAGTTATTTTTAGTTGTGTATATGGATATGGATCTGGAGTTGAGATGTCTGTATTTGGCGTTTGTTATGTTCTATGAACCAACGAGTATGTGATTGTGTAGTGAAAAACAAAATTAATGAGTTGATGAATGGAAAACGGGTCTTGGTAACCTGAACTTTGATGTGACATGCCAAATTAGACAGGTGATTGATTATCAGCCCTCTTACACCGGCGATGTCTGCGCCGACAGGATTCGGCATGCCGACGTTACATAACGGTGTCTCCATGACCGTTTAAGATATTCAGAAACTTTAAAAAACATCTGAAACCGGAGCTTTGCGCCTTTATAGAGTGCCATTACGGTAGCATGTAGGACTGACACTTCGACCGTCCAATCACAGAAGATTCCCCGATGTGTCACAAGTTTGTAATGTGAGCTTGTCACTACCGTAACTCCTGAACCAATGGTGCTATCGAAAAAATTACGACAGTTTCCGAAAGCAGAGAGCCGGAGCTTTCCGATGGAATGCGGATACACCAGTCATTACGGTGACCTACTGGCCGGCAGCTCACACAACATTTTCGTGAGGTTCATAGGCCAAGAGCGACATCTGCTGGTGAAACTGTAATTTGAAAAAATCAATATTAAAGTTGTGTAGATTTCCCCTCTTCATATTCATAGTTTTCAAACTATGTACAGAATTTTTATAATGTGCCCCATTAATCCTTGTCTATAAAGGTAAAATAATAAAATTTTTCATGTACCAGTGTTTTAAATATAGGCCTACATAATACTATAATTAATTTTGAAATATTTTTGTGCCATGGTTCAAAACTGTATTTCACTGTAGAATCCCTGAGTATTTTGTCTTGTATTTGTGATTACAGGCTCAATGCTTCGATATGTGCAAGGAGGAACACAAAGCCAAGTGGAAGATCCAGATGATCAACCATCTACAAGCAGACATCAATCACCAACCAGTTCCTTATTCAAGGATACTTAGTACTGTTTTTACAGTTTTGACAGATCTTTATTTAATAGTGGGGTCATTTATTTTTTTTATTTTAAATTATTTTATTTTATTTATTTATTCGAGTGTTTGGTGCCATATTTAGTTAGTGTTTAGTGAGTGTGTTATCAAGATTTTATTATTATTATTTATCTCTTATTTTTTACAACAGTTTTTGAAACATAAATGTTGAAAAGTTATTTTGTAAAATAAAGAGAAACGCAATGACAAATACTGAGTTATTGTTCATTTCTGGTGGCGGCGGCGGCGGCGGCGGCGTGGGGGGCACCACAAAGCATTTGTGCTTAGGGCACCCAGATGGCTAGCGCCGGCCCTGCAGAGACGTCTGCCAGTTTCTGTCACAGTGACTGAGAAACTTATTGTTCGTCTCAGCTGCTGACCTGCTGGGGGTCATGAGCGAGTTCAGTTAGTTGAAGTGCAATTTGTTATTACTGACTATGAGCTGCATTTTGTAACTGCTGCAACAGAGGGTTGTAAGGTTGTTGTAACGGGCTTTGTGTCTAACAATGTAGTGTATAATATACATAACCTGCTGTGAGTGAATTTGTACTGCATCTGTTCTGTTACAGAATGTGCTGTGTTTCTTGCTTGGAAAATATCACCATTTGGACAATTAAAAAAATGTCATCAAGAGAAAATACCATACACTGCTTAATTTGGCGATTAAAATGATTTCGATCCTGCTTTTCCTCAGGTATTAGTTGATTTCTAAACAATATGAAAAATCCTATTCACTGGCAGGTCATCTGGCAGCATAATGTGCAGTCTAAGATGAGTCAGTGTGTGTGCTCAAGTTTTCTTTAACAGACAAACATGGGATAGAGTGTATTAAAAAGGATCCAAAATGCATTTTATCTCAACCTTATGTTAGAAAAACTGAGTGTCAATCCATCCCTAAACACCAACTATTCTGCTATCTCATGACAGAGTATATATACTTACAAAAACACAATGGTTCATCACCATTTTTATCAGGCCTAAATGTTTGTGAATGCACTTCATGGTAACGGCAGAACTAAGCTGTGCTAAAATCCAGACAGGCTCTATGGTAAGATAACCATCTATATAGTGACACCCTATGGAGAATCTTTGCAACTGCAGTTACTCTGCCACAATTAATCAGTGATGCAGGTGACACATGGTTAAAATTAATGATCAAGGCCCAAGCACAAATTGATCTGTAGAGGTTTCAAGCTGAAATGTTAATAAAAATGTATTACAGCTCAGTCTCACTTTGATAGTATATGTGCATTTTTTTTTCTTCTCCATATTGCTCACTCTCTGCTAAGGTGAGATGCTGGAGGCAGAAATACTATCATTACTCCACTTGGAAAAAAAAAAAAAAAACATTTATGACTGTGTTGCAATAAATTATTATGATCTTGATGAAACAATATGGACTGCAGGAAATTTTCACATAAAGCTGTAATATAAAAGGATCTGATGTTCTTTTCATTGGAACTCTAATCTGTTTTTCCAGTATCTCTTTCACAGAAGAGCCTATTGCATGTTTACAGGTTTAGATTGAATTGGACTGGATTGGACTAAACTGTTTGTATGTCTACCATGGGAACAAACTGAGCAACCCTGCTATGTATTTTGCACTTATTCCATTTATTATAGCATAACAGCAAGTGTGACTCTGGCACAAATGTCCCTCTGAAGATCTCTTGGTATGACATTCATGCAGATTATTTTTTACTTGTTTTTGTTTTGTTTTTGGTGGTATTACTGCTCAACACACATATATCATGCCACGTCAACTTACACATCACCATGTATGTAGACACATTTGGACACAAATGTGATAATAGCTATTTTTAGATCTGACAAGTGTGTTCTTTTTAGATAGATAGATAGATAGATAGATAGATAGATAGATAACTTTATTGTCATTATACAAATTGTATAATGAATTGTATTTTTATTATTATCTATCTTTTTCTCCCCATGGTCTCTTTGTGAATGTATCAGTGCCAGTCTTCTAGAAAAGGGTTAGGGGATGGGGTTTTTATTCTCTTTTCAAAACATGGAATAAAGTTGCTTTTTTTTTCTTTTCCTTCTAAAAAAATTGTTGAATGACTCTTTGCTTGTAAAGACAGAAATCCCCTTGATAGAAAATAAATAACTGACAGCATTACGGTGGCTCCTGCCCAGATCTGCAGTACTCTTGGTGTGATTTAGCAGCACCGCCTGTCCTGTGAGTGACCGTAACATCACACTCACCACCTAATCCCACAGGTCTGCGCTCTCACGAATCAAACCGGCCATGAGAATTGACTCTCTCCAGCCTCCCCACATCCTCCCATTTAACCCCACTCCTGCACCCCCTTCACTGGCTGCCCGTGGCTGCACAGATCGAAGTCAAAACCACGGTGCTGGCAACTAAAGATGCTGAGGGAAGGTCACCCCACCCTCCAGTCCAAGGTTCAACTCTATATGCTTTTCCTGCTCTTACTTTGCATCTCTCTGTCGTTCTAGGGTCAAAGAGATGTTTTGTTCCATTTAGACTTATTCTGCTGTTGACTGTGGCTTAGGAAAGTGTGTCAGCTCATCCTAAACCTAATATAAATCCTAACCTGCAGCCAGGTTAGTATGCAACATCTGAGATCTGCACCATCCCAAACTAAATCCTGTTGTTCTGCCCTCAGTCATTAGTTTATATGTGTCGGCCTGATCTATTTTATGCTTTTTCATCAACATCAAGTTTTTATGTTGGTATCATAAAAAAAATCACAACATCAGCCCAGCGTCTGCATGCCTGAATTAGGTTTCAATGCTTTCTAATTAGAGATTTACTGACTGATAGGTTTATGATTGGAACATAGCCTGATGAATGACAATAAATGACGAGCACTTGGCATGCCATGATGTCAGAATCCCTCATGATCGCGCCCTTAAACACAAACTGCTCAAGACCAAGGTGACAAACAAAAATCTGTCTCAACACAAATTAAATGATAGACCTACACTCAAATAAATGACTAGCATATATGATATTCAAAACGTAACACAAATTCACCCAATGAATGAATGAATGAATGAATGAAAAATGTGCAAATGATGGCCGAGTTATTAGTGCTGATTTAAATATTCAAGCAACTAAATATTAACATAGTGCTTGAATTTTAATGTCAACACATAATGGATAACTTCAAAAACCAAACAATATGATGTGAGATTATGAATTTTTGCATTATTATAATTTTTTTTTTCTATTTAAGCCATCCAATGAGCTACTGAGAGTTATGTCACATTTTACACAACCAACAACGACAGTTGTTTTTCTTCTTCCCATAGAACATAATCTTTATATAATAGCCCACGTTTGTTATCATAATCATTATATCATCATATGACCTGTCAGTGTGCTTTTGAGGCTCATGTGAAAAATGTTGCCTGTACAATGTGCTTGGGTGACTTGGCATCATGATGGGAGATTATGAAGTTAAAATAATAATGCTATAGGCTTTAGGTTAACACAGTTAAAAAAAAAATAAACAAACAAACTGTGTGGTTTCTGACAGCTGTTTTTTTCATTTGGTCTCTTCAGCCTCTGTTATGATATGTATCTTGTCGCTGCAGATTGTTTATTGGGATGAACTGACAGCGGCGGTGGTTTCACTCATTGCTGACAAACCGGCTCCACTGATCTCCACTGAAAACACGGAGAAAGTTTCAGGCTTAACTCACCTTTTTGTTGCAGCAGAGCGAGGTGCCAGCGCAATGAAGCAGGATCCAAACCCTAATTGGGAAATAAGGAGGGCCGCCTTTTCCCATCCTGAATGCTCTTTCGGGCGTCTCTTTTTTAATCAGTCAACCGTGCACAACCATCCACCTCCTACCTCCGAGTGGTGGACGGTTTTGTTCAGATTCTGCTTAAAGGAATTTAAATGGGATTTCAAAGATACGCAATTTGTATCCAGTGAGCATTGCCTGGCCTCTGGGGTGCTGGATTGTGGTGTGTCCTCTTCCACAATTTTTTTTTGTGTGTGTGGATTTTTTTCCTTGTGTTTGTGTGCATGTGTGTGTGCATATGTGTTTGTGTGTGTGTTTCCATCAACATAATATGTTGATTTTGCTAGTCGAATTAAAGACCACATCAAAGACTAATCATTTAAGTGCTGCCTCATTAGAAAAGGGAACTTACAGGCAAAATTATCTAAAGTTTTACAATTTATCGCCATAAAAGTCATCCACATACACGGAAAAAGGTTACATATGTCTCATTGCTAATAAATAAATAAACAAACATAAACAAGGCAGCAAACAATTTCAAAGCAAACCATCGCGTGTCAAGTTTGAAGAATCTTCATGACCGTACTGAGAACAATTTTTCTTCTGCTATACCTTCACTGAAGACCAACTAACAACTGTTGTACTTATCTCCAAAAAACAGAGCCTCTGTGATGTCAAACTTATGTTTAACACGTAGAGAAGCCACAGGCCGAGCAGCACCAGAGTGAAGCAGAGTGTGCACACCTGTGGCGAGCAGGTGACAGCAGCACTGCTTTACACACGGCTCCTCCAGCCACCAAACTCCACTGCTGAAGTTAAAGGAAGAAAACAAAGATTAGACTCTCTTTATACCGTGCAGCATTAAACATCTTAACCTTTTGCTGTTCATCTGGCTGTGAAATCTTTGGAATGACTGTTTCTAAGGACCAAGGCCTGGCTATGGACTGAGTTTATATCATGGATCCCACCTCATGGAAAGTTTACTCACATGGGAATTAATTCAGAGCTAAAATCGTAGCGCTGTGTCTCACAGTGGATTTGGAATTATTCCTTTAAAATACAGATTTTGAGATATTCCACATTTTGAAACATCTAAGTTAAGCTAACAACAATAGACTCTTCATTCAAGCCTCTAAAGGAGCCTTCCTTTGAAGGGTTGGCCAAGAGAAACAATTCTGTCAGACCCCCAGCCTAAAAAAAAAAAAAAGCCTACAAAGGGTTTATTCTGAAAGCACAGGGCGTTCTGAGAAATAATAGAAAAGCAAATGTTGAGAAACTGGAGTTGAGAGACTATAAAAATTTATAGAATGTGTAAGGATGGTATTAAATGCAGTTCTCAGGAGAGCAGATGAAAACAAAGGCTGGCAGAGCGGGGTATTTGCTGAGGTCAAATTGTGTCAACCTGAGTTACGTTCAGATGAGTGCACCAAGGCTGACCTGTGTACCAAGTGTAAGCCTGCATTGGTCTGTTTCAAAATCCTGCTTTCATTTGAGTTCCTTGATGTCATTATATCTCCAATGGGCCATGTGCGTATAGCTGACAGCCTCCCGGTTTGACAACATTATTTTTTTTCAAAGCCACCCATCGGTGAAAGCGTCCCAGAATCGTCTGTTTTTTTTTTGCGAATTGGCACTTCAAGTGCAACAGCACACTCTGGCACCAAACTAGACCTTTCAAAAATTCTGAGCAACGACAGACTATTTAGAGTATAACCACCCGTGGCTTGTTTCATGAGAAAACACCGTCATAAGTGATTTGATCATCTAGTATGTTGTGTTTGGAACAATTAAATTGTTCTCCACTTTGTTGATTTGTAAGTAATATCACATGAACTAAATCTGAACTTGCATTCAGGTTAGGCTAAGGATGTAATGTCCTGTAAATTACAGTTGGTTTTTGTTTGTTTTTGTTTGTTTTGATTTGTTATTGTTATTATTATTTTTGTTGTTTTATCTAAATAAAGTTTGCCTGAAAATATTTTTTGTGCTTGCTGGAGGCCAAGTCAAGGAAAGAGGTGAATCACTGGCAATATTTACATCCATTCAATGAGGAAGGAGGGAAGGAGGGAGGGAGGGAGGCAAGTAGCAAGGAAGGAAGGAGGGATGGAGGAAGGGAAGGAAAGGAGGAGGGAGGGAGGCAGGGAGGAAAGGCGGGGAGGATGGGAATGAAGGAGGGAGGGAAGGAAGGAAGGAAGAAGGGAGGATGGATGGAAAAAGAGATGGAGGACGGAAGAAAGGAAGGAAGGAAGGAAGGAAGGGAAGATTGTAAGTATATAGAGAAGGAAGGAAGGAGGGAAGGAAGGGTGGGAGGAGGGCAGGAAGGAGCACACTGCATCTGGCCCTCTTGACCTTCTTAAGGCAGCTGGTGAACAGCAGCAGGGCCTCAGTCTAGTGTGTGCAGCGTCAGTGTCTTACAAATGTGACTCAGCAAATCTAAAGTAACAATCCTCTGTCATCAGAGAGTCGTCTTCCCTCAGACAGCAGCAGTTTTATTCAATCAAGGAGATGCAAGTTTTCCTCTCAGCCAGACAGGTGATTTCATTATATTATATCTGGCAGCCTCAGCCAGAGAGGGAACATCGTGGATTCTGGTGTCAAGGCTGAGGAGAAGACAGCCTGCCATTACTGACCTACGCATTACCCTGCTATCATTTAGGGAAATGGTATGGGCAAGGCTTCAAACTTTGGTCAGTCCATTAATGGTGTACTTTTTTTGTGAAGAATATAGACCAAACTTGATTAATGCCAAAATATGGCAAAATGGCAAAATTAGACCTAAGTGGTGATGGCACCCTGAAGACATGAGAGGACGGAGGAGAAACGTGATAATCAGGCAGCCCATTTGAATCTCTGCACAGGCTTGGTCAATCTCAACTGGTTAAGTAAAGTGCTTCTCTCACCTGCAAGAGCTGTTAAGAGTGCAGTTTCAATGCCTTGCTCAAGGGCACGGCTGCTCCAGTGTAATTGCTCAGAGACAAGAGACATGACCAATTACAAAACTGGTTTACACATGAACCAAGCTCGCTGTGCCAAGAGCATCAAGCCTTTAAATCAAATCAGCCCCACCATCAGTGGAGGGCTCTAAATAAACCTGAACATTTATATTTCTGCAGCAAACCAAGTTCACATGCAGTCAGTATATGAATTTTGACTGACATCACTGTCAAATGAATGAGTCCCCAAAAGAATGAATCAGTTCTGGTATGTCTATTGGGGGGAAAAGTGTTAAAATTGAGCAAAATGGCTTCAGAGAACTAAATTTAAATGCTTTATTAAAAAAAAAAAAATAACTGGATGTCTAAACAGCTTAAGAACACTATGGGAATATTACTGAATGTGCAATAGTTGTAACATTTGGGCCAAACTTTCACCTGCAAAACACTAATGAGAGATTCCCAAGCCTTATGCGGTAAATTAGATGTCCACCTTGTGGTTGTTATGGAGTACTGCAGGCTTTATCTGCTCAAACTGCAAACAGGCCCCATGTGTCAGTGGGATGATGTAGATAAATATTGCATGAAATATCGACTCTCAGTTTCACTTTGCCCTCAGAATGGTATGATGTATTTTTATATGTCTAATAGAGTGTTGACAATCAGAGAAACCAAGGGCTGTCAACTTGTAACATATCATGGTTCATGTACTGAGTGTCTTCTGCAGACCTAGAAGAGTTTGCAGTGACAAACTTGTTGTAATTTAGTCAGTAAAAAAGAAAATTAACAAAGGTCTATGATTCCCATGGTTTTCCTTTTGTCTACAAAGGAAGGAATAAATGCCCCTGAATGTGTCATATTATATCTGAACCCATCACAGTTTCATCTGTAGCACGGATTAAGAAAATAAAAAAAGCCTTTTGGTGTCTTAAATTGCACCGCTGTCACTGGATGATGAGAGCAGCATTCATACATTTAAAGATTGTTTTAAGAGGTTTGGACTGGAGAAAACACAGTAGTTTCCTCTGTGTTCATTTCTGAATTAAATTAAGTATGAAAGAGCACACTATGTTGGGCTTCCAGCCAGCGTTTACATTAAAATGTGAAACTAAATTATCACACTAGAGTACCGTATCCCATTAAATCAAAACATCAGACTGCATCTCTGTACAAATAACAAGGAGTTTCTTTTGCAGAAAAAAATGAGCCATAAAATGTTTAGGTTACCATTCCCTGTTCTGCATAACATTTATGAAAAATGTCCATCATATAATGTAAATAACTACATGCTAAGAAATCAGGAGCATAATGATGGTGCCTATTGGTTTGTCCAGTGTTATAGTCACAAAGATGTTAAGCAACACTCAGGAAACACAGATACTGCAGTCATGCACCCACTGGAATACAGTAGGTGATAAATTAGAGGGAAACAGCAGCAATCAAACTTCATAAAACCAAGGTTTTAATGAAACAGCAGGGTTAATTTCCATGCATATTTCCTTGTATAGGTAAATATATCTAACACTTCTCTTCTTCTTCTTGCCTTCAAATGATATTGGCCGGTGATTTTTGTCCTCTTTATATCTCTATTAAGATTCTGCGGCCTGAAATGGTCCAAGGCCTCGCGTGCCTCCCGAGCTCTGTGATGGCAGCGGAGGACGGGGGGGTAGATTGAGAACCACAGAGCTATTTGACACACATACCCGCTGCAATTTATAGCCTCGTCTGCTTTGCTGATATATTGTCCTTTCTTCCTACCCCCCCAACACACACGATGAGATTCCTCCATGCACACAGTCACACAGGCTTTTAGACACTCATTAGCTCATACTAATACAATAAGTGTCAACTTCCATTACATGGTGCTGGGTTGGATATCAGGATTGGAAACCCACCAAATCTCCACACAAGGGGCGCTACCCCCTTGTGCACGGTATTGTTTTTCAGCCACAATGTTGAATTGTTTTCCCTTTCGCTCTTTCACCGTTGCCCAAAATATAGAAATATGCACATTTACAAACAAAATTACATGCACGTACTGATGCACTTGAAGGATCCCACCTAGAATAGGTTTGGGAGTTCGCTGAAACCGGTCCACATTCCACCATTATGGGGATCTTCATGTTAACTTTGGGGTTTGTTTCAGGACAGGCAGCTGTTTAAGGAGCCACCACACCCCGCCCCATTCAAGCCCATCCCGTTGTCTTGCATATGAAGAGCACATGCAGAGTTGTAAAAAATCTTAATTAAGACTCCTAATTCTCCATGCCGTCGCCTGACCAATGATGTGCGCTCACGTGAAGTGCGGCTGAACACAGCATGAGGGTAGACGTTCTATACGGCTGTCGTTTTTGTGGCGCGGAGATGATAGAGTATAACATTACTGCAGAGATAAATGAAAAGCTATTGTCTTTCATCTGTCGCATAGAGCCGAGGCTTAACAAAACAAGATCATTGCACACTGTGAACAATTATATTTAAATAATTTTCACGATCAAAATTGTTTTTTGTCTTGCCTTGCAGGGTGTTTCTGAGCAACTTCACAAATGGGAATCTTTTTTTTTCTTCTCCAAAACAATATGTAAAGTCAATAAATGTAACCGCAGATAGATTGGACACCACTTTTCCATTTTTCCTGGCAGCTTGGAGGCTTCACTGACCACTACACATTATCTGTTACCCTGAACCTGAAAATTAGTTATTTTTTCTTTTTGTATGCACATTTTCATAAACTTTATTTATTGTGCCTGTCTTCTTGGAAGAAGGGAGAACATTTTATTTTCCTCTTTACATGTGGAAGCCAGTACCATACATCTTGTGATGAACATATGCATTGAGAGCTATTTCTAAGTGTAAAGGTGTTTGGAAGTTTTTTTTATGTCATCCTCACTCCCAGAGAGCATGCACACGCTCTGCGGCCTCTCAGCCAGCAGAGTGGCAAAGGGCATGCGGTCCTCAGGGTGCAGCAGTTGCCCCCGATGGAAGACTTGCGACAGATGAGTTGAAAATGAGCGTGACATGTGTTAAACAGGCAAAGCCCACACAACACTGACATTTGACAAGATGATGGGCGTCAGCAATCATTATTGTCTCCACTTAAGCAAGTGATAAATATTCAGGGCTCACTTCTCTGAAATCCATTTACAAATGCTGCAGGACAAATGAGCCGGAGCATATTTTGTTTAAAGGGTGAGATTTTTTAATACATTTTGATAAGACCCAAAAATCCTGGATGACAAGAAAATAAGATGCAGTTTTTATATGAGCAAAACTGAGAAAAAAAAAAAACTATTTCCAGCATTTGTTGCCACATTTAAGATTTCAAGAGAAGTGCTGATTTAATGATTATTTCAGTAATGAGTCTGAATTTCAGCTCTAAATTTTAAACTCTGTGAATTCTTTTCTCAGCCCCTTGTACGCCACTCCACACCCAAATAGACCTTCGACCTCAGTCCTTCCTGCCTGACAAAGGTGCCAATGATGGTGAGTTAGGCATGGGGATGAACATGCCAAGGAGGTGCCCCCTCCCCTTCCCCCCTCTACCCACCCTCCAGAACCATTTGGACCACAGGGAATGGGTTAATCACATTAGAGGCCCAGAAGAGAGATGGGAAGTAGACAGTACCGTGACAGCCGGGGTAGCACTGGCACGACTAATCCCGTTAGGCCAAGGAAAAAGGGGGACGCCATCGCGCCTACAAGGCTGAGAAAGAAAAAAACATTTTCCCAGGAATGAGTTCACCTGTATGGTAACACAGAGAAGTTGGCCTGTTGATGCCTATTAGAAGAAACAATCGCACTTGGCACATACAAATGTTTTTTTTCATGCTGGGCACCACTTTATTGTCAGCGCATGAAAAAAAATCAGCAGCAGACAGTGGCATTGCCTGAGATCCTCTTTCATGCCACAGCAAAGCAGCCCCTTTCAACCCAGTGGTATCAGTCTCCCAAACAGTGAGAAGATGGGGAGGGGTGCTGTTAAGAAGGATAGGGTTTACTTCATCTGCTATTGTAAGTGCACCCGAGTTCAACCTTAATGTAAACCTTTGCAGGCGGGATATGAATAGGATGCTCTCTATAAAAATATATCCTGCTGGGTAATCCGGCAGATGGCCACAGCAGCGGACACTACGAGAGCGGCTGGACACTGCAGGGGTAACAGGGAACGTCCGATCAGCAGCTCCTCCGCAGCCTGGGAGATTTGGAATCAAGATTCTTAACTCCCCTTAGCAACGCTGGGAAACAGAGCCGTCAGCTTGGATCCATCAAGTTTCTACTTAATCTCACCCACCATTTTTTCTCTCCATTTTCTCTTTTTTTTGTATCTTTCCTTTTGTTGTGGGGATTAAGCCAAGTGGTAAAACAGTGATTTAATGATCTTTCCATGGCTATGTGCACCACTTAAACCATGAGACAAACAAGCTGAGGCATTCTAAGAGTCACCCCCTCTGAAGGCGGCTGCTCAGGAACTGTGAGGCTTTTGATACAGATTAAGCTCTGGGTGATTTTTTTTTTCCCCCCGCTAACGTGTGATGTGCTTTGGTCTGCTATGGGAAAATTCAAGGTTTTGTATTTTGCAAAGGCCCATTGTAAACAAGATAAAAAAAGAAAACAGTTGGATAATTACTTTATGATAGCTTTATAATGATAAGGTATGGCGAATTTAGATTTTTTTTTTCAAGCATAAGAAAAGTGCGAGATAACTGGTAAATTAACCCTCCCAGTACAATAAATACATAAATAAATAAACAGCAGATACTTAACATTGCAGGTTACCGAGTAAAACACACATAAAAAAAAAAAAAAAAAAAAAAAAGTTAAGTAAAACACTGCTCTGGTGTGGTTTTTAAAGGACTAGGCCAGGTTAAACAAGTAATCAGATCATTTATCCTGGTGGAAAATATACCTCTGAAAATTATATTATAAAAAGGCCAAAAATAGTTTTATAAGTCAGTATGCACGATAATATCAGGATGTTATTGGTACTGGCCAATATCAGCTTGAAATGAAAATGAAAATTATTAATGTCATGTTGATATGTGTAAAAGGCCAAATTTGCCCTGAATGTGGCTGTTGTCAGGATTGTCTCAGGAAGAGCATCATCCAAGTTTTGTTATTAGTTTTGTTTGAAAGAAATAGAAATAAATGTGGCATGTTTAACATAAGTGAAGCTGAAATGGTGGCCTTCTTGTGAATGGCCTTCACAATAAAAGTAGGCATAATAATATGGTAATTCCACTACACGAGAGATTTGATGTTCTCTGTAATCAGGTGGAAGAAATACATGCCTATATCAGTATCAGCAGTCGGCCAAAAGAGTTGTAAAATGTCAGAGTATCAGATATCTGCAAGAAAAGGTATCTAAAAAAGGCAGGTACACGGAGTCACAGGTAGAGTACTCAAAATTTACTCTAAACTGTGTTAACAAAGACTACGAAAAACAGATAGATATATATATATATATATATATATATATATATATTTTTTTTTTTTTTTTTTTTTAAATGGAAAAGTTACAGAGGTTTAAAAGACAGCAGAAAAAGTTAGGGATCAGGGTTGGTTGTTCAATAAGTTGTTACAAAAACAATTCTTGTTAGGCCTGCATTACATTAAATGTGAAGTAAACTGAGCTCTACGACATGCAGCACGGCTAAATCAAGACAGAGGCATCAGTGACGAGGTAAAATTTAGCCTTTCACATTTTAAATGCAACACTCTACAACATTAACAATATTTATTTATGATCTTTAATATCTCAAAGTTCAGTTGTTCAGTTGTCATTTCATTTCCGCTGTATTCAACAGACCACAGTGAAAGGAGGCAGCAGACAGATAGAAGGAGAGATGATGATGTGTGGCAAAGGTCCCAGGCAGAGTTTAAATGCAGGACATAGCAGCTCGCGGAGTACAGGCAATAAAGTCACCAATATAACCTCCACAGATATTTTGTGGTCATTTTCTGTTATGGCACAATTTAAAAAATATACGTGGTTTGATTGGCAGTGTCTCTACTAAAAGGCCAGAAAGAGTTACCAGCATGTTAAACTACCACTGGTGTTCTGAATTTATTCTTGCCATGTAAGTATGTGAGGGTAAACTCCTTCCCAAAAGATAATAACTGGGAGTCAAGAAGCCCATTTATTATGGCCACCTTAGGTAGGGCCACCCTTTCTCCACGGTGAAACAAAAAACCTTCCCTAGGAACTGCCACAGGATAGTTTGGTTGTAGTGTTTTTCCCCAATGTCATCAAGACGGGCAGTAGCAAAATTCAGCACTCCAAAAAATATCTGTTCATTAAGCTTCTGCAGTGTAGCCAGGACTACATGTGACCCAAATGACAGGGCAATGACCTGGTAAAGCCCCCATGGCATCTGCTTTCCAGATGCCACGGGGGCGTCCCGGGACCACTGTGTCAGGAGGGGGATTTGCCAGTAAACCTTGAAAAGGGCAGTGGTCAAGCGCTTGACATGACCAGAGTGCTCAGTCAGGTCATCAGTCTGAAGGGTGAAATAATAGTCAGAACAATAGTTTCACTAGAGATGATGTGCTGCAAATAGAGTTTATAGCATTTCAGCTCTTGTCTAGTTGGGCTTTTACATGCACAGTGTCATTAAGATATACAGCTTTCATTATCATAAAACCACAGTTCACAACAGATATGAAAATACACTAAAATACACAGTACAAAATACAGTGATTATGATGTACAGTTGGGAAGAAAAATAGTAATTTAGAATACATTAAGCTAAAAAATGGGCGCAGCTCTGGTTTGCTTTTAGCCAGCACTTAACATTTGTTGTAAAAGATTTTATATCTGGAATTAATTTGATTTCAGTTGATAATGTGCACCAGAGTTGGCAGCCCTTTACAGAAAAAGCTGATGGTTCAAATTTAGACCGCCGATGTGGTATTTTGCGGTTACTCTTCATCATGCTCTGTTTCTCTGTTACTGTCATGTTTTGGGACATATTTTGAAAGAGGCTCTGGGGCTTGACTGTTTACATCTGAAAACTAATCTAAGGGGAAAAAAAGAGTAAATCTTTCAAAGTTAAGTAGGTTGTCTCTTTTCAGTATGTGACAGTGACGCCACTAGACAGACTCTCAACTATTTGAGGCCTGTGGCTTTAACGTCACATGTCATGAAGACCTCTGAGAGGCTGGTATACGTCAGGTGCCCCTGGTACTGCGTGGACCTGCTGCAGGTTATGTACCAGACTGACATCGGTGTGGTGGACGCCATCATCTACCTGCCTCACACACCTGGAGAAGCCGCAGCACTGTGAAGATCACATCTCTAGTGCTTTCCTACAAATGTTATTCAGCATCAAGATTCAGCGAGGATTTATACATGGAAAATGTCACAACAGATTGAACACAATTTCAGCATCATAATATTACATATTGCAGTATATTTAAGTGAATTAGGTTTGCAATTAAAAGCTAATTTGGCTCTAAAAATCTTTTCAGATCCACATGTGGGAAAAAGACAAGACAATTTGGCCCTCAGTTCATTTGAACGGTCACTTGTGCTACCAGTAATAATCAACAGAGGGTGCCATGTGAATGCAAGGGACATGAGCAACAGAGGATAAACTTACATAGTAAAAGGTAGATTTCTTCTACTTTTGCAACACTTTCCCATCCAAGATATACAAAATATTCAATTATGTAGAAAGAAAGAAAGAAAGAAAGAAAGAAAGAAAGAGAGGCCACAACATTGCAACACAACATTGGCTTATAACACTGGAGAGGAACTTGCAAGGCGTCCCTCCAAAGAACTGACCAGACACAGTGAAGGCCTTACAGACAAAGTTCCCTGCAATATCATTACTTAAAAACCTGGGTTGACTGGCCATATACTGAAGGTAATTTTAGTTTGCTTATGCATGTACATATGCACGACTGTCTTAGGAGCATGCATGTAACAGGACTGAGACCCTACAATGAAGCGCTGTGGTCTCACGGTGGAAAATGGAAAAGGATACTGGAATGCTCCTCTATCCATAATGTCTCAGAAAACAAGACATCAGGACTTTGACTTTAGTGAACTGATGCATACAATACCTCTCTCACTACGTGTGTGTGTGTGTGTGTGTGTGTGTGTGTGTGTGTGTGTGTGTGTGTGTGTGTGGCTCTCACTATTGCTGGGTAATAATTGTCAGGCGGCTGGCAGTAATCATTACAGACTAAGACCAGATAGCGATGAGAAGCAGACAAATATGAGAGGAAATGAGGCCTGTGAGTGATGGATAATAGAGGTGTTAGTGTTGTGGGTGTGTGTATGCAGTTGGTGGGCGAGGCAGTGGATGGCAGCATTATGTGAGAACATCAGGGTCAATGGTGGTGATAACAGAGAGGGCAAATACTGTATTGGGGTTAATACTTCTGAGCTGGCAAGAGATTACCGTCCGTCTAAAACACAGAAGACCCCTCAGTGAAATGTGTTGCTCCCAATCTGTACCATAAAACTGACCTCAAGTTGTCACCTATCATCATAAACACACTTTGAAAGGAATAAGCAATAATGTCATGACGCTAAAAAGCCCTTTACACCTCCAGATCTCGGCTAATTGCAGTGAAAAAACAGAAGATCTCTTACAAATCCCACACATAGACACACTGCTATGATTAAAAAGTCAAATGGCCTTACTTTTTCAACAGCACATGTATATGGGCGCCCATGAAAAACATGCCAACCGTGCAGCCAGTGCAGCCTAAAATCAGATATTCAAACTGGAAGCGCTGTGATCTTCCAAGGGTTTTCCCTCTGCAAACCCAGATACTCCTATCATAAAACACAAATAATAGTTTCATGATGCACTCGTTAATGGCTTAAGCCCCCAGATCTAGGCTGCACTGCTCTCTCCCGCAATCCAGATGAGGCCATCTGTGAGAGAAGAGTGCACAGCTTCCACATCAGACACTATGTGCAGCTTTTATTTATTTCATTTGATCATTATTCATCCCGGCCACCCCCCTGCAGATGAGCAAGATGTTAATATATAGGACGGGATTAACCTGATGCCACATAAGTGGGAAAAAAAAAAAAAAAAAAATGCTTGCTGGGCCATTTGAAGCTGCTGCACTTAAAGAAGATGGACCAAAACAGCCAAACTATTAATATAAGCTATACTGATCTGCAAATGATTAATATCAAGTCAAATATTAGAGTCTTGATAGTTATGAAGCCTAAGAAAATGGCATATTGAGGTCACAGTCATGTGGACCTTTGTTAAATAGGACACCAATAATTTGGCCTCTGATATAATACATGAAGATGGGTGCTGCTTTAATACAGTAGGGATATCATATGCACAAAATAACAACAACAACAACAACATAATAATAAAATAAAAATATCAGGCTTAGTGCATCCTGAAATAAAACGCTCCCCTCTGACCTGAGATGGCAAATGGCCCGTATGATGCCTCTGCCGACTGTGATTGGCGGACAGGAGTAAATCTGCTCACCTAATCCCTGAGCTCAAACTGTGATTTGGACGGAGGTCTTGTTATTCCCGGTGGATCCCGCCCAGGAGAGATGACTGACTGTGCCGTCCAAGCACACGGGTGCAGCAGGTCAGCGCAGGAAAAAATTTGGGTTTGATTTGTTAGGATGAGTCCACTTGGATTTGCTTTTGGCTGCCCCGTCCGAGCGTGCTGACGTGGGGGAGACACGTAAGAAAACCTCCGCCGGGTGGTGAAATCAAACGAACCCCACCGGAGGCCGCATGGTAGGACAGAGACTAAATGGTGTGTTTGATATGCGTCTGGTGATGCTGACGGCACATTGTGTTGCGTGTTAGAGTAGTTTTTGCGGTTGACTTGCTCTGAGGATAACTAAAACAAACAAATAAATAAACAAACAAACAAACAACAGGAATACGTGATTGACAGCTGTTTCATAGAGTCCTAAAGAGAAAGATAGTGACCTGCTGCTGGAAACTGAGGTAGTAACGCAATGAATTATGGGATAATAACGGGGGCGGGTGTTTATTCTTGTTTATATGATAGTTATGGCCTAAAAACAAAACTAAACAAATTATTTTGATCTTATTTTTAACAAATATGTCACTGCAAAATGACCTTTAACAGCAGCTTTAGCCTCCATCGTTCATTCACTTCCAAAGATGAAGCAGGTAACGCAACCACAGCTCTGTAGTTAGTTTTTATTTATTTTATTTTTTGTTTGTTTTGTGTGTTTTTTTTTTTTTTTATTTTTTGTTTTCCATTGAGATTGTGTTAGTTCTCAGGGTGAGTTTGCTTGTTTCAGTTTAGTTTTTAGTGTTGAAAAAGGTTTCATTTTAGATGAGTTTTTACTAATTTCTTAATTTAGCTTATTGGTTTGTTTGTTTGTTTGTTTGTTTGTTTGTTTGTTTGTTTGTTTGTTTGTTTGTTTGTTTGTTGAACTGACCAAAAACACCAAAACACACTGTATATTTTTATTTTTAGTTAGCTTTGTAAGTACAATAACATTTAAATTGGTTTTCACTTTTTGCTAAAGTCAAGTTTTTATGAGTTTTTAAAGTGCTTTAGTTTTAGTTTTTAGTTTAGTTTTAATTAACTTTATAACCTTGCTAACTCTCACTTATCACCATACAGCTTTAGCTATAACTTCAGACACTGCTGAATGAGATGTGTTGTTAGCTGACAAACTTGTAATGTATGCTGTTGGTGTTCATCAATATTTTACTTGTCATATTTGTTATATTTATATTTGAATGAGTTGTTTTAACAGCCTCATAGCCGTGTTATAGTGAAGCTATCCTAACTTGGGGAGGATGCAACTTGCATAGCGGATAGCCACAGGAAATACAGAAACCATGTTTTTTGACCATACGGTGCTCAGAAATACAAATTATTATTATTAAATAGCAGCAGTCACTAACCGGTGCCTTCAAGTTCCTGATGCCAAAGAATTTCAGGTTAAAGGGGAATGCCACCCATTTTAAAAATGCACATACCTTAATGCTGTGCTCCTGAACTCTTTTCCTAAGCTAGAAACTGGAAAGCTGACCAGTGAAATAATGAAAACACTGGGATCTAAAATATGGCAATGTATGCTACCATTGATACTGAATGGCACACTGACATTGCTGACCATTTTTTGTGTGAGTTCATGCAATCACATGAGGTTTAAATTGTGGTTCACACCTGTTAGCAGTGCGAGAAATTGAATTTTGTTTTGATGTATCAACTCCATTTAACCATCCTGTTATCTTAGGAGGCAATTTGACCCAATTCAGTGTTTAACATCTGTAAATACATGATTAACATCATTTTTGTTTGTTTGTTTGTTTGTTTTTTGGCCTCATATTTCTTGGCTTTTCCTAATTTAGTGGGGACAAGTGGGTAAAAATAAAATTAACATGTATTTTATTTTCAATGTCCTGGACACATTTTGCAGCTGTAGGTGTTACTAGGCTTTACACACACATATGCTTTAGCTGGTTTGGATGACTCTGAGGAACTATAACATGCCATTTATAACCCTCACAAAAACTGACTTGTCTCAAATTTTCTTTTGGGCCCTCACCTAACACCAGCACACCTGTAGTAGTACCACCACTACTGATGGTTAATGTGACATTTGGGGAAAAACTTGATTCCCACAAGAACAGAGGTTATGTTTTATGTAAGAGGCTATTTAGATAGTCAACAAGATACATAAACTTGGGTAACAATTTTTATTATAATGCTTCTCCAGAGGTTTAAGATACTGGAGTTGGTAAATCTGAAGCTAACGGGAGGGTTAAGCATGCAGCATCTATCAATAACAATACGAAATCAACAAGTATTATTTCAAACAAACATTAGAATACATTCAGTATATTACATTAATTCTTAGTTAAGTGTGGGGATGAGATTGAAACACTGGTGTGAACTTTGTAGGATGTATTGTGTACGGAGAAGCCCATGACTTTATTTCCCTGTGACATAAAATTGAAAGGTTTTCCTTCTGATTGCTGTCTTTAAAGGGATATTCCCATGTTTGGGGCAAAATACCCTTTTTCTGACTTACCCAGATGGTGACAAGATGTTTGTTACTATTTATCACCCAAACTCAAACTTCCTTTAAGAAAGGGTTGTGTAAATACGTAATATCTGACTGAACTATTTTGGGGCACAGAACTAACTTTTCTGAATTATTAAAATGGGTAACATTCCTCTTTAAGGGATCGTATCTTCATGTCTTTTCCATCGGACAAACAGCAACACATTTTGTGGAGGTCGGCTGTACCACTAAGTTACTTTTACAGAAGTTGCAGAGTTACAGATTGAAATGATGGCAGTTGCTGGCAGCCAAACTGGCAGTGACTGGCCACTATTACTTTTATTGATTTTTGCTTATTTACAGACTCAATCGCAACCATAATTATTAATGGCCACTCGATTCCTTTTCAAGTTTGTTTAATAAAGATTTGTAACCTCATTTACAAATTCACTACAACCTGCCAGGTCTGTCCTTCCTCACTGGCTTCAAACACAATTTTTTTTTTTTGTCACAATAAGTAACAAGTGGCTTGAATTAAACAGTTATTGCTTATTGTTTGTGCTTTCAAAAATCCCAAATAACATGTATGTGCCACTTTGACAGATGGTGACAAATTGAGACATGAATTTCAACAGACTAAACGGGCCAACAAGCAAGAATAATAGGCCTATCTGTTGTGTACGTGTTCCTGAGTGCTATTTATAATAGGCACTACTTTGTTGCCTGGTGCAAGGGTATTTCACAGTTATCGAGTGATGCGTCAACACAGCGATACATGTGTGATTGAACTTGAACAGTCAAGATGCGAACAACACAGATCAATTCGTCAGCTGGTGTAAGAGTTAAAACAACACTAACAAGAGCTTAATGTTTTATACAGATTTTACTGCTGTGCATTAACACTTTTAACACGCTTTTTAATGTGTATTCAAATAAATAAATAAACAATAGCTTTTCCAATTCTTGTAAAAAAAAAAAAAAAATAGATAGATAGAAGATGATGCCAGACTGTTATCACTCACTACAGTTTTTGAACTATTCAAATTTTGCTGCTTTATAGGAATTGTGACTAAAGCAATAACTTATTTGTGACTGATATCTCTGAGATTATCGCCAAAACTCTTCCATCACTTATAATTATTACATAATCGTGCTCCCTGTGCTTATTGTCATTGGTGTGGAAATTAATTACATTACACTACCCTGTACTGATTTACACCTGCGTATTATACCACTGAAATGGCTGAAAATCTTCTCCAAAATGTCAGCAGTTAGCAGCTTTCAGCAGCTAAGAGGTCTTGTTTTTGGCATGACAGCTGTGTATTTTTGAGTTCATCCAGCGACAAGATCCTACTCTCTTCTAAACCCGTAGAGGACTGTTTAATCCTTCAGTTCAAGTTATAGTAAGAAACAGGAATTACCAGAGTTGGAGTTACAAGGTTTTCACATGATAAGGTGTTAAAGTCCCCATGAAATGACCTCACATGACCTCTACTTCCTGTCAAACAGAGTATATTAAATGGTGACATCATCCTGCAGTAGTGGGTGTGAATTAAAATTTCAACCAATTGAGCCTTTACAAATCTTTAAACATCCTCTCCCATCCACCTTATCGCTTCAAATAAAATTGTGTTTCACTCCCAAACTGATCTCCCGTTTATTTTGCTCTGGTGAATGATTCTTCCCTGCACCATGTCCCGCCCAGACACCCTATTTCAACAGGAAGTACATAAAACCAAGAAAGTAAGAGTCCATTTCATGGGGTCTTTCATGGTTTATGTGCATTTCTGCTGCGTAGTCTTCAGGAGATGGTATCCAGTGACCTGCCAGACCATCCCTTTGTCTCTCAGCAGGTTGAGGCCGAGATGTGAGAGGCGGTCATGCCTTTTGTGAAGAGGAACATAGAGCCCCGGCACCTGTGCCACGGTGCGGTGCCTGAAGGCATCGGCAGTGAGCTTGAGTGTGTGACCAACAACACGCTGTCCGCCATCATCCGGCAGCTCAGCAGCCTGAGTAAGATCACACCGTGCTCAGCAGCTTTTGTCTTTAGACCTGTGAGCATTTTCAGAACAAAGTGAAACTGTATTTGCTGATTCTCTAGTCACTGGCACACAAAAACATCAGCAAAGCCATGCCACTGCTGACGTTAAATGAAGGGAAATCCTGTGGTCAACCGCAGCAACTTCTGAGACGATCAACTTTACCCTCATATAGAATAAAGCAGGTTTATTTAAAGGTATGGCGAAGACGATGGTCGTGGATTTTGTCACCTGTATTTGCAACACTATAGTGCACTTATACTGACAAAAATCATGCAAATGGGGATGATCAGTTTAATTTAATTTATTATGCATTGTGCTCTAAGTTTATAATGGTGTTCCACCTCCAGCAGCCCATTCTGTTTGCAGCCCCACCTGGTGAAAAGGTTGACATTAGAGTGAGGGTAAACAAATATATCACATTTTGACAAGGCTTTTATTAATGATATTACAGCTTCCATTTTTTTCTGCACATCAGAGAGTAAGCAGAAAAACTATAAAGACCAAATAAATAAATAAATAAATAAAATCTAGATCTGAGTTTCCTAAGCCCTCTAACATGGTTCGACCATAAATGACATGTTGACGCACAACTGCTTAGCATTAGGAGTGCTTAACTCCTTGAACTCTGATTTCCCCTCCAATTTTGCCTTAAGCAGCTTAAAAGTTGAAAAAAAAAAATCATATCCATATTGTGCAACAACGTCACATACACATTCTGTGTCTGCTGGTTGCAGCGCATTACTGACGCTGCATGAGGCTCTTACTGAGTCATGCCACATGTCTTGTCCCTTTATAGATAGATAGATAGATAGATAGATACTTTATTAATCCCGAAGGAAATTCGCAATTTTTCAGCAGTATCCAGATTACAGATTAAATAAATAAAAAATAAAGAATAAGATCTAAGTACAGCACACTAGAGATCTAGGTACAACAGTGTGCAAAAAGCAATGTGCAAAAAATCGTGTGCATAGGTGTATAAAATGTGCATAGATGTAGGTCAATGTGCAAATTTAGAAGAAATATACAGTATACACAGATGATAAATAGCAGTAAGCAATATAAACACTATAAACACTATAAACAAGGAATATAAAAAAATAGAAAAATAGAAAAAAAAATAGAAAAATAGAAATATGAACAATTATACATTTACGAAGAATATATACATTTCCCTGTAACTCAGCAGGTCATATTTAGTATCTTTGGAAATGTTTGGATCTCCATTAGAATTTAAAATTAAATTCTGTTGGTTTGGATGAAGCTCAGCCACACAGCAATCCCAAACCCACCGAAGTTAGTGCTGAAGACATTAAAGATTACTAGTTTAGTTTAGTTTAGTTTAGTTGTTTAGCACAAAATTCAGTACAAGTACAAATCTGTGCAAGGTGGGAACAAAGCCTTTGCAGGCTTGTACAGAGTTCTGCACCTGCCCATATCAATTGATAATGTTTGAGTTGTGATTTCAAGAAAAAAAAAGTTGATTTATTCCAGTTTCACTTAATTCTTCAACTAATCAAGTCAAAATACTAACGGATGAATTAAATAAATCGATCAATCAGAATACTTTATTGATCTATTTATTTAATTCATCCGTTAGTTCATCAAATAAACAAACATAAAATGTGCATTAAAAGCAAGGGAATTATTGCATAGTCATCAGTACAATCATCCATACTAACCAATTTGCAGAGTGTTTTGAAGTGTTTTAAATGTTGTGTACATGAGCTTTGGTGTATTTGTGTCTCTCTGATGTAATGGATATGTACAAGTTTAAGTGTGCATGCATTTAAATGTGAGAGACAGAGAGAGATAGAGGCTAAAGAGTATTTTGGGAGGCAAATTTGCCCAACATCTGGCCCAGGGATTGTGTAGTGTGTGTGTGTGTGTGTGTGTGTGTGTACTTGTATTGGGATTTTGTGAAGTTACAGGAGCTTAGAGCTTACCATAAAGCTTTGTGTCACTGGAGTAGATAAGGCGGAGGGTGCGTTGGCAGAAACACAAAGAGCGAGTCTAATGATAGCCTCCACATTAAGTGGATCTGTGCTGTTGGACATGTGCCAGTAATGTTGTCAGGTGATGTATAGGGGAGGTGCACTCACCACATAATAAGAAATGATAATGAGAAGAATCCACAACCCACCATTTTCAGATTCATGCTGTTCCATTTTTTTTCTTTCTCTGCCTTTTCTTTCCATTTGCTCTGCTTGCAGGTAAACACGCAGAGAATGTTTTTGGGGAACTTTTTAATGAGGCCAACACTTTTTATGTCCGTGCCAACACTCTCCAGGATCGCATTGACCGCTTGGCTGTCAAGGTCACCCAGCTGGACTCCAGTGTGGAAGAGGGTTAGTGAGGCTTTTCAGTGCGGTGTGCTTAAGTAACACTGTTTTCCAAATAAACACACACCCAGGAGAACTAATCACTGGCCTCTTATCCTTTCTGGGAATTTGTCTGCCCATTTTAGGCCTTTGCATTCATTCTCATATTTTACTCACAGTCTTTTTTATTGTCTTGCAGTCTCTCTTCAGGACATAAATATGCGGAAGGCATTTAAAAGCTCTACTGTGCAGGACCAGCAGGTCTTGTCCAAGAGCAGCGCTCCAAACCCCGTGGCTGAGATGTACAACACCAGTGACAAGCCCCCTCCCCTCAGTGTCCTCACTGCTTACAGGTACTGTCTGCACAAACTGCACCAGTCATGTGACAGGTCATGTGCAGACATTTCTACTGCACAAGCATATGTTTTCACACATGTACACACTTGGGTGTTACATTATGCAACATATCTCCTCATTCATTAACACAAGCACTCATTCTTTTCCACAAACATTCACATTACAATAATACAACAATTCTGGTTTTAGGCAGTTCATTTTGACGTCTGTCTTTATGATTATATATTATACATGTTTTTAGATTATCAGAATCAGAAATACTTAATTGATCTCTGAGGGGGAAATTGGATCAGTTGCAGTTGCTCAGTTCTCAAGAGAAGAATTCAATTATAAGAAAATAGAAACACTTAGTATAAAAATATGTGGCTTACAAATTTTGAAAAGTATGTGCATTATGCTTAAGTTGTGTCAAAAGCATGTGAATTCTGAGCATTAAGTCTCAATATGTGCATTAATCCTACAAAATAGAGTATGACAACAATAAGAGTAAGAATACATTATGATTATGTAATTAGATTATTAAGTTGAGCTACTTGAGAAGTCTTTGGCTTGTATGGCTCCTATGGCGCATCTGTTGTAGACATATTGATCTCTCCTAATCCTCTCGTTCTTTGTGCCTTTATAACTTTGCTATCCTGTTCTTGATAGACGCAAAAAAAAAAAAAAGAAAAAAAATGTCTCATTTCACGTGGCTGATTGTTCTCTTGATCGCAACACAGAGAGGACTGCATCGATGGCATGAAGTTCTACACAGACCCATCATACTTTTTTGACCTGTGGAAGGAAAAGATGCTTCAGGACACTGAGGACAAGAGGAAAGAGAAGCGGAGACATAGGGTGAGAGTTGTGACTCTTATTTCTGACTTCTAGAACCACAGCAAGTGCTTTAACGTGAGTGACACCCGTTTTATTTGGTGTCCCTTCCTCTCTCTCCCAGGAACAGAAGCGATGCGTGGATGGTACACTTCAGCGTGAGGTGAAGAAGGTTAGAAAGGCCCGAAACCGAAGGCAAGAATGGAACGTGATGGCGTTCGATAAGGAGTTTCGTCCAGATCACCGCCATCCACACATTCTCTGTCAAGGGGCATCGGCTGAGGGCTGCCTCTCTCCGGATGGCAGGTCTGTCCTTTGAAATTGGGCTCTGTTTTTGTATGAGTTTGTATTTTCTAATGGAACTGAGACTTCATCATGGAACATTACTAATTGTGAAGTTTAGGTGACATTATTGCTGAAGTAGCTGATGCTTTTGAATAAATTTTTATGACCAGCGGAGACATATTTATGACTTCATGCACCTGCTGCTTTTTTCAAGTCCATGCAGCTCTGCCAATCCAGTCAGTTTCAAGAAATTTAAAGAAAGTGTAACATAAATGTGTCGTCTGCATAGATACAATGATCAAAGTTGGGTAGCTGTAATTTTGAGTTTAAAAAATACTTCAAATCAGAATATGTGTAAGATAAAAGCAAAAACTACAAACATGGGATTTTAGAAAACAAAATTGGAAAAAAAAAACTTAAAAATGGACTTCAGATGTTCCTGTTAATGCCACTCTCCAGATTAGTGACCCACATAGTAATATCTCTCTTGTGTAAAGCTGCCGTTTTGATTTTGTAATAGCACATCCACCATCTGGATGTGCTGTTTTGTAAAGACACCAGTATGAGGGGCCCTCTTTCTCCTTTTGTTTATGCAGACCTGACCTCCCAGACTACCCGGTTCCTCCAGGCTTTGCCCATGCAGCTTGTAACATTGCCAAGCCTCACGGTTACGTCCCGGGGAACGCACACCCCTCACCACCTGTGGAGCACGAATACCACAGCATCGAGGTCAACTACAAAGGAGGACCCTACTCCATAGTGGAGCCTCACCCTGCAGACCGAATAAATGGCTCCTTACTTCCACCTGTTGATTACAAGTACGCCTATTTAAAGAAGTAAAGTGTCATAGCTTTTACATAAGTAAAATATCCACAGAATATTGGATTTGCTTTATATATTATTATCTTATGTGATATTTTTTTTCTGTCTCTGTCTTTCTAGCCTGGTGGAGTATTCTACCAACCCTCCACCCCCTGTCCCAGGTCCACCTATCCCATCAGCACAGACAGCCTTTGGGTTCCCTCTGGGTGCACTACCACCCACCCCACACAACGGACCTTTGCACATAGGCCCAGGCTACTCACTCCCACCTATACCTCCCCCAGGCCCGCGCATAGTTCCTCCGCCCCCTGGTCCTCCTCCCCCACCAGTCCCACCAGCCGCACCACCCCACCTGGCGGGACACAGCGAAGCCAAGCGAGCCGACGCTCCGCCTGTAAGAGACGCCAGGAGCGACCTGCTCTCCGCCATCCGCATGGGTGAGTGGGGCTGATGCTGCTCTCACATGCATTAGTGTTTCCAACTGTGTTTTTACACATAGGAGGGATGATCCAAGACAGTTAGGTCTGGAGGGGCTTCTACAGTGTCATCAGAACAATGTGGATTAGTTTGTTTTCACTATAATTTATTAGCTAGTGTATTTTGACATATTTTAATCTCACCAGTTTTAGTCCTGTAGTCAGTGTTCAAACAGCTTACCACTTAAATCAACCCAACTTACTTTAAAGTAACTTCAAATGGGGATTTTCTGCTCAGTGAAAGTCAACTTGGGAGTCAACAAAATGAAAAAGAATGAAAACCCCTGATCTCACTTAACTGCTACTTTTAAGAACCTGCGCATAATGGATTTGGGTTGTTATTGGGATGTAAAACCTAAATAATCCATTAAACACAGTGCGAAACCAAACTGTAAAAAAAAAAAAAAAGATATGTTCAATCAATAAACAATGCACCATAATAAATGCACAATGCAAAACCACTGTATAAGAGCCATCTAACCACACATTTAGCTGATGAATTAATGAATATACTGAAAATATTTTTTGTTTGTTTTAAAGAGTCTAAGCAGCACTTTTGCCTTGTTGATTTCATGTTGTTATCCTAAATCCCTGAATGAAAAAAAGTACTTTTTGCAAATATAGAGAACATTAGAGAACAGAACATTTTTTTTCTCCCTAATGTTCAAAACAAACCAAACTGAAACTGTGACAGACACACAGACAGTTACACTCCTAGTTTTTATAGATAGTGCATGTGTATTTGTGTGTGTGTGTGTGTGTGTGTGTGTGTGTGTGTAATCTTATTTGTTTATTGTCCCTGTCAGGCATCCAGCTGAAGAAAGTCCAAGAGCAGCAGGAGCAGCAGAGCAAGCGGGAGCCGGTGGGGAACGACGTGGCCACCATCCTGTCCCGCCGCATCGCCGTGGAGTACAGCGAATCCGACGACGAGTCCGAGCTGGAGGACAACGAGTGGTCAGACTGACCCGGCCCAGAGGCTGGCAGCTGACTGGCGCTTTGCTTTATTCACTCTTTGGTGAAAACGAAGCGAACAGGACCGTCCACATGTGAGACTCCTGGACTGTTAAACACCATCTCTGGCTCCACCTGCTGGACACAATCAACAAATACAAACTGTACCGTTGCTGCTATAGTTACCTTATTTAGTCTTGTATTGTTGTAATACTATGCTGTCATTAATTGCTCACAAGGTAGTGTAATTTTTAAAGCAGATGAATGATATGATTAATTTCTAATTGCCCACCTGCTTGAAACATGTTACTCACTGGTTTGACTGTGTATATGAATGAGTGCGAGAGGGTTATAGTGATCTCAACATTTTGCTGCTTGGTTGACATTAACTTATTATTTAACATACCTCAATCTCTCAAAACTATTTGGACCAAATGTGCATGGATTGACACCTATCACACATGAAAAATGGCAGGGGAAAAAAAACATAGTGTCAGTGTTTTATAGGTCATTCCATTTGACAGTCATTAACATCACCTGTCCTACCATTAATGTAGGAGACTAATAGTCACAAAATATAATAGCTACCTCAGTTTTTGATTCTCCCATGCTGTATGTTTCATGTGCAGTTCCACCACTGAATTATCATTTATTGTAACATGTATTTAAAAATGTGGACATGTCAATAAATTATTTCAGTATTAACTGGCCTTCATGTTGTGGTTTTGGTTCTCTGTTTTGTTTTGTTTTTTTTTCGTGTTGTTTACTTTTGTTACACTCAACACAAAGAGACTCAGCACCGCAGTCCTCTTGTAGCTGCACTGGGGTTGACAGAAATGAAAGAAGAAGCAGATAAAACTGCAAAATTAATGTTAGGAGGATAGAAAGAAGATTTTAGAGTTTAGCCATGCAAAGCGGGATTTTGCACATATAAATAAAGATACTTGAAAAGGAATGGCTAGAGGAGTGGAATAGGGAAATAAGAGGGAAGGGTTTATTTTTCTCTTCAAGATACAGTTAAGAACAGAAGTAGTAATGCGGGAAAGGACAAGAGAAAGGCCGTCAGAGTGACTAGACTGAGACTATATGAGGATTGTGGGCTGAACAGCTGTCTGAAAGTAAAGTGGAAAACCCTCAGACGCTTTGTGTCAGTTTAGAAAAAGCCCCATCTTATAGCGTAAAATATCACTTTAGGAGAGCATTTAGGACTTTTCCTTGTATTTTTCCTTCTTTAAACTTTATTTGAACAATACAATGTTTTATTCATTCATTCATTCATTTATGTATTCATTTATTTATTTATTTATTGGCTGGTGGCCTCTATCAGCGATCATGTGGCGAAACTGAAACGAACTTTTTACCTTTGGCCGGCAGGGGGCAGTAACATGCCTGAAAGAGTTATATCTGCCGGAAATAATACAACCAGAATAAGTGAAGCAGCACTTTAAGAAACTCTTGGGCATAGGACGCCATGTTGGCTCTGGCGATCCGGCTGACAGCGGCCAAAGTGAGCCGGCAGAGCCACAATGGAGGTGTTTCCTACCAATGACAGCTCTGTGCCTGGCAGGTGATTAGCGCCGCTCTTCTTCATCTTTCATCAGTCTGCCGTGCTCGGCTTGAGGTGACCAACATTTTGAGGGACCTTTTTTTTTTAACAGACAAGGTATCGTGTTTGTATTAACTATGTCAACTGTGCTTTTGTATTCGTTTTAGCTCGGTGTTTTTGCGACTAAATCACTTTGCAGTTAACCGTTAACTTAGCATTATCGCTACCTGTTCCGATGTTAAGGTTAGGGAGCTAACGTTGGTAGCTAGCTAGTCACCTGACTGACACATAAGACAAATCAGCTTTACTGTTGTTGTTGTGTGTGTAGTAGTAGAGTGACAAACCATATTAGCATTGTGCCAGCTAACATTGTAATAGTGTTGCCTTTCTCCTCAGTCGACGCCGGTAGTAATGAAGCCACTCAAATTTCTCCCGCAGACATTAAAGATTTACCAGCCGCAGCTACGATTAAGTTATCCAGCTAACCAGCCCTAAGCATTTACTTTGCTGCGTTAGGCAACCTCATCCGGTGTTTGTTTTGCTTTCTGCTTAGGTCAGTACTGCTAAATGATCTGTACAGTTTAGAGAAAAGGTTGCTCGGTTGTTTTTTTTTTTCAGGTAATGGCAGTGTTGTCTTTTGAGTATGTACAGTGTTTATCAGCTGTATATCATCCTCTCTGCACTGCCTCTCAATGCATTTTGCAGGGCAGAGACTTTGAAGATGGATACTTCTAAACTTCCCAAGATCCAGGATGAAGACCGAGAAAGCCAGTTTGGATATGTGCATGGAGTCTCTGGACCAGGTCTGGATTATGAGCAGTGATATGGCTTTTCTGACAGGCAAACAATGATTGAGGACACTGTGTTGTGTTAGATAGATAGATAGATAGATAGATAGATAGATAGATAGATACTTTATTCATCCCGCAGGAAATTCACATTTTTTTCAGCAGTATCCACAGATTACAGATTAAGTAAATAAAAAAAATAGAAATATCTAAGTACAACAGAATAAGATCTGAGTACAACAGAATAACCTAAGTACAACCCAGCGTGCAAAAAGCAATGTGCAACAAAAAAAAAACAGAAAAAAAACGTGTGCATGGGTGTATAAAATGTGCATAGAGGTAGGTCAATGTGCAAATTTAGAAGAAATATACAGTATACACATGATAAATAGCAGTAAGCAATATAAACACTATAAACAAGGATTATAAGGCTTTAACTGGGTAAACATATTTTTAAACATGTCATGTTCACCAGTTGAGTCACTTTGTCACATCAAAGATCAAATCTGTCTGATAGATGGACGATCCACTTAAAACATTTGTTCTGCTTACAGTGGTTTCTCTGTCTGAACAGATATCAGATAGATATCTGTTGCTGTCTTGGTCAGTCTTCCCTGTTATGATGATGAAGACAAGAATACAGAGTAGCTGGGCATTGTGCTAGAAACTGATTCAATCAAGTAGTATCTTTATCAAACAGTACTGGCACCGGTTCAGTCAGGGGAGACCAAGGCAAAAGCTCAAATGAAAACTTTATACTGGAAATGTTGGCATAGGCTTTATGGTAGATTTACATTGTTTGAGTTAATTTTTTAATGTTTTCCATTGTCACCTTCTATGTTAATTAAGTTTGCTTGCAGTAATTGAAAATTTGTAGCTATATTCTTTGTCTTTTATGTGTTTCCTTAAGTTACTGCATTTCAAATATGTGAATGCCTTATTTAGTAGGACACCATTTCTGAGTTTCAAATGTACCATGTTCATTCTGCTAATTCCTGATCAAAACTACCCAACCGACAGTGGTGACAGCAACTGCAATGGCAGGAGCAGCCATGTATGAGCTGGTTCGTGTGGGCCACAATGAGCTGGTGGGAGAAATCATTCGTTTAGAGGGAGACATGGCAACTATCCAGGTCTACGAAGAGACGTGTATCCTTTATGCTACCGTGTCACCTCCTCTGGATTTACACATAACTAACAGTGTCATAATGCGTCGTTAAAACAAAAATAATGTATTGTTGATGTGCATTTTAGCAGCATCTGTCCAGAGCTAGAATCTAGTCCAAAAGCTGTGATATCATTAAGAAACACATTTTAGAGTTGCCCTATTGACAGCAAATGAGAGTCTTTGAGGACTTTGTGGACTTGTCTAGTGTGTTTTGGTTCTGTTTGATCTGTTTTCCTTAAAAGTGTGCTATAGCTGGTGTGTCCGTCGGTGACCCTGTTCTTCGGACGGGAAAACCACTCTCTGTTGAGTTGGGTCCAGGAATCATGGGATCCATTTTCGACGGAATCCAGCGCCCCCTAAAAGACATCAATGACCTCACTCAAAGCATCTACATCCCCAGAGGAGTTAACATTGGTGCTCTCAACAGACAAAGCCAGTGGGAGTTTACTCCCAGCCAGAATCTCAGGGTAAGCAGCGTGAGTTAAAATGTGTACTGCATTCAATCCCTGCACTCCTAGATCTTTCACAAACTGCGTGCGATTCCCTCTCCAGGCTGGCAGTCACATTACAGGCGGCGACATCTACGGCACGGTGTTTGAGAACTCTTTGATCAAGCACAAGCTGATGCTTCCACCTCGCAACAGAGGCACTGTCACCTACGTGGCCCCACCTGGAAACTACAACATTTCTGTGAGTTACTCTCAAGAAAAATCATCTTCTTTTGTGTGAGTGCAAATTCTATGAGATACTGATTTTTTTTTTTTTTTAATTTCCTGGTCTCTTGGAATTCAGGATGTGGTTCTCGAACTGGAATTTGAAGGAGTGAAGGAGAAGTACACCATGCTACAGGTGTGGCCTGTGCGACAAGTTCGCCCAGTCACAGAGAAGCTGCCAGCCAACCATCCTCTGCTTACTGGCCAGAGAGTCCTGGATGCCCTTTTCCCGTGAGTTTCCTACTTTCCTTTGATCACATTTACTTTTACTGTGTCTTTCATACTGATGAAGGCTGTGTACTAGCTGTTCATGTTAATACAAGTTGATATTGATACTGGAAATGTCGACTACTACTTCAAGTTTGCTATTTACCAAGAAATTTTACCTCAGATTTCTTATATTATTAATGATTGCTTGAAATGGTTGAGAATGTGGAACCATGTATGTATGTTATGCTGTAAAATGTGCATGCTACAAATGAATGGTGAAAATCTTTTGCAAACTACATGACTTCCCTGCTCTGTAGTTGTGTGCAGGGCGGCACCACTGCTATACCGGGCGCCTTTGGGTGCGGAAAGACGGTGATCTCACAGTCGCTGTCCAAGTACTCCAACAGCGATGTCATTATCTACGTGGGCTGTGGAGAGCGTGGAAATGAAATGTCTGAAGTGTTGCGAGACTTCCCTGAGGTTTGTGAAAGAGGGGAAGCCTTTGGATTTAACTGTGGTTTCATGTGCTTCTTCCATTGTACAGTAGTTCCCACAGGGAGTGGTATATCTGGAAAATATTGGAATGTTGAAAAGTTTATTGCAGACAGGGAAAGTCGTGGGGATTTAACAAATTCTTGAGACAAATTATGGAATTTTTGTCAGCATCGATTTAAAAACAGTAAATCATAAATGTGTATGTCCCACTGTGGTAATATTACATTCACTTTGCCCACAGAATAATAAGCTTTAGGAAGACCTCTGAATCTCAAGTGTCTCTAAAATATAGGTGGAGGAAAACCTGATTTGTATGGGACATATGTGGGAAATTTTAGTCATGGGAAAGAGTTTTATTTTCACATTTTTCATATTTGAGAGAAAGGGAGAGAGAGAGACTCATCATGACCCTGAAAGCAATAAGTGAATACAGAGAATGAATGATTGCATGTAGACTATTATTTACTCTTTTCAGAAAAACAGTGTTGTGGTTGAGTGCAGCAGTGTGTCCATGTTGTTTGATGTTATACTGCTCTCTGCCCATTAGCTTACTTTGGAAGTAGATGGCAAGGTGGAGAGCATCATGAAGAGAACAGCGCTGGTTGCCAACACTTCCAACATGCCTGTGGCTGCCAGAGAGGCTTCCATTTACACAGGTATCAACCATTCACATCGAGGAGAACGGACTTCTTTGTTTTTGTCAGTTTGTGGTTTTGTAAATGAAGGTTTTGTTTTGGATTTCTTTGTATCTGACTTTGCTCTTAATTCCTTGCACCTGCATAGAATAAATTTAAAAAGTCCAACACCTGACTTAAACTGCACCACACTATTTAACTATAATAACAGCAGTGCAGTAGTAAGTTAAGGAGCGATTCACCATGCCCTGTTTTTTGCTTTGTCCTTATGGTGGATGTGTAGACACGTTCATCCAACAGGCTATGATTGTGGAGGATCTTTAGGAAAATCAAATACTTTCCAGGATCATGATCTGTTCTTTGGTCCCTCTTATGTGGCAAAGTATAAATCTACATAGTTCAGTAATAATATCTTGGGCCATATGTTTTCTGTAATGTCCTTGTACCGTTGTTCTCTGCTGGCCTTGCATGGCCACGTTACCTTAGATTTGTTCTGTAGTTTATCATCCATGTATTTATGTGTCTGTATGTTCAAGCATCTCTGTCAAAGGATGTTGGTGGTTTTCTGTGTGCTCACCATGGTAAGACAGACTCAAATTGCTTCTGCAGGAATTACATTATCAGAATACTTCAGAGACATGGGTTACAACGTGAGTATGATGGCTGACTCAACCTCCCGATGGGCTGAGGCTCTGAGAGAAATCTCTGGAAGATTGGCTGA
Source organism: Myripristis murdjan (assembly GCF_902150065.1). NCBI lineage: Eukaryota > Metazoa > Chordata > Actinopteri > Holocentriformes > Holocentridae > Myripristis > Myripristis murdjan. The sequence continues at coordinate 27,181,360 of NC_043993.1, forward strand.
AATGCCTGCTGGTGAGTTTGATTGTTCATGGATTTAGTCATTATTTGCAAAGACCCTTACAGCAGCAGATAGCCCAGTAAGAGCCAGTTACAGTTGTGCATTATATTGTCTACAGACAGCGGATACCCTGCCTACCTGGGTGCCAGGCTGGCCTCCTTCTATGAGCGCGCTGGTCGTGTGAAGTGCCTGGGAAACCCAGAGAGAGAGGGCAGCGTCAGCATCGTAGGAGCGTGAGTCGGAGATTCTTGCACAAGCAGGAAGCATTGATTTCCATTAATTCAACTAGTTTAATTAATTTTGTCGATATACTTTCACTCCATTTTCCTTGCATTCTTCTCCTTCAGTTAGCGATGAGTAAATTTCCCAGAATGTCTTTCAGTAAGCCCCAGAGGAGGGGTGTAAACGTATTTCTTTCGTTATACAACATCAGATTGAAAATGGATATTCATTTTTCCATCCTCAATAATCTGTAACCACTGTCGCATATTAAGTTAACTTGACTCCAGGTTTATGTGTAGAATGAGAGAGAAATAGCTATTCTTATTGTTGCCAGTTGAGAAAAAACACACACACAGAATCCAAGATGTTTTGTGGCTGCATTGCATCGTGGAATACTGAAGTTACTTTCAGTGGAGAAACTGGAATCTCAGTCTCTTCCATTGTGGATTTCTTTCCATGTGATTGTTGAATGTGTCAGTACATCCATGTGCTGACAGCTTTTAATTCTGACTGATGGCTCAAATCTGACCTGACACCACTGAAAATTATTCCCCTGTGAAATTCCATTGTAGTCGAACCAGCGATATCATGATGTGATGTGGCTTTAAGATTTTGTCAGTAATCTGCGGGAACAGAAAAATACACACAAACCAAGTCTGTCACCATTGGCTAGGGTGGATTTTCCTTCACTACTTTCATCTCTTCTCAGTGTGTCACCTCCTGGTGGAGACTTCTCAGACCCCGTGACTTCAGCCACTCTGGGTATCGTTCAGGTAAGTCCCAAAGAGTGGCTTTACAGATTTTACCGACATTTGACTTCACACATCTGTCTCATAACCCATTTTCTTCCTCCTTGCCTGTAATTCTGAGTGCATTCTTGTTTAAATATTTTTCATTCGTAGGTGTTCTGGGGATTGGACAAGAAACTGGCTCAGAGAAAACATTTCCCTTCAGTAAACTGGCTAATCAGCTACAGCAAATACACCCGTGCTCTGGATGAGTACTATGACAAACATTTCCCAGAGTTTGTCCCTCTTCGCACAAAAGCCAAGGAGATTCTGCAGGAGGAGGAGGACCTCGCTGAAATTGTGCAGCTTGTTGGCAAGGTAAGGCCATATTGTTAACTATGACAATTACAAGATTAGGATTTCACTTGATCCTTAAAGTTTTTAATTGAGATGTTGTTAATGAATCTTTTAGTTAATCAAAACGGACATGTAGCTCAGGCCTAAAATCTTTCATGTGCACAAGTGCTGGCTGGCTGGTGCTTGAAGACCACCGGCTGGAGCAAAGTTCTGCATCCATAATTCAGAAAACTGTCTGTTTTGATGTGTTTTTGAAGACTACAGTTGCATGTAAAGCCTTGATTGCTTCAGATAGATAGATAGATAGATACTTTATTCATCCCACAGGAAATTTGCTTCAGAAAAACATGAAACCCATGTCACATTCTGTCACTGCAGAAAGATGCTGCAAACATCAGATTTGTATGTTTTCAGATGCAAAGTGCATCGGCTGTGCTGCCCACCTGTATGCATCTTCTCTTTTTTTTTGTCTTTTTATTCCACTTTTTGTTTTTGTTTTTTTTGTGATAGTCAAGCTACTATAAGCCGTAGCATGCACAAGGAGAGATAATTAACAAAATGTAAACGTGCTTTGTAAGGTAATAACACTTGCGGTTTATGCCTTCTAAATGTTTTGTTCCCTGTTTGAGTCTCTGGCCTTGTATCAAAATCCACTATACCAGTATTAGTGTCAATTTTTTTTCTTTTTTTTGTGAAATCCTAGCCTTCTGTATCGAGAGCTGAGTTGAAAGTGTATTTAATTGACTTGTCAAAAAATAGACCACTGATTTTCATGATCTTGTTTCCATCACAGGCGTCTCTTGCTGAGACTGACAAGATCACTTTAGAAGTTGCTAAGCTCCTGAAAGACGACTTCCTGCAGCAGAATGGTTACACTCCTTACGACAGGTGATAACAAACCTCAGCAACTACTCCACAAAACAACTTCCTCACCACAGGGATGCCTGACAGATGTGGCAGCAGTACCACCCACCACACTCACACTCACTCACACACACACACACACCAGACCTCAGCAGACCAGTAGAGGGCCCTGTTTCGTCATATATGTTTTGGAAGGTCATCTTCAGGACTATTTCTGTTGACACTAACAACATGAACATCATGCACTCTACTCTAGAATTACATGAAATACGATGAGATGTCTTGAGTTGTTTGAGTTACTTGGGTTGATGCAGCTTAAATATTCATTATATCATAAATGGAATTAGAGTAACACATTACTGCACTTATTGGGAGAGATATTCTTACTTTTTTCCACTCAAATCTGAAACAATCCCATTTAAACTGTGGGCAGTATTAATCTTACAGTAGATGCTCATTCACAAACACTTTCCTCCACAGCAGTTGTAGATGTGAACATGAAAAAAAGTTTTTTTTTTTTTTTTCTATTTACAAAGACAGCACTTAAACTAAATTTCTAGACAAGCTAGGTTTGAGCTGCAGTGTAGTCATTACTAACCACAAAGTACACAACTTGAACATTTATTAATATCAGCTAACTTCCTTGGTAATAACAGAAGCTCATTGGATATATTAGTTACAGAACGGAGTGTACTGCAAAGTAGCAACACTGTCAGGTTGAATTATTGTCAAAGAGCGTGGAGGCAGATGGGTCTCAAATTTAAGATGCTTTTTATTTTATAACAACAGTGTCTGCACTCATATTTAAATCTGACGTTCTCTTCTGCCCCGACATGCAGATTCTGCCCCTTCTACAAAACTGTTGGCATCCTCTCCAACATGATTGCATTCTATGACATGGCCCGACACGCCGTGGAGACCACAGCTCAGAGTGACAACAAAATCACCTGGGCCATGATCAGGGAGCACATGGGAGAGATCCTGTACAAGATCAGCTCAATGAAGTTCAAGGTACACAAACTGTTGTCACTCTGCATCATTTTGAGATAGATCACTGGGTTCATCATATTTCAACCAATCAAGATTGAGAAGAGCTCAAAGTAAAAAAGAGGTGGGATGGCCTTTGTTCTGTCTGGATCTAATCTGGCTGTATTTTTAATTGATCGTCTAGGACCCGGTTAAGGATGGTGAGGCCAAGATCAAAGCGGACTTTGCGCAGCTCCTGGAGGACATGCAGAATGCTTTCCGCTCCCTAGAAGACTGAGCTGTTACCTCTCTATTCCTCTCCAAGCCATCCAAACCCTGGTACTGCCGACTCCCCCAGGTGACATGGAGAAAGTATTTTTGAATGTGTGGCCACGATTGAGTCAAGCGTCTGCACTAGGTACTAATGAACATGGATACAGTGTGTGTAGTAATTGGCCAGATGGAGCCTAGAATTGTGCACGTTTTAGTAGACCTTATTTTCTTAACATGTAATGGCACACATATCATTAACCTTCTCATATCTGGATCCATTTATCAAAAGGTTAATCAAGTGTCTTCTTGCTCAGTAAGATTTTAGGCCTGACAGAAAGTGACCTCTCCAACCTTGGAAAAGGAAGTTATGAAATTGATTTGGATAAAAGTGCAAGTACCTGGTGTGTCTTTTGACGGTGGTGTTGCTGTCCACGGTTCTCAGTGTTGAGAATATTTCTTCAGCACCCAAAATGAAATCAAATGTTGGCTAAACTAAAATGTCTAGATTACTAAAATATGCATAACACATGGAAATGTATACGATTACAGTGCTTTGATATTGCAAAGGTGAACACAAATAAATAGCCTAAGTGGCAAATGTATAGACTTATAAGTCCAAACAAATACCTGAAGTAGCTTGTAAAATATACTCAGGTACAGCCGTGTACAGTTCCTGCATCTGAGGCTTAGTGTGTTTCTGCTGGAAATCAACTTCAGCACAAAAGTGAAGTTTATTCATCACATTAACAAAAGGCTTATCAGTGACTTCCAAAAGCTCAAGCTGTAGCCTACAATGGCATGAAACGTAAACCTTGCAACTTTTTCTGCATGAAACCAAATCGTTTGTAAGGTCACATGTGAAAATGTAGCCTACTTTTAACAAGCTGCCACACAAGCCATACAGTTTTGGATGATAGTTTGTTGAACATGTATGTATTTGTTTGTTTGTTGTTAAGATGTGAAGGCAGTTTGACCGACTGCTTTTACATCTCAGTCACCTCAGGCTGCTGTTGCTGCACATGAGGAGGTAAAAATTAAGTAATCAGAAAATGGAAGCTGTACTATTCAAAGTTTTTATTTTTGTAAACTGCATTCAAGCTTTACCCATATTGTTCATATTGTACCCACACCTTAGTAACTTGTGCATGCACTAACTCAGACGTGGCCACACATTATAAAATCATCGCACACATCTGTAAAACAGTTCTACAGATGCTGGATCAAAAACACATCAACAGTGAAATGAAAAAGAGGATCCACACCAACAATGTTTTTACCTGAGCCTGGTGAAGATCTCTGTGTGAGATTGACACGTTGCCTCACTGAAACTTACTGGAAGCTACATTACAGTGTGTGGATCTCCTGTTTTATTTCACTGCGACCACATGTTAAAAAAAGATGTTTTTCCAGTGTTACCTGGTGGTCTCTGTGCAGTGCAGCACGGTGTCGTGCAAATTCATCAGCCCCTGTTTTGAGTGTCTACCAAGGTTATGTAATCATTTCAGTCTTTGTTGTTTACTTCCCTTTAAACATTCCACCAGGTTCACATATTTGCATTATGTTTTGTTAAACCTCCTGATTGTTGACCAGTCACCGGCTTTAACAATCCTCTTGGACACCTGAATTATGGTTTACGTTGCCTTTGTAGCAACACCTTTCTCTGCCCATTGCATAGCACTTGTGTTGCCCAATCCTCCCACTCCTAAAGCCATGAGCAGATTTCTAGAACGTGTTCCGGTCTCAGTCAGGTGCTACACTCACACTAAACTTCTTGCTGCAACACAGAGTCCTCCCCGGTGGAGAGGGGCCTTTATCTTCCACAGAGTTGACAATGATCACCACAGATTACTAGCAAATGAGAACATACACATGAGTAAAGGGACCGAAGCATCATGTTATATCAGGGGGTCGAGGCATTCTTCCTCCTCTTACCTCTCAAGTGTGATAGTGATATCATTGACTTTGTTTTTGCTGTATTTGTTAAAATGTGAGTGAATGAGATTGTTAGTTTTGTTGTGACAGCCGTCACACTGTTGTATTTATGGCATGTTATTGTCTCCAGAAATAAATGTTAATCTAAGGAACTTACTGGGAAATTCATGTTTCTTATTTAAAAAGAAATCACCTTCGAATTCATATTTATGTAATGAATTGCTGTTTTAGCCCTTTATTACAGTACTTTTTTTTTTTTTTTTTTTTAATTTATCTATTTTTTGTTTTGTTTTGTTTTTATTTCTGGATGCAATTATTTCCTGAAACACTTAACCAACAACATTTTCTTTTCAGTGTCATTCCAGGGATTTCAGCCAATAATCTTCTGATTATATTGCAGCTTCTGTGCCCTGCAGGCTGCCACTGGGAAGCATACATTAATGTTATTCATAAGTGATGTGAAAGGGAAGGTGATGGGACATCCATTTTATATTATTTGCAGTGGCGCTCATATTTTAAAAACGGATCTTGTACAGTTTCTCAGACTTTACCAAAGGCTACCACGGAAACTCCATGGTCACACATGTACACTTGAATCATATGCACACTGTACACAAACTGTAGGCGGCACACACAAACATACACTCACATACACACACTCTGCATTAATGCAATAGGTTGCTCTGGTAGGAAAAGGCCCATTTTGGTAATTGATCAATTTCACTGTAATATTGTTATTTCAAGGATGATTGTCATGGCTGGAAATTGTTTTATTACCACATCCATTATAGGCCTGGTCTAAACAAGTGCTGCAGAAGAACTGAAACACAGTCTTGAACAAGCATTTGAGGCCCCTCAGTGGTCACGCACAGACACAACAGCCAAAAATATTTGGGCTTACAATGTTCCCATGTTCAGAGCCTTCAGTCATCCTTCTTTGTTGGTTGCAAATTCGGCATGCACCGTGGACCATCTGTGCAATTTTTATGATGTGTAATCTTCAACGTGTACTCTTGTCCACTCCGTTGTCTACGACTGACTGCATTAATCCCACCAAAATAGATTAGAGCCTGTATCTCAGGTTCCGGGCTCCATCAAGACTAATGGAGGCATAACCCAAAGGAGCAAGGGCAGCATCTTTCTCTGCATTGATTCAGTCCATGCACATTCTCGCACTAGTGTGGACATTAGGAGGTTTCAGTGGGCTCTGAATATCCCTTCCTCAGCTTATAATGCTCCCACACCCCTTTAAAATGCAGTGACTGACCTGGTCTGAATTTGTAAAAGATGAAGAGGGAGAACAAGAAGAGCAATTAACAGTTTCAAAGCAATAACACATATGGTGGACTTGTGAAAATGAAAGGCAAACTCCACTGCTGTAGTCTGTGGATAATAGTTGTGTCTGCCTTCAAACACTCATCATTTCCATCATTTTATCTTGATGGTTACCTGATCTTTGTTTTGTTTTGTTTTGTTTTAACTAAGCCATAACCTATTGAAGTTAGATAGAACTTAGTGCCCCTTTTGAATGCTTAAAATTTGTCAGTAAATGGGACATTTTCTAATATTTGCATCAAATCAAAACAACTCTCTGTTACTTCTCTGTTGCTCAGACCACACAGCAGCTGCCTCTATGCTCTGGTTTGCAACTGTCTTAGCTATATTCTATGTTTAGGTTCCAGTGTATTGCAGTGTTACAGTTAAGCGGCTGTTAGTTGGGCTGGGGCTGGGACAGTTTATTAGCCTTTCTCCAAACAGGACACCACTGGTGTACTTTTTTAAAAAAAAAATTTCAGCCGATTGCACTTCAATGGCCCTGAAAACAGAAATACCCAGGGTTTTTTTGTGATTAGTGGTCATAAATTTTGTATTGTTTATTGCCCAACTAGCCGCCTAAAGGGAAGCCTGTGTTATTTAGTGAATAGGGCTCAAGCCCCTTTGTTAGCACGCATGCACCCCGCTAAAGTGTCTATGGGCAAGACAGTGAGATCCTGATAGCTCCAGGAGTGCTGCCTAGTGGTCAAGCCTGACCTCTGACCTCCTTGGATGGAGGTAGGGTGAGGTAGGGTGAGGTGGCAGGGGGTGAAGAGGGGACAACAAACTGAAAATTTCCCCACAGGGATCAATCACGCATCACAGTGTCATCATTACTGTAAAACGTTGTCAGTAATGTCATGTGTGTGTTGTATCATATGAAAAAACTGTCTCATATCGGTGTCCTCCCTCCCATCACATACACTCTTCCAGACTCTTCTGTGTGTGAGCAGCAAGGTCAGGTTGCTTGTGGGAGGAAATCTGATCCCAAAGGGTGGGGCTGCCCTCTGGATCATCGCTCACTCTCTCATCCTATGAGTGCCTGTCATGTTTCTCATATGCACTTTCATTCAGCACCGGGTGGATTATCAGGGCTGCTGCTGCACTTTTGAGCACTTCAGCCCCGTCCCTCAGCTGTGGAGGGGGACTGCAGTTTACTCAGCCAGTTGAGACAGCTCTTAATTTACCAAGCATGCCAATAGTGAAACCCTAAATTTAGGCTATAAAGGCAAAAGTTGACTATGCATTTTAGAATATGACTTTTTCACTATTTAATTAAACATGAGGAAAGATACTGGACCTTGTATCGCACCTGCCAGCTCACTTTCCAGCGCCGGGGCAAACCACTTGCCGAGAGGAATCCAAGTTATGTGCCCTTCAGAAGAGTCTGTGCGCTCTTGGGACACTTCCAGTGTGGGAACCCATGAAATGACAAGCATCTCACCGCGCTGACATGGTATCACCATGGCGTAAACTCGCCAGCTTCCTTTTTCAACACAAATGACTGACGAAGAACAAGGCTGGCTTTCTTTCTTTCTTTTTCATCTCAGTCAATCAAAAAAAAAAGAGGTCGGTGACAAGGACTCCTTCTCTGAATCATTTCCCTCACCATCAGTTGCTGAAGATCACAACGTTTGACTGGAAGGTATACATCTGACTTTTATAACACCCTACTGATTCTTCACAAGATTTCAACCAGCATTTACTGATGAATTCGCATTCTCAATTTGGAAGTGAAAGGTAATTTAAGAAAGAATATTCTGACTTTGTAAAGACTGGTTTGCGTATTAAAAAATAATTGTTTTTTGTGTGAATAAGTCATTCAGTCTAAATATATTTATTAAATGTTGCAGTCTCTTATGAAGTCACTTAGACCGTTACATTCCATTCCATTCTATTAGGAAGATTAGGTCAGGACAAAACTTTTAAAAAAACTGATCAAATTAATTCAACATGGTTAAAAAACTAACTTGAATTTTATATTTTATGCTTTTTCCAGCTGTTTTCTGCAAATTGCTCTATGGATCATAAATCTACATTGACAGTCAAGGCTGTAAACCATGTTAATAAACCAGACTAAAATAAAAACGCACTTGCTGACAATAACTCAAGTGCATACCATCACTGAAAGTCTACATAGCTCTTGAGGACCTGGGCTTGCTGGCCCAGATAGTTTGCCCCTGTGGACACTGTGGCCTTGTTTCAACAAATTACATTAGTGGCTCCTGGGAATCTAACAGGACTGAGAAGCCTCTGATTATGGAAATAATTGTCATCTTTTTGAAACAAAATGTTTTAGTTGATCATTCAGCCTTTTTATTGTCAAAGTAGGAAAGAGCTACAGAGCTCAATTACAGTCGAACCATCTAATTGTAATTACTTGTATTACCTTTGTTGCCTGGCTCTACAATTTTCATGTGCAGTGTTTTGTGAAATTTGTTTTCAGAGAAGAATTTTTACATTGTCTGCTTTTCAAAGACGCCCCAGGGAAGGGTTTGTCACAGCGTTTATGTCACTGGGTTCAGCTTAGGCCAGCCACCACGGTTGAAAATGTGTGTTTGTACTATGTGTATCATGTTGAGCCTGCTGTAATGCTGATCCTCTAAAACAAAATCCAAACTGTTCCTTTGCCCTTTTACACATTTATACCTGCAGGGTTAGGATTAGCTGCAGGTTGTGGGCTTCAGAGTTTGCATCCTTGCATCTCACTCAAAGAGAGATGAAGAAGGGAGGAGCTGGTCAGCAAAGGGTCAGGACATGGAGGGGTGGGGGGGTTGGGGGGGGGGGGGGGGGGGGGGGGGGGGGGGGGGTCAGTGAGTGCATGCTTACACACTAATTGCTGGTAATTGCCTGAGAATGGAGGGAACTATATTAATCAATAAAACCTCTCTGCAGAAGAATGTTATTGATTGTGATATAGTCTTTATTTTTATGTATAAAGACTTCTTTTTTTTACTTTTTGTCTTCAGTTATTACCAAGAAGTATGGTTACCTGAAAATGTATGACTGAGCTTTCAGTGCATGTGGGAAAATTATGCAGCAATTCAGTGAGATACTTTTAGCCATGTACACTGAGGATCTGTTATACAAAGTTTAAATACGGTGTTTTTTCTTGTTTACTGGGTTGAAAGTTTGATTGCGCAGAAACTTGAAATTCATCTGTAGCAGGTCATTATGAAATGGCAGAAGCTAAAACCTCCAGAGCCGGATGATCCGATGTGCTGCTGTGAGTGTGACCTCGACCAACACGGATGCTGCTGCGACTGTGAAGACCTGGACGAAGCGTGCAACAGGTAAAAAGTGGGAAAAGGGGAATGCGATCCCAGAAATTCAGGATACTGTTCTTAATGTTTTCGGCGTCTCCTGTCGTCCCACTCTGAGTTTGTGTCTTTGCTGTGTTTACCAGGTGGCTGAAAGGCAAACCTGATCCAAACAGATGTCATTCACCTTTGCTTGCGGCCATGGTTGACAAGCTGGAGCTCTCCATGATCCCAGCTCTGGTGCTGCTGCCTCTCCTACTGCAAGTTGCAGCCCTGCACTTAGTGCTGGGCATCATCACGCTGACAGCTCTGCCCGTCCTGGTGCTGTGGTACTACCACGCCACCCATCGCAAGAAGAGACGCACCCTCTTCTTTCTCACCCTTTCCCTGTACTCTCTGGCCTACATGTACTATTTGTTCATCACACAGATCTTACCTCGTGGGGATGTAAGTCAGCTGCAGGTGTGTACTGTCACCAGCGGGATGATTTTCACTATTGTCTCTCTTATTCACACAAAGAGGGGGCCGGGCTTTGTGAGGACTTCTTCCCTAGCTGAGGCACAATGTCAGAGCCAAGAGCCTAACAAAGGCTCTCCTCACCTTAATGGATCTAGCCATTCAGTGCAGTCCGCCTCATTGAGAGAAGTGCAGTCGCCGCCAGAGGCCGTGGCTGCAAAATGGAGCAGGTGTCCCGTGTGTAAAGTGAAGCGTCCCCCGCGGGCAGGACATTGTCGAACCTGCGGATCCTGTGTCCAGCGTCTGGACCACCACTGCATCTGGTGGGTCGGGTTAGACACTCGTATCCATCTCAGGTGGATTCAAGTGTGTTGAAGTGGATGAGTCAGCAGTTGCCATTCAGTTCTACATTTTCTGTGGTGTCTAACAAATGAATTAGATCACAGCATACAATTACGCTGCAGAAAATGCAAAATTTCTCCTTCCACAATCAGGAAATTTCAATAATAAATATAAATTTCAAATTAAAATATATTTTTTGGCACCCTGATCCACAGAGGAGTAATAAAGCCATGATGAAATAAATAAAAAATAAATAAATCAATAAATAAATAAAAACAATGTCATTGGAGATTAAAGTAAGAATTTCAAGAAAAATCTGAAAATTTGACAATTAACTCAAAGTAACCGATAAACTCGAAATTTTGAAATTAAATGCAAATTTCGACAATAAAGTGAAAGTTGACGTTTTAAGATTAAAGGGAATGTTTGAGGTGAAAGAGCAGCAACCTGGCTTCTGTCAAGGTGTTTAGTACAACTTCAGCACCTTAATAAAAGCCGTATTGCTACTCAAACATTCAACTTTAATCTTAAATACATATTTTTTAAATTAAATAATTTTGATTAGGTTCTTGAAATTTTGACTGTGGACTTTATTAAGAAACTGCCACTTTTCAGTTCATTCTCAAAATTTTGACAATGTAGTTTTTTTTATTTTTATTTTATTTATATATTTTTTTAATAATGGCCCGATTACTTTTCTATACTGGAACCTTGTACAAAAAGAGTTGTAGTTTTTATATGGTTCAGTTAAATAATGTCAAAATAAAACTTATGCACTTAAAATGCTTGTCATCGGATCATTCAAGAGCATGAAGCCACACAGTGGAGTGAACTTTATAGTAGAGGTGGATTATTTTGGGTCTGACTGGTACACCATCTTGTGTGCGTGTGTGTGTGTGTGTGTGGTGAGGCACTGCAGGATAAACAGCTGTGTCGGACAGGCCAACCACCGCAGTTTCCTGCTGACCCTGGTGGTGTTCTTGTTGACGTCGCTGTACGGGATCAGTCTGGTGCTCCACAGTTTGTGTCCTCGGCAGTACCTGATGACGGCCCTGCTCTACTGCCCCGGGGTCTACAACCAGTACAGGTACGGCACGAGCACGGACTGTCTATCCTGTGCCACTGCCATAACAAAGCACAAGTCTTGGCATGGGGCCAGTATAAGTAAAAGAATACTCCAATGTTTTGGGCGAAATACCCATTTTCCTTCTTTCCCAGACCGGGACGAGGGTCGGTACCATTTTCACCTCTGTATATCTAGTGGTTCAGTTCCTCAGTTCAGAAAAAACTTCCTATTATGGGATAATCCAAACTCGCAGTCATGCCTTTTGTGTATCAGGAGACACTGACTGTTGTAGAAAAGTACATTCATGTTGTTATATGTCACCAAAATGTCTCTAGATATAATTAGACTGACATGAAGGTGAGAGGAGTTACAACTTCATCATATTTATTCATATTGCAAAGTTTCCTTTTTTCAAGTGAGTTTAGTGCAGTTTTCTGTAGTTTTATTTTGATATCAGCGGTGATGTTGTTGAATTTTATAGCATAGTTAAAATAATCTTACATTTTTTTATTGATAGCATTGTCCAGCCAGTGCCAAACAGCATTTCATCTGTTTTCCTGTTTTTACCAACTAAATAATCACTAATGTTGTGAAATGCTAGATGTTTTGACTATTTGAAGCATAATCCACTCTGAGAAAAAATAAAGTTACTATTTTTTAAAAAAATGTTAAATACACATCAAATATTCAAATTGTTCTTATTATTCTACAATATTTGCAGCACAGCGCTTTGCTTCACCTGTGCCTGGTACAGCAGTATAATCACGTGTGGCCTGCTGCACCTGCTGGTGTTACAGGTTCTCAACATCAGCTTCAACGTGACGGAGCGGGAGGCACAGCTGGCTCTGCGCAACAAAACGGGCCAGAGCCGCCTGTGTGGGCTTGTCACCGACACAGGCGAGTATTCACGTGGCTTCTACCAGAACTGGGTTGAGTTCCTCACTATGGCAGACACCTCGGTTAGCCCTCACTCCAGCCTGACTGACTTGGTGTGACGGAGCCTCAGCACCGTTGTATCTTGTCGCTGGTCAGTATCAACTGGCTCTGCCACCTTCCTGCCGCACTAATTAAATCCCCAAGTATACAGAGCAGCTTCCCTCTTGCTGTTTTTCCACTAATGTGACGGAGAAATGGATTAGCTGGAGCTTCAATCGTCACCCAGTGGACATCCACGCCGCCACATCCACCTCTTGGACATGATGGCATCAGCATGGCCCTAGCTGCTTAGGGGCAACAGGGTGGTGACGTGGCCTGGGATGCAGCTTTTCAGTCAAAGAAATCAAAATGGGTACCAATTTGGGAGAGAAACACAATTTTATTTGAAGGGACAGGTGGATGAGAGGGGCAGTTTAAAGATTTGTGAAGGTTTTATTGGTCGAAATTTTAATTGACACCCACTAGTGCAAGATGATGTCACCGTTTCTCTGTTTGACAGGAAGTAGAGGTCATGTGACGTCATTTCAAGTGTCTTAGCACATCACCAAATCCCTGACCTCGGACCTCCTGTGGAAAGCAGGAAGCAGAGGAACAATTTCCTATTTCATATCCTTATTTTAATTATTATTCTAACGACAGAGTTATTATTGCTCATTAAAAAAATCACATTTCATGTATTTCTCCACAAAATGTTCTGGTTGTGTTTGATTATCTTGAATTAAAGCTACAGAGTAAACAAAACATCTGCTTGCATTGACTGACGTGATTATTTCAAGATAGTAGATATACATAATATATATTATGTCAAATTTTCCACAAAGAGTGTTGTATCTCAGAGTTTGCCTGGTTATCATGTATAGCTCTTGTAACGTATTAAAATGCAGCAGAGCATCGTGGCGGTGTCAGTATTCACACACTGATGACTGATGCGTTTCACCTTTGTGCTGAATTTGGCAGTGCATGTCTGTGCTTGTGTGTGAGCGCAGCCCATCAGACGTGATCTCACTGCTGATCTCCACCTACATGGTAATCGGTTCTGTCACAGGTATATTTCATATTTCAGCAGCAGGTGTCACAACTTTACACGGTTATTACACCTGCAGCAAGTGAACATACTCTGTCTTAGTTTCTGGTTGGAATATTTTTGAACTTAGGTCAAATAAAAGATATAAAGATCAGGCAACGTGAAATTAATGAGATAATTACATGGGAATAAGGGGAAAAATACGTCTGGGTTGTTGTATTTTTTGCAGGAAGTGGCTGAAAGCATTCAACATACCTAATTAGCAGCTTGACATTACAATATGTTTACCACTTTCTATTCCAACATATTCTGTATGGAGTCTTTTTTCTGTTCTTTATGCAATCATGCAGTCAAACAGAATAGATTTGCAATCAAAAAGTAGACTTAAGAGCAAAAATATCGACACTACAATCAAAAAAATGTTTTACTGCAAGTATAATAAATTTGGTTCTTAAAATGCGAATCAAAAACTTTTGTTTGCAAATCCAAAAGTTAAGAATGTAATAATATAGTAGCCATTCTGATCCACCCTCCTATGCAGAAGGTGGTGGTGATATTAATACATTATAACTGTGGATGTCAAGCTGCCACTCTGATTGAGACCGGCCAATAGTGACATGTCTTCTTTCAGTGCAGGTCCCGCCCACAAACTTTTCTATTTGGACTTTAATCAGATTATTATTATTAATTTGCAATAAAACATGTCTTGATTGCAGTGTCGATAGTTTTGCGCTCAAATAAATATTTTTTTTCTATATCTATTCTATTTGATTGCATACTAAAGAGACAAAAACTACTCCATAATGCTGGATGGATATGCACCAGACTTTGCCCTCACAACACTCCTGATCATGAGTGGTCACACTAACGCTCAAACAGAGATGTGCATGTGGCCTCTGTGAGTCAGCGCTGGGTCCGTCATCACTTCCTGGAGTGGCTGAAGTCATCTCTTACCGGACTGCAGCTTTACCTTTCCTGTATTTCCCTCAGTTCTCCATGTTATTGACATTTTTAATCTAGTGGCGTTTCCCTGTTTCTTTCTCATTGCACCGCTGACTCTCCTGCCTCACTGTTTTGATGCGACACACACAGTGGGAGGCATGACTGAGACGAACCTTGCTGATTTTTCTGTGTGCGCTTCATTAACTGAACACTGGATGCTCTCCCTATGTGCTGTGTTTATTTAATTATACTGAGATGCAAGCCACGAGCCGCTCCACCACTTTCATGTTCAATATTTAATGTATATTAAACAAAGCCAAACTCTTCTCTATCTTCACCCAGGCTACTTAACATAATAAATTAAACATAACTGCTGCGTGTGCACTAATGCCAGGACTATTGTTTAATCCCATTAGCAGGTCTCATTATGCACATTATGGATGGATTAAAATGATCAGTCAACATATTTACATCAATAAATTTCCAAAGAGTAGATCACTTTTAGGTAACAATATGTAAATGCCACAGGATTTAACAATAATATCACATTCTCAAGTACAAACACAGGCAGTCAAGCTATCTGGGAAGGCTGGTTGTGACAATTAATTACTCCTTGTCTCTACTACAAGCTTATGTGTTGTAAAAAATACCATTTAATCTAGTTAAGTTCAGTCTTACATCAGTTTTACCCACTGCTATCTGCCAAGTCCACTGAAGCTTCACAGGAGCTTTAGCTTTTTTGGAATAGCTGCTATAAATGTGTGACAAATGGATAAATGTCAAAATAAAGCCCTGCGTTTTAACTTCTTATAGCACACACTGCAAAAACTCAAAATCGTACCAAGAATATTTGTCTTATTTCTAGTCAAAATATCTCATTACACTTAAAATAAGACATGATCACCTCAGAAGTAACTTGTATTTAGACAGTTTTCACTTGTTTCAAGTGAATTTTCACTTGAAAGTTTGCTTGTTTCATTGGCAAAATTTGCCAGTGGAAAAAGTAAAAATTCACGTGAAACAAGTGAAAATTGTCTAAAAACAAGTTATTTCTAGGTGATCATGTCTTATTTTAAGTGTAATGAGATATTTTGACCAGAAATAAGACAAATATTCTTGGTACGATTTTGAGTTTTTGCAGTGCACATCCCAGCTTTGACAGCGGCTGATTATTTTAAGATGAAATTGCACGTCAGTCTGCAGTGCTGCATCAGCTGAAGAACAATAAAAAAAAATAAAAATAAAAATAAAAAAAAAAAAGGGTGGCTGAAATTCATATTTGGAATATTGTTTCCAAAGAATTTGAACTGGATCTGAACATGATGAAAATCATATGTATAGATACTAGCTTCAAAAATAAAATTTTGCATAGAGCAGCAGGTGAAATACACAGTATACAGTTATTTCTGCTTTACAAAAACACAACATGGAAAGGTATAATACAGCTGAGAGTTTGTCAGGGATGTCTGTGGTCTGTGGAACATAAAACCTTCTTAATATGTTTTTAGAGGATCTGGCCTCCCTCAGGGAAGCTTGTCAGATTCATCGAAGAGTAAATTAGAGCTAAATCACATAAGGCAGATAATTGCTGCTGCGCTGCACTCTGTGGGATCTGTTTTTTCCATCAACTGTCAAAGGCAAAAAGAAAGAAAAACCTGCTTTCACATCACCAACTGTAGTGTAGCCAGAAATGTGACATACTTGTACCTTTAAGCCAACAAAACAGGCAAGCAGCGGTTTTCTACCCGGTGTGATCAACTCTGTGAAGATGAGATACAAGAGATCAGCTAAGATCTGGTGATTGGGTTTGTTATATTCAGTGCAGTAAAAAGAAGTTCCTCTCTCTCACTGGCAGCTTTTATATCTGCAAGCCTGACCTCATGTGGCAGCTTTTGAGAGAGCAAGGCTTCTGATACAGACTCGCTGTGCTGTTTTTTTTTTTTTTTTTTTTTTTTTTTTTCTTTTAAATCTCTATTTCTAACTTTAGCTCCTGCTGTGTACTCCAATTTCCAGATTCCCTTCAGATGTAACCCTGGACATGTTGTAATTGTCTCCGCTGAAAAATGGCCTTCTTCCCTCCTCTCTCATTACAGTTTCCCATGTGAATAGGCACTCCGGGTCTAAAAACCTTTTCCATGTTTGAGTATTTTAATCATTTTAATGGATTTTCCGTTATTCACAAATGGTCTAAAACCATCCATGTGAGCCATGAACGGTGAGATGTTCCCCCTGCGCTGTAGATGATCCAGACATGCACGTCAGGTGAATTTCTCCCACAGGACTGAGTGGGATTGTGCAATCTGATGACATGCCCAGACTTATCTAGATATTATCTATATCTTATCTGATACTGGCAACACCTTTAATTCCCTCCATCCATCTATCTATCTGTCTGTCTGTCTGCATGTCTGTCTGTTTGTTTTAGACTCGTGTAGACAGACAAGACTCTAATTAGATCTGAATTTGATCTGGCAACCCTCTAGTAGTGCCTAACCTTTATTTCTGATGATGCTCTATGCTCTAATAATTCTATACAATGTCTATTTCTATTATTTTAAGAACCCCATCACCCTGTGTGTATCTGTGTACTGTATGTACTGTATGTGCGGGCACATGTGCTTGCAGCCCCTTGCTGACAGACGGCCTGCCTGTTTAAACTGGCATGGTATGTATGTTGGAGGAGTTTCAGTAGCATGTATACACCTGCATCTGACGGCACTGATG
The DNA here is from genome assembly GCF_902150065.1 of Myripristis murdjan. Taxonomy (NCBI): domain Eukaryota; kingdom Metazoa; phylum Chordata; class Actinopteri; order Holocentriformes; family Holocentridae; genus Myripristis; species Myripristis murdjan. The sequence goes on from NC_043993.1 coordinate 27,198,763, forward strand.
AATATCAACTGACTATAGATTATTTGCCGCTGTCATCTCTCCTGTATCATAACCTGAAGCTATGTAGACGAACAAAGCCCTTTGAAACAGTAACTGGTGACATGAGGCTTTCAATAAACTTGAACTTGAGCATGGCCATTTTGAAAGGCTTGTCCACACTGTGCTCATCACACGCTGCATTGGATACGTGTTGAATTTTATGGTGACACCTCCTGATGCCAACCTTTGCTTCAAAACTGCTCTATAGAGCCGCTACTGCTTGGTTTACAGGCACAACCCATCAAATAACCAAAAAACCAAAAGGAATCCAAACTCCAAAAGAAGAAGAGTATGAATGAAGTACATTTACCATCAAATCAAACTAGGAACCCACCCACTACATGGGTTTCCGAACTAATTTTGTACTTTTATACTTTTATACTGCAGGTTAGTGGCCATGCACAATCTAAAACAAATAGCAGTAGCAGTAGCCTAAATATCTAATTATCTCGTTGCTCTATTTGTTCAACAAAACACCCATCAAGCCTAAAATAATGTTAGCAAGCTGTTTTGAATAATACCGTACAAATAAAGCTTCTACTATTAGTATTACTAACTGGCCAACTGAGCTACATGGTGTTAGCTGACTATGTAGAAAGGCTGATTTGATGATTGAAAAAATAACTTTACCACCTGTTTTAATAAATATACAATGTTATGCAATTGTTGAAAGAGTTCCAGAAGTAGTACAAGATATATATAATGTTGATAATATTGATATGTGATGTATTTTAGGTTTAAAAAAAAAATGTATAATTGTCTTGATGAGTGGTCACACTACTGACATTTGAAGTGTGCTCAACAATAAACAGATCTAATACTTAATAAGGATCAAATTCTCTCATGATTCCATAGGAAATGCAAATGGGTTACTTTTGACCCACTTATGGAAATTTAGGGTAGTAATACAAAACTACACAAAACTATTTTCTTAAAAGGTATAAAAACTGAATAAAAATTTTTGATTTGGACAGCTTCAAAAACAAGATTTTTGGGGAAGGTCATTTTTTAAGGGTTAAAACAAAGGCCTTGAACATGCCTGCACAGTCTCCTTCAGTAGCAGCTCTAATTAGCCTGACAAGGTCTTTATGTTTGGTGACTTTATCTTTTGGGAAAATGAATCTTCCAACTAATCTTCCAAATATTTTGGTGAATAGATTCAGATTCAGATTCAGACTCACTTTATAACACTACACTTTGGCCAACATTTGTCCATACACCATGAGTATTGTGAATGAAAGAGTATTGGGTGTTTGGGTGGTGGATAACATCGCCACCAGCAGCACCAGAGTCTTCTCTCCTCTTTTGCTGTGTTGTTGTTGTGTTGCAGTGCAGCGTTCTGGACTGGGACAGCCAGCAGGGCAAAAGGCCAGGCAGGTCCGTGACCTGTGTGAGCGGCAGAGCTGAGGGGAGGCAGTAGATGTTTTTGGAACCAGAAAAAAGTGCATGACAGATAAAAAAAACAAAAAAACAAAAAAACAAAAAACCTAAACACCAGGTTACCAGCAGTGGCCAGTGCTGGAATATATTAAAAATGTAATACTAAGCTACAAAAGGTTGTGGTGACATGCCAGGTACACTAAATTTAGAGCTTGAAGTCCTGATGAAGCTAGCCAAGAAGGAGATGGGGGGGGGACCACTAACATGAGCAACTAAACCAGCTTAACATCAGGTGTGTTAAGATAGCTGACCTGCTGAGAGAGAGTTCAGGGTGACTTTGAAAAGGTGAGAGTCAAAGCAGATGTCCTCACAATCACAGATGTTGTCCCAGGGAGCTGAAATGTCTGGGAAGTTTGGGTGGAAGCTGTAGAGAAAGCGTTAGGAGGGAGTTCTCTGATAACCTACTGGAAGTGGAAGGACGTTTAAATGGTCGTGAAATGAATAATCGCACACAACAGGGTGGACATGATGCTTCAACTGTGAGAGAGAGGATAAGGGGTGGGTCTGAATGCGATTTGACCTGGTAATGTGAGGAAGTTTTAGAGCTTACTGGGCTGAGCTGAGGCCAGCTGATGGGAAGGAGTTAAGTGACAGTAAAGAGGCAACACTTCATCACTGGATAACTGAGTTTGTTGGAGCTGTAAGGTCCATTTGGTAGCAGGAGGAAAGAGAAAACATGCCAAAGAGATATAGAGGTTCTTGAAAGGAGGCCTGCTAGCTGTAGGGAGTACAGGCTCTAAGGAGACGGGTAGTCTAAGAAGAAACAAAGCGATCTAAGAAGGAACAGCCTAAGAAGTTCGGTCCAAGTGAAAGTTTGGCTCAGAGGCTTTGAATGAGCCACTGCTGACATGGAGAAAGGTGGGCCGGAAGACAAAGACAAGGCTCTGGTGAAGAGGAGACATCCAGCCTAAATGACAAGCACAGAAACCGTCCTTGGGCTTCCAAAGCTGGGACTTCAGGGAATCAGAGTGATGTTGGAAAAGCCGGGCCTTGCTTTCCGTTTCAATGGCTTAAATCCTTCAGAGGAAGAGCGTCTCTGCAGCTTGTCACTGTCTGGACATCAGCTGAATCTCACAGCAAGAACAGGATGTTCCAGCTGTGAAATGGATGGGATACCACATGAAAAGTGTAACAAGCAAGATGTCTACACCGGTTGCATCCCATTATGAATGTGGCCAAGCTGGACCAGGAACCAGAGGCATCCAGAGACTCTGAAACCAGACAGTGAGACAGCGTAATCCTAAGAATAATGTTGGGGTACAGCGAAGAATCACATTATTATTTCAAAAAGAAAACCATTCTTTTGCTCGCCCTCTTCAGTGGGAGTTCAAAGCACATTGAGCTACTGAACAGCACAGTAGGAGTTCAGTCTCTTGCTGAGGGACATTTACACACCGTCAGCTCTTGCAGTCACGGGGGCTTGAACTCTTGTCAACTTTTTTTGACTTGCAACACCGCCCTGCCGAACCTTAAACAAAAGAGGACTCCAAATTTCAGCCTGAAATTCACCAGTTTTTATACCTGATTATTTCTCATTAGGGGTGCGTGGGCTGTTCCAGCAGGCATTTGGTGGAAGGCTGATTGAATGCCTTTATTGTCATTGTACATTACAATACAACGAGATTAAGAGTGCTACTCCACCATGGTACTCACCTACAATAAGTAAATAAATACAACAGTATACAATAAATACAACACAAGTATGGACAGTGGTCCGTTTTCCTTTTTTCTTTTTTTTTTTAAGCTTGAAAAGTTGGAAGATGGCTGCAGGAGCCTTATGCTCATGGCTTGGAAATCTGTGACACAGATCCAGCTTGATTACTGAGAGAGAGCGGTAGTTTGAGTAAGGAGCTGGGGGTGGGGAGGGGAACTGGAAGGACGCAGTGCTATACTCCTTCTGAACTTCAGTGCATCTGTAATGCATGTTAGTTAATGTCATCATTAAGAGTCCAACTAAAAAGGAAACATGATAATTCCAGATGCATACACAGTACAGTACACACAGGAATGATAAATGTCTTACTGTGCTTTTAATTTCAAATGAATGCATTTCAACCAAGCAGCTTCAGAATACCTTTTAATAAAGATGTGATGTCAGTGAGGAACTGAATGTTCTGTAAAGGATATCACTGAGGACATGAACACTCAAGCACAGCGTGCACAAACACACACACACACACACACACTCACACACACAATAGGCATGTGTGTTACAGTGGTCTCCCTGTTTACCGCTGTAAATGCTGACGGGTGAGTTTGATTCTCTGGTCTCAGCCACAGAAAGCACTGGACTGCAGTCACTGCTTTGCTTTTCACTATTGGTTGCTGTTATTCTTTTTTTCCTATTTTGCAGCTGATGCTTACAAGTACTTCAAATTGGCAGTCCTTAAATGTAATACTGTGCTTAAATCATAAAAAAAAAAAAAAAAAAAAAAAAAAACAGTGAGCAAAACGTGAACAGCTCTGCTCATACCTTGCTAAGTAGGACATGAGGGTTCTTTGGGATGAGGATTTCATTTCTTTCATGCATCAGTGGTTTTTCTTTTTTATTTTTTTTTTAAGAACTGTGTCTGTTCTCTCTTACAATAAGATAGTTTGAACTTTCAAGACAGATTGAAATCTGTGCTGGTTGGGTTACAGGTCCATCTGTTTGCTCTGGTAGGTGTGGTTATTGGAAACATTTGTGTTTGAACCCATCCTAGCTCCAGGCCGTGTGTGTGTGTGTGTGTGTGTGTGTGTGTGTGTGTGTGTGTGTGTGTGTGTGTGTGTGTGTGTGCGTGCGAACATGTGTGCACCTACAGAAGTGTGTGAGATGTGTGTGTGGGGAGGGAAAAGGTTACAACAGGAGTTTATGCAACCTCGCTCTCTCCACTATATAAAGGGTTGTGGAGCGTAAATTAGATAACAGAGCTCCTCATCCCTGCTCTCCTGCATCATAATTCCTGCTCCTCATTAGCCATGAGTGTGTTACTAACATTGCTAGGAGCAGCACTTTGCTCCTTAATGGTCACCTCTGAGGTCCCCACCCCAACAAAACTTCGACTTACAGGGGGTAAGTGAGATAATCAAGATCGAGCGTTATGTTTTTGGCTTGTGTGTTTGTTTGTTGTTTGTTTTTTCTGTGTTTGTGTTGCCATGTTTCTATGTTTTCTATGTTTCTATGTCGCTAACATGCTCTTATGCAACTCTTTTTTTCCGCGAGACTGTTTGGTCAAGTTCTTTCCTCAGATTCTCAGCTGTGTGCATCTGGTGGAATGAAAAGAAGCATTTTGCTGGCTTTTGTCAAGACAGACATATATAATTTATTTTTGTGACATGAGTCCAATAATTTTGTCAAACTAGGCTATTTCATGGCAGATTTAATATTTGCTAAAATAAATATGTTTTTAAAAAATTGTCCACTTTTGTCCACTATAACAAAGTGACTATTTTAAACATCAGTAAGTGAACATGTTGCATTGAAATATATGGAAATTAATATGTAATGAATAGTTATTAGACAAAGAGCTGTGCCTCCCTGCACCTGTCCCGTTCCTGCCATCACATATTTTTTCTGACATTTCCAAGTGTTTTCTCATTCAATAAATACTATCAAGGTGCATGTCTCAAAATACATATGAATTGGGATTAAAGTTGCAAAAATTGTCCCAGTGATGATAATCTAGAGGAGACACACAGCCAGCTGAGGATTCTGTACTTCTCCAACTGTGTGCCCTTTGGTGGTCTTTTTTATTCATTTATTTCATACTGATTACAAATGGCATGCTTTCAAGTCAGTTCGGGTCTCTAGTCTAGACTCAGATTTCCATATTTGCTCCATTTTCAGGCAGATACCTTGACTAAACGCAGCCCCCAGCAAATGTTTAGCAGATCCAGGCTATTGTGTTTTCATGATTTTTCTACCAGTGATGCCTTAGATTTTAATAGCAGTAAAAACAGGCAAAATGTTGCATGTCCACAGGTGGCAGGGAAGTGGTACCTGATCGGTTTCGCTACCAACGCCCAGTGGTTTGTGAGCCGCAGAGACAGCATGAAGATGGGCACGGCCATGCTGACACCAACTGCTGATGGGGACCTGGACATGGCGTATGCTAGTCTCAAGTCAGTGAGCGTGAGACGAGAGGCCTGCCAGAGATGATGAGTGGAAACAAAATGCATAATGGCTCATTAATCACGTTGACTTTTTTTTTCCTCTTCCCAGCTCTGATGGCTCTTGCTGGAGAATGAACAACCTGGCCAAGAAGACAGATGTGCCTGGGAAGTTCACTTTCAAGAGCCAGCGTGAGTGCAGCTTGCACACCAACACACCCACTCTCTCACCCACCCACTCACCCACAGGATATGATAAAAATCCCTCCAGTCACATGCAGAGTATTAATTTTACCCTCCCTCCCTCCGTCAGGCTGGGGTAACGACAACGACATGCGGGTGGTTGATGTTAAGTACGACGAGTACGCCCTGGTCCACACCATCAAGACCAAGGGGAGTGTGTCCACCGTTCTCAACAAGCTTTATGGTACGGTCATCACCCTGTTTCTACTCACTGTCCTTTTCAGCTTCAGTCACAAAGCAGTACACTGCATCATGAATATGTGCTTTGACAGGCCGTGGACCAGACCTCAACCTCGACCTGCTGGAGAAATTCAAGCAGTTCTCCCTGGATAATGGCATCCTGCCTGAAAACATTGCCATCCTGCCCAAAAATGGTAAGCGGTTTATGGCAGACTGAATTAATCTGAATAGTTAAGTTAGTTCCAGTCTTAATTGGCTGAGAGGTGTTGTGATGTGTGCCAACGCTCGGGGCTCCAACTACATTTCTACATATGGATCACTCTGCCTTGTTTGCCTTCTATAAAATTACTAGTATTAAAATTCATACAACTGGCACAGTGTCCGAAACGTGCCAGTTTGCAACAAGATTCTGGAGATTCTGGCTTATCCAAACGTCTTCACACTGGAGGCTGCACTTCCTCGGGTCCTCAGCAATACATCAGCCAAGTGTGAAGACGTGTGGATGAGCAGTTTGTGAGAAAATTGAAGGACAGACATTCAGATAGACTGAGTTTGAAATTTGGAAGTAATGGCTGATTCATCCAACTGCAGTGGCAGCTGATACACAGAAATGGCCATCTAGACAGAGCTATTTTTTTAGTGGAAGCATTTTCTCAGCAGAGAATCATTAAAAAAAAAAAAAAACACACACACATACCACATAATTAGCAATTAGTAATGCCATTGTGGAATAATTGCTGATTGTACTATAATAACTAAGGTAATCAATTATCACGAGATGCAAATTAATCACTGACTATCTTATTGTTGTTTATCTTTTTGTTCTCTAGACGAGTGTCCTGCTGCCTAACGCGCTGCCTTGGTCTCCAGTGTCAACCATGTTGCCCTGATCCCTTACGAGGATTTTTTTTATCGTGATCAGGATATGAACCGAGACAGTAAAATCCAATTTAGTGCTTTCCACTTGGTCATTCAATCTGTTTTTTTGTAAAGTTGTGGAAAGATTTACTCCTGATGCTATGAAACTCAGTGTAAAAAAAAAAAAAAAAAAAAAAAAGTGAAAATGAATGTACCAAAAGCAGCTGAGTAAAATCATTTGTACCATCAGCAAATAAAAGATGAAGCAGCTAAAATACTTTGCTTTTATTACCTTTTTTTTTTTTTTTAACAAATACGTTGAAGTACATCCATAACAACACGGTTCAGATTTCCTTTTCAAGTGTTTACATCTACACCTTTTTACAGATTTTGTGTACAAACAATAATTTACGTCCCATAGAAGTCTAGTACACTTAACTATACAACCACTGGTAAATGATGAAATAAATATAAAAACAGAAATAATCACAGGTGAAATAAAAGTAAAAGCCATAGTACAAATACACCACCAGCACCAGTCTTCTGAAGTTGCATCTAAAAGAGACAAATACATTTCCCTTTCTACTGGCAAAAGTAGAACTGATGGGGGGGAAATAAAGAGTTCAGTCTGTAGCTTCAATATACCGTCCATATTAAGGCCAGGTAGATATATTGGGACACTAAAGTAATTGGCTAATATTTGCAGTTGTTCTTTTTTTTCTCTTTTTTTTCTTTTTTGTAAATCCAGCCTAATATTGGTATCATCTCTTATCCACAGATAACTGGTGCTTGCAGATTATGCTTAGTCCATGATTAAAATCATATTGCTGCATGTCAATTCATATGAAAAACAAGTTTGTTCATCGGTTAAGAAACCAGCTGTCCCAACAGCTTGTCATCACTACCCTTTGTTGAAAGCTTGACAGTTTTCTCTGATCACAAAAAAGGTCCGCATCTTTCAGGAGGGGAGGGGGAAAAAAAATTCCCCAGATAGTGATATTGGGTCCAAAATACTGTCAGTCAGGGCTTAGGAGATTCTTAATCTGAACGACATGTTACTGCATTACAACAGAAATTCAAGACAAGTGTGTTATGATCAAGCCATGGGGGTTATGATATCTTCGCAATATGGGTGCATATATGAGCTTTTTTTTTTCCTCCACTACCATGAAACATCCACTATTTCATTGCATTTTGCCTGTGATTTCCATGTCCATAAGCTGCTATGGGTAGACTTGATGATTGTTTTTTTTTTGTTTTGTTTATTTATTTATTTATTTTTTTAAATTCCTCTCTGGGTGCTGTACATAGCCAGCCTTGTGTCCTCTAAAAGCAGTATGTTACAGAGTGATGGGATTGGAGCACTGGGAAGCACAAGATACTTTTCTCTCACTCTCTGTCGCTTTCTCACACACACACACTCACACTCACTCTCTCTCTCTCTCTCTCTCTCTCACACACACACACACACACACACTCACACACACATATGCAATACCGTACATGACTTAATTACTGCATTCATCGTCTTCTTCAACATGTTGGCAAGTGCTATTGGAAACAGGTTCCTCAACCATATTGTGTTTAGTACAGAAAACCCCACTGTAACGAAACAATGCAAACGTTTTGCAATAACGTTTCACTTGTGAGACAAATAATAATTATTAGGACCATTGTGATTTTGAACTGATTGCTGCCTGCAAAATTTAAAAAAAAAAAAAAAAAAAATGAAAAGAAAGAAAAGAAAAATGTGTATCTACAAAGAGACCAGAGACATCTGCACAATCTGCCATGCACACTGTCACCAGCAAGGGACATGCAGTTAAAAGTGCAAGTCTATGGAGGGGTTCTGTTGTCTACTCTGAAGAGCATTAATGTTATGTACATGTTTATACATTTCTGAACGAATATTAGGCTGAAGGCTGTAAAAAGAGGAAAACAATTAAAACGGACTAAGTGCAGCACACGGCCATGTCACATTACTTTAATGTGAGTCGAGCGTAGTGCTGAAGGTTGCAGTGATTGTTGTGTGATGGAGGCGGCAACAGTCTCTGTGGTGGCACAGTATTTGGCCCTGTCAAAGTCACTCTGCCTGCACCACATCCTTGTGGTGGCGCATGATATGCTGGTTCTTCTCCGATGGCCTTCGGAAGCCTTTCGAACAGATCTCACAGCGGTGGGGATAGTCCTTTGTGTGAATGGAGATCACATGTCGCTTGAATCCCGAGGCATCACCAGTGCTGTAGTCACAGTACTGGCACTGGTAAATCCGCCGTTCTTTTTGCCCCTTGCCGATAACGACAGTCACGCTGCTCGCCAAACTGGCTGCACTGACCCGAGCGGGTGCAGTGGAGCCACTGGAACCACTGGGTGCAGCCTTTTTGGGTGTCGCAGCGGGAGCATGCGTCTCTACCGTCCTCTTAGCCTCACTCTTTTCAGGGGAAGCCTGCTGCTCCTTAGTGTGGACAGACAGGATATGGCGACTGAGAACAAAGGGGTCTGCAATTTTGAAGTTGCAGTGCCGGCACTGGTGGAGTTTCTTGGTGCGGTGGGACACCGAGTGCTTCTTCAGTTCAGAGGGCCGGTGAAAGCCTTTCCCACAGACGGCACATTTATGGGGGTAGTCCTTGGTGTGAACGGATATGATATGGCGTTTCAGGTCACTGGAGTTGGAACTCTTGTGATCACAGTGGGCACAATGGTGGGTCTTATTCTCCTCGTGTGTTAGTCCGTGCTGCAGTAACTCCTCCTCCTCGGCAAAGGTCTGGAAACAGCGCTCGCATTTGTATGGCATCTCTTTGCTATGCTTTGTCTTGATGTGCGTCTTGAGGTTGGAGGAGTCGGCTGACTTGTAGTCACAGTAGAGGCAGGAGTAGGGCTTCTCCCCCGTGTGTGTGCGCATGTGTTTCTTCAACTCTGAGGGGTGTCGGAAGCCCTTGCCGCACTCCACGCAGATGTGGGGGAAGCTTTTACTGTGAACGGCCAGCAAGTGACGGTTGAGCAGTCCTTGCTCAGCAGTTTCATAGTCACAGAACTTGCATTTATGCATCTTGGTGGCCGGTGGAGGCGCCTGGTTCTTGGGCTCCCGGTGGTGGTGCTGAAGTCTGTGAGAGAATAGCGCCGCCTGCTGGTGGAACTCCTTGCCACACATTTCACACTCAAAGGGGGCCTTGCTGCTCAGAGTGTGTACCTCCATGTGGTTGTGGAGGCTGGCCTTCTTGTTGGTGGTGAAGTCACAGTCCGTACACTGGTACTTTTTCCTGGTCAGGACATCCTGGTGATGATTCTTGGTGTGGCGTTTCAGGAAGCCTCGTGACTTGAACTTTTTGCCGCAGAGCATGCAGGGATACACGGTCAGAGGCTGGCCATATGGACCGATGATAATGGCTGGAGAGGGAAACGACAGGAGGGAGACAGAAATAAGAGCACATCCACCCTCATGGTTGTCTAATATAAACAGTACAATTATGCCTGACAACTGGACAGCCATTATTTTAGTGACAGAGATGACCCAAAGCAATATCAGCCCATTAAATTTTTTTGCTTTTGTGAACACATTTTATAAGACTGAGACTACCTTTACCGGTTGTAGTATCAGTCACGATTAAGCATACTGACTGACATACTGTCTCTGGAAAAAAGTAATAATAGACACACAGCACACCAATATCATAACATCATGTTCTGTTTAACATTATTGTCATCTTTAATATCACAATCCAAATCCTATCTATAACCTACTACTCTTGTGGTGTGCAGAGTAAAGCTGTGGTAAGCAGGCATACAGAGAATGGAGATGCAAGGTGTCAGATCTGAGGAAAAGAGATGGCAAGCTGGGTTGCAATTAAGGATTTAAAATTTCCTCATCACTCACACTGACAAATGCAGCTCAGCAGGCGGATGCTGCCTCACCAGAAACATCTGGCCACCTTGCACCACCAAAACAGGCCACCTTCAGTATCTGTTCCGTTTTCCACTGCTCTTACCTGTCTGCACCTGCCGCGGCTCCGACCGTCTCTTGTTCTTGCTGCGCTGTCTGTTGATTTCGTCGACCCCGTCCGACTCGTCAATGTGCAGCAGAGCGCTGGCTGCACCGTTTCGGTTTTCACAACTCTCGCTGTCCTCAGCACCTGTGAGGACAACAGAACGTGGTTAACACAAAATAGCAAAGAGATAAACAGCATCTGTATTGCTTAAGCCGCGACACAAGCAGACATGGAATGATGAGCAGGCTTCCAGTGTTGTTTCAAAATCAATTTAATAGATGGGGTGCTGACCATAAGCAGCTGCCCAGGCCACAGGCATGAAGTCCTTGCTTAGAGACACGCTGTCATACGAGCGGTCGTGAGCAACTGGCTCCTCACCTCCTACCACCACCTCCATATAAACCTCATCAGTCACCTTGGACCCACCTGCAGATGAGCCCAACATGTACAAAACCAACGTATCACAGCGGCGTTTAGTTTCATGTCAGTCATCCCTATGCCACACCAACCGCTCATTACATTTCACTCACCGTGGTTTCCTTGATTGTGATGGGAATCCCCCACAGACATGTAGACCATCTTCTCTCTCAGCGTTTGGCCTGAAGACTCGGTCAGCGCCACGCTCTCTGTGTCGCCGTCACTGATGTCAACTGATTCTCCTGCAGAAACAACACTTTGTAAGTCCTTGCACTGTCAAATAAAAAAAAAAACGTCCTCGGTTATTGTACAATTATACAGCTCAAAATGAACTTACAATTAATAACACAACTGTATTACCCATTATACAATGGGTAGTTTCAGGTTGGGTTAGAATAACGTATCAGGCCGATTTCTGCCCTCTTTTGTTTTTTTTTAAATATCAATAGCATCATATCCATGTCTACTCTCACATTAAGAGATTTACTCTAGTAATAATTTTCCCGTTCATTTTCTTCTTAGAAATCTTCAAATGTAAAGAGATTAAATTTCAGCACAAAATATTGTTAAGAAAAAATATCGGAACAGCTAAACTACAGTTTCAGCCAAACAGTCACATCAAAACTAAGCTGTTAGTATGTTAATATGTATGTATGTATGCTACATGAAAAAAAAATCTTTCAGGCAGTACACATGGAGTTAACCATTGAATAAAAGCCATATTATCTGACAATTTTTTTTTTTTTTTTTAATTTTGGGTGTTACTGATGTCCCTGCCAAAACTTGACATTCCATCAGTCCTTCCAGGGCGGCTTTCTACTCACCCATGTCGTCCTCCCCCGAGTCGGCCTTGAAGATATACACCTTTATCACCTCCTGGCCGTCCTCGTCCTTCTCCACTTCCTGATCTTCCACAGCCCCCTCCACCGTGACCTCGGTCCCGTCATCAGACACCATTTTACCAGCTTCATCCACTTGTGGAAAGAGAAAGGGACACTGGGCGTTCATAACTAGGTTTGACTAGCCAGCCATGAACTGGTAAGAACATAACAGATTGTGCCTTCCACGTCAGCTGTTTGAACACCTAATTTAGTTAATCAACTTACACACCTAATAAGTCGACACAATTTAATAGCAGTGAAGATGCATGCAGTTTCAATTTATTTAGACACTGTTTTGAGTAGCACTTGAATTACTTCAAGGTATCCTGAACCGTTTAACAATGACTACGATGAAACTGGATGATTAAATGTTTTTTTATTCTTATTATATAACTCGTCTACTATTTCAAGACAAACTGGCTGAAGATTCAGTTTAAATTGGCTTGGTGGATATTTGTTCTCCACAAAATGTCCGTCTCAGAAGTAGTTCCAACAAAACACACGCTGCTTAAAATAAATACCATATTAGTATTTCCATCATTGCTTCCAAAATGTCTTGTCCCATTTTTATCCCCGACAGCTCGAAGTCGTTATCTGCAATCAGGCGTGACCTCTGGAGGCATCACTACAGTACAACCATGGCCAGTTTGGCCAGTGAAGCATAACTGTCTGCAGTAACCAAGAAGAAATGCATTTCTGACACAGTGTTGTGAGTCAATTAAATTTAAAAGCACTTTACTGTGCTTCTTGACTTTATAACCATGTGGTCAAATATGAAACATGTTAAGTGTTCAACAAAGCTGAGTGATATTGTTCAAAATATATTTCATGTTTTCTACACTGTAAGCCAGCCTACACCCTTTAAAGACCACTAGTGGTCAAATTGTTATTTTAATAAAAAATAGTTACCAGTAATAGCAAAAACACTGTAAGTCTTTACGCTCAACATGATGACGTTCAATAAAAGGACAAGCTGACTTACGAGATATCATGAGGTAATCTCCACAGCCGTCTTGGTCCTCCTCCTGTTGCTCTGGATCCAGCCCATCTTCAGGGATGTCTCCCATAGCAACGCCTTCCTCCTCACCCTCCAGGGCCATCACGCAGGTTTCTACAGCGACATCTTCATCTTCATCGCAGTGCACATACTCAGACACCACATCCTCAACAGCATCCTGGATCACTAGCTCGTCTGGGGCAAACCTGTGAACCGCCATTCCTTCGCCCTCGCCTTCTGACACCAACACAGTCTCTTGTAGCTCCACAACAAACTCCTGCCCGCCAGCACCACCCTCATCTGGAAGAAGCAGGATTAACCAGTTAACCAGATAACGCTGAAAAGGAACTGGGGATTATATTTTTTAAGGTTCTGGGAAGCTACGTAGACTTAAACTTGGGTACTGGTTCTACTGCATGTCTTGTAGCCGTTATAACTTCATTAATGTCATTATGAACAACACCCATAACAGCATAATTATCTTATCATAAACATTTCAGTTGAATTTTAATGTTATCTGGCAAACTGAAGAATCCTTCTTCTTGAAATACCCTAACACTAAAATGTTCATAAAACTCACATCTCCACTAATATACATTGTGTACTAAATTAAAAAAAAAAAAAAAAAAAACATTAATATAAGTTTGACCAATTTACCCGATCCGTGTAATATTATTTTAGGCTCTTGAGAATGTATTGCAAGCCTGGTGTCATCCTCATCCATTGTCCTCGCACTGCATTTGTCACTGGAGAGCTGAAAACATATGATGACAGGTTAAGGCTGAGGATCTATCTCAATTGACCAAAAATGATAGAAAAATAAAAGTGTACTGAACATGAAGACACATGCAAACCTCCAAACCACAATCGCAACTTATACTCAACCCAACTGCCTGTGCACCTTGTATGTTACTAGGTACTAGCACAATATTGATTATTACTAAAGCCGTTGTTAAACAGTCCTTCAGTGTTTATTCCAACATATCTGTGTAATGAAGATTTTGCAATTGAGTGTCATGAAATTGTTTTCCCCTGCTTGTACATGTTTCCACGTATCTCTTTCTATTTTGCCCATAGTACGCTGGACCAATTTACTACAGGTAAACAGATTCACCTTCCTCTCCAACTGTACATCTTGTTCAAGCACACATAGCTGCTAAATCAGATATTTAGTAGGGCTATAGATATAGTCTGGGATTTCAGATATCATAATATGGCATAAGAAGTGTCTTTTTCTGGTTTGAAAGGCTGAATTACAGTAAAGAAATGTAATTTTCTGAACTTATTAGACTGTTCTATCCATTTGTCCCTACCTGCTTGGTTGTCATATCCACTTTACTACTGACTGTTTAGGTAAATCTCTAGGGTGAATATATCCTTTGTAGGCACAAACAGTCGCCCCTACAATGTCATCACAAAGTCAGTATCAGGGTATTTGGTTTTGTTGATATTGCCCAGCCCCAATATATTGTGTGATATGCTCTCTCCATTGTATGCTTTGCACTGTCCCTTTGCACTGTGTGCGGTTGTTTGCACTTGTAATGTGAGCCAGTTCTGTGAAACTTAAAGAAGTCATATCTCCACAGTCTGTGCCACCGTCACTATGGCAAATTCATGTGTGTGTACTTGGTGAATAACCGACTCTGATTCAAAACAGAGTATATTTTATATAAAACAACAGAAGAGGAAAAAAATGGGTATAATCTGCCAGTGTTTTAACCCTTTGCATAATCAAGAGATTTTCTCTCATGGATGTTCCCAGGGAAACCATAATGTTTATGTTGAAGTGAGGACCATGAACAGAAAAACAAAGTGCTTGTTAATGTGACGATAGCATGTGGCTGATGATGATAAAGAGATCTACTGATAAAGAGATCTACTGCACTGGTGCTCCACTGCGGTGTCAAGTCCTTCACCGTATTAATAAAAAAAAAATCTCATCTTAACAGGTCTAGAAGTGAGTCTTCTTTCTGTATCTGTTGGCCTTATGTGGACCTGTAAAGGTGACTATAGTGCACATTTTGCACATACAGGATATTTAAATGTAATACATTCTAATGCAGCTGTCTGCTGTGTTACCTCTGATACCATCCCATTTGCTCTAATTTCAATTAAATCCTGTTTCAATTTGCTGAATCCCATTTTATTGCTACTGCAGCGGCCCAATTTCCACACTGCAACCCTTTAGGCTTTATCTCATCAAGAATCTGGTTTTACATGAAATCAAGCTTCCAAAAAATCTGGCAAGGCATGAGATAATATCACTTATTTCTGAAGCAGTTTCATATTTTTGAAGTTTCCAGAAACAAGCAGTACACCTTGAAAGGGGTTAATCACTATCCACTGATATCAAGATGATGTCACTTGATATAAGAAATCTGCACTGGTAAAAAGTATAATTATCTCATCGCACCTGCGAATTAATTCACTTGTTTGGGGAAAACAATATTTTAAGATGCATTAGCAGACTGAAAGATTTGTTAATCCGGTTATTCTGTGCAGTGCTGGTTGAGTCTGCGACAAAGGGCAGTGAATGAAATGACCAGTGGCATTGGATGCGTCCATAATTGCATCATTACTCCAGCTACCAACAACAATGGTTTCTCAGGAGAAAAAAGCCGCACAACCTGGTTGCCTTCATCCTCACACGGCAGAAATCAAAACCTCGATATGCGACACACACACATACACGTACACACACATACACACACGGGCACCGAGATGTAAACACTGATGCGAGCGATGCGGCCGGGATGCCATTTAATTTCCACTGCATGTACCATCCCCCACCTCCAGGTGGGAAAATGACAACGGTGAGGAGATGTGGCGCACCGCACAGTGCAGCGGTGTGTCCGGAGATGCTGCTCAGAAATCAAAGCCCAGCTCGGGCGATCAGACCAGCATGCAGTAATCCACCACAGCTCCCTGCAAGCCTCAATACAGCGTGATGGTGACCAATGAACCCATTTAGATCTGCAGCCCGACTTGCACTAACATTCATTTACAGCCGCACACACCAACCTAAAGCTAAAACACACGCTCTAGGAGACATGCAACCACACTTAAACACACTGGTTATACACTATAATGTAATGACAGAAGGGTAAATTCTCCGGGCATGAAAGCTGGCATGGTAGCCTGTCTGGTAGCCTGCTAGCTAGCGGGATGAGGGCTCCATAAACCCTTTTCTCCACAGCCGATTTTCAACACAGAAGCGTGCGCCATTTTGTTAGCTTCACGTCTGGACGAACACAATTTCTGATAACCACTGGAAATATCTAATGGACGTGGAGTAAACAGCCAGTACAGTCACGCTGCAAACACAGGTGCACTCGGACGCAAATAAATACTTATAAATGCGATGCAGAGACGATGAAAAGCCTGTAATATCCTCCAGGCTGGCTAGCTAACTGGCTAGGCCTGAATTGCCGATTATGGCCTCTGTTAAGGCCCGGGCCTGAGAAGAAAAGGCCCAACCCTTTACGGCCTGCCCGATAGAATAGAAAACCAAAACAATACGCATGCAATAACACAGAGATATAGACGCACAAAGGCCACCGGGGCTCCGTAAACGGGCTTCCTACGAGCAAAACGACCCGCGTACCAGATTTATGCTGCAGGGATGGCCTCTGTCCGCTTCTCGGCTTCCCAGGCCGCCTGGTTTCCCCAGACTCGGGCAGGATTCAATCGGGAATTTTGTGTTATTTGGGCGGGCCAGAGAGGAGCAGAGAAGGAGGGGCCGGCTGTTTCTGGAGCTCCGCTGAAACCAGGACGTCTGGAGCCAATTCTTGTCATGCTACAGCCCCCTGCTCCTCCAGCTCCGAGGCCGCCGTCAGCACTACACGTCACAGCCTGAGACTAGCAGGAAAATGCGGAAGGGTTTGTGGTGGAAATCACACTGGCAGGCAGCAGCAAACAGGCCATGCTCTGCTGTGAAACCGCGCTCACACCGGGAGTCGTGCAGACGGGGGAAGATTTCACAGCAGTGGGGTTGATTTTTTTAAGTGTGGTTAGTCCGCTGAAGTCGGCGTGAACAGCCTGTTTTTGTTGCAGCTGTGTTTCAATTCCGCCCCAAAAAACCGGGCTCGTCAGCAGTGATGTGATGTAGAGGAAAATAAAAAAAAAATAAAAAAAAAGGTGGTATGACCTCTAGACGGTGATAGTCATGATGAGGCAAACATCCACCATTTAAATAAACCGTAATAATATCTCTCTGAACACAGACTGCCCCCACTCCATTTACAAACCCGTTATGTATGAGTATATATTAGTTTCATCATAAAGATCAATGTAGGCCTAAGGCACAAAGGTGGCATTTAACTGAGTTTGGATGTGTTAATCCACAGCCTCATGATTTTGTGGTTTTGCCACAGCCAACAATTTAATTTATTTAGTAATCTGCAGTGAGGTCTAGTGTGTCATCGCATATTAAATCTATTTTTTTTTTTTTTAAATTGTTCATCAGCAAAATCAGTTAATTGCCTCTGAATTCCAAGAAAATCTTTCCAATAACTGTTATGAATCTAGTTACTCTTTAATCAATGAGATTTACTGACTTATGTAAATTATAATAGTTAACAAAACATCATCCTTATTGCTGGTATTAGTAATAGTAGTAGTAGGCCTAGTGGTGGTGCACTGCATACCAGCGATAGTATAAATCAGCTCATTCTGCTAATTAAAAATCATTGAAAAGGTAGTGTTTTGCTGTATGTTTGCAGTGGCGTGACCCAGGGGCCATTTCTGGGTACCCTTTAATTCATCAGTTATTTGCAGTTTTAGAGGCACCTCAAATCATTGTTGTTTTTTCAGTCAATTTAGCCAAATGACAGGAAACTATTCTAAAAATAGGATATACAATTGTATTTTCTGAGCTTGCTTGTTTCATCGTTCTGGCCAGTGTGTTCCATTTTGTTAGGGTTGAATTGCCAGGTTCTGTAAATATGTTGTGAAAGTATTTATTTATTTATTTTTATTTTTATTTTTTTCAAAGAAGGACCTCCAGTACTTTAACTTTATTTAACTTTAATTTTTACTTTAACAAGTAAAAACTTGACTGAGCAACTCTTAGTGGAGTAATGTTTGAGGACCTGTACTTTGATTCAAGAAATGGGGGTGTGTGCTTTGTCCACCACTGTACCTCTTAGAATACCTGTGATGGCAAACACATGTCAAAATGAGATTGCATGAGATGTATTGATGAATTTATGCAAACTGTGAATGGAAACACACAAGAAAATGCAAAATGTGAATGAAATCAAACACTACAATATGCAGATTGTTTGGTAGATGCAACAGCATTAAAGAGCAATGTGTACATATCTGTATAACTGATAATCATAGTAAGAAATGACTTAGACACAGGAGCTGAATGTTCATAGGCACAACCACATGTTAATTCTGCCACATCTGACAACAACTTAACTATTTGTATAGAATATCAAAAAGTGTAAGAAATAAGTTTAAGAAGTTGATTCACCATAGAACATGTGATTTATATGTAGCCTTAATGTTCTACAATGTTATAAGCTCAGTGAACTATTTTGTCATCAATAAACCAAATATTAATGTGGCTTCATATTAGATGAGGTCAGAATCATAATGTGCAGCAGCAGACTGATGTATTCTTGTTACACCCCAATTTAGCAATGAAATATTTTAGACAACAACTTTTTAGATACTTGGCATTTTTAAGCATATTTGTTTTTTTGTTTTTTTCGACATTTATGACAATTTATGGACTCTTTCCTATAAGTAGGTTCTAGATCACAGTGCCAGGAGCATGTGATAACCAATATTTCTTGAAAGCTATATTTTTGAGCAAAATGCTGTTAAGAGAACATTATGTTAGGGTGCAATAAAATTCAGCCAGCTAAGGAAACTGTCAGAGGAGAAAAAGATCAGTGAGCCAAATCTAAGGGTAGAAAGCATTGCAAACAACATCGGTGTCACACCCATAATTAATGCTTTGAAGGCAAATTACAGAATTCCAAAAATATCCGTTTTACTTATTTGTCGTGCCTGTTCTGCAAACCGAATAGCAACAGAGTCATGTTTTCAGTCTTGCCTAGCAGATGGTAGAGTGGATCATTTCTTTATCTCAGGAAATGAAGAGTTTGATTGTTGGCAAGCCTAAGTATCCAAGCAGATTCCCACACCTGATGTTGAAGCTTCAACAGCAACACAGGGAGGTGAGCTTTGTGTGTGTGTGTGTGTGTGTGTGTGTGTGTGTGTGTGCAGGGGCGCCGTATATGGGGGAAAAGTTAGGACAATTCCAAGGGCCCTTGCCTGACAGGGGCCCCAAAAAATAGGTAAAAACTAATATAAAATTATTAAACCATCATCGAGTAAATATATTTATTATATATTATTTCTATATATATATATATATATATATATATATATATATTTTTTTTTTTTTTTTTTTTTTTTTTTTTTTTCATGGGGCCCAAAATTCCTGGCGGTGCCCCTGTGGGTGTGTGTGGGTGTGTGTATGTGTGTGTGGGGTTTGACTTCAGAATTAGTTGATTTTGTAGTCGGACACCACAATTTTGCCACCTTGTGCCCAGGAAAAAGCCTGAAGGAATTTTCCGTTTGAATCAGTCAGTGTGAGAATGTTTGTCATGGTTGTGCTCTCCTCAGGGCGTGTGCTGCTGCCGTTGTCCTGGGTCTGAGGAGGCTGAGCAGTCTGGACAGGCTCAGTCTGCAGATTTCTGTGTGACTGTACAGACCTTCGTCCTGACAGCCTGCTGCTCTTCATCATTCTGCCCTGTCTGCAGAATTTTCACTGCAGCCGGGGGAGGGCGAGGGGAGGGGATGTCCCTCGTTGCCAGCCTGTATGCACTGTCCCCTAGCTCAGTTCCCCAGTGTGCATCTGCACTGTGGGTTGCGGGCGAGCTCTGCCCTCTGCTGTGCTCCCCTTTGGCTCCTCCAGCTGTGTAGTCATGTAGTCATGTTGACTGTGTTGATGCTCTATTACAGATCTCACAAAGACACTGACAGCTGCTTTTCTTATATAGCAGAGGACGATGAAGTCATCACTCAGGTATTATGACATTACCAGAATTGCTGCAGCCTGACATCTCTCTGCTGAGTTAGGTTGGGTTGAGTTAGTTGAGTATGTAAGTGTGAGCAATTTTCTTGGATGAGAATCCATTTATAGGCACAGATCAAAACTGCTCTAGCTGGATCATAGGCACAGACAGCACTGCTCGTCTTCTTTTTTTCCCCTTATTGCTGTTGTTGTTGTTTAAATCAGGGCACACCACACAAATTAATTTAATTTAATTTAATTTGAACTTCAGTGTGTCCTTGTAGGTGACTCAACTAAACAAACACATATTTAACAGAAGATTCAAGAGATGAAAGTACCTTGAAGTACATAAATTTGACTTTATGTCTCTCCTTTCACTGGTCATCTCAATTTTCTGCAGTGGTTGCAAAGGTAGGCATTTATTATAAAGTCGCCTTAATAGGCTAATGGGATGACAGGGAAATGCACACCTGTGTATGTAACATTAGCACAGCTGGAAACAGTGTGATCTATGTGATGATGCCCAATTTTCTGGAGGACACCAGACATTGTCTTAGTTATGCTGTGACTGATATGTAGGGTTTCTCATAATGTAGCCTGTCTGACTGACAGTGGACAATGCAGGCACTGTGTGAAGAGATGGGCGGGGCGACTTTTCAAGACTGCACTGTAGCCCCTGTGGCCTTGTCAGTCAAAACAAGGAGAAAATATACAATATTTTTATTAAGTCAGTAATATAGCATATATAATTGACTACTTTTTGTCTGGGACACAATACTTTCAGCTTGGCAGGTAACCCAGTAAATTGAGTCAGGTAACGCCTCTTGAGTAATATGGACATCCACCACTAGATGGCAGACCCACTCCACGATTGAATCAGTGCCAATTTCCATGTTCACTGCAAAAGGCAAGTTCTTATGTGTCATAACAATACAATGTTAACACAATGTATTTTAAATAGAAAGGTGCAACTTATTGGTTACGGATCCTGATTTACTGAGTTACTTTACTCCTGTTTTACTGGCTGGCTTTGATAGAGGTGCAGGTGTTTACTTTGCAGCAAAGGCGATTTTGATATGAGCTGTTGTGTCATCTTAAGGGGAGGCTCTATTAACTTCATCCTGTGTGACTAATTACCTTTGAATTCCTTGGGCGGTGCGGGAATCCAGTGCAAGAATGTTGTGACTAAACGATTTTACATTCCACATGATATCTAGTCATATATCACAATGTTGATGTAATATCAATATATTGCTCATCTCCTCACAGATTCATGTTTTTTTTCCACCTGGGTTCAATTTACGCTTGGATGTTTTGCTTTTGCTTTTTCTTTATGCCACCTCCCCGCTCTGTCTTTGACTCTGTGGAAAACGTCCTTCAGACATTCAATTCAATTCAAACTTTACATTTCTAAAAACAGATTTTATTGTTTGTTTTCACACAGCAACTTATTAACATCAGCATTTCATCATGAAAAAAGCGTTGTTGAAGACTATTTTTCTTCCAATAATATGTTGACAAAATGGACACTAGGGCAAAACAGATAGATAAAAACCAGATAGATAAAAACACATTTTACCTCTTTAATTTTTATTATCAGGCGAGGATTTTTATGAGGGAACTTTACCCCATCATTCACAAAGTGCTACTCAAAACACAGATCAGTCAATTTTGAGCATAACATTTGACATGAAAAATAGTTTTCTGTCAGCCCATCAAAACAAGTGCACACTTGATTTCATTGTTAAACACACCATACCAAGTGGACAAAAACATATAAATGAGAATAACATAATAGTGTAAGTAAAATGTTCTTATAGCTATATTACAGGTGGAAGAAACTCAATTGATAAATGTAGACTAATTATTGAAACTGTGCCTAAGTGCTACAACAAATCAGGATCATTGCTATCGCTAATCATTACAAGTACAAGTCAACTCTATTTGGCAGTGATTTTCAGCAGTTCTTCCTTTTGGATTGCAAAAAGACGCCAGCCTTCCTCCAAAGACAGGTCAGATGCTCCTCGGCGCTTGTAGAAGTCGATTGACTGCGTGTTGTTTTCTGCTACAATGAAGTGCATGCTACTGCAGCGGGTCTTCACTGCTGTCTGAGGGGGACAAAATTTAAAAAAAAAAAATAATAATAATTATGAAACAGTGTATAATAATACAGTAAAATTGAGTCATCATATAAACTACTGTACCTCACTCAGAACCTTCAGGATTTGTGATCCAATGCCAAAACCTGTTTAAAGGACAGCAGATTGAATTTAATTACAGACTGCAACTGAGACAGCAGAGCCAAACACCATAAAAATGCCTCTTATTATTGCAACACCATCTGTAGAGGGTGATTAATCTTTAACATCATCATATAATTTATGGCAGGCCAACATCTTTACCCCTAAACTCCTCCATGACGTAAAAGTCCTCCAAGTAGAGTAGCTTTCCGATCCAAGGGTCGTATGTGAAGTAGTACATGGCAAAGCCGACCACAGTGTATCCTAGAAGAAATAAATTTTAAAAATTAAAAAAATAAATAAATAAGAAATAAGCTTTGAATTCAAAATGGGAAATTGTACATTCTAAAAGTTCATGGTTTCATTT
The DNA here is from genome assembly GCF_902150065.1 of Myripristis murdjan. Classification (NCBI taxonomy): domain Eukaryota; kingdom Metazoa; phylum Chordata; class Actinopteri; order Holocentriformes; family Holocentridae; genus Myripristis; species Myripristis murdjan. The sequence continues at coordinate 27,221,533 of NC_043993.1, forward strand.
TCATTTCTTGTGATGTAGACTGTTGGTTAGAGTGCGGTTGGTGTGTTTTGCAGAGACAGATAAACGGAGAGAGAGAGAGAGAGAGAGAGAGAGAGAGAGAGAGAGGGAGAGGGAGAGAGCAAGAGAGAGAGATAGAGCTGTGTGTATGTGTGGGAGGGGTCCCTCACCCTCTGAGCTCTGTTGATCTTTTGGGACTTCAGCAACAAAACAATGGTAGAATGGATGATCCCCAAAGCCATCTTCAAGAAGATCTACAAGGGCGACATTAACTTAACATTACTTTCTTTCTAAGTGTGTGAAAATATAGGTAAATAAAATACTAATTATAAAACATAACAGGTGCATCTACAAAATAAAAGCATGGGTACATATAACATAGGTAATGATCAATAACCTTTCTCAGTCAATACGACCTGCTCCTCCATTTCTTCATATTTAGCAAGTTCCTATAAGGTGAAAAGAAACAAACAATAAAACAATTTAGAGCAAACAATTTGACGACACAGAACTTAAAATGATTTGCCACCAATATAGGTCAAATATCCTGCTGGCCGACAAAATGCTGGACCATGTCGCCCACTTTGCTTACCTTTATGAGTCGCAAGATATCTGACACATCCTTGGATTCGGCTTTCCGTAATATAAAGTTGGCCATTTTCTCCTTTTACTCTTTTTCCCTTTCCTCACTAGTCCTCTGAATGTAAAAAAGAGCAAAATCTGTTTCTTCATCCGATCCTCAGGAGTTTACCCCCCCGACAGAAAATGTAGACAACCAGCTTGAGCAGAATTGCATTGGCCTCGTCACACAGAGTGTGTTGGCTTCGCCGAGCGCCTGGCCTCGCTTTATGTGTTCCTATGAGGAAGTGACTGTGTTCAGTAAACCACGATTGGACAAACAGTTCTGTTTCTTTTCTTTTTTTTTCCCCCATCAGCTCCTTATCTTTAGGTTAGTCACAGTGTCTGCATGTTGCTCAGAAGTTAAATATTAAGCAGGCCTAGCTGATGAGTAATCAGATGAAACCAGTGCGCACATAGTCTAAACACTCTAACCTATATATGGAAAGTATGAAAACAGTTTTTTTCCCCCAGAGTACTGGACTCAGCAGGGATTTGTTTATCAGTAGGTCACTTTCCCCTCTGTTCACAAACACTGACACACACACACACACACACACAAAGTTGTGCTTTTAATTGGAAATCACTTTTTGCTGATGACACCTTTGTTTATATAATGTTTATTACTTTTATGACATCTTGATTGCTGTCTGTTCATTTTACTGCCATGGGACAGGGGTGTTTTTTTTCTTCTTTTTTTTTTCTTTTTTCAGGTCAGCCCTCAGACCATGACTGAGCAGGACACATATCAGCTGGCTGGTTCCTGGCTATAGTCAGGCTAGAGTGGAGGTCTTGTTTTACGAAGCCCACGGTGATGTCAGCGAACAAACACAATGACAAACTGCATGACACGAGGCACATGATTGGTCGATGTGGAAAACACTCTCTTGCACACAGATTCATGAGGCCAAACCGCTGCTAGACAAATGATAACCATACATTATCTCCATACTGCCTGTTTGGAAACACTGTGTATGGTTAACTCAATAGTTAACAAGGAGTTAGGCATTAACCTCCTCCGTGTCGTTACAGCCAGGCTCGAGGAGCGAAGAAAACATCTTCAGCTGGTGGTAGGTCAGGAAAGTGCCTTTTGTATGTATGCATTTGAGATTTTGTACTGATTCCCAAGCTCGAGCCTGAGGACAGCCCCTGTTTGACCTCAACAGATTCCAACAAGATCACATCCGTGCCCTCTGGTGGATTGTAGAAGGAAATGCAACCTGCCTGTTAAAGACGGCTTGTTGTTTTCATGCATTGGTGTGGTCAAATAAGTGCATGGAATGTTGCCAGATAGCACAACCAGAAGCAGTTTGCTGCGGCTATTTTAATGGCAACTGTCCTTTAAACCGGCTGGTGTGCAGTTTGGTTCTAGGCACCACTGGTATCAGGAAAGGAACCAGTAAACTCCTTTAGTAATCTGCCATTAAAAACGTTTTATGTGTGTGTGTGTGTGCTAGTTTTGCATTTTCTGTTATGGCTTTTCCTAGTAAGGCCCAAGGCTCCGGTTAAGCATGAATATTTCTCCCTCTTAATAAAATCAGCGTCCCAGAACTGTTTAATATTTTAAAAAAGTTAAATAAAATGAATTCCAGTAGTCTTACTCTTTACCTTTTTAAGTTTTCTCTTTCATAAAATAATCCATCCAGCTCTTTTCTCCACAAGCCTCCATGGAAAGATCAAATATATTTGCAGTCACTGGTTCAATGTGCAGTGCAGGATCTTATGCAAATAGCATGCGACACTGCAGTGGTGCTTTCTGTCCCTTAGGTCCTGCTTTTATTATCAGCGTTGGGTGCCTTTTACTACACTTTTACTTTCCTGTTCTGTTCCTGAGCTGTCTGCTTGAGAGGGCTCCCTGGCCCGTGGAGCGATGGAAGAGAAATGAGGAGAGACTTCAAAGACTTGCTCCACTGGCTGGAAAATATGTCTGTCCGCCACTCTCAGCTGTCCTGAGTGAGCGCGGGTTCACTGAGTTTGGGATCCTGTACAAAAAGCAGAGGAGGCGCCTTGCTGGAGAGAATGGGGACAAGCTCTATCTCTACCATTATAATATCAGATTTACAAACTGGAATTACTGACTTCGAGGAGAAAAATAGCTCCAAATATAAAGCTCCCACCCACTTAATTATTGTACATACTAGATTTTTTACAGTTGATGTTCAGTTCCAGATTTACAGTATTTTTTAATTTCATTAAGTTTGAGGTATAGTTCCAGATTTATATATTTATCCAGGTATTTCTTACTTTGATTTTGATGTTAACTTCAACAGTTACCCAGTGACTGATATAGTCAAATTTGAAAATTAATCGGCTCTTGGCTGTTTCCTGCTCCAAACTGTTATTATATCGGCCTTTAAAAATCCACTATCGGTTGACCTCTACGATATCTGAGAGAAAAAATGTTTAATGTAGGTGCTGCAAAGAAACATGACAAATATTATTATAAGATGTGTAGTAACTTTTTGGTGATGCTCCAAACTGTGTTTCTCTGAGGAAATGGTGCAGACCTAAAAATACAGGGAAAGGTGCACTCGAATTTTGTCATTTGTATTCAAAACGCTCCCAAATAATTCTCACCTTTCTGACTCATCCTGCAGTTAGAGGTGTCACAATTTTGAGTGCCTCAGCAAATTCAAAATAGGTACTAGGACCACAGCAAGGTAGCCGATTTGGTAATCTACAGTGTATATGTGTTTTAAAAAAAAAAAAAGTGTGCTCAAAGTATGTTGCTTTTTTAATGTCCATGCTTTGATCATGTGAATTCATTCTCTAGGAACTGATTAAAGCCTACGTGACAACAATCATATTTCTTCACCGTTTCTGTCTCTGCTCATTGATCAGTCTCTAATAAGCAGGTGTGAATAAAATACCTGGAAATAATATTTGGTGTGGTCTTCCACTCAGATGAACTGCTAACTTCCTAAGAACCAGACAAAACACCATGTTACGAAAACGGTTTTATTTGTGTCTTTTAGTGAGTGGTGGCTTTCACAGACCGTTAAAACAGAGAAAACAGATCAGTTCAGTTTGTCAAAATACTTCAGTTTCCCTGAAGGGTCTGGGATAATCTGTGGGAAACAAATTGTTGCATTAGTACACAAGAAATATTTTGTGTCATCACAAATGCATACCGTCATCGCAAACACACACGAGACCAGTGGTTCTCAATTTTTTTTTTTTTTCCAATAATGTTCCATCATTGAAATATTTTTTTTTTAGCCACGTACCCCCCAAATCAGTGCCAAAAAAAGCCCATATAAAGACATACAGTGTCTGAAACAACAACCTGACACTGAGGACGTTTTGTAGTTTCTGTTTTGCTTCTTTTTCACTTCTTTCTCTGTTTTCAGCTTTATCGCTGTTACGTTTCAACTACAAATCCATTTTCTGGATTTTTTTGTCTTGGCCTCCTGGTCAAAGTGAAGAAAAGTCCTCGCTTGACAACCTCAACAGCAGATTTAAACCCCTAAACACACACATTTGACACCTTTGGAAAACCCGGAGGGAAAACTGAACATGTAATGTGGTTTATCAAATTTACATTTACATTTTTTTACTGAACTAATAGCATAGACTAATCATTTTAGGAATTATGCCTGACTGATATTTTTTTAAAATCTCATGTACCCCTTGCAGTACTCTAATGTACCACTAGGGGCATGCGTACCCCCATTTGAGAACCACTGTTCTAGATGGTGTCATGAAACCACTGATGATACTCACTGTGTCGCTGCCTGGCTTCCATCCTGCTGGGCAAACTGTGAACATGACACTCAGGTAAGTACACTGAAAACAACTGCAACACACATCTACTGGAAATATTAGTTATAATTCACTACTGAATTATTACTCCACCGTAACAATGGAATAAAATCATTTATTATGTAGTGCTTGACAATTAAACTTGCAAACATATGTCATGTGGAGTTTCTGGTGAATGAGACGTACCTTCGCCGTGCTTGTCGGTGTACTGAAAGGCCTGGACCAGCCGGAGAGTCTCATCCACAGATCTTCCGACTGGGAGGTCGTTCATGGTGATCTGCCTCAGGATGCCCTTGTCATCGATGATGAAGAGCCCACTGAGAGAAACAAGGACAAGCGTGACATTTATTATTAGAATAAAAACAAAATCCACATACAGTCTGGAAATTAAGATAAAAAAAAAAAAAATTATTTATTTTTTGCAAAGAAAGCAAATTTGTTGCACAGGCTGTTTGATTTGTTACATTAAAACACAGATGTTGATACCAAACAAATTGCTTATTGTGTTCAACGAGTTATTATTGTCATATTCAGAGAAAGCACAGCTGTATGGACGCTGGGATGCATCCAAAATTATGTGTCCTTTGTGGGAAATCTGGGAAATAGTGAATTGATCCTACCTAACTACCTTCCAATCTCACATCTTCCTATAACTAATCAACTCTTAAATTTCTCCTCACTCCTCATTCTGTTAGCTGGGTGGTATTTCCGACTATGACCATTAATGTATGCATGCGCTGTCGTACCGAAGTGTGTGTCCCTGGTCCTCCAGATACACTCCGTAGTCTTTGGCAATCTGGTGAGTGAGGTCAGACAACAGTGGGATTTTCATTGGCCCGAGTCCACCCTGTTTCCTGGGGGTGCTGATCCTGTTAGTGACGAGAAATATTAGAAAAGCGGACTTCTGAGTGTGTGTGTGTGTGTGTGTGTTTTCATACTGATTCATCTTGCTGCGATCCAGAATTTCATTAACAAGGGAAATATCACAGCTTGAGCACAGATGAACCAAACCACAACATAAACAAACAATGAGGCTACAACATTACTACAGGGCTGCAGCATTATTATTACAATTATTATTACTGAGAGAGAGAGAGAGAGAGAGAGAGAGAGAGAGAGAGAGGGAGAGAGAGAAAGAGACAAACACGAGAATCAGATTTGAATGCCAAACAACCGTTTCAAAGAACATCCCCACTCCAGAATTCAGCCTCGTGGTTTCAATTACAACTAAGAGAAATAAGAGAAACTAGTTTGTTGGGAGTCAGTCATTCTCCAAGTTACTCCCCAGAGGATGATGGGTGAAAAGCACTTCTGTCCACCTCTGTGCACGCTTACGAGACAGCAGAGCAGAGTTAAGATACCACACACTTGGTTGACCTGCATGTTTTAGTGCAATATTAACAAATCAACATGCTGCAAGGAGCAAGGCCTTTTATATAAGGAGAAAGAGGCATCACCAGCACTTAGAGAGTTAATTCATTCATATAAGGCTCCCTGCAATGAATTATTACCATTGCTGATTAATTTACTGGTGTGTAAATCCCATTTTTTATATTGCGAAACCACCTCAGTTTGCAGTGTACCGTAATAGCGATGCATGTGTGAGAAAATCAGCTTACCAGGCCAGGTGGGTGAACTGCGAGTCAACAGAGCAGGCGACAACCTCCGCGTTGATGGCACGAAACTCGTGCATGCGGTCGCTGAATGCAATGATCTCAGTGGGGCAGACGAATGTGCTGCAAAAGGTGAAATAAACTTGACATTTAAAAAAAAAAAAAAAAAAAAAAAAAAAACATCTCGCAGCCAAAACTCAAATGTATAAAAAGGCATTACGCATGTCTGTCTGGATTAACACTCACAAGTCCAGGGGGTAGAAGAAGAAGACGAGGTATTTGCCTATGTAGTCGGAGAGTTTCAGCTCTTTAAATTCGCCGTTGATTACAGCTGTTCCCTCCCAGTGTGGTGCGGGCTTTGAAACTTTCAGCACAAAAAAAAAAAAAAAAAAAAAAAAAAAAAAAAAAAAAAATTAATCATTATGCTATTTGTGCAAACGACCAAATCAATTGTCAAAAGCATTTTATTACCCCTCCTTTTATCTTTGAGGACAATTTGACCCCATTCAAAGTGTAACGTCTCTAAACACAATTTAATTAATTAATCTTTTTTTTTTCATATTTAATTACTTTTCCCAATTTAAATTAATGTTTTCAATGTCCTGGACACATTTTGTACCCATTGGTGCTCCTTTGGGGTCAATTTGACCGCAGGCTGTTTTAGCTGTTTATAAGAAATATCAAGTTTTTACACACTTTGCTTTTGTTGTTTTGGATGACAAGAACTACAACATGCCATTTATAATCTTCATCAAATTTCCCTCTGCTTTAGAGCCCTGAGCAAACATACCCAAACCTGCAGCAGCGCCAGAACCACTGCCAGTTAATGTGACATTCGGGAGGTCAAAACCTAATTCCCACATGAACTTTGACGCATAAGAGAGGAGGGGGTTATGCGTTATTTAAAAGGCCATTTAGGTAGTCAAAAGACACATAAAGTACCTGTCACATAAACCTGAGTAACAATTTTTATTATAAGTAAATTACTGGTGTCAAATCCACTTGATGAAAACAAATCTTACATTTGCAGGTAACAGGAGGGATGTAGCTCCATGGTGCATGCTTTGTTTGTGCAAATGCTCAAATGTCACATGCATTTTATTATAACAGGCGGGAAACAGGCGCAGTTATGACAGTGCTTCACCGTTTCCTCTCTGACAACATCCGCCCCCCTCCCTCCTCCTCCTCCTTGTTAAGAGGGACAGCAACATCTTCCAGCCTTCCTGTGTTGAGTTAATCTGCCCAGATTAGCCAGCCATGCTCCTGTGCCACAATGCCAAAAGTGATATCTGTGAGGGGGCGGGGGGAGGAACCCAATCCGACCCAATCCAGCACATTTCATAGAATGACGTGTCCTATCGTTTGTTTCAAATGAAGGCCTACTGTCAAAGTGGCAACTGCACTCCACATGGCCACAAAACAAGCCAACCATGAGCCGCAGGACATTAAATGGCAGCATAAACCACCAGAAGGCGTTTATTTATGTCTGCTATTGTCCCGGCTGCATGTGGGAGCCCAGCTGCAGGCTCACACCACCAGCAGCTGCACTAACCTGGATATGGACAGGAGGGGATATTACCATGCACTTTGACTGTAAATGCAAACATGCAACCGGCTGATCGGTGCAAACGTGATGCTCCGTGGCGGGAACTCACTTTTGGCTTTGCTGAGGTGCAGGGAATGGTCGGACACCGGAACGCGGAAAGCCTCCCCGGGGTAGACGTGTCCTCCGGCGTAGTTGTGGCACTGGGAGTTTTTGACATTTGTGTTTTCCTCTGCGGACGTGACTTCGGTGATGAGGAGGATGGCGCACAGCGCGTACAAAACCTCCCTCATCGTCTTCACATGGAGAAAAACTTCCATTCCGCCGTCCTTTAGAGAGCGCCGAGCCTGTTGTGCACCGCCCGCCTGACAGGAGCTGCGTCTGACCAGTTCCTCCTCCTCCACCTCCTCCTCTTCCTTCTATTTCTTCCCTGGTGTGGATTGGCGACAGCGTCTTCCGGTGCCACATTTCAAAATAATATCACAAGTTCTGATTGCTGAGACATTTCAAATTTAATCCAACTCGGGAGAAGATCCTTAAGATTCTCTTTCTTTCTTTCTTTCTTTCTTTCTTTCTTTCTTTCTTTCTTTCTTTCTTTTCCCTTCATTTGAGTATTTTGTTTTTCATTTTAATTTATATTTGTTATCGTTACGTTTACAGCAACTAAAAAAAAAAAGAATAATGTGTGTAACATGTAAACTTCATGTACTTGACTTGAATTTATTCAAATAAAGGAAAAATAAATTATGAGTTCTTCCCATCGAGGCTGCCAGCAAAGCCTGCTACTCTAAATCTGGACAATACTTTGCACTTATTTCCCCTCTGTTTTTTTTTTTTTTTTTGTTTGTTTGTTTGTTTGTTTTTTAAAGGAAGAGTAGGGGCTTGTGTTCTTCAGAGTTAGCCTACAGTATCTCATTCACTATTTGAATCTTAGCACAGATTAAATTTAAAACTTGAATTGTCTAATTGAACATGGTCTTAAAGCAAATCTGTTTAAAAAAAAAACAAACAAAAACAAACAAAAACCATTTTGTATTGTTTTATAGTCGCTTATATAGCTCACTGGTGGGTAATATCTGATTTCCTGTGTAACTTATCTGGTCCGGTCATATATGAGACTTACTTCCTCAGTCCAGAGGCTAAACACAAAAGCATGTTGACAACGGTTTCCCCTGTAATTCCCCTGAAGGGAGTAGGTGTCCAAGAAAAAAAAAAAAAAAAAAAAAAATCACACCACTTTGGAAATGCATCCCAGTGAGATCAGATTGATCTTTGGTATTATCTTCTCATGAACTGGTTAGAGCTTATCACCACAATTCAATGATATTCTGATTTTTTGGGCCATAGTTCTACTAAAATTGAGCTGCAACAACTTACACAGATGAGCCATGTTGAGCCTGGATGTCTTTGATTGATTAATTTAAAAAAAAAAATGCATCTGACTACAAAGTAAAATATGACACATTAATACAAATTTCACTGTAAAGCAGTGTTAGTACTTTAATTAACAAGTTACATTCCCTAGAAAAAAAGGGCTGTTATAGTGCCACAGGACAAAGTCACAATGACAATGGATCTTTTCTTTTTCCTGCTGATACCTTTGCACTTGCAGTTTACACTCCTCAGTTCATGCAGCCTGAAATGTGCACATGGTTTACCACTAGAGATGGTTACTTCCCTGTCAAGGAGTACATGACCTCCAGTCCCAAATATGTATTAATACTGTTGGTAGGTTGAAATACCGGTGAGTAGGTAAATAAATATTTCCGGGAAGAGGCTGCCCAGTGGCTCACCTGGTAGAATGTGTGCCACTTATGAAGGCTGTGCTCTTACTGCAGTGTCCCAGGTCACCGCCCTGTCTCTCTACTCTGTCTCACCTGTCTCTCTCTCTCTACTATCACTATTGAATAAAGCAAAAATGCATAACAACAACAACAATAATGATGATGATGACGATGATAACATAAAATACAAAATTCTGAGATGACTGCAAAGAGATGATGGACAGAGGGGATGAATGAACTTCAGCTAAAAGACTTCAGCTTGGCCCAGGGCGTCGTGCCGCGCACCTCCAGGGGGGGGTCATTACAGAAGATATGGTTGCACAGGTCGTCCAGAGGGGCCTCAGCGTCTGTAACGGCAAACTGGGCAGCATCTTCAACCTCCTTCCTCAGTTCCGCATCAATGTGCTACATAGACAGAAACAGACATACAAAATATGCCTTCAATCTTAATATCAATGTTTTAAAATGGTCCTTTTATGAGTTAATACAGAATAATCCTTTAATAGGCACATTTGGCTCCAGCTGTATCCCTTTCTGCCATCTGGGGCCAAACCGATTCAAGGTTTCTGTATCTCGTTACTCTTACCTTTAACCCATACATTTTCCTTCCCATTCCCAGGGATAATTGGATTAGTAAGGTTTAAAAATCTGATTTTAAAAATATTCAGGGGTGCCCCGGTAGCTCCCCTGGTAGAGCACGTACCACTTGTTAAAGCTGAGTCCTGACTGCAGCGTCCTGGGTTCAAATTCGACCCCAGACCTTTCGCTGCATGTCATCCCCTCTCTCTCCCCTGTCTTTCCTACCTCTCTCTACTGTGGCTGTCAAATAAAAAAAAAGCAGAATTCCTGAAAAATAATAACAAAATATATACGGTGGCCTACCTTGAACTCCTCCAAATTGGCCAGGTTGTTGCTGAGCATCCGGTCCTTGAGCGTGGCGACAGGGTCACTGTTACGCTGAATCCGCTCAATTTCCTCACGTCTGCTCGAGCTGAGGTGGGACACACAGGGACAAGGATGCACTGATACCGCAACAGCAGCTGGTATCAGTTCTGTGTGCTAAAATTTCATTATGCCTATTGGGCAATCCATGCTACCAGGACTGGATTACATTCACTTAACAATATTATGAAAAAGAACATTATTAAAGGGTCACGATGAGAAAAAAGATTGATATAATCCCCTTTACTGCATTAGAAAGGTCGACCATCAGATCATCAGTCCATCACAGGGCTAATAAAGATCAGACAATCATAACTACGGGTAATTTAAGCCAAGATCAGACTTCATGATATTTCTGACCAATCAGTATGTGGCTTCTTTGACTATTTAGTGCATCTACAGGTGATCTTGGATGAGCGGCGAAGAAACCGGCAGTATGAGGAGTTGTCAGAGAGTTAGATGCAGTTTTTATACATTTTGCAGATTTTTTTTTTTTTTTTATAAAAACAAGGAATTAAACTGATTAACATATCAATTACAAAGACGTATGGAAATTATAGGAGAAAGAAAAGGTAAAATTTCAAGGCGTGGGCATCCACCTCATTGCAGGGGCACCCATGAAGTGTCCTTGGTAAAGGCAGGTCAGAAGCTCCAGAATGATGGGACCCTGAAAACAAGTGGAGTCAAAAGAGGAAGAAAAATTAGAGTGGAAAAAATAATGATGAAAAAAACACTCATGGCTCACTGCAGTTCAGGGTTTTAGCTCACCTTCCCTGATCGGCAGTAATCAGCCGCAAACCTGGTGGCCTCCCTGACACACAGGACGTCCATCCCGTCCACCTGGACACAAGACCACGCCCCCACATTACTAAATGAGTGAATGAGGATTCATGAGAATGAATGAATAATTTTTTCTTTTCATGTCATACCATCCACACGGCCCACCTTCCGTGGGATTACATGACACACAGTTATGGCAACACAGAACAGGCCATTTAGCATGTGGAATATTATAACCATTTAAACAACATAAATTCTCCTAGTGACCATGCTTTATCCATGCTTTATTTATTTAGTTTATTCAATATCTATGCATTATTTATTTGTCTAAGTATTCTGCACAGTTTTTCAATTATTTCTCCACTGAAAAATAATCAAGATCTTTCCTATTAATCTTATTAAACAAACAGCTCTTTAAATTATGTTGCAAAGGACAGAATAAAACAAAATGCATTTCAGTTTCAGTTTCATTTAACCCATGTAAATCGCAAAACCCACCCATTTCATCAATACCAAATTAACATCCAGTCTCCACATGTCGAGGCTATATTTCAGATGTGGGCACATTGTGGGCAGATTGAATTTCACATCATTTTTGTTCCTGAACTTATTTTTAATCGAGCCTCCTATAATGGCTAGGGATGGAGCAAATCAAGTAAGTGTAAATGAAACTAAATGTAACGGTTATAGACATGAAACTTGACATCAGTGCTCACTGGAATGGCAAAAAGTGGAAGCACAACAACTCCCGTCAAGTCATTTAGGAATACAGACAGATATTGAACAGATATTGAACAGATAGAAATTTGTGGTGGAGACATGCAGCATTTAGACCAAATTAATTATCGCTTTAAATAAATGTATCAATAAATCATCTGCATACACCTCTTCTATGAGCAACACCAATATGCACATACATAAATGAAGTTGTGTTCTATTCATACATTATATATGCATATTGTGTTGTGTATCATAGTTTTCAATAATGTAGCTTACTGTCAGACTGTTTTTTTGTTTGTTTGTTTGTTTTGTTTTTTGTTTTTAATTTAATGTAATGCTTTGCGTTTTTTTTATGCTGGACCTCAAAAATAGCCCGACACCCAGGTCTACAGCTAATGGGGTCCTATTAATGAGCAATTAACAATTAACATATACTATAGGAGTTTAAAATATCAGCCAAGATGTGAGGATTCATAGTTGAAGTTCAGTTGCTGTATTTATCAGAGGTACTCTGTGAAGAATTGCTGAGGGTTGATGGAAGTGAGGACCCTTTAAACTCAACAAAAATTGTGAAATAAGCTCGTAATTGATCAGTGAGTCAGTCTGACCATGAGAACCATCCAAATATTTGCTTGTCCGCGTTTGAGTTGAGTCTAAAGGGTTCTCACTGCAATCAACCCTGAACAATTTTGTACCTTTATGGAATAAATAAAGCAGGCAAACTTGGTGCAGAATAATTTTGAAGACAGCAGGATGATGCTTCATACATATGGAGGAGAAAAGCAGCTCACCTTTGTTTGCTCAACCTGACTTTGGCTGCTGAACAGTACACCACGGTGCCATGGCAACCATGCTGACACAAAACATAACCCAAGAGTCCAACAACTGGCTGGGTACAAAAAAATCAGGAAAAGAAATGAGAAAGAGCGATACCCTGAGACCGGGGATGAAGTCTCCTCTCTTGTAGAAGTCTGTGCTGGCTGCCGCTCGCTTTGCCTCCGTGCCTTTGCCGTACTTGTTGTTCTCACAGATGAAGATGACAGGCAACTTCCAAAGAGCTGCCATGTTGAAGGTCTCAAAGACCTGACCCTGTGAAACATCAATGTGGTCAGATTTCCTTTTTTGAAAACAGAAAAAAAAGATTATCTTTAAAAATGAATTCAAAGAATTTCACTCATAAATACATAATGTAGATTTAACGTTTAAGTCAGTCGGTCAGTTACATAAATAACCAGGGCTATGGTTGTGTCTACAGTTTACCTGGTTGGCTGCACCGTCACCATAAAGACACACACACAGCTCGTTCTTGTCCTGGTACTTGCAGGCCAGAGCCACACCAGCACCCAGAGGGACCTGATAGCATTCAGAGACAGCTGAGGTTACATCTGGAGCACAGCCTCCAGATAACAATAAACATTAATAATTCATCTTTGGTGTGAGAGACTTATGGCACAAGAATTGCAAAATCTTCCTTTACTATATATTACAAAATGATAGTTCCAAATATCTACAGATTAACCCAGAAAACAGTCAAAGGTAACCTCAGTATGTTAGTAAGTTTTTGCCTTGAGTCAGCAAAGTCACAGCTGCCCTCACCTGAGCGGGGCAGATTCACAGCTGACCATGTTACAGATGTTTGAAAACTATTCCAGGAGGCACTTTAGCTGCCTCTAATCAGAATGATGTATTAAACATAACCAGCTATGCTGATGTGATAATGAATGCAGCAATTAGCAAATTCAATCAAATCAAATGCCATTTAAAAGACGTCAGTAGTTACTGCAATTTGAAGAAAACAAGTTTTCCACTTAAATATGCAAATTTACGAAGCAGGGGTGCTAATCAGATAATTATCTCTAATCTAATCAGACAATCAGCTCTGAACGGGGAACCTATGGTGTTTGTCTAATTATGAAGTTTCTGTTCTTGAGTGACTGTGTTAACATGAATTTGTCCACACACACCAACTTACACAGCCTGATAATGTGTAATAAATCCTACTTACTTTAGTTGTTTTAACTGTTGCACTTTGTGACTTTCAGATGAAAAACAAGATTAATCATTCGAGCAAAACAGAGACAATTTCCAGTGAGTATCCTACTGACTGATTTGTCTTCATAATAATTTCAGAAAAAAGTAACAAAGTGTTGTTTTAGCTGCTTCAGTGTCAGTGTGATGATTCCAAGTTTGCATTAGATATGTTATTTTGCTGTGATCAGTGTCATAATGTGAAAAAATAAGGAGCAAGACACTGAACATTCCCTACTGTTAGTAACCCCGGTGTGTCCCTATGTGGAGACCAAGAGAACGCCTGCTGCACTGCCCCCTAGGGGTTGAAACTTTCAGGCATGTTGCACCTGTGGCCACACCCAGCCAACTTTAGTGTTTGAGTTATTGAACTTTGGAGTGTTGTACAGTTATCTGGGTGTTATATGAGTCCACATGGTGGTGAAATATCCTCATTAGTTGCTCTGTGCTCCACTGGGCTGCTAATCCAGAATATTGTATTTCTATTTCTCCATTTACTTCCACAGCACAGCAGGATCCTAAATAACACTCGCTGTGCATAAACAAATGTGTACAAGGCGGATTATGCCAATATTAAGAACAACAAGTCCTGGTACCCATTTTTTTGTGGGAATTTAATGGCTCTTCTCTTGTTATTTTCCAATTTGAACTGGAAAGTAGATCCGGCAGATGGTGTCTACAGGAGACTTCTGCACAGTAACCTTGCGCCAGGAGGAAACAACCAGATAGTACATTCACAAATAATTGTAAATACATTAAAAAAAATGGGTAGTGGGATATGTTATTTTATATTGATGTAATCCGCTTTGTTTTTCATACATTTATGGTGCTCAGTGTTATTTTGGGGCTGGTTTTGCTGCACTATGGAAGTGGATGGGAAATGGAAATCCAGTATTCTGGATTAGCAGCCCAGTGGAGCACCATTGAGGATATTTGTGGACTGGATATAATGCCTATACAACACTCAGCCAAATCAGCCAAGTAAATTTTGCTTTAAAACAAAATGTTAAGAATCTCCAGTGAAGCACCTGAGCTCCAACAATCCCGTTTCCCCCGTAGAAGTGTTTGGTGTACATGTGCATGGAGCCTCCCTTGCCCTTTGCTATACCTCCTCTCCGGCCTGGAGATAAGAGGGATGAAAGATGAAAAGAAGAAGAATAATTTAATACTAAACATCATCTCAGCATTGAATGTGATGTCTCTGCAGGGCCAACTCACCGGTGAGCTCGGCCATGATTTCTTTCACAGTCCCGCCCCTGGTGTAGGTGAAGCCGTGGGCACGGTAGGCGGTGATCAGGTGGTCGGTCAAGTTAACTGCTGCTTCAGTACCAACTACACAAGCTTCCTATGAGGAGAAATCTGATTAATGTGTGTACGGCATGTAGAACTGTGTCATAACAGCATTTGGCATTTCCTTCCAGCAGACTGTAAATCTCTTCGAAGATGACTTGCTACACAAATGGCCTATTCATTAATAATTTAAAGATGCATTATGCAAAATTTAAGGCTGATTGAAATGCAGACCATTTAGACTCCACTGACCAAAAATGATAAGCATGTCATTAATCAGTGAGTCAGTCTGATGATGAGAACCTTGTGGACTCCATCATCAAATTTCATGGGTAATTTCATGCTTCACCTTAAAGGCTCTCATCATGAGGGCCATTTAGACTAGAGTGCTTTGCTCATTCCTTGTGTTTTGTCAGCTGAGTCAAAGGGGTCCTCACGTCTGTGCAGTTTTAAATAGTGCACCTTCAAAACAATCTGCTGCATCTTTCAGTAAAAAAAAAAAAAAAAAAAAAAAAAAAAAAAAATCTGTTATTCACTGTTTTTATAAAATATAACTCTAAGTAGTATTTCATTGTAGGTCTTACTTTTAAGCAAGAGTCTTTGCTAATGCTGCCATTTTAAGTGGAAAAACAAACCAACTGCTCATGTTGGAATGAAAGTCTTTACACATCAGAACTGCAGGCAGGCCTTTTAGAGAACAGAGAGGGCACTCAACCTGGCCAGAGCACAAGTGGCAGCCACCTCTGACGAGTTTCTGGTCATAGAGCTGTTCAACCTTTGCCTCCATGCACCTGATGAGCTCCATGGTTCGGTAGAAGTGCAGGCCGTCTTCACGAGTCAGAACCACCTGCGTGGCCGGGGCCTCGTCCAGCTGGTGGACGTCACATCTCTAAAGGAAGGGAAACTCCAACAATAGCTAGTGTGCACATACCAGTTCAATGATACTAAAATAAAAAAGAGCATATTTTTTGAAAGTTACCTTTATTTCAAAGGTGGCCTGGCGAGCGAAATCAGCATATGTGCGTGCTGACGTGACGACTGCAGCTCCCTGCAGTGGGAGAAAAGGAAGAATTAAAAGAAACAAGTAATTAACATAAGATCGTGGTTTACCAACACATATTGTCTGTTGTTGTAGCACTCCCTGTTGGTTAATTTTGAAATGCCGTCCCAGGAATTTTTTTTTTTTTTTTTTTTTACCTCAATTGAACGTGCACAAAATTTGGTTTTGTTCAGAAAACAATAAATTATAGCCAGTTTTGTGTTGGACCAGTTTTCTTTCTTTTTCTTTTTTCTTTCTTTTTTTTTTAATGGGGTCACTTAAAGGCAGAATGAGTAGGATTTATCAATCAACATTCAAAGTTGGCTGCTGGCAGCAATTTTTTGTTTCCTAGGATGGTCATGGAATGAAATGATGATTTTACAAACTTTATAAACTTAACTGTTGCACCACTTTTGAACAATAGGAAAGCACACAGTGCTGCACTTAAAGTGTGTAGTCCAGTTTTTGTTTTAGAAAAAAAAACATGAATTTTGGAGAACATGGCAGCTGACAGTGTGATCATAGAACAACCTACAGGATCACATTTATCAAAGTCTTTTGATTTGTAGCATGTAGCTTGCCAAACAATTATTATTATTATTCATTCATTCATTCATTCATCTTCTAAACCGCTTATCCTCACTAGGGTCGCGGGGGGTGCTGGAGCCTATCCCAGCGCTCATAGGGCGAAGGCTATTATTATTATTATTTTTAATAATTTCATTAGGTGTTACTGTAGAAACAATAGGACAGTGAACATTTGAAAGCTCTTAGTTTTGATAAAAGATACAAAATAGGACCTAAGTATAGGACGTCTTTGAGTTAATAAGTAGGTTACTTACATTTCTCCAAGAGCATGTCCTCAGTAAATTCAAGAATTTGGTCAGCATCTTGCTCTGCACGGCTCCTCAGTCTGTTCCTGAGCGAGTGACTTGGAAGAACCTGTGGTTAAGTTACTTGACACACGGCATGTCAGAACCTAACTTGAGGCAAAATGACATGCGAGTCTTATTTGCCAACAGACTTACAGCCAGAGGATAATGATGAAGATCATGATGGAGTCTGCCAAGTTATTGATGAGGCAGGACAGCAAGAGTTGTGCACAGTGGCATTGTAAGTGCAAAAAGACACATGCCAGTACAAACTGTTAACTAATATGACTACTATACTACCACCACTCATGTTGTAAAATATATTATACGATAGATAAAAAGTGCAGAAAAAGAAAAAAAGATGTGAAGGGTATAGGGCTTGGAATTGGTGACACAGTGCTGTATAGATTCAGAATTCATTAAAACAAGATCTGATTTGTAAAAAAAATAAACTCAGCAGTCAGCTATTAGAAAAACAAGTTGGAAATTAAAGGATTCCAGAGCTCCTGTCTCTCCAATCTGAAATACCTGTGCATCAGAGTTATGAGGGCGTGTCTTCCCCCTCGTCCCTCTCATGTTTATAAGCCAGCACATCACCAACAGCATCAGGTGTGTGTTTCTGCTCTGTTCTCCATTAACAAATTATGAACAACCACTCAAACTTAAAAACAACCAGTTTCGACCCTCCGTCTCCAGTGGCTGTCAAACCGGTACGGTGTATGTCGGTAGTACGACATCCTGTCTGCCCCACCAGGAGCTCTGTCAGGATATACCTGGGGGTTTTTACTGCCCACAGGTGTATACACTTCTCCACTGTTTGAGGAGCACTCACTGGCATTTGCATAATAGCTGACAATTGAGGCTTTGCATGCATTTAGCCATTCTTCAAGTTTGACTTTACTATGGCCTTACTCCAGTGTATTACTATAACATTCAAATGCAATACACTTTTTCCCATTGTATTACCATGTAATTACACTCATACATGTTGTACCAACTTAGGTGTATGTATAGGATCAGCGGTGCTGTGATAGGGTCCAAACATTTGAAGATTTGGCACTTTTTGCTTTTTTTGTTCCATACAGACATACAGTTTGTAGACCCATTTTTTTTATTATTTGAATAATTTTTCTGTATGAAGTGATACTTAATTTGAAGAGAAGAAAGCGCCAGTGTTTTCAACCACAACTGTACATCTCTCCTAATTTTGAAATACATCCTTCTCTTCTTCAGTTTGCTGAAGTTACCTGCACTGGTTGTTAGAGAGAGTTGGAAAGGTATGAACATGAAAATGATGCACTGTTGCACTTACAGACCAATAACTGTGCTCTGGTGAAGTATGCCTGTGTTTTATGCACTGATTCTGTATTCCTACTAAGATAATGGCTATTTGTAGACAGTTTTCCCAAATGGTGTACAAAAAAAAACAAACAAACAAAACACCAGCATCCATCCATCTGTCTTGTTTATCCTAGTCATGGGTTGCGAGGGGGCTGGAGGGCAGGGAGACACCAGTCGCCTGTCTACAGTAAAGACAAACATGAACACGCACACAGAACACTTTCCCATGTTTTTATTGCAAGGGTACACACATATACACCCGCTGTTTCCAAAGTTGCATTTCCCTGCATACTCTGGCATCTGCTATGTAACAGTTTACAACCACAAACGCTCTCATAGTGTTTGTCAATTCAGTAAGAACAGTACTGTACACTGACAATGAGATTGTTTGCTGACTTATTTCATTAAACGCTTGTCATATTACTGAGGAAAGACCTTCTTTCTCTTTCTGCTAACCTGTAAGACATTGCAGCCATTGCCATACTTTCTCAAACAACTGGTATGAAAACTGGCAAGCTAATGTGTAAGCTTGCTTCATGCAGTAAGTGCTAATTTGAACCATGTTTTTTTTTTTTAACGGATATGCCACTGCAGAAATGTTTTGCCACAACGTGGTCACAGAAATACAGCATAAGATGCAAGATGTCCCCTTATATCCCTTATGGATTCAGTCTTACCACTGTGTATATTTATGACATATTGTTCTTAGCCATTAAAAAAAGTTTTGAGACTTTGTACTTTCTAGATAAGCTGAGATCAAAAGGATAACAGATATAATGAAATAATCCACCACGGTCAGGAATGGTGAATTGAATGGCAGAAAGTTGAATGAAAGTCCCAACATGAGGTGAGTGAGCAAAAAATATCCTAAGGTAAAAAAAAAAAAAGGGCACAAGTAAAGAGTTGTGAGGGAGTGGTGTGGCAAGATTTGTCACAAACTGATGTCTCTGTGACAAATCATGGCACAAAAAACAGCAAAAATTGCACTTGTGATGCTATTAAAAGGAGAATACTGGTGTTATTTGGAGTGGTGGCCCATTTACCACTGTCTGCAGATTCCCTTTGCCCTAACCATTCTGCTGTGATGGAATATCTAGCACCAGAAACTTTCATAGTAGTACGTATGTAGGAGTTGTTTTACATACAGTACAATTAAAATGGCTGCATTTGGCTTCATCTCAAGGTAGTAAAGTGAGGCCTGATATTTCAGCTGTGTGCAGACACCATCAGGAAAAATGTAAAGCAGAGGAGTGACCTATATAATTGGCAAAAATCTTCAAAGACACGAGGATTTTCCTTCGTTAACCATTTTCTTGTCCGTCTTTGATACTTTCATTCTGAAAACATGTTTGTGAATTTGGCCCCTACTGTTAAGATGATAATGATAATAAATTATAAAGTATTTAATAACTCTGATGGTTCAAAAATAGCATAGTTTGCTCTGGGTGTGAGGCACGAGGTCGAGGGGATGATATGTGAACCAGAAGAGAGTGACATACATGTATTACTGTTGGAGACTCCTGTGTGGGGGCGACTAAGAAGGGATGAACAAACTTTAGCTAACAGACTTCAGCTTGGTCCAAGGGTTCGTGCCGCGCACCTCCAGGGGGGGCTCGTTGGAGAAGATGTGGTTGCACAGGTCGTCCAGAGGGGGTTCAGGGTCTGTCGTGGCAAACTGTGCAGCGTCTTCGATTTCTTTCCTCACCTCCACATCAATTTCCTACACACACGGGACACAGGTAAGGGAAGATCAAAGAGAGTTGGTTAGAAAAAAATCAAGAAAAGTTATGGATGAAGCAATACATTCAGCTAAAAATTTTGTTTTAATGCATAATACTGAGTTTACAGTTAGATGTCACATTTTGATTACAATCTTTAAGAAGACAATTATGACTGAAAAAAAAAAAATCCTTGCCATTTCTAAGGTTGAAAAAACATCACACAAACCATAAACAGGGTGAGCACTGATTCCTTTAAGTAACAATTTAAACTCTGATCAAATTCTTTAATACCAGTTCAAGTTAAATTTAAGATCAATTTCATTCCCAAATAAGCCTGAAGTTAAGTATACACTGGCACAACCAAGGACATTTTTCACTACAAAAGTAATTTAAATGGAGACAGCTACATTTTTAAGACTTTGGAAACTACAATGACATAATGATATACACAAGGGACTGCAGTTTTACAGGGTGCAGCACTTGGCTCTAAGGCTAGGCTGGCAAACAATCTTTGTTTTGTCAGTGGCAAAATGAAAACTAGTGGTAAATTAAGATGGGCTCACAGGAAGTGTGATGACCTGAAAGCTAAAACTTGGCAGCCTTAACAACATCTGGTGTTCAAACAATGCAAACTTAGATCTGAGACTGCAGAGGTCCATCATGTATATTATCATAATTTTGTATCACAAACTTGCTTATAACAGAATTTTGAAATTGGGGATATCGTCAGGAATACTTCTAGCTACAGCACCATCACAACATGCCATCAGGGCCCTGACAATGATTTCAAACAGCCACCAATTTCCACCACAAGGCAACTGCGGTAGCTACAAATTAATAAATCATTTTAGTTATGAGAATGGTGTGTAATTTTATATCATCTAGCAGCATGTAGATTCCACAATAAAATGTGACGAGCACACAAACTTGGACAAGTACATATGGGTGGTTAATGAAACGCCACTTGTGATGCATGAATAAAGTTGTGGCATTCAGTCCAGTTAGTTGACACTTTAAATTTGTAGCTATTAACTGTGACACGCAACATATGAGCCTGGAATGAAAGTTCACTGCCGACAGGGAGTTGCTTTCTGAGCAAACTCGACAGCATTTAGACAAGGAACAACTTAGGACATTTCTCTGGGATTTGTGTAATTATTATTTATTTATTTTTTTTTACTGCTTTGCCACAAAACTCTCCATTTCTCACTGTGCCCAGTGTGTGTGCATGGATGTGTCAAAGTGTCCGTACGGGTGTGCACAACTCATGTCAAGTTTGTTGTTTGATAAATTCCAGTGTTTGTGTGGAAAGTGCTGTGCCCATCATGTCTGTGTGTGCAGTGTTTATACATGAGGTCTGGCACATATGGGTTGTCAAGTCAGTACACAAGCTGCAAATTAACTGCATTACAAAAAGGTAGCAAGAACGAGGACACAAGCCCAAATAACACTAGTTTTAAACTAGGAAAAAGATGACTGAACATGCTTTCTGTTTACGTTTGGGAAGAGGCCGTGGTATAAACTGAACAAAATGCCTGAAGATATCTCTTAAATGACTGACCTTCATGTTGATTACTCTCATTCCCAGCATCCAATAACTTAATTTTTATCTAGAATTTATCTAGAGTTTTACTTTTACTTTTGTTTTTTTATGGTGGCCTTGTAACTTGTTGAGAGGAAACAATGCAATAAATGTATGATTTATGGGCTTCTCCTTTGGGAACAAAGAGAAAAAAAACTCTTTTCAAATTCACGTTTTTCAGTATGCACAAAATAAATCATATCAACATCGGTAAATATCTGTTATCGGCCATAACAGTGATGTTAATATCAGTTATTGTGTTGGCCAATCATTTTACATCGTCCATCCCTAATTTTTATAAATGATCTAGATTTTCATGGATTACAATTAAACCTGACATTAAAATGTTGTCTCCACTAGCAGACACTTAGACCTGGCATGTTGTTTCAAGGGTAATATAATGTCACTGCAGTAACATTATTTTAGTGTCAAAATTTGTTACTGCAAAAACATATGACCTACCTTGAGCTCCTCCACACTGGCCATGTTGTTGCTGAGCATCCGGTCCTTCAGCATGGAGATGGGGTCGCTCTTACTGCGGACCTCCTGGATTTCCTCACGTGTGCGGTAGCTGGGATGGGAGAGACAGGGGCATTGCAGGGTAGTGGCAGGGATGCACTAACACCACCATACTAAGATGACACCAACTCAAAGTTAAAGTTTTAGGCAATGGAGATGGTCCAGTACTTCAATTCTGTTGCGTACTGAGGTTACAAAGATATAATACAATCCCTTTACCCCATTAAAGAGACACAAAATCTTTCTGCGTATGGACTAGCAGAAAATCTGACCGCTTTGCTGTGATTCCCCTGGATGTCAGGCGGTTTTTAGTAGTGGGGGAAATCCTACAATACCAATGTAAGCCGTGTGTGTCTAGGCTGTGGTCAGGACATTGCAGGGCCACTACAGCGGGTGGGAGAGAGCATGAGGACTACTGTGGGACCCAGCAGGGGTGAGGGGCGGCAGCGCAGTGCAGATAACATTTGTAGGTCAGCAAAAGTAACTGAAACTGTAGCTCGATAAAAAATTAAATAGAACAAATAAAAATAAAATAAAAACAGAAGTAATAACGATGGATACACCAATTGCAAAGAATACAGAAATTATAATTATACGGTAGATCAAAAAAGTGAGCATTCACCTGACACCTGGATCACTCATACTGTGTCCATGGTAACGGTAGGTCTGAAGCTCCATGAGGATCGGACCCTGATTGCACATGCAGAAACAGACACGATCAACAAAGAAATGCCAACAAACAAAAAGCCACGTTTACTGCCAGATACAATATCAAAAATTTGGCTCACCTTCCCTGATCGGCAGTGATCAGCTGCAAACCTGGTGGCCTCCCTGACACACAGGACGTCCATCCCGTCCACCTGGACAAAAGACCACGTCCCCATTTTATTAGATAAATGTGCCTCTTGTCCAGCAAAGAAACGGGTGCGAATTTATCTAAATTTGTTCATATTAATGAAATAAAATTTAACATCCATTGCAAGCTGGACTGGTGTTCAGTTAGAAGGACAACAATCGCTAGCAATACTTTTGGCAATTTTAAACAAAGAGACATCTATAGTGATGGACAAGGAAAAGAGAGGAATTACAGTTCTATGTCAGTCCACTCTTTAACGCCCTGCCTCACACTATCCTACCTTATTCTGACTACCTTAAAGAGCTTGTGTGCTCAGTTAATCTACCTTGTTCAGTCTCACACAGGCTCCTACACTCTACTGGAGTCTTTGGGTAACCTCTCTGAGATGAAATTCTTCTCAACAAGTTGCCATTGGAAGCCAGGGAGTTCCTGTTTTGACTGTCGGAGTGGATCGCATCGGGCTCACACTGCCTCCACCGATCACACCCCCACCAGTCAGCTGCCATTTTAAACCAACGCATCATCCACAGAACGCTGTGCATATCAAACATGAGGAGGTTACTGGATTTGGTGCAGCCAGGCGACCGATTCATCACCATCAACTTGAAGGATGTGTACTTTCATGCCAGGGTGGCGCTGAAACACAGAAAATTATGTGTTTCAGCGAGTAGCGTACGACTGTTTGGCTATTCCCTGGTGCCCCACACTTTCAGCAAAGGTGTGGATACAGTGCTCCACGTGGTGCACCACCAGGACATACAGGTCTTCTTTTATCTGGACGACCTCGTTGGTTCACACAGACCTTGTCAACTGGAAGAAGAGCACTTCACAGCCACGGCAGCTGGGAGTTGTGCTGAATTCAGCAAAGCTAAACGCAACCCTGAACAATTCCCCATTTTTAGGAAGCCTTATCTCAGTAGGCAGGAGCAACAGGCACAAGGCCCATGCCAGGCCAACCCCTCCAGGACTGGCTCCTGAGTAGGGCTTGGTAATGAACTTAGATGCTTTTATGGCACCGATGGAATTATTTAAATACTACTGAATATCAAAAGATGCCATGGTATCAAGATTTGGTATCCAATGTCATTCGGTACCAATTTCAAACAATGAGTTCTGACTCTCACGTGTTTTACTGTTTGTTGACACTGAATGTATTGTACTGGAGGCCATGCCCACCACCAACCTCCCTGCTCTGAATTTCACCCGTTCACATGTGGTCACCCAACAGAGAGCTACTACCCTAAGGGTCCTATCTTGCGTCAGAGTCCCTAAACCAGTTAGTTGGGGATTTAGCATTGCGTAAGAGGCGTTCCCCCGCAAAAGTTGCTATCTTGCACACCTGCGCTATCCGTTACATTATGCATAGGCATGGTTTGGGCGTTACGCCATTTAAATCAATGAGTGTGCCAGGTGTCATTGCCTTTAAGAGTAGGCTGCGCTATCCCAAATCCGCAAATCGAAAGCAGTGATGGAGAGAGGAAGGTCGTGATTTAGTACTATCTCTGCCATTTTCTCAGGGGATCAACTGAGGCTAAAGCAAGGTGGCTTTTTATAGGCGAGTTAATTGGGGAGGTGGAGTCGCATGTGCATGTCCACGTGTGTCCAAGTGGACGTGCATTGAAGCCACCTGGGCGCGCTCTTGTAAAAGCCCAAATGGGATAGTGGGTGGTTTTGAGGACCCGCTATACGCTTTCCCTAATGTGTGTGGTCAAGATAACAATTGTAGAGAAAGCGCATAAACACGCCCACGGGCACACCTCCAGGCACAAATAACGGAGTCGGCATAATGTATAGCGGGTAGTGTTGCCGCAAGATACCGTTTAGGGATAGTGGAAGCTGCTAAATGCGTAATTCACAGGTAGCGGGTAGTGGCGGGTAACACAGTGTGAAAGATAGAGCCCTAAGAGTCCAGTAGAGGGCTCTGTCTGTGCTCAGAGAACTAGGGTTACAATACTGTAACCGTCATTAAACGATAAGCGAAAGAGCGATACCCTGAGACCAGGGATGAAGTCTCCTCTCTTGAAGTAGTCCGTGCTGGCTGCCGCTCGCTCGACTGAGGTACCCATGCCGTACTTGTTGTTCTCACAGATGAAGATGACAGGCAACTTCCAAAGAGCGGCCATGTTGTATGTTTCAAAGATCTGACCCTGTGAAACGTATATTTGGTCACATGTTTTTGTAATGTGGAAAAAGATCACATATTTTTCAAGACTTCATTGTTTACAGTAAAATGTACAATAGATACTACATGCATGTTTTGCTGATTTATACAGACAGGTTAGAAAGGGTCTCAGTTCAATATATGAACTTCATGCACACAGTGTTATTTCCATGCCATACCTGGTTGGCTGCACCGTCACCATAAAGACAGACACACAGTTCATTCCTCTCCTGATACTTGCAGGCCAGAGCGACACCAGCACCCAGAGGGACCTGAGAGCGTTCAGAAACAGCTGAGGTTACATTTGGAGCACAACCTGTGAATACCGGGCAGTTATTGTATTAATCTTTATATGTAAAGCATTACACAAAGTGGTACTTCATGCAAATCAATTAATTAATGATAGTTACAACATTACTACTGCAGATTTCTGACTAAAAAATAAGATAAAGAGCCTTGTTTTCACGTTGTCCAACATGTATTTTTTGAGTGGGTTTCATGAGTCCAAACATCATAGAAGTTTCTTAACCTGCAGAGGAGTAAGTAATGAATTTACTACAAAAATTACCAAAAACTTTAGTGTGGATGGGGACTGTCTGGTGCTCATGTTCAATGTAGCCTAAGGCACGTTACAAAACTGAGACTGTCAACAACTTCTGGGAACTAGTTCCTTCGTTCCTCCTGGTTCCTCCCCTACAGTTTCTAACAAAATGGTACGCAATCCAGGATGTACTGGAATATACACACACTAGGCACGGTTAAATATCACCTACTTTTAGGCCCGTTACATTTCCACAGTATCCACTGTAAAATCTATAATCCCAGATCTACCACTGCCTTAAGCACTTTTAGGCACTGATAAAACCAACCTCAACAACACCAGATTGACTGAGGCTTACACTGACCCACATCATGTGAATCAATATTGTCCAATCTCATTATCACCCTACTGTAAAAGCTGAATGGGATGATCTGAAATCAGGCCAGGCAACTGAAGGCATCAAGACTCGCAGGGTAAAGGTCTGCTTGACCCCTCGAGCTTGATCCACCCTGCTAAACAATTCATGTGGATTACCTGAGCTCCAACAATCCCATTTCCTCCGTAGAAGTTTTTGGTGTACATGTGCATGGAGCCTCCCTTGCCCTTTGCGATACCTCCTCTCCGGCCTGGAAAAAAAAAAAGCACAGAAAGACAAGATAAAAGAATGCAGAGACAAAATAACTCAAGGTTAGAGCTCAGTTATTCAACATCACTGAAATGTTGAGATGTGCCATCTCACCGGTGAGCTCGGCCATGATTTCTTTCACAGTCCCGCCCCTGGTGTAG
This sequence comes from Myripristis murdjan, assembly GCF_902150065.1. Taxonomy (NCBI): domain Eukaryota; kingdom Metazoa; phylum Chordata; class Actinopteri; order Holocentriformes; family Holocentridae; genus Myripristis; species Myripristis murdjan. The sequence goes on from NC_043993.1 coordinate 27,248,028, forward strand.
GTGTAGCCGTGGGCACGGTAGGCAGTGATCAGGTGGTCTGTCAAGTTAATTCCTGCTTCAATACCAACAGCACAAGCTTCCTATGAAGATAAAGCAAACAGCTCATTTAGAGACGTACATTAGCATTCTTGTCAACTACAGCATGTTCAATACTGATGTTCAGAGAGGCTGTTACATATGTACAGTTTCATTCCCAAATACTTTAAAATTCATGGCGTAAAAGACACTGTAATCAGACCTTGTATATTTGGCATTTAAAAAAAAAAAAAAAAAAAAAAAAAAAAGTAATTGGGTTATTACATCTGTGCAAAATGACTATGCTCTCAGTAGATATCCAAAGTGAATTTTGACTTTAATTTCAAAGGAGGTTTTACTTCAGTACCATCAATCCTTCTGCAAAAGTCTCTCCATTTTAAATACTGGTAAACATAAATTATTTTTCTTGTGTTAAAATGACACCCTCTATACATTGGAATTGTATATATTAGAGGGAAAAAAATCCCTTGGTACTCAACCTGGCCATCATACAAGTGGCAAAACCCTCTAATGATCTTCTGCTTGTAGAGCTGATCGGCCTTCAGCTCCATGCGCCTCATGGTCTGCATGATGCGGTAGTACTGCAGGCCCTCCTCACGGGTCAGCACCACCTCTGTGGCCGGGGCATCGTCCAGCTTGTGGACATCACATTTCTGCAGGAGGGAGCAGGACAAATATGACTCATCTGTAATGTGCACAGTTTAGTAAATTAAATAATAATAATGAAGTTGACTTTTGGAGCTTACCTTTATTTCAAAGCTAGCCTGGGTTGTGAAGTCAGCATATGTGCGTGCTGACATGACCACCGCGGCCCCCTGCAGTGGTAAAAGGGAGGGGATTGGAGAAAAAAGGAAACAGTGAACATACAACAGTTTTCACCAAAAGCTACAACTGATGTCATGCATGGTAAACAACAGAGGCTGAAAAAAAATCACTTCTGTTGAAATTGTTCATATTCCTATCTTTTTATAATCCTTGTTCATAGTGTTTATATTGCTTACTGCTATTTATCATATGTATGCTGTATATTTCTTCTAAATTTGCACATTGACCTACCTCTCTGCACATTTTATACACCCATGCAAACGGTTTTTTCTGGGGTTTTTTTTGTTGCACATTGCTTTTTGCACACTGGGTTGTACTTAGGTTATTCTGTTGTTCTGTTGTTAGGTTATTCTTATTCTGTTATACTTAGATCTTATTCTTTATTTCTTTTTTTTTTTTTTTTTTTTTTTTTTTTTAAATTTACTTAATCTGTAATCTGTGGATACTGCTGAAGAAAATGTGAATTTCCTGCGGGATGAATAAAGTATCTACCTACCTACCTACCTACCTACCTACCTTCTGACAGGACACACCCGTGGGGAAAGACACTGACAAACAACTGATGAGCTTATTAAATTGCATCCAAAATCAGCCAACATATCACACATTATCCACTGGTATATTGACCAGATACACATGGCAGCCACGCAGACATGAGGCTGATAAATATGCATCTATATTATTTTACGCTGGACCAACGGCTCTCCGTGTTTTTTCATCATTGAGGACTGTTTACACCTTAAAACCACACAGAAGCTGTGAAAACACCTTTACAACAGTCAGTCTTCTCCATTCTCTGACCGGAACAAAGTGTAATGTAAAGTTTTATGAAATTAACCCGCTGCAGAGCCTCACACTAAAACATGAATGACGCTAACTTGTGTACAAACTGTTCTTGGGCTGTTGCGTTAGCCAAACAAGCTAAGTAGTTACCAGTCGGCCTTACTTACTGGCAAGGTCAGAAGGCCCATGTTAACTTTAATTTTGGCACCGAGTGGTTTTTGTAGAGGGGGAACGTGTTGCACTTCAAGAGCGGGTACTTACATTTCTGTGGGCGCAGGCTCTCAGGACATTAGAGATATTGGTGAGCATCTTTCCGCGGCTAACTCTGACAGCACGGCTCCCGACTTCACGGCTCCGTCCTTCTGGAGAAAGGCTGTGTCCTTCCGGGCCGCTCGCTTCTCTTCTTCTGCGTGTTGATACGCGGTCGGAGAAGCCGCTAGCGCCACCTGCTGCGCCGGAGTCTACAGGACAACGTCTTCGGGTAGCCCCTCAGTGGCTCTGTCTTACTCCAAAAGCAATTTATAGGCCTGCTATTTATGACTCATTGTTCATCTGACAAAATATATTTACACAAAAATGGACCTAGTGAAATATTGCAATAAACCAATGGTGTCCAGCGTTTTTTTGTTGTTGTCACCCTTTTGTAAAAAAAAAAAAAAAAAAAAAAAAAAAAACAAGCGAGCGATGGAAAATGTTCCTCCTCTTTAAGGAAAGCAAATCTATACAGTTTCTCATAACTTTTAGATTAGGTGTGTAAGCCTAACTGGGAGTCAAGGGATATGTTCATATAAGCCAGGATAAGCTTTAATCTGATATTGATATTGATATTGATACTGGCTTTCAAATGTGTGATATACTGAAATTGTATTTACTCGGAAAAGTGACATAGCAATAGTCAGGCTCGGGTCGGTGTGGTTGAGGACGTGATAGATCAGCTTTTAAAATAAACATCGATGTGCGTGTGACTGTATGACTCGGGGCGGGCCTACAGGACGGTGCGCGGTGCGGTCGCAGGGTAAAGCCTTTCACTGTGCGCATCCTCTACACATCATCCCAGAGGAGCTCCGTCTCTCCTCCTCCTCCTTCTCCTCCTCCACCCATCCATCCACCCAGCCATCCATCCACCTCTGGCGCACGACGGGTCATCTGGCGTCCAAAATGACCTTCAAAGTATCGAGCTGAGCGGTGCCTTTTGCCCTCAGTGGACTTGGCCGTGCAAAAGCAAAGGGGTGCGCACATCGCCGGGGGAGCGGCGGGCGGACACGGACGGACACAGGCGTCGGGCTCGGCATCGCGTCACCGCAGAGTGCTGTGGTCGGCTGTACTCTCATACATTTGCTGGACTCCGCCGCTGACAGCGACCGTATGGCGAAGACGGTGCATTCAACGCCCGGTGCGCTGACAGGTAAGCCCGCTGCAAGCATCGCAAGGCTGCGGTTGATGCTGTTTGGGCGCAGTGTTGTCTTTGTGCTGCGCTTAATGACGCAACTGCCATTTACACGGCTTTATGTGCATGATGTTGCACAATTGTTTTGTTTTTTCCCATTCGCTGCTATTGTTTTCACGGGATGCTCAGGCCCATATGATTGTCTAAAAGGCAGAAGGACAGATTCGTTTTATTAAATTCAACACAGTGACATTTGGTTATTAGTAGTGCGAATGAAAGTGAGTAAAAGAAAAACTGTACAGCCTGAGGCCTCCGGTGTTTCTGTCTGCATCCGTGGCCTGTAGCTCATGGGGTGATTAACATTTTCTGAGAGAGAGCTCAGAGTCACTCTGAAGCAAAATGCTTTTGTTGTCGTTATTGCTGATGACGCCACACACATACACACTCACACACACACACACACACACGCACAAAAAAAAACAACCTTCAAATGGGTTGAGGTACTGAGACTAAATTGGACTGAGAGGGCTGTGGCTCAGTGCCAGTGGATTACATAACTTTTTTTGCTCATCAAACCATTCTGTGATCACTTGTGCCCTGTGGACAGGGACACTGTGTGTGTGTGTGTGTGTGTGTGTGTGTGTGTGTGTGTGTGTGTGTGTGTGTGTGTGTGTGTGTGTGTGTGTGTGTGTGTGTGTGTGCAGACCACTCCCATCAGGACAGAGATGCTTCACCAGAGGAAGATGAACCTCCACCACTGAGCACTGGCTTTGACTTTGTGTTAGTCTCTCCTGTCCCCAACCTCTTCAAAGGAGCTCATGATGACTTGAGGGCAAATATCACTGAGTGTTAACCGGTGATTCCACCAGACAGCAGTGGTTAAGTTTGTGTTAGTGGACCTGGAAACAAGAGGGGAGGTTTTTGTCTCACCCCTGCTGACAGCTGAGAATAAACCGGAAAATACGCAGGTGATTGTGTCTGGAGATGCGTCATTTTCAAGGGATAGCCATGCACATGTTTGTGCCATAATTAGTATTAAATAAAGCTCTGACAAATATTGCACTAGTTGACAAAATCAATACTCAGTTCTTTGTTAGTGGAGCATTCATAATCTCTAAGGGAGCATCCTGCCTGTGCACTGCAGTGTTGGAGTTTATGTTCACAGATGTTGACTGAACAGGCTTAGAACATAGAAATAATGTAAAGTAAGTGAGTGTTTTTTTTTTTTTTAAGTGGTAATCCCTCAAAGCTTGTGGCATACTGTAGAACTTCTGTCAACATGGGTTGTTGTCCTTCATGATTTTGGTGTTTATTTGAACACATGTTTGCATCTTTGGTTCAAAACTGTTAATATTTATCTCAGAGTCAGCATTTTTTCAATTAGATGACATAGGTACTTCATGTAATTTGTACCTTCTCTGCTATATATATATATATATATATATATATATATATATATATATATATATACAGGGGCACCGCCAGGACTTTTTGTGTATACATATATATATATAAATTCCTGGCGGTGCCTGGCGATTTATATTAGTTTTTAACTATTTTTTGGGGCCCCTGTCAGGCAAGGGCCCTTGGAATTTTCCTAACTTTTCCCCCATATACCGCACCCCTGTATATATATATATATATATATGTGTGTGTGTGTGTGTGTGTGTGTGTGTGTGTGTGTGTGTGTGTGTGTACATGAAGTACCTATAAGTGGGAATTGAAGCGATGACTGAAATATAACCACTGCAGAAAACAACAAGTTAAACACATTGAAAAGTGGTTTTTGTTGTTGATTTCTGTTTTCTTAAGAAATAACTGTAAGTCTGTTGCTCATAAACATTTAGCAGCAACTTGAATTGTCTCGCTCTCGTGTCTGACATCCGTGAACGGTAAGAGAGGGAGTCAGCCCGGTCTGCCAGGTTTCAAGGCACTGTGGACGTTCAGACTGCAAAGAGAGTATTTCACCTCAGGAGAAGTGAGGCAGCAGAGTTTTTCTTGCCAGTTTAGCCTACAAAGCACAAATTGATCCAAGGGATTTGTGGAATGTAACTTTATCGTTTTTGGCTCACATGGCAGGCGAGAGGCCGTTTCCAAGTTAAATAAACAGAATATATGTTTCTCTTATTTCTTCTGTTTTCTTGTTGGGCCTATACATGGTGCATGACTGAGGGTGACTTGTATGCATATTTTCTTTAGATCAGGTTGGTAGGTTTTTGTTCATTACAGATTTTTGCACAGTGATATGTGATCTGTGTAAGTTACATGTATGAATGGCACATATTCACACACAACTAATTTTGCTGAACACTGCAACAAAATGAACCCTTTACACATCATTAACAACTGCTGTGACTGGTGATACTGATGTGAGAACAGGGGATTACTCCATCTACTCTTCTCTCTTCTGTGTTAGGTGAAGGCGCGGCACAGCCGTCACTCAGCTTACTTCCTGACAAGAGATCTCCCAGCAACGGTCACCGATCTCCAGCCCGAGTAGCATCTGCAGGAAAAACTAGTGAGTAATCCTCTCCAGCTTGTGCCTCATTGCTCACTCTTTCACACACACTCCCTCACGGTGGCTTAAACTGGACGAGAAGCACTTACTATGCAGTGATGTAGGTCATTGCATACATATCGGATCCATGTTATAGTATGCATAATATGGTATCATTTTGGTGAAAGAACGTATGAGTCAGGCCTGCTATGCCATACAGCTCCGGTTACAGCTGCAGGGCCCGTAACGGAGGCACAGCAATAGTAATAATAATAAAAAAGAGACATTCAGCTACTTCCTGTGGCTATCATACCAAGGGCAGTTCCCTCTGTTCCTCTGCATATTGCTGCAGTTTGTCCTTGGCATGAACTACTTGGCATTTTGCAACACAGTGCTTTCAACCTTGATGAAGCGCAGCCTCACGCAGAGCAGAAGACATGCAACTGGCTCCCTCTGCTGGTAGCAACGCGACACTGCAGATGAGCGCTGTGGTGCTGATGTCATGCCTCCTCAGATCAAGCTGAGTGTGCTCTCTCTCTCTCTCTCTATCTCTCTCCCTTTCTCTCTCTTTTACATTTGGTGATGTCAGCTCCATCCAGCACAGAGAAGAAGCCACAGATAAATGGGCATCCGTCCCCTTTACACATGCCAAGTAGCGTCAGTAACACCCATGCAGGTAAACCATGTAAGTCTGGCTGTAAGCTTCCATCCTCATACCGCTGCTTTTGCTGCATGCTCTCTTCTCTCTGCTGTCAGTGGCACTCCCTTTTTTTTTTTTTTTTTTAAAGCCTCTCACATCCCTCTGTATCTCTCAGATGTGGAAGGCTACATGAAGACGGATGACAGGATGCGTCTAGCCAAAGAGAGACGCGAGGAGAGGGAGAGAAGCCTGGGTAATGCGATGTCCTAGTTTTCGTTCGGGCACATTTACACGACACGAGAGGCTGACTTTTTGAACTCATCGAGGCTTTGTTTGAAGTTTAACATTCACCTGAGCTTTTTGTCCCTGCACCTTACATGTGCTGAAATCTGTAAGAGGCTTTAGCAATTTTCCTCAGGTCCTTTTTGAACTGTGCATGTCTGAAATGTTAGACATGCAAGGTGCTAGTAACCTTTATAGGCCAGCTGTAAGCTTCTGCTCCAGCTGAGAGTATTTGCAGTGCAGTCGCCATGGAAAATTGTTTCTGTTAGATATTTCCCTACAGTTGCTTAAGGAAGCGTTGCACTAGCTACTAGAGTGTTTATTTCAAGTTCACTAGTTTCCTGATAAGGTAAGCTCTGTCACTTCGGAGAATGTCACATTAGTAGACTAGGTCTCCCTGTTACTGTGTTACTGTAATGCTGCAGCAACGGGATTTACCAGTCTGGATGAGAGGGATTTGTGTCATTGTGATATCCTGAGTATAGACTGAAATTCAAAACCAAAGTGACTGTAACACACATAAGGTAATGCAATTGTGAGAGTTTGTTGAGTGTCCCGTTACAATACATTTATCTTTCTCCACATTACTAACAAACATTATCAAACCACAAATATCCTCAAAAACATTATGTACAGATTAAAATTTATTGAAAAATGGCCAAACGTCAAGTTAAATATTTGTAGTTAGACACTAGTTTATGTTCATATATCTAGTTTGAACATCATACTTCCTATAACTAAAAAAAAAAATAAAAAATTTCATTGTCCTTTCAGCGGCAAGAGAGCAGCTGATCAGGGAGAAGGAGCGGCGAGCTCGGCTGCAGTATGAACGCACGGTGGAGGAGCGTTTCAGACGGCTGGAGGAGCAGAGGCAGAAGGAGGAGCTCCGCAGAGCCGCTGTGGAGGAGAAGAGGAGGCAGCAGCTGGAGGAGGAGAGAGTCAGTTCAGTTTCCCATGTTGTAGTTAGAATCAAGAATTACTTTAGAGATTTAGAGACATGCACACAGGCTGGCTCTGTCTAATTTGTGTGCATCTGGAGCTGAACCTGTTGTACCTAAAAATACCAAAAGTAGTTTTCTAAAAGGTCATACAATACTGAACAGAGAAGTTTAAATTGAATTACAAACTCTCAGTAAACACAACCAGCAGTGAGGTGACAGCATCTCAGATGAAACAAGAATCGATATTTTGATAACAAGTCATTGCCAAAATTTTGAAATCGATACTAATACTAGTGTTTTTAGCATTGGTGTCAACACAGCTTTGTAACTCAGTGTTGTTATTCTAATGTAGCCTCACCCTGTTTGTTTAAATAGTGAAACACTTAAAGTGTCAGTCATGCGTACAAGTCTGTCAATCAAAATGAGCACATATCATCACACCACTGTATTTGTTGCTACAGCAGAACTTTTCATACAGCTCCTCTGATTTGAAAGTAGTATTTGGTTTAGGTGCTTTGTTTTCACATGAAGGCTACAGGTTTCACTTGCAACTCAGTGTTTTTATCCTAATGTAGCCAATAAATATTTCAAATACATCAGGTTTCTTTTTACTCATTAATGCTTAAACAAATTTTTTTCGATAAAGGAGTGTGACTGACATTGCTGTTTTTGTCATGGTTTCAATAATTTCATTACAGTGCATCCAGCAGTCCCAGCGGGCTTCAGTAAAAGGGAATGGCAGTGATTTAAACATTGTGTTGTGTCGTGTTGTGCAGGAGCGCCTGGAGGCCCTGATGAAACGCTCTCTGGAGCGCAGCCTTCAGCTGGAGCAGAGGACCAAACGCTGGAGCAGAGGCTGCACGGCCGGAGCAGGCAAGAGCACATTTTGTTGATGTAAACAGAGAGGAGGTGCAGGCAAATGTGAATGATGAAGTGCACGGATGGAGACATGATGTGTGTGACACGTGGGTGATGAGAAACTGGGCAGCAGCAGCAGGATATGTAACAAGAGTTGTTTTTTTCCTCTTCAGAAGGATTGCATTTTGCTATGTTGCTGTTTGATGCCAGCAGAAAAACAGTGAGTGTGGGTGCATGTGTGTGGATGTGTATGGTAGGTGTGGGTTTCTGTGTGTGCGTGTGTGTTTGTGTGTGTGTGTGTGTGTGTGTGTGTGTGTGTGTGTTTGTGTGCGTGTGTCTTAAGAGAGCCTTTCTCTTGGCCTGTTCATTGCCTACAGCCTGGCTGCTGAGGTATGCATGGGCACAGATAAGTGCCTTTTCTTGAGAAGGGATGCAGTTACATATCCACACAAGTATGTAGTGATGTAAACCCTCAGACCAGATATGAACTCAATCCTCAACAAAATCAATCATCAATCATCATCGTAAGGCAAAAAAAACAAGTATATTATCAAAGCTTCTGTTATTGAAACTGCAAAGATGATGATTGTTCAGACTGGCAAAAACATATTTAGCAGTGAGATGGGACAATGAGAGCCATGTTAACTCAACCATTAAATTAGGGGCACATTTCATGTTTCTAACTGTCCTCTCTTTAACCAGTTCTTATCTTAACCCTCCTACTACCTGTGGGGGCAGTTTGACCCAATTCAATGTTTAAAGTCTCTAAATACATAATTCACAATGTTTTTGTTTGTATCATGTTTAATTACTTTTCCAAACGTGTGACCAAACATAAAATTAACATGATGATTTGTTTTCAGTGTCCTGGACGTATTTTGTACCCATCGGTGTTTCTTTGGGGCTGGTTTGACCTCTGGATGTTTTACCTGTATAAAACATATTAGAAATACCAGTGTTTTTGCTTTAGTTGTTCTGAATGACACTGAGGAACTATAACATGCCATTTGTAATCATAAAAAAACTCTGCTTTAGGGCCCTCAGCTAACATAACCACACCTGTAGCAGCGCCAGAGCCACTGAGAGTTAATCTGACATTTAGGAGGGAAAACCTGGGTAACAATTTTTATTATAATCATTTTCTGGAGGTTTACATTACTGAGGTCAAAATGACTCTGACTGATATAAGATGTTTGAGACATGACGGTAACAGGAGGGTTAAAAATAACATCAAGGGACGGTTTACATCAGTACATCGGTGCTGGTATGTGAACTCCATCCCTGAGCCGACACACTTGGATGAGAAATCCCCAGGTAAACTGTATATAACGCTCTGCTCTGTCTGCTCTGCTCTGCTCTGCTCCGCCCGCTGCCTATAGGTGACAGTGAGAATGCCCCACTCCCTTTCTCTGCTGCCTCCGCCTTTTCCCATGGCATTGCCTCCCCCCTTCCTGCTGCCAGCGAATCTGGTAAAGTGAAGTGCCCCCCCCCCCCCCCCCCCCCCGATATGTTGCGTCCCAATATCTCCCCTCTTGTTCATCCCACAGTTACCATCGGTGTGTGTTCGTTTGTCTTTGGCTGGGCTGATATTTCAGCTCCAACCAAAGACAAATGTGTGTTCACCATATTGCATGCAGATTGAATGAAACAAGTTAACTGTGTGTGGGTGGAGCAAGCTGCTCCACTGTTCAACTTTTGATGATTCTCTTGATGTGCAAGTGGTAATATATCCCTGTATATGTACAGTAATCAATATAGCTTCAGTTTGTGTGCTGCTGTGTATGTGAGTTTATGTGGTAGCACGTTTTTTTTAGTTGTATTCAACCAAGAAAGGCAGTGAGAGAGAGAGAAATATACCGTGGAGGCAGAAGTTCATGGCCATCAATTAACCTGCAGATGTCACTCTAATACCTTCAGGAGCCAACAGCATGGCTATGACGTGCATCTCTATAGTAAATAAACTACATTTACCCAGAAATATTGGTGTTATTATAATTTCAGTTAATATTTAGGCAAAGCCATATCATCTACACACCATCCTGATGTCCTGAAGGGGCACTCATTTTTTGCTTTCTTATAGAGGCAAACTCTGCTGTATGACATTGCACGCGGACCACCATGCAAGGAAAAGAGGACAATAAGGAAATACACAGGCGCCAGCTAATTCATAGCCTGAATTTTGTTGGTGGGATGATATTTCCTTTCCTTGCTTTGCACTCTTTGTTTTACATCCAGTCAAAGTTCCCACCGCCCAGCTCCTCCATGAATTCCCCAGCACTGCCATTTAATGCGATGTATTTTCTTTTTGGCAAGGCATTTTCACTTTCATTGTGCACTCCTCCGTGTAATTTTAGCAGAAATTAACCTCCAGGATTAGTTGCCCCGGGGATTTGCTGTCACCACTTACATTCAGGTCATTATTCTCATCTCTCGGTGTCAGTGATTGCAACGAGGCAAAATGACATTCGCTCAAAGCGACTTGGAACAAATTATCCGGGATGAAATGAGACAATATTACTTTTCCTGGTTTGTAAGTCTAATTTTGAGACAAGGTTTTCAAAGGAACTACGTGGTGCTGACTGTAGGTCCCCGGAGCAGACAGTTTTGGAGACTCATCCTAACCTATGCTGTGGAAATCTGGTCACTAAAACACACGACATCCCATCCCACTGAGATAACTCTTAATCGATGGTAACACATCACTGATGCAGTGACGGCATGACAGTTATTTCTCAAAGATACAAATAATGTTTTTTGTTGTTGTTGTTGTTGTTGTTGAAGTTGTAGTATGTCTTCTGTGTTCATGGCCTTGGCTTCTGTGATTGTGAGCCTGTGTTAGGTCCGTGTTTATTTTCAGTTGCTGTGGAGTGTGTAATGTGTTGTGTGTGGCAAGGAGAGAACAATGCACATGGTACGACTAGGATCCTGGAGATCTTTGTGTTTGTATAGTTTCACGTAACCTGGCATTCGTGTCTTTGCATCACACCACAGCCTAGCATACAGACTCTGACCTACCGTGTGTGTTTGGCAGTCAGTAAGGTACATGCAAACATGCGACTGGTCTGAGGCATTGATGATTAATCTTTAACAAAACTACATGACTGGACTCTGACCTGTTGTGGCGCCACCACACCCTCTCCTATCTGCCTGCATGCTAAAGCAATCACACTGATCGCTTCATGACAGCGGATGCCAAGGCTCGGGAGTGCACTCCGTTTGTCAGCATTTCCACGGCGAGCGCTGCAAAATCAATACCCAAATATTTCCTTTGTTTCTGTTTTTAGTTTGACATCAGTAATCTTTGTAAATACAAAAATGAAGCAGACCTTAATTTTAAAGCTACAGTTAGTCAAAAAATAAATAAATAAAAGAAAGCTTTGCCATTTGAAACTCAACATTTTCAATAATCTACATTACACATCTTCAAGCATGTGTCATGGAGGGCCAAAGGTTCAGGAGATTTCACTGATTAGTTCGTCCCGTGTGTCTGGAGGTGTGCTGGTAGGTGAAATCGCCCTCTGGACCCAGTTTTTCTGCTCTGAACTGAAAGCGTAACAATGATCAGATTGGATTAAGTCTGAAAATTGGACCTTTCAAAACTGATGAGGGAAATTCTGATCTTTAAAATTAAGATTTTGATTTGATAAGCCAATCTTATATTTAAACAGACTCAATCAAGTTTAAATACTCCCATTTGTCTTTAATATGCTTTTGTGTTTTTCAGTAGCTAAGTAGTTGAATGGCTCTGAACATTTTGATTCTTTAATTGTATTTACCTTTTTTTTTTTCTCCAAGAAATGATCATATAATGTTTATGCTTACTTTTTAGATATCTTAAAAGCCAGAAATGAGGAGAGATTTTATGCCAAAAATCGGGTTAATCTTGATCCTACTGGAGTGGCATTCTCACAGAATTGTTATGTAACCGGCGAGGATTTGTGGGGAAATCATCCTCTGCACCTTAAATGCTCTTTTGAGCCTTGACTAAAATGGCCCATGAATGAAAGCAGCAAGCAGAGAAAGGAAAGATGTTTTTTTTTTTGTTTGTTTTTTTTTGCAAATGAAAGAGAAATTTTTATCTTCGCTCTGTACTTATCTGTGTTTTGTAAGTGTGCAGATAGAGGCTGAAAGCAACATCCAGACTCCTAGATGTAGTTCATTAAACGTCTTTTTTGGCCAAACATATTATTTGTTCAACAGATAGAGGATGATTAAATCTATATGCTGGGACTGTTTTGCAGTAATAAACAGTTAGTTAATGCATCTGGATGGTGGAGTCAGGTTGCACAGTATGAGTTGTCTGTCTTACTAAGGTTACAGCAGCTCTAGATGTTGAAATTTTGATCAGATAGGACAAATGTAGGCTGGGTAGCCAAGTGCCAGTTGCTAGTTAGTATTGTCACCTACTCAAAGAGCTGATGCTGAAAGAAATTGTCGGCCAATGTTATTGCTTAACAGTATTGCAAAAGTTAAAAAACACTATAAATTCTGAAATTTTGCTCTTGCATTATCTTGATCTGAATTATCTGATAATGACTTATTTTAGTGGTCTGATTCTGTATTAAATTCAATTATCCTGACAATTACTATCAAGATTAAAAGCTTTCAAAATGTGCTCTGTTGTAGTCTTTTGTTGGAATGAAAACTTTCATACACTGTGCCCTCCATGGCTTGTGATTTGACATAACTGAGCTATTTAGCATTAACATGGCCAAGTGAATTGAAGATTGTGGTTTCAAATGCAGTAGGTTGCCATATGAGGATTTGTGATTTGTCTCAGTCTTGAGCTGTCTGTGTGTTCTGGCCGACTGACTGACTGCAAACCAGAGTCTGTAAGCTACAGCTGAGTGCAGCACACACTGCCCAGGCCCGTCCACTGTACCGTATCCCTCTCTCACTTGTTGTTCTTCATCGTTTAATCCTGAAATGCACGATGTTTGTCGTCACACAGCCCCCTGCAGCCCTCACAGGTCACCATTTCGGGGCACACTGAACCCAGCTGATCACAACAGAGCAGGAGTTCAGGGAGGCTCTCAGTCCACTCCCAACACCCCTAAGGTCAGGCTTTTCTGTCCTACATTCTTACATAACTTCTGCCAGGACTTAAGCATTTTATTGCACATGGGGGGGGGGATTGCGTAACATATTAAATACAAGGTGCAAGATGACCATTCAAATCCATCTCAGATCTTTATTTTATTCTTAACACTGACATGTTCTCCTGTGTTTTTTTTTCTTTTCTTTTCTTTTCAGAGAGAGCGACTGCGCAGAGATAGGAGGACTGATTCTCCTGGTTTTGGGTCCCCTGTGAGAAGAGCAGAATCCCCTGCGAGCGTAACCAAGTATTTGGCTTCTCCTCCTACCTCCAAGTGAGATCATTTGTCTGCTGTTGAGTATTTCCAAAGCAATATCTTGAAATGTCATTCCTTTTATGCAGCAACCTTAAACAAAGGCCTTAAAGGAATAGTTCATACTTCATACCCCAAAATGTTGTCATTGTCTGCTCACCCACATGCCAGTTGAAATGCCTTTGTCCATTCAAAACACAAGGAAATAACTTTGAGGCAGACTTCTCCAAAACATCTGAAATTGATGGGTAGTGCTTCTTAGAGTTTCAAAAAGGGCAAAAAAATGACAACAAAATTACTCCACACACCTTGCCCATCATGAACCAGGTAGTCGTATCCTGGGTGGAAAAGAGCTATATTTACACCATTTTTCGTGCAAATCTTCACTACAGCCTTTAATATCTGAATAGTGAATAGAATTGAATTGTCTAATGGTCGTTTTCTGCTCTTTTTGGAACTCTAAAAAGCAGAGGTGTGGCGCGACTTTTCCACTAGGTGGAGCTACAGCCCTAGGTAGCGCTGTGTGTTTTGGCCATGCTGGTGGCTGGTGGCTCAGCTAGCGGTTTGTTAAAGGTGAAAAAAAGTAGCTTTTGGTGGCGACTTAGGGAACTCCTTTCACTTTACAGTTATCATCACAGAACCGCAACCTTAACAAAGGACTCTGGACATTCATCAGCATCATCATCATCATCATGAGCGTTCATCTCAATCCCACCCTTCTGTCAGTTTGGTCTTGGATCTATAATAAACTCTAAACTACACAGTATAAATACTTAAAATATTTTAGGGTAGAAATGGCAGATGTGAGATGTAGGTGTGCTCAGTTGCTACAGTTACATAATTCAAGGTAAAGTTGATACCATCAGAATTATGGTATGTTCTGAAAAATAAGCATTGTTATCACTCAAAATATGTATTTAGCCTAATAGCTGTTCTATTAAAATCAAAATCATAATTGCAATGATAATATCAAGAATTATGCTAGACCCGTATGATGATCCTGCAGTCCTAGTATATAGTGGTGTTAATGATCACCTGGGCAGAAAATCGCCCAGTCTGGCAACGTTGCTTGGGTGTACAGTTTTCTGCTCCTGATCGAGTTGTTTTCAATGTGCAGCGTCAGCCAATCAGGGTCCACCAGGAAAAGCATAACATATTACATACAGTTGTGGGGAAAAGTATATCCCTCAGCAGACAAACAAATATTGTAGGCAAGGCTTTTTGTGTTTCTTCACAATTTAGGATTCATTTGAGAGTAAAAACTGAAATTTATAGACATAAACAACACAATAACAGGAACAATTTAACAGGAACAATCATTAAAATATGTACTTCACAATTGGACTTGCAGGAGGGGCGGTGCCCTTTAATGGACCACACACCCCTGCTGAAAAGTGCTACCCAGCAACTTCATTTAGTTTTGTGTGTTGTATAGACAGAAAAAAGACACAAAAAGCTAATAATTGCTATGTGATTACAGGCTGACATCCAAGATGCGTTCCCACTCTCCTAGCAATGGACACCAGTACCATTCCTCTCCTACAAGACATCGTCCAAACCCTGACGACAGCAAGAAGGTACAGGACAAGACGGTGGAAAAACACGGTGAAGAATCCAAAACTGAGACTGCTGTGAAAAAGAACTGTGACATCGACAGCCCTGGTCCATATTTACACGTCGAGAAATCCACCGAGAAGAATTTAGTCAACAATGAAATCGCCAAAAACAGGCCAACAAAGGCTGAAAGTTGTGATAAGCACCTTAGGAGTGAGACACCTGAAAGGAATGATTCCCCTGACAAAAAGGATCCAGGGTCTCCAAAAGTGGATACCTTAGAAAAGAAGATCAAAAGCAATGACCAGGATGCTGACAAAAGAAAAGGTGGACTTTATAGAAATGCTTAATACATTTTGTTTTAATACATTTTTATTCATTATTAAACCGGTCTTTCTTTCTTTGTTTCAATATGCGACAGAATCGGCCCCATGCACACCCACAGGAAAGCAGGCAGCCGGCACAACAAATGCAGAGGAGGCTACCAGGTTGCTGGCAGAGCGGAGGCGTCACGCCCGGGCACAGAAAGAACTGGAGGAGAAGAAACGAGAACACGAGGAGGAAGAAAGGTGAGGAGGCGATGAATGACACGAATGAATGAACCAAATACATAGCGCGTTACACAGAGTTGTGTGATACGTGCCTACAAGTTCGTATGGGCTTCAATTAATGAGCGCATGCATCTGCCAATCAGGCTGAAGGCAGAGCAGCTCAAAAAGCAGCCAGCACCGGAGCAGCCGAAGCAGGAGGCGAAGACGGAGCACGTGAAGGAGGGGAAGAAGAAAGAAGAAGATGCTCCCAGGCTGAAGAAAGAAGAGGAAAAACGAAAGCAGGAGGAGCAGGAGAAGGAACTGCAGACCCAGGTGGACAAAGAGGTCAGGGGTCATTATCAAGGGGCCAGGCAGTCACTAATTACATGATGTGGTATTAGATTTTTTTTAACTATACGCTGATGGCCAGTATAACTTAGCAGCATATCAGTGTTGTATCAATACCGTGATTGGAGACTTGATATTGTCTGGAATTGTGGATATGGTAATGTTTTGATATGGTTTTAAAGGCTGCACCACAATGAGAAGAGGCAACTTTCTGAACATTTGTTTTTTTTAAAAATCTTTTCTTTATGAAAGCACTGATTGTCATTCAATACAATATCATCACAATATCAATATGGAGCCACTCAATCCAAGATATTGTGGTTTTTGATTTTCTCCATATCGACCAGCCCTAATGGCCTGTTAAAAATAAAATCAGCTCACGTGTAACATGGCATGAAAAACAGTTTGGAATTGTGAACCAATTCCCTTGATCCCAACAGAAAGAAAAAGCCAAGGTTCAGGCTCAAGAGGACGCAGAGCGCCAGCGTCAAGACAGAGAGCTACAGAAGCAGCACGAGGAGGAGGAGAGGCAACTGAGGAAGAAGGTTTTCAACTTTAACGGCAACTTAAACAAAATTTAGAATTGAGAATGCAACTATTATTCATTCGTTGTTGAACACACTGCAAAAACTCAAAATCTTACCAAGATTATTTGTCTTATTTCAAGTCCAAAATGTCTTATTCCTCGTCAAAATATCTCATTACACTTAAAATAAGACATGATCACCTCAGAAGTAAATTGTTTTTGGACAATTGTCTCTTGTTTCAAGTGAAAATTTGCTTGTTTCATTGGCAAAATTTGTTTCTTGTTTCTGGCTAATTTTCACTTATTTCAAGTGAATTTTCACTTTTTCCACTGGCAAATTTTGCCAATGAAACAAGCAAATGTTCACTTGTTTCAGGTTAATTTTCACTTGAAACAAGTGAAAATTGTCTAAAAACAATTTACTTCTGAGGTGATCATGTCTTATTTTAAGTGTAATGAGATATTTTGACTTGAAATAAGACATTTTTGACTTGAAATAAGACAAATAATCTTGGTAAGATTTTGCGTTTTTGCAGTGCAGATACCAGATGTCTTTTCAAAACATGTTCGCCTCAGCTACCACCTGTATCTGATAAGATCCATCAGTGTGCAAATGTTGATCTATTTTTTTTTTTTTTTACAGAGAATTGAAGAGATCATGAAGAGAACGAGGAAGAACGAAGCTGACGTGAAGGTACTGTAAGAGACAACCTGCTGTTCTCGTAGCTCTGCTCTGCCTCCAGCGGGTCACTTTTACGTGCCCGCTTTTTCTAAACGATTGTGGGATTCTTGATTGTAACTTTAATTTGTTAAGTCATGTCATTTTGTAATTATTATTTGTCATAATTAAATTCTATTGATGGTGATACTTTGGTTTTGTGTCCTGATTACCGCAACTCTTTTGACTCGGTCGTCTCTGTTCTGCATTGAATCAGAAGGAGGAGCAGGTGGAGACCAAGTCTGTCTCACCACCAGGTACAGTACGTTATTCAGTTGCCCTCCAAATGCCTTAGCATCTCTTACTGTTGCTACTTGCTCCACCCACCGTCCCTATGCCTTGTAATTATAATAATGCAAAGAATCTGTATGATGGAATGAGTTTTTTTTTCCTTATTTCAGCATGCTGGTGTGTAACCCTACTTATTAATAGCTGTTGCTCCATGGAAGATGTTGATTAGTGGCAGCCCTCGTTATTTTTCCATTTTATTGGCACTATGGCTGTGTTGTGGCAATGCTTTTTTTTAGTGTGTCTTCCTTGTAGGATTTTGTTCAGAAGAATTTACCTCTGAAGTCTTTGGCTATTTTCACCATGCATCTAAGTTTGCACTTGGTCTATGTCATGACCACATTTCAATTTGTAATCAAAATTATATTTTAATAGCAAAAAAAAACGTGCTATGCTGTCTTGCCTTCGGGTTATGCATTGAACACCACCATAGACACCAATACAACATTGTGAACACTATGACTCAATGGCCAAGGACTTTACTATAAGTACTGACAGGGCACCTCTTTTGCAGAATATGGTATTAAAAGGTTCAGTAGAAATAGAACGGGACCATGGGAGTAGTGTGTAAAATTAGAAGTTCTTGAAAATGCCCTTGGATGGGATGTGTGGTGCGCTCAGGGGGGCATTCTGTACAATGTGATGTTTTTGTTCTCCACAGGGGAAGTAAGGATGAATGTTCAAACTAGTGATCAGGTGAATGAACAAGCAATCCAAAAAGTTGAGTTGCAGGTAAATGAACAGGTCCCAGTCCAGGGTAATAAACAGGGAAGCACCCCGGTGAAGAAAGAAGCAGCGGTGGCACAGATGGACAATCAGAAGACTATGCAAGTACAGAAAAACACTGAACAGGTGACTCCGACACGTAGCGCTCCTGAAAAGGGACCGGACGCCAAACAAGTCAAAGAAGAGCACGTCACCCGAGTTGGCAACGACGGCAAAGCTCATGCACTCAAGCCACAGGAAAAACAGGCGGACACCCATGTGAGCAAGCAGGACAGAGCACAGGCCAATACTAAAGCCAATGACCAAATAAATAAAGAACTGACAAATACAGCAGATGCCAAAGTCAACCAAAAGGAGAGTGTCATGGTGAATGGAGGAATGAATAGTCAAGGGAGTGCCCAGACTAGTAACCAACTTACCACAGAGGTAAGCAAGCATCAAAGCTCCCCTGTGGAAGTGGCACATGGCACGTCGAAAACTGAGGGAAAGGCTAAGGAAACGTCTGAGACGGAAGTTACCAGAGCCTCGGTGACGCCCCTGCCAGTGGGACACCCATCGCCGCCGGTCATCAAGCTGGAGCCACTCGATGTGAAGAGCACCGGATCTTGTGATGAGGTGCAGTCAATGGAGGTCAGGTAAGTCAGCAGGTTTAACTATAAGACTGGACTGGGTAAGCAATTAAAGCTATTAGTGCTACAGTTTCACCACCTTGGAGTACATTGCATTGAAGCATCAACAATAAATTCAACCGCATCAGTCTATTAAAGCTGAGTTCGGCCTAAATTGATAAGAAATTCTTTGAAATAATTTAATTAATTAAAAGTAATTGTTAGATCTCAAAAGTGTTGCATTTTTTAGTCTTTTTTTATAGATTAAGTATTGCTTAAATCATTCTTTTGTATGTTTTTTTCACATTTCAGAAGAAAATTGATAGTCTTACACTTTTGCACATGTTGAGTAAATGGTTATGAATCATGAATGAATCATTAAAAAAAAAGAAAAATCATTCTTAAATCACGAGCTAGTGAATCGGGAGCTGAATTCAGTCGCTTTTAGGCCAGATACTAAATGCGCTCATTGGACGTGCTCATCAGCTGGTGTTGCTGCTCAATTTGGACCAACCTAACCAACCCTTACTCTTACCTTAGACAAGTTAAGATAAGATAAGATAAGATAAGATATACTTGATTTGTTCTTGACTCTGACCTGTACTTCCACAAAAGATCATAAATGCTCCAAAAAACATCAACATGTCAACAACACACAGCTTCATATAACAATTTGTACATACATATACACACCTTTTGACAATGGCAACCTGCATCACCCCCGGGCTAAGCATCCCACCTCACCTGTTAGTGTTGAAAAAGTAGAAGTAGTCATCTTAACTCTGCCTAACCCCCCATGCGTGTGTGGCCTCCAAATTGGATCACCACAGTGAATATGCCCACTATCAATTCTCAAGAATATACTGTTTGTTTTGGCCATCACATTCAACTGGTAATGAGGATATAGGCCTGGATAATACAAGCAGTCTCTTCTTTTATTGCTTTTCAGCCCAGTTTCTAAGGATGAACTGATCTCCATCCCAGAGTTCTCGCCCGTGAATGAAGTCCAGCACGGCGGTATGAGTAACACCCGCGCCCTTGAGGACCTGTTGGACCTCACTGGGAACATCGCCTACCCCAAATTGTCCTCCGAAGCCAGCATAGGCGACTGCAACAAGAACCTGATAGAGGGCGTCGTCAGTCCCATGTCGGATTCAAAGCTCATTGAGATGTCCTCTCCGTCCTCAAATAAACTTAGCGTCCAGTAGTCCACTAATCTCTCTCTCCTCTCTCTTTCTCTCTCTCTTTCTCTTTCTCTTTCTGTCTGTCAGTCCCTCATGCTCACGTTAGGATATACACTGTGCTCTGTCTCGGGTTTAAACAGTGGTTCTCAGCCTTAGGGTTGACACTAGACAACAATTATAAGGTGGCCCAGCTCACCATTTTGAATATGTGTCCCCGTGTCGTTGCGTAACAGTACATTTATGGAATTTGAGCCATAGAGGCTGAGAACAACTGCGCTAGATGGCCTTGTCACTTCTTCTAAAAGAGGCTTAGGCGGGTCTGTCTCGGTGGTTTCCTCCGCCGACTCATTTGAGACGGGACAGAAACCGCCGACTCTGGATTTTAATCATTCAAAACACTGTAAACCTTGAATTGCAATATAACTGAAGCATCTGTAATCTGTTCACATCGCATTGAACCACTGTACTCGTGTGTTTTCAAAGATAAGTGTTCAACTTACAATTCTTGTGATGATCATATCCTAGTGCGACAAATGTGTTATATCAGGTACTTCAAAAGACTTCTGTGAGTGTGTGTGTGTGCGTGTGTGTGTGTGTGCAAACTGAGAGCACATGTTTAAAGAGAGAGAGGGAGAGAAGGCATGCCTGTAATATTGTGAGAAAATAATGCAAATATCAGGGTTTTGAATCTTACACAACCTTAGGAAAAAGCACTACTGCTAAGTTACAGTAGCTTGGTGAGACTTTTTTTTATTTCCCCACTGCACAGCTCCCCTCATAGGTCTTCTTATCCCTGACTGAAAGCCTGCTCTGATCATTGAGGGTGGCATTTGTGTTCCTTTGCCTTTGTGCTCAGATCAGCAGATGAAATTCAGAGTGTTGTGGGGCAAAGTGCGACTATTTCGTCTTCATGGCAGCATACGCATCAATACTGTGAAACGTTATTTCAACATAATGTTATTTCTCAGTGTTTAGCACATTGCACATTGTGCATGCTTGCTTTAGTAATTGATTTGACGGGAGTTGTATCAATTTGACCGGCAAACTGAAATCCAGTGGAACTCTTTGACCTGTGAAATTGATAATACAGACTCTTCAAACTGTTTTGGGTAAACACAGCAAGCAGGAGTGCACATGCTTGGTGGAGGGTCAAGATAAGTGCAGTCACGCACCCATCTTCCCCTCTGAGGTCTGGTCGCAGATTGTTGGCTTTTTTCACTTTTTTTTTTTTTTTTTTTTTTCCCATTTCTTGCCAGTTGAGATTATTCCCGTTATTCTTGTGTACCTTTAACTGGGACTTTGTCACTCTAGATGAGTGAGAAGACTTGACCAAAACCTGTTATTTTGAATGTCACCACTTCAAAACAAAACAAAACAAAATCATGACAAATAGTTTTAATGTAGAGGTTTCGCTGTGTTGGTTGCAGAGTGAATTTCCTATTTGGAGCCTGTTGCTGGACTATATGGATTCATAAGAGCTCCAGTCCAATAACAAAAAGGCTATTTCCCAGTGATACTTTACCTTATGACCTAAAATAGACAATTTCACAGAGGGAGGTGTATTACATGTTATACAAATCAAATAAAAGTCTTAACTCTTGCACACATATTTTATCCTGCAGATCCTTTGCACCACTCCAAAAAAAAAAAAAGAAAAAAGAAAAAAGAAAAGAACAATGTATTTATTGTTGTAAGAAGAAGAAGAAAATGTTATTTAAGTGTGTGACAGCTGAGAGGCTTTATTTATAGATTTATATATGGATTGCAACCAAGTGCACATCATGCAGGATGCTGGTGATGTGTGTGGCTCGAGTGCACACACTGGGATGTTTGCTCAACAATAAAAAGGCATGTTCCCAGTAAAGTCTAGGTATAGAAATGCAGTTGAGTGTCATATTTTTTTTCCTTCTATAAGCCTGGCTATCTTGT
The DNA here is from genome assembly GCF_902150065.1 of Myripristis murdjan. Lineage (NCBI taxonomy): Eukaryota > Metazoa > Chordata > Actinopteri > Holocentriformes > Holocentridae > Myripristis > Myripristis murdjan. Next base: position 27,270,036 of record NC_043993.1, read on the forward strand.
AAGGGAAACCCACTCCCCTCTATGGAGAATCTTCATTAGGTTTCTGTATTGTTCCTCAAATGATTGTTGCTGTGATGACTGACGGTTTCCATTTTCTGTGTGATGTCTTTGTATGATTTTTAGTATGCCTTATGGGGGACTGTTCTGTTGCTACATTTTTGTACTGAACATTTTACAGTCAGTTGCTAATTGTGGGCATTCGAGCTTGTTGTAATCTACATCCATCCGGCTAGGCCACTGGGATTGCTGTGTGTTTGCCATTGTACTTGTGCCCTTGTTTAAAATGCATCACATACCCATTTCATCCTGTAACCACGAATGACAGCAACTAATGCATTTATTTTTATGTCATACATAAAGTGACTTAACCTTTACTATCTATGGACACTACCAAGCCTTTTAAGACAGAGGCTGTGACTTGTCTAAAATGAGATAGGCCTATAGCGCAGCATTTGAAACTTAGGATTTGGTGTATACTTTGCATATTGGAAAAAAAAACCAACAACTGCTGTTCCACAGTGATTAATATGATGCTTTTGATAAATGCAGAAAGGACTACAGTTAAGGACAACCAAATATGGATGCACACATAAAGGTTAATAGAGAAAAAAAAATATTCAAGTCAGTTCAAACCCGTGTCTCAAAGCAGCATATCACAGTCAACCTAAATCTGTAAGTTATGTAACTAATGTAGACTAGACATTGTGCATGGTAAGCATGGTCATAATTATCCGAATCAATAAAAAAAAAAAAAGTAAACCTGCTCATTTTGTCTTGTGTTTGTGTCCTGCGAATGTCTGTCCCACCTGGGGAAATTAGTGTGTGTTTTGATGATATGCAAAAATAAAATGAGTGTGATTTAAAGGTAGAGGCTGAGAAACAGACTACAAATAATAGAATGAAATCCCACAAATAACTGATAAGCCCATGAGTTTCAGGTCAGGCGGTAAGTGATATAAAGGCCGTGGCACACCAATCAAACATCAAACACAAATGTTTGTTTGGTGCGGCATGGCTGTTTGGATTTGATTGATCAGTTTGCTATTGGCAGTGAAATCTCCAAAGACATTCGGAGATCACTGTCAACACTGGAATGAGAAGGTGACTTTCCCTGCAGGTATGAAAAAAAAAAAAAAAGGCATGGCAAACAGATTGTTCAAAGAGATGTCAGTCATGAGGATCAGGTCCAAGACAAGGCTAAGCCACGAGGAAGCAGCCAGGGAAGAAAAGATTCAAGACGTAAGGGAGAGCATATCAGGCAGGAAGCATGATGCATATTGTTTTTGTAAGGACAAGATTAAGTTCTTATAGCATCCATGGCTGTGGTGATGGACTGCGCCACTGAGGCAGAAAGTACGTCTGAGAGAACAGCTGTTGATGCAGCAAGAGAGGTTTTAAATATTGTGGGAATAAGTGGAGAGGAAGTGCAGGGGCTTTTAAGAGGCTCTCCTGTCCTCTCTGAGCCTAGCTAGATGAAGAAATTATATTAAAGAATGGGATGAGGGATATATAAATAGGCAGATAGGAGAACCTATAGCACCAGGAAATCGCCATTTACCTGAAGTGACGCAAGGCTGGTGGGTAAAATGACATATAGTTACACGCTCTTGTCCAGTAGGTGGCGGTATGCACCTAAGAGTTGTTTACGATCCGCCTCTAAACTGATACCAGAAGAAGAAAGAGGATCGGGCGTTATTTTCCATCCAGTAGGTAGCGGTGCTGCGCCGTTTTTGGATGACAACCGCCTCTAACACAACCAACGAAGAAGAAGAAGACCAAGAAAAAGTAGAAGCTGCGTTTAGAGGACGAGCTGTGGTATGTAACGTTAATTATTCATATTTATGACTGGCACACTATGTTTTTGCTTTATTCTGTAGAATTTCATGTCACACTTGACGTCTGACTTGCGAAATAACCGTGTGTTGTTGTTCTCTGGGTGGTATATATTTATCGTTACACACAAACTACCCGAGTTAACGCTGGCTAACGTCGGTTAGCATTAGCAACGCGGTCGGCTAACGCTAACGGTAATGCTAGTTGACTTGAGCCTCCTCAGCTTAAACGCCTGAAATTAAATTATTACTAGCTCTTTAGTAAGCTCATGTAGTTAGATATTATTCAGCGCGATTTATCGTAGTATTAAGCCTTCCAGTGAACAGTTTACTTTGCACGGCGGTAGATAAATAAAGTGGGAGCGATGTCTTGTCGCTGCATAAATATTGTTTTCAGTGCCGATAAAACTAAAAATGGAAATGGAAATTTGTCCTCCTCCGGTTGGGTCGATGCAGGGGTGAAGTTAACAGAAAACCAACTCGGCCATGTATTATTAGCTGCTGAGTTTGACTTGCTGAATTAACGCGAATGAGTAATCGTGTTGATCTGATCAGGCCTAGGCAAATCGACGACGGGCCAGGTGGAGGCCTGTTTAAAAAGCCTGGTCCCTCACAACTCCGTGCATGTTAACATTAACACCAAGGGCTATTCGCTCTCGTTTTTAATTGAACTCCAAGTGTGTGGGCCGCGGCACGTAAAGAAAAGTAAGTTTTGGTGACGACGGTGAATGTTAAATGTGACTTCTTAACGCGTTCAGTGGTTGAGCTGCTCTCCTTTACTCTGCCCAGTGTGTCGGTGGGTTTCACTGACGCAGATGGCACCGCAGTGTAGAGGTGAAACCTGAAGTCAAAGTGAACACGTAGCGATAGTGGCCCGATTGTCTCCACTGTGGATCCTGGTTTCAGTCGTTTTCACGGCTGATCGATTATTCTGCCTCACCACTCCCTGTTCGGAAGAGTGATCACTCCCTAGTTGTTGCACCACACTCGGAGTCACTCAGAGGAAATATCAGAGGACTTGCCCAAGTATAATTCAAGACTGTTACCAGCTATTTTTAACGCTGATTATCCTTGGGGTCAGTTTGTCGCCATTCAATGTGCAGCGTCTCCAAATACAGGATTAATGTTGTTTCTAGGCTTCATATTTCATGACTTCCCGAATTTAAAGGGGACGCGTTGGTAAGATTAATGTGATGTTTTCAACGTCCTGAGCACAATTTGTACCCAGTTGTTGTTGTTGTTGTTGTTGTTGTTGTTTTAGCTATGTAAAATATAAGAAATATCATCATTGTACACACGTTGTTGTACACTGAGGAACTATAACATACCATTTATAATCTTCACAAAACAACCCTTTGCTCTATGGTCCTCACCAAACATAACTATACCTGTAGTAGTGAGAGAACCAGTCCAGTTCTTATGACATTTGGTAGGGAAAAACATGATTCCCTTAATCTTGGAGGTATAAGGAGGGCAGTTTAGGTAAACTTGGGTAACAGTTTTTTATTATGATCAGTTTCTGGAGGATTAAATTGCTGGAGTAAAGTTGGCCTCAATTGATTTAAAAAAAAAAAAAAAAAAAAAAAGGTTTGTAAATTTGAAGGTAACAGCAGTGTTAAAGTAACTTGACTTCATCAAAATTGTTTTCATCTGTACTTCTTTGTTTTAACGTGATAATCTTGTCAGCCCCATTGTTCCCATTGATGGGCTCGTCATTACAATTGGATCATAGCAGTCAAGCTTTGTTTAAACCACCCACAGAGCTTTATTTTAAGTTCTCTAGAACATACCATACATGTTATTTTATGTATTGTTTTATTTTATTTTTTAATGGTGCAGTCATAAAAGATGGCAGTATTAGTGTGATGTAGCTTCAAATTTCAAATTTGGCAAATGGCAGTCATAATTTCCACACCTTGACCAACAGGTGGGATAGTTCCAGTGTTTAAAAATAGTGACTACTGTCTAAATGTTTGCAGTGGTTAAATTACAATATGATATGCACTACTCAAAATGACTGAATGCATTTGGAAGAAACCTGACAGTCAGCTAGATATTCAGGTGGTTTAAATGACAATTTTATCTGAACACACAGTCATTGAAGCTTATTAAATTCCATAATGGAGTCATCCCATGGCTTGCCAGGTTTATGATTGTGGCTAAATTTGGCTATCTAGCAAGTATAGCTGCAGTTCCATTTACTATCTCTCTATATATTAATGTATCTGCTCAGGGGTTTCATGAGCTTCAGTGTTTTTTATTTGTTCTTTGTTTTTTTGTCCATAGATTACTTCTTAACGCCAAAGATGGTGCGACCTCATTTTGGACCCCCACGCTACAAGCCCAGGTAATGCAGACATTGCTTAAGTGAAGCTAAAACTGGTGTCTGGTGTTTTTATGTTGTGGTTTGCCCTTCCATTGTTAGGCCTATATGATATCCTTGCTACTGATGCTACCATTATGACTATACTGCTATTTCTTGTGTCTTTGTGTCCTAGCAGACCCTACACAGATGGTCCAGGCATTGTGCCAAATGAACACTACAACCCCAACTCTAGTCGAAATCGAAGAGATGTCCAGGACTACCCAGGAAAGGCTCCCTCAAATTGGAGAGAACCCAGAGGTAGAGGACGACCCACCTTTGGCAAAAGAGTCCCACTGATGGGAGAACAAAGGCAGCCAGCTTTCAATCAATGGAGGTCCCACAACCAGAATTCCTTTCAAGAATACCCTCCCCAAATGGAACCACACCATGGCCAGAGGAGGCCCTCCCCATCCAGGCCAATCCGTCCCCCCCATGTCCAGCATCAATCTTCTTCACGTAATCCTGTACAGGGGTCCCCAGGCCAGAGGGGACCACCTTTTCATGGCCACTCTTCTGGTCATAGGTCACCCTCACCAAGGCATTATCGTAATCACCCAGCTGACAGGAGGCCAGGCTCTCCACCACCCTACCAGGGTTCCTTCAGGGGCCCCAAAAGGCAGCCAGGTTTCCCCCCTCCGGAACAGCGGGGTCGAGACCCTCGCGGCCATTACAGTCCCAGAGAAAAGCCATATGAACACTCATCTCATGGTATGAAGCGCTGGAATGGGGCTGGAGTGTTCTCTCATCCGCACAGTGGAGAACACGGATCCTCTGGCTCACAGAGGAAGCCCAGAGAGTTACATGGGAGAGGCCCATGTCCAGAGAGGTACAGGAGTACAGCAACAGCCCAGGCTGGGTAAAATTATTAAAGGGGAGGCCTGAAGCTGGTCCAGTCCTCCCTGTCACAGGGGTCATAATGGTTACCTCTACCCTGCCCCAACTCATAGTTGTTAAAGGGTATTAATTGGGATCTGATGTAAATGTGGTTTTCACCTGCCACTGAGAATATGTCAGCTGTAATTGCTCATTTAAAGTTTACCTCTTCTACCTATTTCATACTTTATGAAGGGGCAGGATAAAGATAAGTTAAAATTCCGTTTCCCACTTAACACGGCAGTGGATCTACCATTATAATTATGTCTCTATTGTTTGATGGATATGCAGGTGGTCAACTGAGCAAGATTCCAGGCGACATCGTGGTGAGATGGAGAGGGAGGGCAGGAGGTCCCACAGTACAGAGAAGCCACAAGAAGTCCATTCTCACCTGCCCCCTTACAGATCTCCCTCCTGGAAAGGAGGTCCGTCATCATCCTCTTACCATAACAGCTCTCAGGAGAGGCAAGTGGCTGTGCCCCGCAAGAGGAGGATGTCAGACCTCAGCCTGCCCTCCACAGGCCCTCCACCGGAACATAGCAATCCCAAGCACCCAAGGAGAGAGAGACCTCAGCCCCTCAATGTTCCCAGGTCATTTGGTGGCAAACCCTTGTCTCTGCGGGATAGGAGTCGCATAATGAAGGGCAGACAATTCAGAGCGGAGTCAGTGATGAAGCTCAGAGCACCCCCAATGTTGAAACCCAAGCCTCGCATGGGAGAGTTTCCTCCACGGAGAAATGTCAGTTCTATTCTTGCCATCAGGAAGAAGCGTTTCGAGTCAAATGCTGTTCCCCCAACTAAGTTGGAGCTGAAGAGGGCAAAGCCACATCAGTCACCACCCAGCCTTGATGGCAATTCAAGCAAGTCTTCAAGAGACTCTGATACCGTGAAAGAAAAGGTGGAGTCTCGTCGGTCCTTAAGCACACACAGGTACGGTATTTTCCTTCTCACACAGTGCGCAGGGGCTTGATGATGAATTAGGAGGTCAAGAAACGATTTCTCTATATGAAGGGGGTGCCAGCAGTGGAAAATGGAATTATCGTGCTGAGCTGTAAATGTGCAACATTGATTCAGTTGATGATACACCCTGCAAAGATTTTGAGATAACCTTGATATCACTGCATACTGCAAATGTTGCGAAATGCCGTCATATGGAGTTGGCTGAAGAGAAGTTACAAAGTTTGTGCTCAAGTGATTCATAGCGTCGTTAATGACAGCCTGTCTTAAAACCTGAAAAACAGATCATGCATGTTATAAGGAGTGAGGAAAAATGAGCTGACCTGTGTCGCTAAGGATTCCCCAACTTTGTCAATATTGAGGGTCAAAAGCAAGAAGTTTGTGCTGTTGAGGATGTTGTAAAGACCCCGTCATCCTTCCTATAGAGCAAAACCACCCGAAGATCAGTTCCTACATGTAGCCCAACCAGTGTATGTATGTCTAGGTCCCAAAAATGAAGTGATGGACGTGAGGAAACCTGCATATAACCTGAAGTAAATTTGCGCAATGCAACAGTGCTCCGCTTAAATCAGTGAAAACATGCCGACACTTGTATCCTGGGAGAAGAGATGCATCAGTATCGGAGTTCATAAACGATGACTGAGGACTGTGGAGAAAGTGCATCAGTTCAGGAGATATTTCATAGCACTAGCTGAAACACAAGGCAGCTTGGTCATTAATTAACCAGCATATGTGAGCATGGAATTTCCTAACAAAGCCAGACTGAGTGGTGTTTTTTCATGTTGAATGTTGTTCCAATGTCAAGACAGATAATTATGATCTCTTGACCACAAAGAAACAAAAGTCTTAAGTCACTGAAGAGGAATTTCTGTTTCTGAAGAACATTACTTGCAATCAGTTAGGCGTCAAACTGCATCTGCATTGACAGATAAATATGGACACTTCTGGCACCATAGTTGATGCATTTTAAAGTATCTTTTAAGCACATTACTATCTAAATTAAGTTTTGTGAATTGTAAAAAGAAAGTTACTTGTAAAAAAACAATCTGAAATGCTTAAGCCCCTGGATGAAGAAAACAAGCAAACAGTGGACCTTTTCCCTCTTTTTTTTGACCTGTAGAGCATTTCACTCACTGTATAACTCACATTTCAATTAGTCATTTTTACCCTTGAATGTCCCCCAAACATGTATATCTACTGTATTCAAACATAACACCCTTGGAGTAACAGCTGGTTCCTGCTTCACATGGAAATGAAGTCAACACAGTGCACACAGAATTCTGTAATTGCAGCCAAAAGGACTGGGTGATTGGAGTCATGCCTGTTGGCATTCATTACCTGAAATCTGAAATAACACAGGCACAACTGCACCATCTTTGTCCAGAGATGGTTGAAGAACAAGGGAACCAGATTACCAGCCAACGAGAATACCTTTTTTAATGATGTTGGAGTATGGAGAGCTTAATTTTCCCACAGCACCTCTAACACACTGGAGATTTCAGGTGTGCAGCAGTCTTCGAGTGTGAGAGCACAAGTATTAAATTACACAGATGGCAGGTCTATGCACATTTACCCACATAAAGAATGAACAAAGCCTTAATTGGAGCACAGTGTTGAGTAACGGTTACATCAGTTGTTGCAAGAATCGCACCTGTCAGCGGAACAAGACTTGAAGCATTCGTCAGGCTGGAAAAGACACTTGTCGATGGACATTTGGAGAATGAGACACAACAAACACACAAGAAGACATTCCACAGAGTGAAGATAAAATTTAAAAGGCTTTAACAAATGGTGAAAGAAGAAGACAGACCTACTGGGTATGACCAGAGAAGAGTGTGCTAACAAGACTAAACCTTGAAACCTGAGATAAGGTGCTAAAATTCCAACTTAAGGATGCAACGCGGGGAACAACTTGAGATCAGCTTGCTGTATGCCGTATTATCATGACCACCTCGATCTACTTGTATTCCTATAAATATTGCTCAATTGGGGCAGGAGCTACAATTCAACATGGTGTGGTTGGTTCCTCTGTCTGGTCAGTCATGACTAAAACATAATCATGAGTGTTCACCAAGTGATACAGACAACACTAAATATTCAGTAACTGCATGTTGACAGAAAGGCTGTTGAAAAGATTCTCTGTCAACAAAAGGGAGTTTCTCGTGTGACACTTAAAATCTCTGTTTCAACCCTTGATTTGTATCCAGCATCGACGTGCAAATAATGACACCGCATTTTCCTCTTTGATGAAAAAAGAAGTTGTCCAGTACTTGGTATGCCATTCTACCTGGAAAAACTATTTCAAGAAGAGGAAAAGATGGCACTGAATTAAACAGGCAGTTGTCATTACTAAACCCAAGTCATTTTGTAGAAAATGCCCAAAGCCCAGATTAACACGAAGACATAGAGGGTGGAAGAGGTGTGAGCATGGCAGAACCCTAAAGTAAATTACATTGAATCCTGGCCTTGTGGGTGGCAGTCAAACACTGGCTTGCTTCATTATGCCCACCACACAATTTGGAGAGGAAGATGATGAGCTTACTAATCACCAACTTGGACATGGCAGTTCAGAAATAAAATGTTTCGATGATTCAGCATCCCTCATTCACTTTATTTGGTAATGGTCTTGGCCCAGTGAATAAGATCCGAAGACAACTACAGGAGCAATTAGGAATGGCTCAAAGATAAACTTCAAGATCAGTCTCCAACACTGACATCAAGACGTTGGCCTCCCTTGCTTCAAAGAAAGGATGATAGAAGAATTTCTGATGTGTCGTAGACAAATTTCATGTTTCCTCCGCAAGATATGCTCAAGCTCTGGCAATCACTGAATAAATGAGGAGAGCTCAAATTGATTCAGGGTACAGTAATAGGAGTAAAGCAGCATGGAGATTCCATGGTTTTTGTAAGTACCCCTGTGTGATACGTGGCTTTGATCATTTTCTGCCTGCCAAACAATGCTGTTCATCAGTAGTTTGTTGTAGAATGCTTACAAAAAATGAAATGTTTATATTGCTAGAGAGAGATTAGATATCTTGTCCTTCTATTTTTACTTGCCATTCTATGTTTGACATTTAACATTGTGATGACCTGCAAAAATTACCTTTAAAATTTGTACATTGAGGAACACCTGTAAATGCAGCCTCACACAGTACTGACTGAAATGCTGGTGTCCTTAATACTCAGTGCCTTTACTTATCTCTCCCCAGCTCCTCCCCCATAGAGAAACTGTCGTGTGATCTCGTTGTCGTCTCCCACTGGCAAGCTGGGCCAAGCTCCAGCTCTAAAGGCTGTTCATCCCCAAGGGATCACAGCCCCAAGTCTAAGACAGGTACTGTAGGTGAGCTCTGTTTGGCAGATGTAAATAGGGGAAAGCCACAGACTCATATCTTTATTGCTTGTCTATAAAATTGTTTTTGTATGTCTCCATGCATATCTACATCTTCTGTCTACACATACTGAGCCCTTGTTGATTTAAGTTTACCAGTATATTATTTGACATTCAGCTTCAGATACAGGGCATGATTTCCCCTTGTGGATCAATAAAGTATTTCTGATTCTGATATTTTCTCCCTCATTTTTAGAACGCAGTTCAGATTCGGATGCCAATCCAAAAACTCACGACTCCAGATCATCATTCAGTGATCGCCGAGGGGGCCCTTCGGATAAGAGGAATTTTCGGTAGGTTGCATAAAATGCAACTTAATTTCTCCAAGAGAAGGACATATCTTTGTGTGACAGTTTGTACTCCTTAAAGAGGGATGCCATCCATTTTTTAACTAGAAACTGCAGAACTGACCTTGAATTTGTGATGTCGGTGGGATGTAAAATCTTGCCCACTGATACAACATGCTGATACAACAGTATCAGCATGTTTGACAATGCTGATACTGTTAAAATGTAAGATTTTGTGGGAGTTCTTGCAGCCAAAAGATGTCAGATTTTATGTCCATTCCCATTTGCATTGCTAGAATTTAAGTTTGAGTGGACAGCTCAGCCTAGCATCATGTAGCTCCACACTGTTGGTACACAGTTAATTTTCTGTGGAGCTTGCCCCTGATGTGACTTTAGTGTTATTGTCAACATAACTGTGTTCACTTTAGGAAAGAGTGCTGCAAGTTCACACACATTGACTGAACTGTACAGTGGGCAAAGAAATAACCTATGCATTTTCTTAAAATGGATGCTGTTCTTTTTCAGTACCCTTTTAACAAGGAGCTGTTGATTGCACACTCTGCAGATAATGTGCATTTTCTGATGTTCATTTGTTGTTTTGCAGGCCAATGAACATGATGCAGGAGAGCTACAGACCTATGAAGCCCTTCAGGAGACCAGGACCCCCTCCGGTGAACAGCACTTTAAAATAATTACTGTGCATGTGTGCAAGTTACATAATTAATAATTTAAGGCTAGCAGGGGTCAAGAGCTGCGTGGAATTTGTCAAATTCTTTTTCATTTAATTTGTTTGCAATGTAAAATTTCTAATAAATGAAAAAAGGAGGCAGTTGATGGCACAGCTATGGTGGCACAGCTACTTAATCATCTTGGCTTTTCGCTTTCCTAAATATCTTCAGTGGCTTTCAGCAATCAGTGCTAAATGTAAGTTTAAATGTGTCAGCTCATATGTTAGACAGCAGTGGAACCATTTTAATTTTGTATTTTGGTTTTCATGATTATTTGACAAAAGCCTTGGGTATAACATTTCCAAATACAATTGTTGCTCTAGCATAAGAAATTAAGTAAAAGTAGATTTTGTATTAATGCAGCTTTCACTCATGTTTTATAGAGACAGAGGTTGCCTGGTGGTCCCAGAAGGCCCCCCCCTGAAATGGCCATAAACTTCAGAAGACCCCTCATGGTATGCACGACTTCTTCAGTGCTTAATTGCTTCCTCAGTGAAATTTTAACCTTTGAGTCTGTCTCAGTGACTAATATTTTGATATCTGGTGGTTCTTCAGGAGGGCTTTGTGCCACGTCCCTTCCCACATCAGAAACCAGTTTTCAGAAAAAGCCAGAGCATCATGTCCAAATACCGCAACATGCAGGTGATGCGGCAGCGGCCACCATACAGCCGAGGACCCAACCAACAGCGCTGGTGACACCTCTGGTGAGTTGGGTCAGATTATTTGGGTTTCTCTATTATGTGTTGAGAATGACATTAAATCTATTTCTGTAGTGCATGCAGATAAACTGCAGGTTTAGGAAAGTTAAGCCGTTAAGAGAACTGTTTTTGTTCTGTTTTTCTATTATTATCATTATTATTATTATTATTATTGGGGCCACAAAAGTCCAGGAATTTATTGAGTAATAAGTTTTGACTCTGATGCAGATACTGTTTTACATCTGAAAATTCAATACTACAGTGCTATGATGAGAAAAAACAAAGCAACATAGACATTTCAGTTTGAGAAATCGCTGTCTGAAATTTACCGAAAAAAATCCAAAAAATTGTGTATTTAAAGGTTGTTTTAATTAATAATTAATTTGACATTTGTTTTTCTTTTTGTCTCAGAACAGGTGCCTGGCTCTACAAACATGATCTTGAGAAGATCTTCACCACTGAGTTGACTGCACAATCCCTCTGCTCTTTACATACTTTAACCTGTCCATATTTTCTGGATCTGTGCTCTTGTTTACAAGAGTTACTTGTAAATAAATGTTTTAAGTTATATATTTGAGGTCATTCAGTACTTTGTGGTAGGGTGTTTGTATTCAAGGAATGCCATTACATTCTCTTGTCCAGCTTTTTCCCTGCTTATGTTGATTTTTGACTTACTGCTTGTGATAACAGCAAACATTTCATTGGATTTTATGATTTTAGTGTATTTTTTGTATGCCAACAGTAAAAATAACTTCTGGGATTTCTGGGTCATTGAGTCAAAGTAAAGTTTACTTTAATATCAAGTCTTTACAAAAGGTATTTAGTTGAAGTGTCTTGTCTGATGATTTTGGGATGTTGGAAGATTTTGATTCTGAACTCATCAAATGACAATCACCTACTTCTTGTAAAACCTGTATGATTATATGTTCATTGTATTGTCTGAGACCTCAAATAAAACGTTCAGCGACCTTCAGTCAAAAATTGTCTTTATTTTGCACAAACATGGGTTCACAGAGATAAGATTAAATCACTCACAAAAAGACAGCAGTGAACAGCATCCAAACAGGTGTGTCAGTATTGAAATAGAAAGGGGTTTGGATTAATCAGACTTGTAGTTATTTTTAATAACAACTGAAAGATGAAGTGTCACTGTCGCAGTTTCAGTCAGACAGCAGGATGTGTAGTAGAGACAGTTTAATTTTTCTGCTTTGGTGTCATTCAGACGGGCTGTAACTCCTGTTGAGGTCTTGCTTAAAGGTGTGAATCTTTGGCTTATAGTTAGCCCAGTTTGACTATGATTCACTAGTTGACGATTTAAGGAAAACATTCCATTTTTTCCATTGATTCATTTTGATTTGAGGTTGGAAACCAAGCCAAAAATGAATATCCATTAATAAATGTGCAATAATGTAAAACTGGAATTTTCCTAACGAAACGTGGGGGGAATAGGCAGCAGAATCACTAACATGATTTATTCCTTTCAATGGGCATGCCATTTAAAACACGTCCTGTAATTTGTCACTGCCAGATAGGGTGAAATTTTTTAGGGACTTTCTCTTGTTTGGTCACGCTGTCTTTCTTATGATACTTTTTTTTGGTGTAACTTTACACCACAGCCTGGCCCTTTAAACCCATCGAGTGCCCTTCACTCTGCCACACTGTATGCCCTGCCCTGGTGGTATTTCTAAGCAGAGCTGAGTACTACACAGTCCTGTGCTAAACTTAGCCCTGACAGTAGCACTTCTCATCACAACATACTCTCCAGACCAGCGGGGTACAATGGAACCCTGGGTGGACGGTGTCGGGTTACCGCAGATGCCGCTGTATTTCACCAGTAACCCTGGCAAAACAAGGTGAGTGTATGCACCCAGTTCTTGTCAGTAACTGAAAATAATCTTGTTATTGGGTTAGTCTGTTTTCTAATGAGTGTAAAATCTTATCACTGAGCTCCTGCGCATTGGTTCCAGCATGTATGGCACATTTGTTAACGGCTATGGCATGAGAACAAGAAAACAGACTCCTCTTACTGCACTCCACCCTTGTTTAGTTTCCACAAATTTGACCAAGAATGACCACAGCTGAATGTACAATTTGGGGTGTACGTCATAAAGAACACAGGGATGTTTACAGCAGAATAAATGACCTTTTTTCAATAATAAACAACAGTTCTGTTTTCTGAATAATAAAAAGAATAGCATGAGGTTGTTGTCAACCTGCTGCAATGAGCTGATTGGTGTCTTTTGTACAGATGACTTGTGCTCCACTGACTCACTCTAATCTGTCGTTTGTAGATTTAGACTTTAAGACTGCAGCTTTTTCTCTCTTTCATTGTCACCTTCTGCACTTTACCTTGGTATTCTTCTCTGTCACGATGGGCAACTATAACTCTGCCCTCATTCCTGGTAAGCCTTGCAACCGTTGCTATTACACCTGTTGCAGCATAAAGCATGTTTGATATGAATTCATGTTCAGAGGCTGAGTGTCAGGCTTTGGAATCACACAGAAATCACAAAAAAATATGCTTTATACTGGTGGCCTTCAAGTACTAATAGATTCTGCTCGAGCCCAGGCTTGTTTTAACATCTGTTCTCTATTTCTCTCAAAGACACTGAAGAGTTTGATTCAATTGTGTCAGTCGTGGAGAGGCTGAATGAGCAGGCAGCTCACGGTGCAGATGAGAGATTACAGTCAGAGCTTCCAACTTTGGGAAGTATACATTTACACTAGTTCTGCAATATTAAGACATGCCAGTGAAAAATATTACCATATGTTGGAGAGAAGCTGTAACATTATTAGATTTTGTTTTGTAATTCATTCTAATGTGGTTCATGGTGTGAATTGGTAGTTCATTATAATGGGGTTCATTATGTGAAGACTGAATATATCTATCTATCTACCTGTCTATCTATCTATCTATCTATCTAGATAGATAGATAGATAAGTTACTGTGGTCTGTTTGTGTCCCCTCTGTCCTTGGGATACATATAACTTTTTTGCGGTGGCCATCAATGTGGCACATGCATGCAGTCACAGTTGAAATGGCACTTCACCCATCATATATTTGAACTATATTTCGAAACATTACAACCACATTGTTGAAATACGATGTTAAAGGTCCTCCTTGAAGAGTCAGTTACACCAAAAGCTGGTGCAGCACATAGTCCATGCACATTATGGGTGAAATGCCCCTTGAATATTTGTCTTTTGCTTAATCAGATGTCTCAAACTAGACTCGACTTACAGGTAACACTTAGGATGGAGCTGGAAAGAAAAGATACCAAAGAAAAGAGAGAGGAGCTGGATTCCCTCTCGTCAAACCTTCAAGAAAACACCCAGGTAACATACAAAAATGGCCTGTCTGATCAGTGAGTATAAGATACACTATGTGGACAAAGTATTGGGCCACCTACAGATTTTATGACATCCCATTCTAAATCCATAGGCATTACTGTGGAGCTGTTCCCCCCTTTGCAGCTTTAACAGCCTCCACTCTTCTGGGAAGGCTTTCTACAAGATTTTGGAGTGTGTCTGTGGGAATTTTTGCCCGTTCATCCAGAAGAGCATTTGAGAGGTCAGAGAATGATGTTGGACCAGAGGGCCTGGCTCGCAATCTCTGTTCTAGTTCATCCCAAAGGTGTTGGATGGGGTTGAGGTCGGGGCTCTGTGCAGGACAGTCAAGTTCTTCCACACCAAACTCAGCCAGCCATGCCTTCATGGAGCTGCTTTATGCACTGGGCCACAGTCATGCTGGCACAATGCAGTCAGGCAAGGAACATTCTCCTGGTATTTGCCCAACCCAGACTCATCCATCAGAGCGCCAGATAGAGAAGCGTGATTGGTCGCTCCACAGAAGACGTTTCCACCACATCAGAGTCCAGTGACGGCGTGCTTTACACCACTCCATCCGATGCTTGGCATTGTGCTTGCTGATGTGAGGCTATAGAAACCCATGCCATGAAGCTCCTGGCGCACAGTTTTTGTGCTGATGTTGATGCCAGAGGACGTTTGGAGCTCTACAGTTATTCAGTCAGCAGAGCGTTGGCCACTTTTACGCACTATGCTCCATAGCGCTCGACGACCCCGCTCTGTAACTTTATGTGGTGCTGCCTCCTGGTGGCTGAGTTGCTGTGGTTCCTAAACACTTCCACTTTGCAATAATCCCACTTACAACTAATGGTGGAATATCTAGGAGGGAAGAAATTTCACCAACTGACTTGCTGCAACAATGGCATCCTATTACATTACTATTACAGTACCAGGCTGGTATTCAGTGACCCATTCTTTCACAAATGTTTGTAATGGCAGACTCTCGCGTGGCTAGGTGCTTGACCTTATACATCTGTGGCAATGGCACTGAATAAAACACTTCAATTCAGTGATTAAAAGGTGTGTCCCAGTACCTTTGTCTATATAGTGTATATACTGTGCACAGTACATCTGCACATTCTCCACATGGCACTATTTTGCTCTGATGTGATTCATAATTTCCTCAGTTATGACTCAGCAGCTGTTTAGCTAGTAACAATGGGTTGTTCTCCACAGGCAGCTGAAACTAAAACCAGTGTGCCGACAAAGTCCTCCACTCCCTGCACCAGCGCTGCTCCCCCCATCTCTGCTGAGGCTCTGTCTGCCATCCTGCACCCTGCCCTGCCCCGACCTCCCACTTCCAACCTCAAGCCCAGCAGAAATTCAGCGGCACACACTTCACCAACTGTGGAGCAACTGCAGTCAGAGCTGAGAGAGCTGAGGGATGAGCTGGAGCTGATGAGGACTCAGCACAAGTATGGCTTTCTTTATATCTATCCAGGAGCACACCTAGGAATAATGAGAATCCTACACCCAGGTGGAGACTCTGGTAATCTTGTCCCCAGATTAATCTCTGCCCAACACTCCCCGATGGATTCATTTACTGATGAATTGACAAACATCTCCCAAGTTTTAGGTGCAACCCTGGCAGCTCTAATCAGCTGTCATATCCATTTCTAGCTTGTGAACCAGGCGAATCTGCAAGCTCATGTTATTTCTCTGGCAGATTGGTATTTTCTCTGGCCCCCTGCCGTTCAGACAGGTTTCCAGCTGACCTGGTCCATGTCGGGCCAGTCATAACTGTTTTCTAATATGGGGCGGAAATGATGCAATGAGTGTCCTTTGTTTTAGCCCGCACAGGAAAAATCTGGTCAAATTTTATTCCTTCTTATTTAATTCTATCTCAATCATGCGACAGTTGCTGTGTCATATTTCTGATGTTGTATTTGTTTGCAGTTATGTAGATTTTAACCCAACCCAATTTTTCAGAATGGGCAGTGTGAGATAAAAGTATATATATATATATATATATATATATATATATATATATATATATATATATATATATATATATATATATATATATATATATATATATATATTATTTATAACTAATACAGTTCAAAATTCTGCTTCAGCGTGTAAGTTTTCAGTTTTGGTTTGCACTAATTTGCCAATATCTGTTTGTTTGTTTGTTTTTTTTTAGTAAAGAGATTAAACTTCTGATGAATGAACTAGATGAGGAGAAAAGGATTCGCTTGACATTACAGGTACGGCATGAACAAATGTATCAAAACAATTTGGTTGTTAATCCATAAATATTGTTTTACTGTCACTTTTATGGCTTTGTCTTGGTCTTTTATTTATATTTACCATAATCAGAAGTACCATTTTGTTTGTCCTGTCTGTCAATACAGTTTATTTAAATCCATAATGTCAGTGTGAGGTTATGTGACTGTGCAAAAAAAGATTTCATGCTCCTAGAGTTTCTGGACTTTATGTTGCACTTAAAAAGACTGTGGCATCTTAAATGTCAAAATATGACAAAATAATAATAATGGAATTATCAAAATGTTTAAAAAAGTATCTACGCACAGTTTAATGTGGGCTGAACCAGCGTGAGGTTAAAATCTTGCACTCTCTGTCTCAGATGGAGATACAACGGATGAAGAAGCACATGTCGAAATGAGCTGGGCGGAGAACACCAACACAGTCAAGGCAACTTTATTTTGACGGAACAAAGTCAAAGAATGATGTCCTACTGTGTACTGGCCTGTGATTTAAGTTTTGGATTTTTTTTTTACAAAAGGTACAAAAACAAACAAAAAAACATCCTCCTTGCTTCTTCAGAAATATCTGTGACTTACTGAAACGTATGTTCATCTAAAATGGTAATTGATGGCATTTTTCCTGTGATTTTTTTTAAAAATAAAAGAAATACTGATATGTTTGCTGGTTTACGGTGACAATTTCAAAGTTAACAATATTTCTGAACATTACAGGTTTTTCGTAAGAGTGAGGGCTCACAGTTATAAAATGGTAGCATATTGTTATTCATATTTTTAAAACCGGCCTAGCCGTCATTGCATCTATGATAACAATATCTCGAGTTTGTTTTTTTTTTTTTTTATATATATATATATATAGCTTTGAGGGAAATTCAGTCATGTTCAAATACATGAATTAAGATGAAATTATCTCATTTTGCCCTACAAGAGCAATACACATAAATTCTGTATCGGAGCAAAATGTCTATTGAGAAAAAAGTGGCAATTACTTTTGAGCATGACATTACCAGTCGGCACATTCCATTGTCACACCACAAATGGTCACATTTGAATAATAAATACTTAAATATGAAGTTTGTTCCTTGACATACTGATTCCCTCAGTCCTCATACTTTTCCTCCAACATCCTGGAGCAACTGAAGTGTCTGCTGAATCTTTATCCTGCCAGGCGAGTGAAATGTTGCTGAGTGTGTCTGAGTTTGCCTCAGAAGTTGGAGTCTTCGCAGGGAATGGGCCTGAAGGTCGTCTCTGTGTTCTCCTCTAGAAGGATGTCGTACCGACAAAGAGGCCTGCATGAGACAGAGAGATCCAGAATGGGTCAGATCAAGTTCATTACCTTAGAGAGCAACGTCTGGATCTGACAAAATCTGACAACCTGCAGTTCTGCGGTGAATTACCAGGCATCATGGGTGTAAAGTTGGCGTTACTTCATGTAGCTGTACAGTAGCGTCACTGTATCGCTTATGCAGCTTTGGCTTCGAGTATCGAGATCTCTCCTTGGCATCATTTGCATATGTAAATGTCTTCTTTGAATAAAACCTCTGATAATTACACTCTCAATAATGTAGTGTAATTATCAGATATACTGGAGTGCTTTATCAAGCTTGTCATGACTCCTGTGGAAACTTCCAGCGCCCTAATTTGATCACAATATTACCAAAACATGCGCAAACACTATGAAAGCAGCACTGTGAAGCTCATGGTGGACAGATTTTTACTTGATCCCCCTTGGTAAGTATGAACACACATTTATACATTTGACAGTGCGGCTGTTTAGTAACACTTCCTTCCTTGAAATTCTTTCTATAAGCTGCTGGTAACAAGTGTTGTCTGTCTCTACGCTGTGATCTTTAGGGGAGGGATACAGTCTCTCAGGTTCATGCCAACACAATTAACCCATTGTGTTAATGGAACACTTTCACGTATCTGTCTTGAATCTAATGTCTTGATGCCAAATGTCCACAAAAATATAAACAACTGAGTGAAATGCTCCCATATTTTGGATGATGATGAGGTAAGGTCCTGAACTCCTGTGACATTTGAAAATTAAGTGGCATTTGCCTTTAGTGCCTGCATACTTGTACTAATGTAGCTTGCCTGCATACTTGTACTAATGTAGCTTGCATACCTAACATTGTCTCCTATTTACTGAGTATTAATGTATTTTTATAACTACCAAAGGGATAAAACAAAATAAAAATAGCTCTTCATGGGGTCTGGGTAAGTATAATGAGAGGAAATCTGTTTGCTATAGCCTCCATGGGCCACAGTTTCACTGACTGTTGCTCTCATATTCCTTTCACTTGCTTATATTCAACTTAGGACATTGCAGAATGTACAAAGTGTCTTGGAAAACCCGGTGAACTGTTATCAAGTGTATTTGACAATTTGTATGTATATTTTTCAGGCAGGTGTGCCGACTTGGGCATGTCACCAGGCAGATCATTAACACACGTAAACACATGGATGGACTGCTATTAGAGCAGAATAAAGGAAAGTGATGGATGGTTTTTATTAATAACGTTTGAAACTATCTTTAATCGATTTTCAGGGAGTTTAGAGAAGTACGTGACTTCCTGCTCATGAAGAATGACTAAAATGACATAAATGGGTCAAACTTGTGAAAATGTATTACATTATAGCACATCAGCAAAGCAAACAGTTGTGCGCATATGTACCTGTGTTTTTGTTCCAGATGTGTGAGACGGAGGCGAAGAACACGCAGCTTATATTTTTGCTTGAGTGCATTCCCAGTGGAGAACTTGATCGAGATCTTTTTCACCGAGGGAATGTCTTTGTCGAACTGGGCCAACAGCTGAGTCTCTGTGTACCTTCTGAACTTTGATGCTTTACTGTGAAGACAAAAAAAAAAAAAAAAAAATTACCAGAGTTTCATGTCACCTGAGAGAGAGGAAATAACAGTGACTATATGGTGACGATGGGAGGCTTTAACAGAGAGACTTACTGGTTGATCGTTGCCACTGCCTCTTTACCATGACCGTGCAGTTTAATGGTGATGTAGCCCCAGTGTGTGTCCTGATTCCATATCACAATATCCAGCCTGTAGTTTTCCCCTGAGAGAGGAAACAAACGCCTAAATTCCACCATTTGTAATTAACTGGCATCTCCTCTTAGAAAACGGTGGCTTGTATAAAAATACAACTCAAACCAGATTACTGAAATTATCATTTAACTCACAACCTACAAAACTGTAATAGTTCTGCAGATGAAAGCATGCTTACAAATGAACTTTTTGGCTAATAGGCTTAAAGTAATAATTGATTTTTTTTAACATGGATATATACACTTAGTGGCCACTTTATTATTATTCTAATGCAGTTCAGTCCAACTGTTGTGCCATAAAGTTTCGTTTCTGCTACCTATAATGCTCAGGTTTTCATTTTGTCACAGTAATAGAGGTGTTCATTCAATTCTATGTTTGGCATTGAGCTCATAGTTAGTGCTGCTGTTGGACTGGACTGCATTTTATTGAGAGGTGTTTCCACTATTCTGTCCCCCTCATGCATATCAATAGGGAGGACAAAAAATTAGAAACACCTCTCAATATAATGTAAGCCAGAACAAGACATCTGCAAACTACAACCTCAATAATAAACACAGAATTTAATTTACACATTCTCCACAATGTCAGCACAAACTGAACATTAGAAACTTTCTTAAAGAGGAGCGATTCTTATAAATCCATCAAAGGGCATATTTTAACATTTCCAATAGATGTTACATTAACATTTAAGGGATGTTAGTAGCATTTATTAAGAAATATCCGATTTAAAATCTCTTCTTAAAACATTTTTAACAGTCCTTTGTATTGTTTTTTTTATTTGTTTGTTTTTTTGTTTTTGTTTTTTTGGTCATTTATATTTTGTTGTTTTAGTCTTTTTTTTGAGGATGCATCTTAGAATAACTTTTTTTTTTTTTTTTTTTTTTTTTTTTAAATTTTCTATAAAGCACTTGGCCAATCTTGAAAAATCTTAATGATGTAACCTACAAGTTTTCCCATTGGAACAACAAACAACAAATTGACATTCATGTTACGGGGGTGTTCTCTAGCCTGTTATTGATTAGTGTCTGCTACTCACTGCAGAATGGAGACTTTTCATTGGTGTTGAAGTAAGCCATGGTTTGGTGCAGGCCGACCAGGACGTCTTGCCAATCTGTGACATCATAACCTGCAAATGAGTTGAGACGGCTTCGTCAGCCTTTGAGGAAATAAGGACTTTCATTCAGACATGTATCCACCTTAGAAAAGAAATGGGATGTTAATTAGTCCTTACTTTAAAAAAAATGTAAAAAACTAGAGCCGATCCATCAAATGTGTCAATATTTTGAAGAAGAGGCTTGAAGGAGTACGCCTATTATGTCACTGACACACAGTATTAATTTTTGCATTCTACTCATTAGTCACTTTGTAAGAGTGGGTGTTACATTTTTCAGATTTTTTTTTATCATGTTTTGGAAGTAAAGTGAGTCTTCTTAAAATTGAATTTCATAAATATCATGCCTTAAAAGTCATTAAATAGCCTTAAATTTGAATTTACAGGGTTTTAATTCCAATAAGTGTCTAATTTCACTTATCCATCTAATTTTGTCCCAATAAGTCACATCAAAGCAAACATTTCTGATGTTCTAAAACTTGAAGGAAACTCTGAAAATATCAGTTAATAAAATCACCTAGGTATGAACCTAACATATTTATTCCTCAGTGTATCTCTGCACTAAAGCATAAATATAGTATTTAACTTTATACGTAACCCCCAAGGTTTATTTGAAAGAGAAATGTAGCATTAAATCAAATATCTGACACCTGTAGACTCCCTGGAATTAAACCTAATAAACCTAAACTTAACCTTAAACCTAACCATCAAGGTAAAACATATGCATGTGCTCTCTAATAATGTCCTGTGCAGCAGTGCATTAGTTTAACTGATGGAAAATGTGTTGCTGACCAAAGACAGGGCATCCAGCAGCACCAAACTGATGACAGTCCATGCAGCGGCCGTCCAAGAAGTCTTTGTAGGAGGAGCAGGGGAGTGCCCGGCTCTCACACGTCCTGTTCAGAGACTCTATGAAGAGCAGCACTGATCTCTGGTGGTCACATTTGAAATAGGCTCCTCCTAAACAGCACAGCAAAGACAACAGTTCGAGCAGCTCGCAGCTACATTACATGAATCACAATGAAACTGGAAATATGACTCATACATGTGGCCTCCTAGGAAATAATCTCTAATTCCTCTGAATCTAGCAGCTATTCAGCAAAATAGCACTGTCTTCCAAGAAATCAGCTGTTCTCTAGTCACTGCAGATGAATAAACAGTTTGATGGAAATCTTTGTCATTTTAGTGTCTTTACCAGAGAAGATGGTCCTTGGGCAGCCGGGTTGGTCTGTTCCTCCATTGGCAAAGAAATCAATGTGACCTAGCGGCTTTCTGAAGCCCAGTGCTGTTCATAGACATGTGATATATTACATAACAATGACAGTAACACTTCCAATTTTACTTATAGAGCTTATATATATCTTCTTCCAAAAACAGAAACATCATTAATAAATGGTAACTTGATAGTTGAGTTAATGGTTATTTTAAGTTAATAAACATTGGCTGCTACTGATATGGTAAATAAATACTGTGTAGCGCCTCTTTAAACATTATTTGTAAACATTATTAATTAGCAGTTCACTGTCAGCAATAAAATAACTGTTAATTTAAGTTTAATGAACTATCAATTTACCATTTATTAATGATGGTTATTATAAAGTGCTGCCCTGGATTTTAGTTTACAAAGCATGGATATGGGTATGGCCTTTGAGCTTGGCTTACCGTCTATGTCTGTGTGTAAAACATCCACAAACTGAGCATCTGTGGGGTCCAGCCGGTCGTCTGTGGGGCGGCCGGTGAACATGGGGCCAGCAGGATCCAGAGCTGCAAACATGACATTACTAAGCCTCAGCAGAGTTTAAAGTTTATTCCCAATCCCAGTAGGTGCTGACGGGGACCGGCTAGACCCCAGTGGGCACGGGTAGGTTGAATTTCCACTTAAAATGTATGAATTTGGGTCATGGTTAGTTTCAAAGTCATTACCACCAGCACAGCTCCTGCCTGCCCTCTGTATCCCATCCCCTTCTCCTAAACTGTGACTGCTGATCTGCTCCATTTCTCGATAACCACCTGTCCATTTCTTCAAGCATGTCATCTGCCTTCCAAGGAACTAGAGTCACTCCTCCTCTCAGGTAATAACTTTTGACTCAAGTCAAAAATTACAGACCACATTTCTCCTCTCATTTCAATTCCAAAACCCTTGAAAATCCTGTTTCTCTCACGGAAGAGTACGCTGGAATTTGACTCGTCTGGCCTCATTCAGTGTGTTCCTGCTCCTCATAGTTACTGAAGCGCCTCACATCGCCGGATCATGCTCCTCGCTTCTCGGTCCTTTCACACCTGACTGTCCTTGCTGACCTGAAAAACTTTTGGTCTTCGCTGCACTCTCCGTGTTGGCATCACACCCAGATGACATAATTCTCTTAATGGGCGCTGTAGAGAGAGGACGTCTGCCCTCATCATGCAGTCACTACACTGCAGTGCCATGGCAGCCAGGAGGACTGAGCTGCTCTTTTTCCACTGACAGCTCCTGTCTGCTGCAAAACCTCTTGATCGACAGTGACATCTCTGCTGTGACTCCCGCCCACACAGACGGAAACCTGTGTGATACGTTGTGCTCGGACCACAACTCAGCCACGACCGCAGCTACAGCATCGGTCAATATAAAATTCCCCATCAAGGAAAGGCTATCATCAACCTCTACAAATGATCATATTTCAGCATGAGCCACTTGCGTCCTCAAC
Source organism: Myripristis murdjan (assembly GCF_902150065.1). NCBI lineage: Eukaryota > Metazoa > Chordata > Actinopteri > Holocentriformes > Holocentridae > Myripristis > Myripristis murdjan. The sequence continues at coordinate 27,293,617 of NC_043993.1, forward strand.
AGTGGTGTGCACAGACTTTTTGAAGGGCAGGGGCGAAAATGAAAAAAGGGCACTCTCCCTAGGGGGGTCTGGGGGCATGGTCCCCCGGGAGAACATTTTTGAAAATTGTACATTTAAATCCATCAATCTGGTGCCTTTTGAAAGCAAAATCAAGCTAGATAGAATAACAGTGGTGCTCCGACCTATAGGTCTAGAGCTATGTGAAAATACAGGTGCAAAAAAAACCTCATGAATTGCAACTCTACTGTGACCAAATACACAGCAGCAGCAGCATTTTCAGTTTTCAACATCCCCCACCCCCCACCCCCCTCCCTGCACGCCACTAGTCCTCAAGGTGGAAGACACCGAAGTATCTTTATTATCAGAGGAATGCCTCACCCGACCTTCAGCCAAACCAATCCTTTTCTTTGTGACATGATCTGAGAATACACTCCTTTTCACTTCCAAACGGATTTTACTGTCATAATTATTGTGAGTCACTTTGTATAAGTCAGTCATCTAAATGCCTAAAATGTTAGAGTTGATGTTCAAATAATTAGTCCAAATTAAATCATCCTGCATACATGTCCATAAAACTGCTCTCCCAGTCACTTTAACATGATAAGCTAATGGATTTCAGTTCTTGTTTTTGGCTTTGATAGAAACATGTTACTATTCACGATCTCAAATTAATCCATAGAATATTTGTTTTGTGAATCCTATCACTTCTATCAATCAATCAATCAGATTCTTCCTATCTGATTCAAATCTTGTTCAGTCTTTGCTGCCAATGTAATAAAAGGGGGAAATGATGTACACAGTCTTACCTGTGATTCTTCCAACTGTCCCATTCAGCTTTGCGCCTACAAAGCCTGATATGTGAGCACCAAGACTGACTCCAATCATATGGATGGAACTCAGAGATGCACCATTTTCCTGAAAAGAGCAAATGGGCATTTGTCTTTTTACACCGAGAGTACCAGCACTGTATTCAGCGCATATGGGGATCCTAATAAAACAATAAACATAATAGATAATAGATATGCTTGAGCTTAAAGGAAAACCAGAGATTTGCCTCAGGCAGAAAGGAATGAATGAAGCGCCTTAGCAAAGAGCTGAACTCCAGCTCATACATGGGTGAAATCACATCCAACCCCACAGCCTGCAATCAAAGGCTGCATCAGATCACTATTTTACCTCAGATTTGTACCCACATAGTGTCAAACCCATCTCGTACCTGCATCAATTCAATGAAAGTCGTGAGATTGTCTGCTGCCTTGCGTGTGTTCTCCACAGACTTCAAGTAGTTGACATTAGCAGCTCCATAGTTCCAGTCCACAACCACAACGTTCATGTCTTTCCTGGCTATGAGCAGCTGTGTGAGGTTCTTCAGCCACATCGGTGGAGACCCAGTGGGCCGATATCCATGAATGATGAAGGTGGTCGGTCTGGACAGATTGAACTCGGGGACACTGGACAGGTTGGAGTGGGACAGCTGTTTGCCGCAGGTTGAGTTCTGCCTGGTGTACAGCAACAGCCGCGTTTTTAGGCTGGTTCCAATGAACGAGTGATGGATGCTTAGGTCTGTGAATTCATCACATGTCTGGGCTGGGTGTGGGCGTGAAAGTAAGAGACGTGCAGACAGAAAAGAGAAAGAAAAATGTGGGGGAGGGGTGGACGAGAAGAGAAAGAGATAAAAAAAAAAAGAGAGAGAGACTTAACAGGCAATATTATTGTTCAAGAAAGGCATTTTTACCCAGCAATCCACAATGACAACAACATGGCTGAAACTACGGCATCATCAATGTGGAGGTATTCATGGTTGTTAAAGGTTTAAATTGTTTTGTTCACCCTCTGGCAAGTGAAACTGGGAAAGAGGAAATTCCAGTAATACTGAAGATTTCTTAGAAGAAAAAAAAACCCAAAGGCACAAAGGTATAATGTCTGTGTGTTTGTGTTTGTGTGTTTGTGTGTGTGTGTGTGTGTGCATATGTATGTGCAAGGCTGAGATGTGTCTTCTCAGGTGGGAAGCCTTACCTTTGCATACTTGAACAGTTATCAGCAAGAGAGGAGTCAGATATTGCCAAAGGAACATGCTTTACACTTGATCTACAAACAGAAAGAGTCATTAGAGTCCATCATCAAACAGTGCACTTTGACTTTGCACCAAACATGCCAACATACCAGTCCACTGCAGCTGGTTTGGTCTTACGTTTGACTTTTCTCTTAAAAGTCACTAAATTATGTAACAATCACTGGTGTGAAATTCTCTTTGATCTGTGTTTTTCATGGGAAATGCTGCCTCTGTATCTCCCTGGCAGCAGAGCAGAAACACACAGATTGTATCTCAGAGGAAGAGCCGCTCCGTCTCATTGGTGGAGTCACAGTTTTTCTGGCTAATTGAGGGCAGAATGAAGCCAGGTGAACATGGCAGCGGATAAGATACGGCGACAAACACTATCTGCTCCACCCATTGAAGATCAACTCAACCAATGGGAACATTTCTACCTCCAGATCAGGTCTGCCTCTGTGAACTGTTTGTATAAGTAAACGTGCAAACCAGCAATCACAGGCTGCAGGTCACCCTGTGGCTGTACAGGCGCACTGACTCTGTACATGGTCAGTGTCTTTTAACATTCAACATCTTCATAATTCAAAAGAATGAGAGTGATATAACACGACAAGAGTGTAGAAAAACTCTTACCTTTGCTGTGATACAAATATTTCCTGGCTCGGTGTATTAGAGGTCCAGTATACTCTGGATGTGTCCCAGTGTGTATCTGTACTGTAAGAAGCACTGAGCATTTCAGGAAGTGAGAAGAGGAACAGCAAAGTGACACTCCTCTGCTCCTGCCCCGCTGCTCCCACCGGGATAGCCACGCCCCTTGCTCCAGGCCAACCCTGTGCACAGGTGAAAAACGTTCCCATCACCTCCGCTGTTTCCTGTCATACTGTCAAACCAGTTATGCGACCTTTACGTTTCACTGTTGAACTTGCCATGTACCTACAAAGATGACATCACGCTCTCTGTTTCATGTATGTGGAAAAAAAACCTGACCGACCGGTGTAAAAGTGTGTTGCAAAAAGTTTCATGCCTGATTAAAGGAATATTTCATCTAGATAAAAATGCAGCCTGTATACATATCAATTGAAACTTCACTATGAAGCGAAGTAAGAAATGAAGCGAGCAACTTTTTTGTAAACTTTGAAGATAATATGACCATCTTTTTGCATTTCCAAAACAGATTGTGCAACATAATTGAATGGTTTTGTGGTTTAACAATTGCACCATGGTTCCGCAAATCCAGCACTTCCCCCGTTATCTGCTATATGTCCCTTTGTTAAAATGCTGTGGTCACACACACACACACACACACACACCCTGCAGCACCCTGATGCAAGACTGTGCTTGCCACTGCAGGGTGGGAAGAAAACTATGGTGTCTAACTCTCTTGGTGTTTGGTGTTCCTGTAAATTTAAAGCTGATGACTGAATTTTCATTTTGGGCTAAAAGCATTCCTTCAGTCTCCTCCCTGACATCCAGCAATCTCCAATCAGGGAGGGATTTGTGGGAGGGGTGTGAGAAGTTTCATTTCCCTGCCCAGTCCAGTCAGCAGGTTATAAGAGAGGCGTCAAAAAACCACAAAGTAAAAATTCCTGACGTATGTTTGTGGAGGCCAAATGTCTGAGCACGCACATACATACACAGAAATGTGAGTCACTCAAGACATGTGAAACACACACACATGCCCACACATATAATTCAGGGTGTACATTCAAAACTTGTAAGTAAAGAAAAAGTAAATGTTTGTCAAAAACACAGTGCATAACACTATTCAAATCAATATGTTCATGATTATATAGGGTTAGGTGACAATTAAAAATAGGCAGTGAATTAAACAGTGAATTGAAAGGTTACTATGTATATAGTAACCTTTTAATTCAAGGTTACTATATATATACTAACCTTTTAATTCACTATTTAAATATCTGTTCTGGCATTTATTCCTTATATTCCTTATTAGCGCATATCAAATCAGATAATGTGTGATATGCATGTGTAAACAGAATAATTCAAAGAACTTGTAATTGACTTTTTTCTTGTCTTTGCGTTTGTAATCAACTTGTGAATTTTTATAGTGATATCTGAAAGTGAAATTTTGAACCCCTTTCCCTGTGTGTTAAAAACAGTGTTTTTTTTTGGTAATATGTGGTCATGAATAGGTGATTTTCAAAACTTTCCACCAAAGGGATTTCTTGGGACTTTTTTCCCTCACTCAGGACAAACTGAGGATACAAAATCAGTGGACTTTGCTTCTCTTGCAATTTGTCCTAGTTTTTTTCATAAAATGACTCGACTGTACAGGATCATAACATCAATCAACCTTCAGTAGTTTTGCAGAATGCACCTTTAAAAGAATGTAGTTTGAACCGTGTCCTCTCATCCGTTTATAACTGTATGGAAAAGATTACAACTAACACAGCTACTGCTTTGAAAAAGTAACTCAGTAACTTTTTTTTTTTTTTTTTTTACTCCTAGTACATCTAAATGAGTTGCTTTCTAGTTTTACTGACTTACCAGATTTTAAGAACAGTACTGGCAAACTAACTTGAGTAGCACTTTGTAGTACTCGGCGGACGTCTTAATGTCTGACATGCACTGCCTTAGCTATTGTGTCAACAAATATTGCGTAATGGGCGTCCCACTGTGTTTGGCTCCAAAGGCTGCCAATGTGAAAGACAGCTCTGTGGTGCAGTCTCACTTTTAAATAATAACTAATTCAGTCTTCCCCTGCATGCCGAAAAACTACAACAACAAATTAAAAGGTTGAAACATCAGTAGGAACGTTCTGGCTGACACATGAAACATCTTCCAGATTATAGTTACAGACTGTGCTGCATACTAAATTCAGTCTACTAATGTCAAGCAGCGGTATTCAAGCCTATCTTTGCTGGTTAAAAGTGTCATGTTACTATAGAAGAGCACAGGGAACCCCCCCACTGTCCAGCATTGATGACCAGTGCAGTCTAAATTTCTGAATACCGTCACCAGAGTGGCCTGAACTTTGCCCACTATGTTTTCTCGTCATCGGGGTCAGGCAGGCCGATGGGATGCACACTTAATAAAAACACACACAGACTCAGGAAACGGTCCTGTGTGATTGAGAGCCCAGCACGGGGACTGCAGGCGGGCACGCTGGTGTTACAGGTGAAAAAGGAAAGCAGAACATCATGGTGGGAAGAAGACGAGGCCGAGGGAACAGCGTCCCCCAGCAGGCCCCGCAGAACCAGAGGAGAGGCCCTCACAGGGTGAGTCCTGTGGAAATGTCATGTATTTCCCCGCCACTGCATTCAGTTCAGGTTGTTTGATTTTGCCACATTTCAAGAAAAACTATATGGGAAACCACGTCAGCAAATGATTCATTTAACCAAGGAGAACTTGTTTGATGTAATTTACAACATTTGTGCTTACAGTTTTATGAAAAATGTCTTTATTTCATATCTGTTATTTTCCTTTTCTCTTTATTATGTGCGGCTCACTCTGTTTGCATGAGTGAGCACTATTAGAAGTTAGACGTATGAGCAGGACTTATTTTTATGTCTGCAATATGATGTGAAATTAATCTCCTGTGGTAATAAAATCATTTATTTGTTCACTGATTGTATGTTTGATACCATCACAATCTTTCAATGCTATAAATAAAATAATTTTGCAATAAAATGCGCGTGATAAATTTATCAGAAAGAGGGTAGTAGCATGGAGGGTGGAGGTTCATTACGTAACATGCTTGCAGATTCGCATCTAAAATTGGGCTTCACATCTCTAGAGTCATGTATTGTACTGTAGGAAAGGCCCGTGTGTGTGTGTGTGTGTGTTAAGTTTTGACTTAAAGGCTTTTAGGGCTACAGATCATGGCTGAGATGATTTTCTGTGTTGCAAATGTGGTAGTAGTATACTAGATTTACTGCACATTCCTTAACTGATTTGCATGACATGAGGCTGATAATCTTGTGCTCAAACACCACAAAACAGTATTACCGTACCCTAAAATCATGGTGGACTTCAGACACTGCAGGAGTTCAAAGTATACATTACAACACAGCAGATAAAGCTGTGTATATGAATCTGCATGCAACATAAAGTTCACGACACCCTTATCACCTCAGAATCTTATTCAAAATGATTATGGCCTTATCTTGCATTGATAAAATATTTCTTATGATGTCATGGATAGAGATTTAATGAGGATTATAAATGGGTGTGACTGCGCTTAATATGGCGTGTTCACATTGTCCACATGAGCTGAATGGAAAGTCAGCCCAGGGAGGTGTGCCCTTCCCTGTACGTTTAAATTTACAAGACTTTATTAACATTATTAGAAGGAGTTGTTTTGGTGTTAACTTCTCTACAAACACGTGATTGCTTGAAATATTAAAATGTATTGCTACGGTTGATATTGCAACACTTGATGCTCCAGCTCTCTTTCTCTGTTTTGATTGTTTCTTAAGCCATCAACCTGCCGCTGACTGCAGGTGAAAATTAGCCTGTGTGTGTAAATCTGGCACATTTACACGACGGACACAAGTGCTCATGTCAATGAATGTGCATTGTCCCTTCTCAAATAAATCAACATAAACATAAACAAGCATGTCATACTGTCCTGGCTGCTCTGGCATGTGTTGCACATGACGCACATGGTCCTCATAAAAACCCTTTTTTACTGCGCCTGACTTGAGTTGAGCGATCACAAATTTTATTTCCCATTTGTCTTTTTTTTATTTTGTTTGTTTGTTTGTTTGTTTCTGCAATCAGACTCCAAGGGAGCCGGCCATTTTTTCCAAAGCTATGGACTGCGAATCGGACGTCCCCCATGACAAGCTGACAATCGCCCAGGCACGAAGGGGCACACCAGGTTACACATTTCAGCTGTTTTTTTTTTTTGTTTTTTTTTTGCCAGTTCATATCATGCAGTTATAACTTGGACTTTTTGGGTCAATAACAGACAAATAAAGAATAGGTAGGTTAAGGTTAGAGGCTATTTCAGGACATTTTTGTTTATTTGCTGTCTTACAGCGCACCGTCCAGTGCGAGTCTATGCTGATGGGATCTTTGACCTTTTCCATTCGGGACACGCTCGAGCTCTGATGCAGGCCAAAAATCTGTTCCCCAACACACACCTGATAGTTGGAGGTAAAGTTTTCATCTCTCTCACATCCCGTGTCTGCATTACAATTTAACAGCATACTGTTCCTACAAATCCTGTTGTTACAGGATAAACATCTGCTCTTTAGCTTCCAAAGACAAAATCAGTATTTAAATTATATAGTGTTAGAGATTTGTAGTGTTGGAGAAAGGCTAAGGCAAGGCTTATGCTGAGTAAACTGAGGCCAAATGGTGCAATTAGACCTCACACATTTTTTATTTCTGAGATAGAATCTAGATTTATTATTTTTATTACCCCTGTGTCTTTCTCTGTTGCTCTCTATCTATAAAAAATATACAGATTTTTAAGGAATTGGGTCTGTTTGGGTCCTTGCAAAGAATCCTCAGGCAAGAAGCTGTTAAGACCATTTTAATGCATATTTAGAAACGCTAAATCTTATGGTTTAGCAGTTTCAGATTGTGGCCTGTTCCTGATTTAATCTGATCTGCACGTCCAGTCTGCAACGATGATCTCACTCACAAGTACAAGGGCTTCACGGTGATGACGGAGGACGAGCGCTACGAGGCCCTGAGGCACTGCCGGTACGTCGACGAGGTGGTGAGGGATGCTCCCTGGACCCTGACCCCGGAGTTCCTCAGGAGACACAAGGTCACCCGGTCGCTGGACGACACCTTCGATCAGTGAGACACAGACTAACACGGGCGTCTGGGGCTCGGTAATCTGTTCTGAAAGCTGTTGTGTTGTCCTCACAGATTGACTTTGTGGCCCACGATGACATCCCTTACACCTCTGCCGGCTCAGAGGACGTCTACAAACACATCAAGGAAGCAGGTGATTATATTATCATAATGCATTATGATGATGCATTTTTTTTTTTTATTTATTCATCTTTAAAAGCAAACTCCAGACCTGCCTTTTTAGCTGGGCTTTAACTGAATTTTAGTCATTCTTTATAGACTCTTATACGTACTTTAGGCCCTCTTGATCTTTCCTTTTATTTTCTCAACTGTTATTTTAACACCCTGGTACTCTGGGTCTGCTCACATCTATACATGGCATCTCTTTTAGCAATTCGTTATTTTATCTTGCACTCTTGGCCATTCATTTACTTTTTATTTACTGTTTGGAGTTTTGATTACTTACTTACTTAGGCTACTTACTTATTTTGCTATTTTGACTTTTATCCATTTCTTAGTGATCTTAGTCCTGCCTCTGGTCTTTCCTCTTTACAAATTGATGACATTTATGATGGCATTTCCTCAGTACATGTTTTTATTCTTTATTTTTTTGTTTTACTGTGTGAAGCACACTGAGTTACATGTATTTGTATGAAAAGTGCTATATAAATAAAGTCTGATTGATTGATTGATTGATTGATTGATTGAATACATGTTTTGAAGCCTTTGTGGATTTGTGTCAGGGATGTTTGTGGCCACTCAGAGGACAGAGGGCATCTCCACGTCTGATCTGATCACCCGAATAGTCCGAGACTACGACGTCTACGTCCGGCGCAACCTGCAGAGAGGCTACACGGCCCGAGAGCTAAATGTTGGATTCATCAAAGTAAGACTCCTTCACACTTAGACCTGGATACAGGTGGAAGACAGGTTATAATACCATGTAGAATATGAATGCAAAATTCACTGATTGGTCATGTTCTGTCTTTTTTTTTTTTTTTTTTTTCAACAGGAGAATAAATACCGTCTGCAGAACCAGGTGGATAAGATGAAAGAGACTGTCCGGACGGTGGAGGAGAAGTCCAAACACTTTGTGTACAGGGTGGAGGAGAAGAGCCAGGACCTCATCCACAAATGGGAGGAGAAGTCACGAGAGTTCATTGGCAACTTCCTGGAGCTTTTTGGTCCCGATGGAGCATGGGCATGTTCACCTTTAAATTACTCCTCAGTGGATATAACACACAATATCTAACTCAAACTGAGAGGAAAAATCCACCCAGCTCTGATAAAAACACAGCTATTGGTGACATACATTGCATTTCTGGGTCCAGTTTGCTTCTTTGGTTGTGTTTTTTTTTTATCATTTGGATGGAAAACTAGCTAAACCTAAACAATGTGATGTCACATCAACACATCTCCAGTGCAGCTATGGCAAACATCAGGTTTTGATGTCAGTGCCTCACAGTCAAAGAGCAGCGGCTTCTTTGCAGACTCAACATTTAGCAGTGATGTTTAGCAATCATACAGACAAACTCCATCATAGAGGAGGAAGAGACGCCAATTTCTCCATCAACAACTGTTTTACCAGTTGAAAAAAAAAAAAAGGTCTGTAGAAAATTCCACTTTCTGTGAAATGTAGGAAATCAGTAACTGAGGTACAAATAGATAAGGTAGGGTGAGGAAAAATGGGTAAAAGGGGAAGGTAAATGACAGCAAACTGTTGTAAAATGCCTCATGTAATGCACTGAGTAAATCAATGTGACAGCATCGAAAGGTGGATTTTTTTTGTCTATTGGGCTAAGAAAGAAATCCATTTGATCAAATTTCCCTAAAAAATAATCAAAACAAAACACACCACAACATAAGTAATATTAATAATAATGGTAACAGTACTGACTCTTGTGTTTGTCTTTGTTCAGCATGTGATTCAGGAGCGGAGTGGCCGCATGCTGCAGGCCCTGTCGCCCTACTCATCGCCCCGGGGTTCACCCAGCAGCAGTCCCACCAGAAGACGCTCCTGCTCCCCTGACACCCGCTCCCCTCCTGCCTCCCCTCAGCGGTAGAGGCCCTCCCCTCTCGGCGCTGCCTCCACACACACACACACACACACACACAGCGAGCTTCAGACATATTTGAACATGTTTTGGGTATGATTATATGTCCTCATAGGTCGCTCACTGCCTTGGTGCTTGGTCCAGGAGTTTATTAATTCAAACCAGTGAATTGGGAAAATGAAGCACTTGTAATTTTCAAATTCATCATATTGTGTTGCAGTAGAACATAACATGATGTTTCTTTCCTCTGTCTACAGTCTTTTACTGATGAAAGACATCCAGCTCTTGCTTTAAGGACACAAGACAGGGATTTAAAGGTTTCTCGGTTGTTTAAATTGAATTTGAATTACATTTTCCTTCACGTGTTCTCTTCTGTCACCTGCTATTCTGACAGGAGGTGTGAAAATGGATGGCACTTGTAATGAATGAATTGGCCAGAGCAGAACTAACCAAACTCCCAGATATAAGCCATTTCTGAAATGTCTGTAATGTATAATGTAAAGAAGAAAAAAAAAAAAAAACTTTTTTTTTTGAAGTAGAGTGCGGATTTGAGTTTGTACAGCATGTTGTCATTTCTCAAAAAAGTAGCAGCTGCATTAAACGTGCAACAAGGTCTGATATGATTGCATTTTACAATTAAATTACTTTTAAAAACATAAAATGAAGTGATTATTGAGTTGTCTGTGGTTTTTCTCAATGGCTTTGTTGTAATTATTTTCAACCTGTTACAATCCATTTTTATGGAAATGGGACATTCATTAAGTTAAGTATATTTTCCAACAAATGTTTATGGGACAAATAAAGAATACAAATGCTTCTCTCAAATGCTTCAATTCCTAACTTGCTCAATGAAATTTGAAGTCCAATGGTAACTCAGTGATGCTGTCAAACAGGAAAAAATGCAGATATGTTATGGCCTTTATTGGCTCCCTAATATCCTGGGAAGCTACTCTACCTCGAGGAAAATGTTCACACAGAGACACAGAGAAGATCCCTGCAGGGTGACATGCAGGTGCCACCCAAACCCAAGATGGCGACGTTCAAGACATCCGACTTGTGAACGAAACCAGCTCAGGCCGAGTCTGCGCTGTGAACCGGCATGCTCATTAATATTCATTACACGGGCCAAAGGACGGGCTGTAGCTGTGTTTGTGTTTTCTGACGAGTGAGTGGTCAGGCAAAACGCACTGAGGATTAACAACAAACAAACAAACAAACAAACAAACAAAATAAAACACACGGAAGACACACGAAAAACAAAAGAAAAAAACAACAAAATAATTAACTAAATGAAGAACTAAATAAATAAATAATAAATAATAAGTAAGTAGTATGTAAGTAAGTAAGTAAGTAAGTAAATAATAAACAAATAATAATAATAATAATAATAATAATAAATAAATAAATAAATAAATAAATAAATAAAATAATATCAATAAAATACAATAACAAAAAAACAGAAATATATTTACTAACATTTTCCATCGGCTTTCATGGAGTTGAAATTTTTATAGTAAGAATATTTTATTTAGATAGCACCTTTCATACAAGGGATGCAGCTCAAAATGCTTCACAATAAAGTGAAAGAGCAAGAGAAAAAACAACAGAATAAAAGCAGGAGATTTAAAACCAGGCAATCAATTAAAAAAAAAAAAAAAAAAAAAAAAAAAAAAAAAACCTGGCAGCAAAAAAACAAATGTCGACTAAATATATAAAGATGGAGAAAAAACAAAGGAAGCGCTAGAAACAGTAAAATAGGTGGAAACAAAGGAGGATATTAAAATGTGAAACAAATGAGGACATTAAAAAAACAATGAAAGAAGTAAAAGAAGAGAGTAAAATCATGAAACAAAGGAAGCTTGGCAGGTAAAAACGATGTTGGATAAATAAGTTTTCGACTGTAGTGCTCACAAAAATGCTCACAAAGCCTGCATGTGTTATTTTACGGTGCGGAAGTTTAACAAACAGGACTACAAATGCCCCCTGGTCCCTGTTGGATGTTTCACTTGTACGGTATCTTTGAGTCGAGAGTTTAAAACCCGGAGTTTGACGTCACCAGCTAATGTCCTACACACACGGATTAAAGATGGCGCCCTCTCATACAATGAGATGCTGTAAAAAAGGTCTCAACTGGATACCTGTTTTATTTATTAACCTTGTCATTGGCTGGTCCTACTATGCCTACATCGTGGAGCTTTGTGTCTGTAAGTACAAACTCCTTTTTTTCCGCCAGTTCAAAGCGGCACGGCTCACTGTTTATATCCTGAAACAGAAAAATCACGGTCGCAAACTTTGGTCAGCTGATTGGACTGACATTTTTTTTTTTTAAATGTATTTAATTTAACCATACCTAGGCTACACATGCACACAAACTCATTTTATTCTCTTAATATTGATGTGAATTAACAGTTGACATAAACATATTAGACATACATTCAAAAAAAGGAGAGATAACTTGGGCTCGACTGACAGGAGAGTCAATTCACTGGAAAAATAAAATAGTTTGGGGTAAAAAAAAAACAACAAAAAAAACAAAAAAACAAACAAACAAAAAAAAAAAACAACCTCCGCACAGGTAAATAGACCGTCAGGGTGTCCAGGAGAATGGCTGTACTCTCCTAGCATAAACTTAACACTGAGTCTAATTATTGGTTTACCTATAGCACATTCATATTCAGTTTGATATGATTTTAAATAACTTTTTTCCTCAGATATAGTTTTTTGTTCACAGCTCTGCCCTTCATTCTGATGCACAGTGTTGTCCTCAGTGTGTTTTCATTCTGGTCCATAGTCTTTATTATCAGTGTATAGACAGTATCTGAACTGACCACCACAGTGGAAATGATTTTCCAGCTCCTGTGGAAAATCATTTTACACTTTGACCTCTGACTGCGGTTACTTCCTGAATTACCACAGTGAGGATGACTATAATTTAGCCAGGGTCAAACAGAGTCTCTCTAAGCTGACTGGGGGTCAACCTTTGGTTCAGTCAAAATACTTAAAATGACAGATGAATCCATTTACTAAGAGAAATTACTCAATTAAGTCTTTTTTTTTTTTTTTTTTTTAACCAGGCTGCATTTGAATACAGTATCAAATGTGGTAGTCAAACTGAATGAATGAAAGAATGAATGAGGATGCATTGCAAGAGCAGTAGGATGTATTAAGGTGATTATGACCAAATAGTAACAGAGTGTAAAATCCATGAATGTGTGGACAGCAGCATCTAGAAATTAATAAATACACTGCCGCTGCATGAAACTTGAAAATATGAGGATACATTAGTTTAGAGGAAGAGACTAGACACCGTGTTCATTGTGCACTCAAGTTTATTTTAAAACTACTGTTTACCTGGCAACAGGCCTGAGCCCTCCTTTCAGCCATGGGTTGTCATCACAGCACACATGACACGGTATTCCCAGCTGGCCTGTGTGGCAGGTGGGAGAGAAGTGAGGAAGCATGTAATAAAGGTCATTATTCTACATTAAAACACAGCTGTAAAGCAGGGTGAAGTACATTCCTCCATACGGGGCGGAAGAATTGAACAAAAGCCCAAACAAAATGAAATCTGCTCATACTTTGAACAGTTTTAAAAAACAGCTGAAGAAATGGAGGCTGAACAAGTTAACATGATGAAACATCCAGCTCTAGATGTTTAGGTCGAGGTCTGAACCTGTGGATTTTGTGCTTTATTTATTTATTTATCTGTGTGTGTTAGGGTAAAATGAGTTATCATTTGCACTTTCCTGCTGTTACCAATTCTTGCCTGCCTCCCAGCCATGAATTTCAATGGAAATAATCATTATTGCAATATCCCTGCTAATTTTATTGTACTGTATGCACATTTGTTTACCGTATTTTTAATTAGTCAAATAAAATCAATCAATCAATCAACTCCAAAGCAGTGGGAACGGTAGTAAGTCTGCCCTTTATCCAAAACAAAACAAAGAAATCCATCTTTGGAGCTGCAATAGACAAGCATTTCATTGATTTCCAGTTATGAGTGAATTTTCCTTGTGGATTTACTTCACCTCCGTTCAGTTTAGTCATGGACCTGCTCAGCCCTGTACACACAATGGCTTTTCATGGCTCCTGTCAGCCTGCACTGACTGTACCACCAGCAGCATGTGGACCCAGATATGTGTGTGTCCCAGCGGCCGAGCTCAGGACAGGGACATCCCTGCTGGCCGAACAAAGCTCTCTCTTATGGGTGGGTCACTGCTGGCCGTGCCAGGCTGCTGCCGCATGGCGTGAGGAAGGGGGCTGGGGTGAGATGGAGTTGGGGGTAAAGAGAGATGTGTTGTCATGCGTTCCTGGCACATTCATTAACTCTCACTAATACCTATGTCTCTCTGTCCCCTTTTGTGTCTCAATCCGTAGATACAATCCCAGATAATGCAGAACGAAGTAAGTTCACGTCCACATTCATAATATTTGCTAATTCACAACTTGATTCTGTAATTCTTATGTTTTCTGATTTCTCATAGCAAAGATCATGTTACAGATCCGGATGTAATTGCGTTAAAAACTGTCATTGTGTTTCCTCCCAAAGTCAGCTACTTGGTGGTCTTTCACATTTTCTTCTTCATGTTCACGTGGTCCTACTGGAAGACTATATGCTCCAGGCCAGAGGGGCCCTCCAAAGCGGTATGCTCAACTGTGTGTGAGTGTGTCTGTGGTTGGTGGAGAATTTGACTCCTAAAAAAAAAAAAAAAAAAAACTAGAAAATGTATCCTTGCCTTTTGTGTTAGCCCACTGCAAATGTACCGATGCATTGTGTGTTAGATTGACTCTGACGTGGTCGTTCTCCTCCTGTCAGTTTTGTCTGCCCAAAGCTGAGAAGGAGCTGTATGAGAAAGAGGAGCGAGCTGAGATACAACAGGAAATTCTGAAGAAAGTGGCCATGAATTTACCTGTATATACACGCACCCCGGGAGGAGGTGAGGCTGAACCTGAAAATATACATCTGGGGAAAAATCACAGTTTAAGGGGTTGTTCTCCAACTGTACTGTCATTGCCGAACTGGCCTTTTCATAACAGTTAAAAAACCTAAAATTAGAAATGAATGCATCTCCCTAGATAGATTGCTGAAGTCTTTTCTTTTTTTTTTTTTTTTTTTTTTAACCAGGCTGACACGATCTCTGACATACTTTCCTCATGGTTCATTTGTCGTTTATTTGCAACATAAAAAAACAAACAAACCAGAAAACACAATGGGAGTAAAATTACATAAAACGTAATGCAAAAAACAGCAGATCACAGAAGTCTGCTCTGTTCAAGACAACCTGGAAGTGGGAATCTCCTTCCTCCCACCTCGGAGCTTTCAAGTGGTTTAGGTGGGAACAAAATGGACATCCAGAAGAAATACTTTCGCAGAACTTACATGGAACAGTTTAAAGGAATACGTCACCCATCATGCATAATTTTTTTCAGTAATTACTCACCGATTGCTGCCTTTAACCCCTGACGAAGAAAGCTTTACTGGCAAGCCTTCATGGTAAACTTGTATTTGTAAACGCCAGCCATCTCTTGTCCAATGGGGAAAAACGGAGTCTGTAATTTTACAACAGCAAAACACTATCAAAAGTTACATTTAAAAAAGATCACACTTGCCATGCAATATAAACCAAGTCTTCAGTAAAAAAAAAAAATGCATTGTAGGTGAAATTTTCCTTTAACCTCCCAATTTTGCAACAGCTTAGTGGTATGTATTGATATTAAAAAATGCCATGCATGAACAGAAAATTGAGCATGTGTTTACGCGCTTAAAACATGCTGTTATTCGTTCTTAACATGCACTCTGAACGCCACCATGTGGATCTACTTTTTTATGTGACATTAATGGAGCTACACTGGGGAAGTAGTGCTCAGAATTCAAAGCCGATGGGCCGATCAGACGGATATTTCCAAACATGAATCATCCCAGTTGTCTTGAACACAGCATCGGTATAGCAGCTGCAGCTGGCACTCAGCCCAGCGGCTCTTCTCCCCCATGTCGACTGAAACACATAAACATGAAGCCGGAGAGTTAATTGGACACAGGTGAGCCTCGTTGTCTCAGTGGGCTGCACCTGGCCCTTGCTGCCTCTAGACTCCTCTCATTTCCTCAAATATCTAAAGGCTGGAATATTCGAAAGGAAAATGGATAAACAGCCACTTCCCTGTATTTATGTTTAAGATTTATTTACCTGCTAGAATTACAAAAAGAGTGGTTAGGCTGCTTAAAACCTAGGGAATTTATAGATCAAGATAAAAAGAGATGTTTTAGGAAAGTTTTTAAAATAAAATTGCCGATTACACACCTGAAAGACAATTTGTTTCGAAACACCCCTCAGCTTTAACAACACCTATCACTAATGGCAGAGATAACCTAACCTAATGTAACGTAACCTAACCTAACGTAAATAAAGGAGATGTTCCAAGTACAACCTCCAGGGGGCGACTTTGAGAGCTGAAACTAGGCTAAGCTAAGCAAAATGTGAATTATTCTATGAAATTATTCACTTGAATCATACTTGTCAATACAGAGATATCTTCCATTTCACCAAAAATACACTTAAAAAAAAAACTACAACTTTGATTTAAGTCCCTCACTGCATATATTTCATGAGTGTGGGCAGACGGAGATGTAAACTGCAACTTGACTGGTTGGCAGAGGTACAGAACTGTGAGGTGGTATTTCTAGTTATTACTGTATTTGATTAGAAGAAAATGAGCAGATGTGGTTACTAAGAAACACAAGTCTATGTGCCTGGATAAATGAAATCTGGTACTGTTGAGGAAAAAAAAATAATTTTTTGCTTTAGTTATACAGCGAACATCATCACATAGCTCAATGCTTGTGGAAATCTTCTGATTGCAACCACTGATCACATGTCTGCTTATAATTATATGTTCATTATAAATACTGGTCTGAGTAATGATGATTGTTGTAAGTATTTCAAAATCAACTGTGATGGTCATTTTATATCATTTATCCATGTAGCCTTACCGTGTGCTATGTAATATTCTGTTTAGCACATTTCCCAATGAAAAGACTGTGGTACACTGTTTTTTTTTTTTTTTTTTTTTTGAATGTCGGCCAGCCTTAACTGTAATACTGTAATAATGCATTTGCTCTTGACAGCCATTCGATATTGTGACCACTGCCAGGTAGTCAAACCCGACCGCTGCCATCACTGCTCCACCTGTGAGAGGTGAGACTCTCTTTACCTCTGTTTACACGCTCTTATCTATTTTACTGGTGGCTTTTTTTTTTCCAGCTGAACTCCTAAATCACTTTGGACAACAGCATTGCATACACTTCTAAAAATCTAAATGTCTGTCAGACTGAAATATTAGACTGTAACGTGTTGCTGTACCCCTCCTCTTTGTTGAAGGTGTGTGCTGAAGATGGATCATCACTGCCCCTGGTACGCTGTTTCAGTATCTACACGGTGTTAAACAGGAAACCTGTTATTATCCCGTCTTGAGCTTCATTTGATTGCCTTTCAGAAGTGTTATTCATTGACCTTATATTGTCTCTTATATGGTTCTTGTGTTCTTGCTTCCTCCATCAGCTTTATTTACCCACTGCATTAATCATTATTGATATTTATATGATATCTTTTACTGCATAATAGTTTCTGTGGAAGCAGCCAGTGGACCGATTGTAAGCATGACATTTATTTCTCTCTTTCTCTGCTTCTTTCTACTGTGCATTTTCCTCCTCTTTCTGTCCGTTCAGGGTGAATAATTGTGTCGGATTCTCCAACTACAAGTACTTCGTCTTGTTCCTGGCCTACGCCACTCTCTATAGTGCAGTGATTTCTGCCACAGTCATTCAGTATTTCATCAAATTCTGGACTGTAAGTACAGAAATCGCCTTTTTAAGCTGAAAGTGGACATGATCTTGCTTGTGAACCGTGGTTGTAATCATAGCTTATAGGAGTATGGCTGTAGGATTCTTTGAAGCCCAGTTTATCAGTAAAACCTGGAGCAGTGCCAAGGTTTTAGCAGCGGAGGGCTTAAAATCTGTGAATGTGGAAGCTCAAGACCTCCAGGAGGATGGAAGAGGGCCACAGGGAAATTTTTAGCGGTATTAGCCACCACCAAAAAGAAAAAATGAGAACTAATGTAATAGGAAAAAATATTTCACTCCGAATATTTTACTTACAGTGTAATGTGTGGCCCAGCCAGCAGAAGGCACATCAAAGAGTGAGCAGCAGGCCAGTGACTTTTTTTAATATCAGGAGACACCTCTTAAACTGCGTCCTATTTACATTTTAACTAGGACCATATTTGTAGTAGGCTTCCAGAAACCGTAGGTAGTGGAAACCATAAATATTACAATAAAATTTTATTTAAAACTTTGGATTAGACATAGTCAGGATATGGCGAGGCGGAGTTCGCTGGTGTCATTATCATCCGGTTGCTGTTTTGTGAGAACAAACGTTTTCTTGTTTTGACGATAGCTGATTGCGATGTGAGATGTCATCAACCAAATGGCGCACAGATGTGTCACTATGATGCTCAAGCGTGTATCATGTGGTCACTTATTGGAGAATCCTCTGATCTTATTATTATTTGTGGTTCATGCTTAGTGGTTAAGACATCATCCTTCACCTTACATATACCATCATACCTCTTTGCAGGAAACAGGCCCTGTTATTTAGTCTAACAGTGACAAAAAATGTTGTATTACTATATTATCTGCTTTGACTGCCCTATTTTATTTCTACAGAGGTTTCAAATGTTTGGCGATCTGTACCGATGATGTTTCCTGTCATTTAAGCAGCTCAGTCCTGTTTTTGGTCTGGAATGAGGTCATCTCGTTCTTCAGGGACTAAATCCCTCCTTAAACGGTTTTGTGCTACGGAAATGTTGGGCGGAGTGTTTATATAATCACTGTTCCTCTGCATTGTTTGTGTATTTTATCTACCACGGCATGGCAGGGGGCAACTCATCCTAAAAGTCATTTTAATTTATTTAATGACATGAAAGCATCTGTCTGTCCTTGCAATGATGGCATCTACCTCGTACGCTGAATGGTAATAAAGTGTTTCTTATGGATCCCCTCTGCAGTGTAGAGATAAAAAGGTTGCATCAAAGGCAGTAAATCGACTTAGAAAAAAACGACGTAATTCAGCAGAGGCAGCCATGTAAAGATGATTTTAGGTGGCGAAGATTAACGCTCCTGTTTTCTCTTTTCTCTTGTCGCCCCTGAAGAAACGGCTGCCGGACAATCACGCCAAATTCCACATCCTGTTTCTGTTCATTGTGGCGGTCATGTTCTGTATCAGCACCCTGTCGCTTTTCATCTACCATCTGTGGCTTGTGGGAAAGAACCGGACCACGATAGGTAAGTGTCAGTCATGGATTTCCAAGCAAATATTCACCTATAGTTTGACTGCTGATTGCATTCTTTAAAGGAATAGTTCCCCCAAAACACAAAGAAAGACCCACATGCTCTTAGAGCAATCTACCCATGCAGATAGTTTCAGTTTGATTTTGTGAGGTTTCCAGTCTGCCAATCTCCCTGTCTCCCCTCACCTCAACACAATGGGGCTGCATGAAAATAATTATGTGCCTACCAAAGAACACCTATCTATTTGTCACTGGTTTGTACTCAATTGGGAGTGGGGACATACAGTTTGGTGGCGTTCTTCAGCGGGAAATACTTTTTTAGTTTCCAGCAAATCTGAAGGCTTTCCATGTCTTTCTTTCTCTAAGAGATGTTGCCACTGAGCTTTTGACATGCACATTTTTTGGACCATTTGTTGCATTCAGGTAAATCAAGGGAGACAGGGACGATCGTGGCAACCTGGATACCTCGCTAAATCACACATACTATTTGTACTGATAGATTTCTCCAGGTAGGGAGATTGTCGGTAGTAGGAAAATATCTGCATGTATTTTGGGTTAGCTGTTCCTTAACTATTCTCTGCACTAACACTTACAAATATATTGAGATTGTCATGGTTTAAAAAAAAAAAAAGGGAAAAAAATCAAATGTGCGTATTATCCATGTTTCAGAGGCTTTCAGGGCGCCCGTCTTCTCAAGTGGCCCAGACAAAAATGGATTTTATCTGGACTTTAGTCAAAATTTCACCGAGGTGTTTGGAGACCAGAAGACACGCTGGGTGTTTCCCATTTTCTCAAGGTGAATCCACTCAGCTCCACACAAATATAGTTAACAGCCTTGTATTTATAAAGATATGTCTAAATAGGTTGGACTGCGTCTGCATTCCTCAAGGCTAAATAAATGAGTATCACCTCCTTATCTGGGTTTAAAAGCCCTTGTAATGGAAGGAAGGACAGTGAGATAAAAAGACTAATCCCAGATGTCCGACACATTGGCTGATGCTGTTTTTCTCTCTGTGTTGTCAGTCTGGGTGATGGCCATTCATTTGTTACCAGACTGGTACATATAGATCCTGAGCAAGCTAATGCTGTCCTCCAGCAAAATGGCAAAAGGTTAGTACTGTTTAGCACGCAAGAGTCAAAACCCAGAGTTTTTTTGAAAATATTTTTCTAATAATATCAACACCAGTTTCTTTTCAGCTTCCTATGTTTGGTTTTAATCTCTTATTTGTCTTATTCCAGCTCTGTCGAAGGTGCAACCAATCCTAGTGCGCTTGATAACAATACACAGCATACCGCTGATAGCAGCAAAGAGAAAACTGGTGTGTTGCTGATCCATTTTTTCATGCCTCATTATTATCATTTGTAAACTGTATATTATAATTTCCATACATTTGGGCTAAAATTTACTTTTTAAATGCAAGTATCTCAGCACCATCTTTCCAGAGAGCATCTGCAGCAGATCCTGAAGCATGTTTTGTTTTGTTTTTTGCTTTTCAGATGGAGGCCAGACAGTCTCTGTCACCATGGAGAGTGAGCCATAAGAAGGTATTTGGAAGAGAAATGAATACTGCAGTCATAATGATGCTGATTTGTTTTTGTTCTTTGTGTTCATTGTTATTTTCTTCACTGTTGCTCCAGGTCAAAGGGACATCAGACCTCATCCTAGAGAATCTAAGCCATCAACTATGATGCCTTAAACCAGGAGCATCAGCACCTCCACAGGAGCCATCCTCCACCATCCTTTAGCTTTTGACGGTGCAGTCTCAAACCACAGCTCTTGTATGTATATCGGACCAAACTTACTTTTGTCATTTAATCTATAAGCTAGTACCGTTATTATTATGATTATGATTATGATTATAGTCCACAGGGACTATACACTGACCTCATGGACTGCACCAGATTGAAGTGGTTTCAGAGACTTTGTCTTGTGAACCAAAGACTTTCAAAGAACTTTTTTAAATTATTGTTGTTGCAGCTGAATAACTCTGGAACAGCTTTTGTTCCTCAAGCCGATACATTTTTAAAAACCATGTGGACTGTGGACACAAGAAGAAAATCATTCTTCATCAGTATTAATGTTGTATTATTGATTAAGTCTCTAAATGAGTTACGTTTCATTAAGAGACATGGAACCACTAAACCCAAAAAAGCATCAGCACTAATATGTGTTAATGTTAAGACATTTCAGCACTGTTGACAGTGAATGCAATAATCATATCCATCATGTTTTTTTAACTGCTAACCGAGGGTTTTTCACAGTGCACTTACCAGACGGACGGTCTGTTTTCATGTGGTCTAATTTAGTTTACAGTTAACCCAGATAAAAGCTTATAGAAAAGCCTTTCTGTTTACACTTTTTTAATACATTTTTCACATTTCAAGTGAAAGGCAAACGTATAAATGATATAAGCTTCAAATCTGAAGACCAAATCCAGCCATGAAGTAAGTTTCTCACACTAACCATTGACTCTATTGCAAGAACATAAAGAAACACTGCAGTTAAAATGCTTTAATATCAGTGATGAAGGAATATCTATAACTGATAAATGATATACTGTAGGATATTAGTGAGTTTGCCATTTTTTTTATTGCACTACATATTTTTGTAATTTATTTATCATTTTTTTTAGAAGTTAATGCAAATGTGTACTGATTTTGCTTGCATTGCTGCATTTGTTTTATATCTATTTTGAATTTGAAAAGGGCGTAATATAAATTCATGTTTTTCCCGCTGTATTTATTCCAGAGAAAGTTTGCAGCAGTAATTAATTTTCCACCTTTTGCAGTGCAGTTGTAATTAATTCAGTTTTTTTTTTACTTCAGTTTTTAGTGTTAATGCCAAGGATCAAATGCGTCGAAGGCACACCTCCTTCGATTTGTCTTTCCAATTTGATGATTGTAAGATTTACTTGAAAGTTGGAACAAAACTACAACAGACAGCACAGAATGAAACCACAACACAAACCTTGAAAGATAAAAACAGTTCACAAAACCTTTTATCCACTGTGATCCACATGCCTGAACTTGGATTGATAAGGCGGATCTCAGTAATCAAATTATAGGTTCTCTAAGCTCTATTTCACATTTGTTTGACTGGAAATAGATTGCGGTGTTGGACTGCCAGAGTGATCAATACATGATGTGTGGTTACTGACTGGTGTGTGAGCAGAGTAATTCCTTTTTGACTCAACTAATCTGAACCCAACTTGGTTTACTGTACCCCCAAGAGGCTTTAAATAAAAACTGTACGTAGGCCTTTGTTTCATGCTTTTTATTAAAACAAAACAAAATATTCATGCAATATGATATGCATTGTAACAATAAATAAAACTGAGAAACACTAGTTGAGTTGTGTTTTCTTGTCTGTGACATTCAGTATGGCTGATACAAGATGATCTCATATCTCTTGGTATATCAAATATGCCCTCTTTATAAAAATATACTATTATTAGACTTAAAATATAAATGCTGACTTTGATGAGTTCAGTACATTTGATTGGGGATTGCAACCATTTGTGGGGTGACATGCGAAGAAAAACCCAAAATGGAGCCTTCATGGTCAAATTTAGGTTTAGTTCACTCACTCACAACATTAAGGCCAGATTTATCTGTCATATCGCCACATTATTAATATAGAAACCGACGATGGCTTCATCCTCAGGCGCGTTAAACCTTCACACAGTCTCGTCAGCAGGTGACCTTGGCTGGTTCACTTTAAATGGGAAGTGGCCCCATTCAGTTGCCCTTTGAAATCAAATAAAATGTTCCTTGGGTGTGACCTTGAGGCAAAATTAAAGTTTGTAACGACTCGCTGATTATACACTGCTTGCCTTTGTTAGAATTACAGTACGTTTGGAGATGTTTACTCATTTTAGGAGGAGAACTTTCATAAAGTGAACGGGAAGGGCAAGGTCAGCGTGCTCCACCCTCCTTTTACCACCATGCACACTTGAGATGATCCGTTGTAAAGGTTAAAATTACAATGTACTTTCTTTATGTGACAGGGAAAACCAACTTGGACCAAGAGTTTCAATCAGTTGTTTAGAGTAGTCTTAGTTAGATTGACATGGTAGTCTGAGCTGAGTAGCATTTATAGGTAATTCTCTTTTCTTACCCTAAAAGACAGTAGTTTCAACTAAATATTTTCTGTACAATAGACAGAATAAACACTGATTTTTTTCCCTTTAAAGTCCCCTGTGATGATCAAGCTCTACAGGCTTTGCCAATTTATTTTGTCTTTGCTCAAACAGGTTGTTGATGTAACGTAAAATTTTTATCAGACAATCAGATATCTTTCCATTTAGCGCACCATATAGTGTGGTTCCCAGGGAGAGCAATATAATGATGCAATATTCGCAGTGGTAAACGTATAAAAAAATAAGCACAGGTCAGACACTCAGAGAAGCAATGCCTCTGTATCTGAACAGTGGTGTAGATCATTTATGTGTAGATGTTAACCCCCGTTACCTTCAAATTTACTCACATTTTTTTATGAACTGCAGTCAATTTGACTCCAATAACTTAAACCTCCAGAAAATGATTATAATAAAAATTGTTACCCAAGTTTTTGTGTCAGGCACTTTATATTTCTTGCTGGCTACCTAAACAGGCCTTTAAATGAAACATAACCCCCCGGACCATCATATTAATGTCATGTTTTCCCACTTTTGCCCATTCATTTGGGAAAAGTTATTAAATATGAAGGGGGGAAAAAAACAATGCTAACCATATATTTAAATGTTGAATGGGGTCAAATTGAGCCCAAACATAATAGGGAAGAAGACACACAACTGTGTAAGAGAAATGATAAGGATGTGTGATATCTTGATTGTGGTGATAATGCAGATATGTCCTTCACCGCATGTGCAGTTTACAGAGAGAGTGAATAAAACATTGATGACAACAAGAAAGACTTTTATTATCTACTGTGGCGAAACATGACAATTTAAGATCTCTTTGTGCAGTCATAGCTTGGAGCTGCATTTGATTATTGTCTCTAGGACGTGAACATGATAAGGGAAGATGATTCATCCACAGAGAAGTGTGAGGATCTGCTTTACGTCTGCAGAGATCAGTCGACCACGCCACACCCTTTCGGAAGAGATTTGTTTGGGAACCCCCGCCTGCAGAGAAGTTCTTGGTGCTGGGAGAATAAATGTAAAATGCTTTGAATTGAGCACACTCATCACGTTCATTAGCTTATTAAACACGCTCGTCCTTCCACTTGAAATTATAGTCGGCGGGTGAAAAACTGAGTGTCAGCAGCTGGAGGGGGAAATGACCTCGCTGCCGTTCACCTGTGGCTCTCCACGGTAGTTAAGCAGATAAAGACAGGGATGCTGTAACACTGAGAATAAAGTGAACTGTTTCAACTCCTTGTAAAAGATTATGCAACTCATCTCAAACTCACACCAGGAATCTCCCTTTTCTCCTGCTCTTACGCTAATTGAGGTATATCTGATCATTTGGAGGGGCGACTTATAGTGTGGAAAAGGATTATGGTACCTAGAAAAAAAAAAGACTTCTCAGAAGATTTAATTTACACAATTACCCTCAATTGATCAGTTCAATTTTAAGGCTAACTGGCTACAGACAAAGATAGATCGGTCTCCATGATCTTCGTCAGTGATCACTTTGTTTTCCTCACTGGATTTCAGGCAACAACTTAACAAAACCCACAAAACATTGTGTTAACAACTCTGTTATTTCACATTTCTGGCAGGTGGCATGTTATTGCAGTCTCATAGATTCGCATGGTCACCTCACAGCAAAGACCTGGGTTTGATTCTGTGCCGGAGACTTTTCTATACGGAGTTTGCATGTCATGGCATGTGAGCCATTTTGGCATGGTTTTCCTCTTGTTTACCCACAGAGTCCACATGCAAGTCAAATGGATTGGAGACTGAATTGCCCAAAGTAAATATTTATAGGCACAGATGAAGGTGTTTAATGGCCAGTGATGAAAGCCATACCACTGCACTGTAGAAATATCTTGCATCCAATTATCCGCATAACACAAAAAGAATACAGAAATCAAAGAAGACTGTCAGACTTGTGGAATACATTTCACATTTTTAGAGAAATATATTATACAGAGGTATATATGAAATATATATTGAAATATGATGAATACAATAATAAACGTATAACACAATGTTTGTATATATGTACAAAAATGGATATACATTTATATATGTGTGTGTGTGTGTGTGTGTGCAAAATGATACTAGCTAGTAACTGAAAATGATATACAGAATACACTAGAATACACTATGAATATAGTAAATGTAATAAATATCACATAGGATAACATACTGTATACTAATGCAGTGAGGTAGGTGGGAGTATCAGTTTGAGCAAATTCACCATAAAATAATTCGTCAGAGCAGAGTGTAGTGTAGTGAGACAGAAACTACAGAGCTGAGGGTCAGAGGTGAGGTGAAAGTTACCTCTTTGGGCAGGAAAGATTTCGTGTATTGGCCCTTGTGGCAGCAAAGAAGACAGTGAATTTGATCTCACTACATGTGGCTGATTAAAAAGACAGACACAAAGTCTTGGTCAACTGCAAATGAGCTGAGGAACATCGCAAAACACCAGGGAAGTGAATTTGTGCCACTGCAAGAGCCACGAAAACATGGGCTGCGGGTCAAACTGAGGTGCTGATAAGGTGCGCTCTCAAATGTGAATTAAAGCTGCAAGCAGCGTTGGACGGGCCCTCGCACCCGTGCCGCCTCGTGCCCACTTGTGCCCGGTGGCTGTGGCATTAAGCACACACACACACACACACACACACACACATACACAAACACAGAGTTGTTACTGCTCCTTCCCAATGAGTGTGCATTGGGAGAAGGCTGCAGGCAGCTACTGTGAGTCAGAGGAGTGGAGGAGGGGAGGGAGAACAGTGCAGAGCAGAGAATCCGGAGTCCCACCTGTTAAACTAGTCTTCACCGCGGCCACACACTTTTTTCAATCCACACCATGATATATAGTTTTGTAGGAATTTTGGTCCTCTTTCCATCGGCATAGGTTGGAAAGCTGTCAGACTTTTACTTTAGTCAGCAGGGGCCTAATTAGCCCCTAGCATGCTGCGTTATTCCCACCAGGGTCCATGGGAAAAAGTGGAGGCGCTGGTTGTGGACACTCTGACTTTGCGGCCTTCTGAAATCTAAACCGTTCGAAATGTTACTTAACCTTGAAGAACTTTTGTTCAGCACTGTGTCCTCTGTCATCTATTCAGATTTCAAGCCGATAAAATTAACGCCCTGGGAGTTTATAGAGTTTGTGCAAAGCTCAAATTTGGGCGAAAACGTGACATTCAAATGCAAATTGTGGACTTCCTGTTGGTTTTAGGTGGGGGGCACGGCACGAAAAATGTCAGGCTTGATGAGATCTACGTTTCGGCGCTGGTTTGGTCTTTCTATCACATTCCTGTGGGCCGCAGCGGCTGCCATTGCGTCCCTAGGTGGCGCTACCGAGCCCATTTTTGCTCCGGGGGGGTTCCGATTTTTGATTTTATCGAATTTTTCGCCAGACCTGGTGTGCGTGCCGAATTTGGTGAGTTTTTGAGCATGTTTAGGGGGTCAAATTAAGGCCGAATGACACGTAATAATAATAAGAAAGAAACGATACAAATACAATAGGGCTTCGCACTGGGACAGTGCTCGGGCCCTAATAAATGTGCACCCTGTTCCCCCACTAATCCCCTAAACCACTGCTGTCGAGTTCAGTAAAAATATGTTTTTAGTGACCGGCCTGGTTAATGAGTTAGAAACGTGTTTGGGTTTGGCCAGCTCAGGAAATTCCTTTATCCTTTTACACCAGGTATATTTGCTGAAAAGGAAAACAAGCACACTGTCAAAGGTCATTCAACTTAGTAAGTTCAACCCTCAGTCTTGACCTTTCAACCAAAACCCACACCTTACCACTTACCGCGTCATTGGATTGCTCAGAGATAATTTTCATGAATGAGCGAGAGGCAGTGAAGGGTAGGATGGTCATGTGGAAAAAATGGTCTCATAAACTTCTCATACTTGCAATCATATCTTCACTCCCTGAAGTCGCCCGAGGGGTAAAGTACACTTGCTAACGAAAGAAAACTTTAGCCTGTCACTGGAATTCACTTAAGTATGGCGTACTATACAGGGAGCGCAAGTTCAAAAAGAGCTTAAACTTGAAATTTCTCTTCTCGGGAGGTTGTACTTGGAAATCAAATCGAGCAAGACATTCTAGGCTATTTCTTCTGTCTTTTTGTTTTTCTTTTAAAAAAACATTTTTAAGTCTTCAGAGGACAAATTCCTACATGCCATGGAGGAAGCACTCAACCACACCGTTGATCCAGCTTGTTTACAGGAACCCCCGCTGGCTGTGGAGGTGATAAAAGGTAGGTGACCTGCATTACTTTATCTGGCTTGCAGATAATGTTTTCTTATCAACCTGAAATGACAGGGAACTCGGTCAGCAGTCTGAGAGCTCTGCTTCGCTGCATTTGTATTAATAGCTAAATGAATTAGGAATATTTGGAAATAGGAAAATTCTGAGAGTGAATGTGCGAGATGATATTGATCTCATACCACAAGTTATGTTTAAGGGTTAACTATCTAAGGAGAGTGAAGAATTTCTATTTAATTGACTAACACATCCGGTCTTAATCACTGAAAATCATTACATGCTATATTCATCTTATTCATTGGCCTCGGCACATGTTGGGAAAGTGTGTGTTATAAGCAATGAAGATTTTCTTTGCCGCCTTGAATCAACCTGCACTGAACTATGACTTTGTTGGTGAACTGCTCTTTCCATACTGCGATGTTGTTAAAGCCTACAGAAAGACTACTGTTCTTTCCTTCATTGAAGAATATTGATTTAAAAAGTTTTATCAGTTCTTTGGAATAGTATTAACACTCTCCCTCCTGTCTGCTCTCTCTGTTTTTGAACCAGAGCTTGATGCGTATGGGATCTGCCTGTACGCCATGCTCACCTTCATGTCCTCCCTCTCTCTGCTGCTGTACCTGGAGCAGTGCGTCTATGTGTACAGAAAACTGCCCTATCCCAAGAAGACAACCATTATTTGGATCAACGGTGCAGCACCGGTGAGCATTTAGGCCTCTTTTGATGTTAGAATAATAACCACACTAACTCTGTTACCTAGACTCCTGAGAATAAATACATTGATATTCAGCATCATAATCAACAGCCACTTTATATGTGAAATGCTTGTCAGAAATCCTTTATCTACCCTTAACTTTAATTCTTTAAGCACTAGAATCTGATTAAAATGATTTTTTTTTTTTTTAAATCACATGAGAGTAAGATCTTAAAAATTCTCCCACGTTATTGTCCAGCTGCAAATGAATGGCAATTGTGCGAAACGACCACTTCAAGATTCATACAGGTGATTTTGAATGTTGGGCCCATTCACGACAATTTATCCACATTTTACACTGCAGCAAGCCATTTTGAAAATCATGCAGGGGTACAAAAGATTTCACAACACAACAAAATGCCTTGATTCTCAAATTTGAATTTTTGGTTGAAACACCAGCCTCATAATGCTCTGCTTCTGCGTCAACATTCATAATCCAAGGAACGGATAAAAACGTTCCTTGAATATGTTTTAGATATTATGCAAAACATGCAAAATCACTTGTATGGTCCTTTAAGATCCAGCACAGAGCTGAGACCAATGACATTACAAATACTGATGCCCATGGGACTTTTTTGCAAATAAAATAATCATTAATAATAATAACAAATGAACTAAAAATGCTCTTCTTTACTTTGATAAGGTTGTTAATTAACAATATGTTTTTTTCATGTGTATAGACTTAATCCTGTTTTTCTGTGTCAGGTTATCGCTACAATGTCTTGTTTCGGGATGTGGATTCCTCGAGCAGTCATGTTCACAGACATGACCTCGAACTGGTACGTTTTCTCACATCGACACCAAACACACACAACGCACACCTCACATCGCTACATACTGTCCATGTTGTGTGAAAAGACCAGCGGCCAGGGAAATAAAGTTCTTAGTCTCTGTCTTGCACGAAGGTAAGGTAAGATTACTTTATTTGTACCTGTAGGTGGATTTGGTTTACAGCGAGGGAGTCGGCCTCCTTTTCCACACACAGTCAGCAGCTCAAGACAAGAAATGGCAGACAAAAGTGACAATAGTTCTCAAAAATAAACAGCATAATCCTCAGTAAAAGTAGGATTTATAAAAAAGCCATTGGTAAAAAAAAAAAAAAAAAAAGGTAAATAAAACCAAGGTAGAAATAAAGTATATAATCAGCATTCATCAGAACTAAAAAAAAAAAAACAAAAAAACAAAGTGCCATCAGTAAAAGCAAGATAAAGGAAATTAAGATAGTCTTGCAGCAGACTGACTGTAACAGTCTTTGTGTCCTGCTGGTTAAAAAGTCCACTTATCACTTAAATAAAATTGATCTAAAAGCCCCTTGGTTACAATGTGGAGTTGAATTATATTAAAAGCAAGTGAAACATCGATAAATGAAAGTCTATCATGCATCCAATATTTTGTTGACAAAGACAAAACTGCCTGCACATTAAGCCTACTAGTTTGACTTCTTTCTTTTTTTTTGGTTCGATAGTATCTGGAAAAACATGGCGTATAAAAATGAAGCTGCAGCTGGAGACGATCTGTTTTTGAACTGCTGCTCCCTGTCAGCATGTTTACGTCTGGTCTTTGTCTCTGCAGTTATTTTGCAGTGGTCGTGTATAAAGTCTTGGTGCTGATGATAGAGGAGCTCGGGGGCAGCAAAGCTTTTCTGCAGCGATATTCTGGTGAGCCGTTCAAAATCAGCACCGGGCCCTGCTGCTGCTGCTGCCGCCCCTGCTTACCCCTCGTGCCCATGTCACGGTATTTACCTCTCCGTACCTGTTTCTGTTGTTGCAGTGTGTTCTGGGTAATGTGCAATAGGAACTGTTGTGGTTCTACGTCAGAGCAGGCTCAAGCCCATGTCACCCTTGATGTGTTTCTTTATACATGACAGCTACTAATACTGCTAGTAATATTGACATAACACTGCTGTACTGATAATACTATAAAATATTATTTAAACAGCTCTTTTTAGTACAAATTTATTTCATAGCTCCAGTCTATTCTGTAGTTGCATTTGCTTGGGTTTTGAATAAATATTATTCTTTGCTTTAAGCTTTAAGCCAAATAACCTCTATGGTGATACCTTCTCAAGTTCCTACAATGCAATTTAGTCTCATTTTAATTTTCTGGGACAATCATAATATGTAGGTAATAACTAACTGTGACATGTTTTGTCTGCTGTTTTGATTGACATTTTTGCTGTGGATTTATTTATTTATTTTTTGCATTCTATGATTCAGGCGAATGCTGTTCTTGATGAAGCTGGGCACTCTTCAGTATGCGATCTTAAAGACAGTGCTCTCAGTCCTCTCCATCATATTGTGGACCAACGGAAATTTTGATCTCTCCGATGTACGTTTTTGAAAGGCCTCTGCTTCTTATTGCTGAATGAATTTCACACATAACGCTATTCATGTTTCAGACAAATTGTAATATGTCTCCCTTTCTTCTTGTTCAGCTAGAAATCACTGGTGCAGCTATTTGGATCAATCCGTTCATTGGCGTTCTCACCATCACCTCCCTCTGGCCGGTTGCCATCATGTTCATGCACACCTGCAGCAGACTGCGCAGCCTCAAGATGATACCCAAGTACGCCATGTACCAAGTGAGTCGAGCGTTTTCTGGTCAGGTACAAAACAATTGCAGTTTTTCTAGGATACCTGGTTATGTCGTCATCAGGTAGTTGTCACAATGTGCGCCGTGCAGCTGCACCACTGATCCCAGAAAACCACTAGTAGGATGCCACTGAGGACCCAAGATGAGCCAATTTCAATTTCAGTAGCATTCCCTTTACCACTAGATGTCAGGATTTACACAGATTTACACAAGCGGCCTCTTTCACTATGTAGGAAATGTTGTATCTTCATGTAACTGATCCAGCATTTCCTCTACAGATTGTGCTCATATTGAGTCAGCTTCAGACATCGATCATTAACATCTTGGCCTTGGATGGAACCATCGCCTGCGCCCCTCCCTTCTCTTCCACCGCTCGAGCATCAAGTAAGAAACGTCCCTGAATCGTGCAGCACACTCTGAGATACCACCGGCTGTGTCCAACCATAGGTGGAAATCCCGGGGGGGTCAGGGGGGACAAGATCCCTCCATCCATAAAGTTGCCCTCCCCCCCACCTCCCCAAAAAAACATTGTTAACACTAATAAATAATTTTCAATAATATAGTAATATTCAATGAAAGTACAATGCAAGCGGTGCTAATTATAAATGTAAAACAGTGTGTTTTTTAGTGTTAAAAAGTTATGTTTTTTGAAGAATAGTTTGATGTACTTGGATTATTCAAGGCATTTCCTCTAGTTCTAGAGCTTATTTTGAGTTTCTACTTCTTGTAAAGCTACTTTGACGGACTGTAGTGGAAATAGAACAGTGAGCAAAGAAAGATAATTGCTTTTTATTGCTTTTAATAGCATTATTTAAAACATATGAACATGCTGAGCACTCAACGCTGTATGGCAAGTTTCAATGGAGCGTAAGAGAGAAAGAGGGTGGTACAGTCATGCCAGACAGCAATTTTTTCATGTCCCCCCCCAACAATTACTCTCAGAAATTTTGCTGTTTATTGTCCCCCCCAATAATGAAATGGGATTTTCGCCCCTGTGTCCAACCCATGTTTCTGTCTGTCCTGCAGTGTTAAGTCAGCAGCTGATGATCTTGGAGATGTTCCTCATCACTCTGTTCACTCGGTTTTTGTACCGTCGCACATACGACCCCCTTCCAGACGACACCCCCGAGGAACACGATTACCAGGATGTTAAACATTTCCAGCAGGCCGAGCTGGTGGAGCACGACGTCTAGGGCCACAGACAGGAAAAGAAAAAGTGGCTGACCGATAAAGAAGAGAGTGAGAATCTCCACGAGTCCAAAGTAGCAAAAGTATCAAAGTGACACTTTTCTTGTATTTTGATATCGATGCTAAAAATGTATTACCTCATTTTGTGACTTATGGGTATGGGTGGGCTTAAGGGCTGCAATCTGATATATTTGTGAATATCTGAGGGTGAGGCAAGAGAATTTTTACACTTCAGTAAATAGTACACCTATTTATTTGTGTGTGTGTGTGCGTGTGTGTGTGTGTGTGTGTGTGTATGTGTGTGTGTGTGTGTGTGTGTGTGGCCATGTGCTAGGTGTTTTGATTTTCTGAATTGAGACTTATGGTATTTCTCCTTGTGGGAAAACAAAGTGTGACATTAAATAATGACAGCATATAGTAGGTTAAAGAAACAGTTCGCCCAAAAATGAAACTTTTCTCATTATTTAACAGCTCTTGTCAAACCAATGGCTGGGTGCACATTTGAATGCACTGTTCTGCTGTCCAAGGGTATAAGGAAGGTTTGTGCTGAATAATGGTGTAACATACAAGTCTTTTGTTTGGGTTTCAGAGGACTTGAATCATGCTGCACAACCTGTTTTTTGTAACTCGTAAATGTAGTACCTATCACAGCCCAGTCTCAAGGGAAAGACGTTGGAAGAATACGTTGAAATGTCACACTTTAATGTTTCGTGACATAGTGACTAAAGTAGCTAATGAGATGACGATTCGCACACATATGAAGGTCAACAGTTAACACAGGCTGCATTTGGCTTAAAGTCCCAATCTTGATATGCACTGTATTTTTGGCTCAGAGAAGTTCAACATATTTGCTGGTTTGCAGAAAAGTAAAATGGCAACATTTTTCTCTGGTGACTGAGTGGCTCAACAACGTTTGGAGAAGACTGCTATGGAGCTGGTTAGCGATCTCCCTGTGTGTTGTACCTGTGTTTCAGCTGGCATGGAGCTGAGTTTAAGTTTAACTGTTCCTTTAGGCATGTAAACAGTGCTGTGCATGTTCCTGATGCCTTGACCTATATTTGTGCACAAAGTAAAGAGATGGCATGGAATAAAAGATCTACAAACACATGCATAACTGACCAAAGAGCAAACATTTACAGGCACATGTGTTCAGTGTTACGTGAATCCCATCTTTCATGACTGCAGAGCGCTGGTGCAGGTTTTGTATGTAAGTGCACAGTCAGATTATCAATCAGTGATCGAAGCACACTGCAAAAACTCAAAATCTTACCAAGATTATTTGTCTTATTTCAAGTCAAAAATGTCTTATTACTAGTCAAAATATCTCATTACACTTAAAATAAGACATGATCATCTCAGACATAACTTGTTTTTAGACAATTGTCTCTTGTTTCAAGTGAAAATTTGCTTGAAACAAGTGAAAATTTGCTTGTTTCATTGGCAAAATTTGTTTCTTGTTTCTAGCTAATTTTCACTTATTTCAAGTGAATTTTCACTTTTTCCACTGGCAAATTTTGCCAATGAAACAAGCAAATTTTCACTTGTTTCAAGTGAATTTTCACTTGAAACAAGTGAAAATTGTCTAAAAACAATTTTCTTCCAAGGTGATCATGTCTAATTTTAAGTGTAATGAGATATTTTGACTAGAAATAAGACAAATACTCTTGGTAAGATTTTGCGTTTTTGCAGTGCAATGATCACAGCAGCTTCATGATACAGAAATGGGGACTACGGTCCTCAAACAATTCGAAATGTTTTCAAAATCTGTGTGTTTCCTGTCTCACCCGGTGTCATGTTACGCCTCATGGCATTTAGTTGCAATGTGAGTCCACCCTGTCACATCCAGGGGAATAAATTATGTTCCTGAACATCGCATATAGAAAAGCCAGAGAAGTCTCTAGTCTTGCTGAGTAGCTGTTCTCTTAGCAGTGTGCACCGTGTGCTTGGATGAACCGGGGAAAACAGGTTTTGGATGAGACAGCAGCTTTATTTCCAGACTCGCAGCAGGAGGCGCGTGTCTGCAAATAAGGTCGGACTAAATTCTGCAGAAGTACTGCAAACTGTGCAACATGTTGCTTCTGCCTCTGCCACAAGAGGTCGCGCTCACTCCATCCTCCAAAACCTCATTCACTAACAAGGTAATGAGGAACACACACCACCGGGGCCTCTTTGACTCACATGACTAACTTGTGCCACCCAAATTTACATCTACTTGCACAGGAATATAAACAAATTGTAGTGAAATTTGTTAAACTGATAACTGTTGGTCATAATTACACACAAATTTTAATGCCCATTATCTGTGGCTAAAATATGGACAAGTATTACTAACGCAAACGATATCAGTTTTTGTACTAGTGTCAGAAACCATTCATTTAAAAGGGAGATATCAGCCCATACATTAATATTAATGTACACAGAGAAAAATGTTTGATTTATGTTTGTTGACGGTCTATATATAGTCCCGCACATTTTATGTGGCAGTATTTCCTCATGAGTGTGAATATTTATTAGACAATGCTGTTGATTGCCCCATTTGAAAATTAAAAACTACACAGAATTCAAGTTAACTTTTAAAGTGATGTATACACCACATAGTTACACCCTATAGTTATGCCTATAGCAAAGCAAGTTTTTCTTCTTACCATACTCATGTCACAAAGTCATTATCAAGCACTACAGAAAGTTTGAAAATATACAGCAAATACTTTACAGTTGGGCCCTTCTGAGGATTGCTTCTGTTGGACTTGCATGTGCTGAAAATCTTGATTTTTTTTTTCAGATACTATTGAAATATTAAAAAGACTAGATCATTTTAAATTTGACAACGTACACCGGCCAAGTTGCACCACTCCTTTTGTCCAGGGTATTTGCTGCGTACTCTGTGCTTGAATACAATGAATGCCTGGACTAAATATACAAGTTCTAACACTGATAAAAAAATAAAATAAAATAAATACCAGTAAGGATAGTGATAATGGTGATAATTAGAGAACATTTTAACACTCCCATATGCTGTATGTTAGAGTGTCGATTCTTTCCAGATATCACATGCTGCTTCTTTCCTCTAAAACACGATCTATTCATTCATTTAATTATAATTATGTAATCACTCTCAAAGGCCTGTTTGTCTTCAGATCTGATGTTGACTCGGTTAAGCTGTTCAAAAGGTCAAGGCCTTGCCTGGGTTTGGTATAGGCTCTTAAATTGATTTGATGATAAATAACCATTCATACCTCACAGGAAGCACAATGCTCGCTTTTCATACGCCCTCCTGTGAGAGTGAAACACAGCTGTTCCTCAAAATGAACACAACATGCAACATCACATACAAAATTAAAACGTGATATTGGATTGGCGGTCTGAAATAATAAGCAGCTGGCCTGGTAGATTGATGGAATGATATAGTCTCTACCGAAGCTGAGCTGTTGTAGTCTCACTACAAGTCAGCGTAACTGTTGACGGCATTAACTATTTATATATGTGAGAAAACTACAGTCATTAAATTTTTAAGCAGATTGGGGTGAATAACGTTGCATTAATACAGTAGACGTGAATGAGGTCAGTTCACGGAGAATGCAAGCAAATTTATCCCTGTTAACACCTAATTAAGCTGCGCGTACAAAACAAATACTCTAGTGATTGAGGCTTTTGCACGGAGGCGGTTAATTTGTAACACCGTGCAACATTTAGTCCTGTTAATGGAGTATTTGTCTATACTGTTTATGTAAACAGAGTCATCGGACAGAGAGGGAGAGGAGGAGAGGGAGAAATGGAAGAGAGAGAGAGGAAGAGAAAGCGGTGCTCGGGGTGGGCTGATGACAGCCCCTGGCGCTGCATTGCTGACGAAAGCTGCTTAGCTCCTCAGTTGCTATGGCAACCGGCAAGAGCAGCCAGAGAAAAAGAGGCAAATGGGAGGGGCATTCGAGGGAGAAATAGAGGAGAAAGAGCTGGATGGGAAAGACAGACACAGGGAGGGATAGAGACAACTGAAAAAGGAACGCACTGGAGGCAACAGAGGCAAAAAGCCAATCAGCAGAGAGATAAAACTATAAAGGTGCAGACATCAATGCTCAGACCACTGCCCGGGGAATAATAACTGCATCAAGTGATAGGGGGATACACAGAGAAAAGGCGAGAGACAGGGGGAGATAAAGAGAGGATGGATGTACAAACGGAGAATGCCGACCCCCCGCCTTGCGAATCCCAGCCAAGTGGAAAAATCAGAAAAGGATTCAAGCTGTTTGGCAAACGCAAGCCAGGTAACATCTTTTCCATCCGTAGCAAAGGTGATGGGAACAACAAGTCACCTATTGCCAGGAGCAAGACCCTGGATGGATTAACAGAGACCACTGCGCCAGATTCGGAGCAGGAGCCGGAGAAGGAAAAGGAGCAGGAGGTGAGTCAAGGAGAGAGTGGGCAGGCAGAGGAGGAGCCAGTAGGTGAAGATGGCGTTTTGGCTGCCGCTCCTCCTCGCACCTCCATTTCCTCAGCCACCTCTGCCAGGTCTCTGAGCTTCTTGTCGTTGCTGAGGGGCGGCCGGAGAGGAGGGGGAGACCGCCAGGTCCAAACGGTGTCCCAGCCCGCGGGTCGACAGCGTCGGGGGCTGAAGAGTCTCTTTGGCAGCGTGAGGTTTCGCCAGAGGGATAAGGATGACAAGGAGGAAGCCCCGCCGAGCCCGCTTCTCATGTCGTCCCGCACAAACAGTGTGGAAATCATTAAAGAGGATCTCACCCTCACCCCCAAATCCCAGCCTCGCTCTCTGGACAGCCCCGAGACTGAGAGCTGTGAGCCGGTGAAGAGTGTAACGACGCAAGACAGCTCAGCCACGACCCCATCAGAGACAATAGCTCCCCAGATGACAGCAGGCAATGTGAGTAAAACTAATGAGCATGTGCCACCACCTTTACCCACGACTCCACCACCTCTGGAGCCCGGTGAGAATAGTTTGAGCTGCTTGCTGGCAGACATCTCCTCTCTCCTGACCTTTGACTCAATCTCAGGGGGTGGAGACATCATTGCTGATGCTGAGGCAGAGTGGGGCAAAGCCAGTAGGGCCCTCGGCACAATGGGGACAGGGGGGAAGCCTTTATCAAAAACTCCCTCACCTGAACCTATCCTCTCCTCTTCACTGACTTCTACTCTCTCTATCAGCACCACGACTACAGCAAAACCTTCTCCTTTCGCCGCCCGCACCACATCCTCATTCCAATCTTTTACTCCTACAACAAAGCCAACTGTGGTCTGTTCTCCCGTTACCCCACCAAGCTCCACTGTCACTATTTCAACCAAATCTTCCACTTTGGCTGCTCAGTCTGTCAAATCAGGCGCAGACCTTACTCCAGTCTGTAAACCCTCTACGACTACTACTACTATCAGCACCGCTACTATTACAATCAAATCAACTCCCACGCCGACTGCAACCACAAAACCTTTAACTTCCTCCGTAACAGTGACAAGCTTTTCGATTCCACTAATGTCTTCCCCTCCAATAACAATGAAATCCACGCCATACTCCACCTCTGTTTTTAACACAGCGACTCCTAAGCCCGCTGCCACTGAGGTAAAGACTCCCTCAGCCGGTCTAACATTTACCTCTACGGCTGGCAAACCAGCTACAGAAAATGCAGCAGTTACTCCAGTCAGTACATTTGTGAGTAAACCTAGCGCTGTAGCCGCTCCACCCTCTGCTTCAGCTAAACCAACACCAGTAACCCACAGCCCTCCCACCCCTGTTGCTTTTACTCATCCTCCAGCCTCGGCTAAACTGGATTCTTCTAATGTTTTCAACTTGCAAAGCTCTGTCTCCCCGAAACCTTTGCTAAGTTCAGTTGCAGGTGACGCTAAAGCCCCGGTGACTTCATCACCAGCCTGCACTGCTCCATCTGGACTCACCTCTCCTGCATCAGGTGTGTCCTCAAAGATGCCAGTGGTTACCACATCCACTCCAGCCCCAGGGTCTCTAACTATGACCGCTTCTGACTCTGTACATCCACCTTGCCCCTCAACCTTAAATAAGCCTCTCCCCTCCCTCGTGACTATCCCAGATCCTGTTCCTAAACCTACCCCAGCCCCCATACCTTTGTCTAAACCCCAACCTAGCCCCGCACCTGAACCAACTCATACCCCAGTTTCTTTAGATAAGATCCGCACCACCACTGCACCTTCTCCGGCTCCAGTTTCTTTGGATAAGAGGCCCCCTGCGGCCCCTGTGCCCGAACCAACTCCTGCCCCAGTTTCTTTAGATAAGCCTCATACCACCACTACACCTGCAGCTGCTCCAGTTTCTTTGGATAAGAGGCCCCCTGCAAGCCCTGCACCTGAACCAACTCCTACCCCAATTTCTTTAGAGAAAATTCACGCCACCACTACAACTACTGCTGCTCCAGTTACTGTGGACAAGATGCCCCCTGCATCTACAGTAACTTCAACCCCCACCTCACATGCAGCTGTGTCTTCCCCTGCCCCCTCCCCCATGCCCGCTGCCGCAGCTCCAGCACCAATCTCTCTGCCTAAAACCCCTTCTGCCACAACCACGGCCCCTTGCCCAGCCTCTTCTCCGGCTCCTCCTAGTCCAGCACCTTTGCTGGGTGAAGCCCCGACATCAGCTAAGACGAAGGGTAGTGGACAGGCCTCAGTGGATGGACAATCGGCAAGTCCAAGTAGTGTGGACACCCAGGGGGCCCGGACCACGCCTCCCAAAACAGCAGAACTACAAAACGACCCACGGACCACCCCCCAGGGCCCCACCAGAGAAAGGAAGACGCCACCAGCAAAGACACCAGTTAGTAAAATACCTGTGGTGGGAGGGGGCAGAGCAGGGAAGCTGCCCGTCCGGGACAACCAACATACTGATGATGATGGGAGCTGGGACCCACCTACCCCTGTGCTAGAAGAGGAGAGGCCACATCTGCACACACAACATGGAGGAAGCAAAGATAAAGTTGGTGAGGTCGAGGCTAGTGTGCCCACCTTGAAACACGCCCAAGAGGAGAGTCAGCAGCCTCACCAGCCTAAAGTCATCACCAGTGTACCGCGTGACTCAAAGATCCCAGTGAAGCACGGCGCACAGTCTCACACCGCATCTCAAATCCCTCAAGCTAGAGAACCCCCTCGTACCAAAATACCAGTGTCCAAGGTCCCTGTCCGCAGAATTGCTAAGCCCACAGCTGCAGGTAGCAGCGCCCAAATAAGAAAATAAAAATGACGGACTGGACTGATGAATGACATATATTACGGCTTTGACTGCAACTTTTTTTCCAATATAACTACATGACTGTCCTTTGTTATTTCCTCCCTCTCGGCATTTCTTGGCTCGTCTCTCTGTCATTTCTTGGCGTCACTCCACCATAAACAGTGCAGCAGTAAAAGAGTCAAGGAGGCTGGCAGCACTCAAGCACAAGACATCTCCGCAGGGAGCCAAAGCAACAAGCCTGGCTCTTTGGTGCTGGGTCAACTGGACATGCACTCAGGTAAGGTTCAGGACAGACCTGAACACACAGCAGCACCGGAACTAAGGATAAGCATGATAAAAAAAAAAATGGTCCCCAGGGATTTGCAAGAGAAACACGTGGCACTGAAGTCATAAACACAACACGGGGCGAGTTCCTTTTTATAGGTGCTTTTCCTACAGACTATCAGAATAAATCTTTTCTACAATACTTTTAACTTTTGTTACTCACACTTTTTGTAGAACCTTCAAAACCCTTTGTCTTTCTTTCCAGTAAGTCTCTTTGATAACCACTAGGTCCTTTTCCTTTCACTCCCGTCAGGAGAGGATCAGCAGCATCTCTAAAAATAAATGCAACAACCAAATTCACATTCCACACCTAACTCTGTCTGTATGTAGCAGAAAACGTGCCATTATGAGCCAGGGGAATTTTTTTCTCCCTCCGTCCCTATATTTTTGTTGTTTAATTTTTGCACAATATATTGAACTATACAGCGCCTGTTTGTCTGCCTGCTCATAAGTAACACGATCAAAACACACTGTGAACGATGGGAGAGATTGTGGCTCCAGATGACAAATGGAGATGACTCCTTTGGATGATACGGACAGTAGACACCGGCCATTATGAATGGCAAAGTGGAATACTGAGCAAGCCTGAGAGGATGCTGAGATAAGATCTCCATCTTTTGCAGTGGTGCATCCTTATCCCTGTCCCACTTATACTCAGATGAGAACAATATATTGGTGTATAGTCTCATCTATGTTGTTCTGTTTCCTATTTAATCAATAAAATGATATGAGTACACCTCAGCAAGATGACATCTGTTTCACTGTTGGATTATATCTGTTATATATTGTATTATACCAGCAGCACAGCCAATTGACAGATAGATCAGCTATGCACACATATGAGGATTACTGGCTTATGACAGGCAGGGATATACAGCATATTATGTTCCCCACTTTCTTTTTAAAGACTATTACGTAACTCTGCCACCTTAAGAGACGAGATAACACAGGGAAGAGAAGAGAAAAGCGTTTTCATGTTAGCGGACAAATTCCCACAGTGGCTCAGCATTGAACTGTAGTGACCACAGCCCGGAGTGTCCTCAAAGGAAAATCATCCCCACCCTCCGTGCTCCAAGCTCACTGACCTGAATAGCAAACACATGAATGTCAGTGGAGCCCGGCCAATCAACTGAGAGGGAAAGCCCTCTCCACATGCACACTTTATCATCAGGAAAAGGGTCTGTGGATGTGTGTCATCACTATTCTTAGTGTTAAAGGCACCCGGTGAATAACATCCCTGAAACTGGGAGTGCTGTGTGACTCAGACATCTCAGTGTTGGCACATGTTAAATAGCAAAATATGTGTTTGATACTATTGCAGGGATGCAGAGGGATGTGGATATTATATGAATTCAAAGCTCATTTGTATTATATTGGATTGAAACACAAAAAATACAGCCAAAAATCTTCTGTAGATACAGACATTTAAATTCTCCACTGATTAACTCTAATAGACCTCAGTGAGGGTCAAACCTCAGTTTAGAGTTTCAGGGCTGATTTGAGTCATGGGGAGCTATAAAGAGGAAGCCGGTGT
The DNA here is from genome assembly GCF_902150065.1 of Myripristis murdjan. NCBI lineage: Eukaryota > Metazoa > Chordata > Actinopteri > Holocentriformes > Holocentridae > Myripristis > Myripristis murdjan. Next base: position 27,334,819 of record NC_043993.1, read on the forward strand.
TAGGAATAAAGAATGAGAGACAAAGGGTGAATTTTTTACAAATGAAGCATTGCACAAAAAGAGCTGTGTTCCCCCATATGGAGCCAAAGGCCGTGAGCTAAAAGGAGGGCATCATCTTTTTCTCAAGAATAACACGAGGACCTCACCACATGAGCTGCTGATAGAGACGTCAAGGGCAGCAACAAACTGTGAAACCGTCGTCCCTGCGAAAAGAACAATATCACCCCGAGGCTCCATTTCAACACATGGCAGCTTCTTAGTAACACCTGTGATGTGGGAGGAAAAGGAACTGGGGCTAAACTGCATGTTGCCTTCGCCGTGACTAACGAGCGTGTAGATGTATAGAGAAAAGACTAAATTCATGAGCGTTTGAGGCGAGATCAGCTGGTTATCGGGGATAAGAGAGGGTTCAGATTGTTCCCAGTATGATAAATCACATTATGCTATCTATTACTGTATGTGACCTGCGGATACAAAGATAATATTCGCATGGTTTAAAAGCGGAAACTGGCGCTGTGATCCTGAGTGTGAAATATGCATATTTCATGAATGCCGCTTTTTTTTTTTTTTTTTTTTTATCACCCATTCCCATGATTTCACAGCTATTTTGCATCACTGCTTATTGTAGTGATTATGATGGTGGCTTGTTGCAGGGAAGTGGTCAAAATACAAATAATGAACATGCTGCTGCTGTTGAGACATACTCTGTACTGAGCAGATTTTGCTGTTCAGCCACACTACATGAGCAGTCTCAGTATAGATTGGCTGGGTTATGCTTCTGTTCCCAAAAGAAGGCGCCCCGAGGCCAATCCCTTGCCCCAGATACGTTATACAAATTGTAACACCTATGATGCACTGAGGCAATCCAGCCATGGTCTTGTGCGTGCATGTGTTTGTGTCTGCTTTTGCCTCCAGAGGGACGACGTGCCTCATTCGAACCTAATTTAGCATGCTTCATTCTGTGTTTCCATGCCAACCCCACTAGGTCAGCCAATGAAAGGCTGTGAGCGTGGGGGGAGGAGGGGTTTAAATACATGAGGACCTTAATGAGTGCACTCACATACAGCGCACATGCAAATAGGATGTGCACTCATTGTTTACATACTGTGTATAATGTCACTATTGAATTACCTCAGTGGTGGTGCTAAAATTAGAAATGTCTGTCACAATCGCAATAATTCATCGAGATTCAATGTTTCCGCCTTTTTAGGTTTGTATAACCAGGTTCTGTTTGTGTCCAAATCCAGTTTGTGCACTGACCCAGGCTGAACCAGTCTGCTAGGAAAATGATGTCTCTGTCTGGGGATGGAGCCACACCGTACATCAAAAGAGGTTAAACTCAGTCTGCAGCCACATTTTAGTGTATGGTATGTTGTATTAGTTTCTGGAGAAGTGTCACTTTTCCTGAAAAGTGCCCCAGTGTTAAAATAGCTTACATTACTAGTTTCCTTCTGAAAAAAAAAGAGAGAAAATCTTATCTTTTGAGGGTTGCTGATGTTGTCTGATATACTGTTCAGTGATGGAACTGATAAATTTGCACATAATACAAAAACAAAAAGCGAGCATAAAACTGATCTGCGGTATTACAAAAGTAAAAATCCTTTAATTATTCTTTGGGGATAGCTCAATTAAATCAGCTAATTAAACTTCACTGAATAGACATTGCGGACAATAAAAGTAGGTCATCTATTCACAGCAACAGAGAGGGATAGTTGCTGAATTACACCGCATAACTGCAACTAAAAATAATGCCATGGTAGCCAAACACCCTTGTGAAGACGCACTGTCTTGCCCTTTTGGGTATTTTTAAGTCCTTCATTCAGTGCTGCAACACACAAAGTGACACTAAATTTGTAATTTTCTTCCCAGTAGCGTGATAAGGTTTTTACAGCCAGTGACAGCATACAAGTGACCATGATATTTCACAAATATGTTTCATAACAAAAGTGTTTATTCTTATTTGTATTGAAAAATGACACGCATCAGTTACATAAAAAAGTGTAGCTATAGAAAGCTATACAAAATATGCAATATCAAATATCAAATGTATTCAAAATATATAACAATGTGGTGCTTATCTGTTTCAAGGCTTGTGATAACACACAGGGCAGTGCCTCGTACAATGGAAGACAGTTTGGGGATGCGATGCAAACTTCCTTATCCAATTAGAGGCAAAACTACATCTGCACTACTGTCAGCTCTGCAACTTGATCTGCACTCTTGCACCATTAAGTCGACCAAAACACTGGCAGGCGAGTGAAACAACAAGCCCTGCGGTCTTTGAACCAAGAGCTGGTCACACAATGTTTAAAACGATCTTGCATCATCGATAGCAGTCAGAATGGCAGACACACTGTGAAAAATACTGCAGGCAACATCAAAGAATACATCTGAATTTGATAGCTTGTCACTTGTAAAAAATACCTTGTTTACTCATGTTTGTCCTGAAACATCCTAATTTCTGGCTTCTCATTCATATGAGTGCACATTAATGCACATTTCTCAGTTATAACACTTACATCACTCTCAGTTATAACACTTATAACAGCTGGTAAATATGACTTAATTAAGATGGCTCCACTCCTGTCTTTTTGTAATGTAACTGTATATTAAAAAAAATATGTATGATCGCCCAACAGCATTACGTCACTCAAATTAAATAACTCTGCCACTGAGGACCCCTGCTGGTGAAAAATTAGAATGACCTGAACATGCTGTGGGTGCCGCACACATCAGTGTTGCACAACATGGCCTCCTCTTATTGTGCTCGCAGCCTGATCAATCCTGCTTTACACAGAGGCAGATAAACTAGTACAAAAATAAAATCATTCAGGATTGGGACAACATCTTCATTTATGTGCAATATTTTTGCCACAAATAAGAATATTGCATGAGGGCGGGCCTTCATGCAATATTCAGCAGCACACACACAGCCATCTCTTATTCTATTCCTGAGTGCGCACCGTTTGCACATGTGAGGAAATGTCTTTATTAAGATGCAAAATTAAGACTCTGGTGTTTCAGCATTTTCCTCAGTCATAATAATGTGTCCTCGAAAGGGCTGGGCACATTATACAGAAACATTTTTTGAGGGAAAATTGCTGGTGGGCTTGTGCAGAACAAGTTCTGGAGGCATTTAGCTTTGTTTGAAAAGGTGAACAACAGCTTGTGCTTGTGGTCTAACTGTATATCCACAGTAGCAACAGTAACTGACATATGTGATTGCAAATGGATGATAATACTCATAATAATTACACTTTTATATCAGTTATATCAGTTGCTACATTTGAGGTAAAGATAAAAAAACATGTGCATTCTCACAACCACTATTATAAAGTGGGTGATATCATATGAGCAGGAAACTGTGAGCCAGTAATATGACCTGGAGACCACAGGAAAAAGCACTTTTCTTTCTTTCAGGCTAGGATATTAAAACCATTAAACTGGTGGAGTCCTAAAAGAAGTGGAGAGGAAGGAAAGGAGGAGGAGAGACATACAAGTTGACTACATTATAAATTGTGCTTGTGGACTTGAGTCGTCCTGTACTTGCAAGTGCAGATATAAGTATACAGAAGTGCACTTCCTGTTGACCTGATTAATTTTCCACACTGGATCTAAACATTGCCAAAGTTAATATTTTGAAGAATGGAGCGAGTGAAATAGCGAGTGATTTCTAGATGCCCTCATGTGGCGGGACGTGCTCCATGTCACACCATGAAGTGCATGTGTCCCTCAGCACCGGTTACAATAACATCCATCCAGATGCGCATGGCCTCAGGAGACGGAGCCACCATGTAGTACACGCGATCGTGGGTCTTCACGCTGAAGGTCAGTGAAGGGTTGGGGCTCTTGGGTGCAGACGTGAACGTGATCAAGAGAAAAGGTGGAATAAGAGAAAGGGTAGAGGGAACACAGAATGAGTGGGAAAGGAAGACAGAGAGCGAAGACAAGGGGGAACGATGCACAAATTTCAATGATATTGTAAGAAAAATGTGTTGCATGTGATTTTATGAGCTGCTCCTAGCTCTGTTAAGGTAATGCTGCATGCTTATACACATAAAAAGTCACAGGCACTCACGCACACACATAAACTTACTTTATGTGCATTCTTCAAATGGTCATAGTACACCTCCTCTATTGCTTGGAAGTATATGACTCCTTTCATCTTGGCCTCATGTTTGTCTGCAGCAGAGGGTAGAAACAGATCTCTGTTTACAGACGGCGGAACAAAGACGCTGTGATCAAAGCTCGTTCTCAGCATCCAAAGCATACCGACACGGTGCAGCATCTGTGTCTCACATTTTAAGGTGCACATCTTCAACAGAGGACTGAGTGAAAGCGAGAGAAAGAGATGAATCGCATATCGATGAGGGGTTCATGCATTCACCTGCATAGTAGGTCAAGGTCCTGCGATTCTGATCAAAGACGAACCAGCGTTTCTTCCAGGTCTTGATCTTGCCACCCATTTTGACCAGGAAGCCTCTGCAGGTTTTATCGGTGATGGCCAGGTGGAAGCACGCGTCTGGGTTGTGACCGGCTGCCTCGATATGGCCGTGCAGATCAAAGTCATCCTTCCTCACGGGGAGGTAGCGCGTCAACAGCCGGGACTGCGGAGAGAGGTGGAGGATCTAAACGCTGCATGCTGCTCGTGAGGGTTGATTCAAGTGTCAACAAGTGGCAAAAACGTGGAATGAGCACACAATCTATTTGTGAATCAGTCTCACTGTGAGAACCATGCAAACCAAACCATCAGATTCAACGCTTATTCCAGATTTTTTTTCTCAGTTGAGTCTGAAGGGTCCTCTGCAACTTTGCATAGTGCATTTTTAAAGAATCTGCACAAGAAACAGACACTTGAGCTGCCTAATGTAATCACCACAATATATCAGACATAAGCAACTGTGCTAATTATGTCATTAATGAAGCTAATTGATATATTAATTAGTCTCCACAAACTTCTACTCCCATATACTCTGCATTTTATGTATTGAGGAGTTGTTATAGTTAAAAAACCTACAGAGGAAACCGGTGTTGTATATCCTAAGATGCTATCATGCATTGTTCTTTAGTTGTTGAGTTTGGCAGAGTGTGTCCACACGCTCTGACACACGCTCGCACACACACTCTTGCACAGGTCACCATGGCATAATGTCCCAGATACCATGATGGGAAAATGTGATAAAGACCTAATGAGATTCCAGCCTCCCGCCATCACTCACCTGTGATCTCTGCTTCTCCCGTAGTTTCACTTCCCTCTCAATCAGTTTCTGTCGTCTGCTCGTCTCTTCCTGCAGACGCTTCTCCAGCTCCTCCCGTCTCCTGCGCTCCTCCTCCAGGGCCTGCCTGCGAGCCTCCATCTCTCGCTCCTGCACGCGCCACAAACACGGGATGACACGCAGCATCAAACACACACATTCAAAACACGCGGTACACATGATTTACTGTGGGCGTGAAACAAACAGCATGCAGTGAATAAGCTGCATATTAAGATGTACATCAATAGACAGGTTGCACTTGATCATATAGCACAATATGGATCAATATGAAGCTTATTTATCTATATTTTCCTGCAAAATGCTTCTGTCTTGCACATTCAGCTGTATATGCTGTTCATCTTTCAGCTTGTGCATTACTGGTTGTTGTTTCTTCTGATTATTGTTGCCACTCTGTGAGTCCTCCTTTCAGCAGGAGAGGCCGTATCTGGGCGCTCCATTAAACGGACCCTGTAATGTTATTATGTATGCCAACTGGACATCCTGGACTCTGCTGTTTCAATAAAAAGTCTTTTTTGTTGGTTTTCTTTACGCTGATGAAGGCATGCCCACAATAAATTATAGACTATTGAACTGTGAGCGCTGGTATTCTGTCTGTTTTGATTCTTGTTGTGACTCCACTCTTTCCAGGTTCAGCACATTACCCTGTGTTCCAGGAGTCGCTGCTTCTCAGCCTGGGCCTCACGCAACAAACGCTCCATCTCCTCGATCTTTGCCATGTTGGATGTGCTGGCACTGTGAGGACAGGTTTAACAGAACCAGTAAAACAGCAGTCAGACACTGTGGAGGAACTATATTATGGCATACGAGAGACTGGCTCTTCTCAAAGGATCCTATTATCCCGCATCTTGTAAACTAAAACTAAAACAAATGACAGATGAACAAATACGGCTTCAAACACGTTTCAAATTATAATGATAAAAATAATGCATTTTATTTGTATAGCACTTTTCTTGGTACTCACAGACACTCAAAAAATCTCATTATTTGAACAACTCATATATATATTAAAAAAAAAAAAAAAAAAAAAAAAAAAAAAACTGAGAGAACAGACCAGTCCTGTTTGAAGATTATTGGTACAGTTCACATATTTGTGTCCTTCTGTGCATTTTATGAACTGACAACCATTTAATTTTTTGTTGTTTTTAGTCTTTTCTATAAGCTTTTCTTTGTCAGACGTGTCATTTGGGTTGACAAGACATTTTTGTATTCATTCTACACACAGTGACCTGACAATAAGCACACACATCTCTCTTGACTTCAAAACTCGGGATACTTCGGGAAGCCCCAACAATATCTGTTCAGAATGCTATGCTTAAAAAAAAAAAAAAAAAAAAAAACTGCCACTATTAAAAAACAAAATAAGAACTTTAATAAAATATTGTCAAAAGCATAGAAAACAAATTACAACTTAAATTGAAACTAGCAATGAAAACTGTTAAAAAAAAAAAAAAAAAACTCAAACTATAATAAACATGAATTCCAGTGAACACAATTTCAAACAAGGGCCTTGATTAAAACTGTAAAGTACACATAACTGTCCATGTTATATACCACCCAGCCACTTTTCCTCCAGCTCACAGCTCTTCCAAGAATTTGTCCACTAACTTTCATGCAACTTTATGCATAGCCATTCCTTCTGACTCACCATTTCTCTTTAGATATAGTTAATTTCACACCGTTCGCTCTGCGCTACATTAACAGGGTGATCGTCTAACCTGGAGATGTTGTCCGGGGAGCAGGCGGAGAAGCTGGTCTCCATGCTGTCGGAGCTGTCCACACTGACCGTGTCCGAGGCCTGGCTGGTGTCCTGGTAGGAGAACGGGTCCAGGAAGACGTTGGACTCGGAGACCGCCCTGCTGCAGAAGTCACTCCGTCTCTGCCGGTCCTCATTCATGTTCACATGGCCGTTGCCTGCTGACGGAAAACAACCGGACAGAAACCAATCAGAGACCCCTTCAGCATGGCTCATCAAAGTTTATAAAGTGCAAAATTACTCACTGCAAGTCACAGAAATAAATCGGACAATCCACCAAGGTAGAGAAAGACATAAGTGAGGATAGACAGGCGGCAATTTTAATACAAAACAGGAAATAAAAAGTGGATGGTGAGGCACTTTGGCGGTGGATGAAAATAAATAAGCTCAGATGCCTCAAATGACTTCAAAAAATAACGTTGTCTCTCATCACATCAGAGGGTGATGTGATAAGAGACCCACCAAGAAAATGTATTTTAGTCACCGTCTTTAACGCTCACTGGGTTTGGACAAATAAAGAGACAATGCAAACAGTGCTTTAACAATTAAATTTTGAAGAATCGCATCCGAATCTTCCTACTGGGTATATGATTGTCTTTCTCAAGTTGTTTTGTCTTTTAGATCACCGTGTCCGTGTAATGAGACCATACTAATATGCATCCGTATGACCGACCGCCTTGAATAAAGTAGGTTAAAAATAGATGGTGGTCAATTCATAGATGTCCCACACACTTATCAAGTTTCCTTTTGTCAGTGTTTGGTGTATCAGTTAATGTTATGGTGCGTCTTGCACTGGAGGGTCAATTTACAACAGCAGTAAAAGCACTTTCTGATAAAAATCAAAGCATATGCACATGTTCCAGCGAAAGACCTCAGCCCTGATCATATCCTTACATTACTGCGCATACTTGGCTTATCTTGACGTGCCGTTTTGATTTTTATAGATCATGCTGCTCCCTCTAGTGGTGTGAATCTTCCATTGCAGTTTTTTATGACCGTACACTGTGGTTACTAAGCTGGTGTACCATGTAGTCTGTGGAGAAAACATGGTGAGTGTGTTGTCAGTGCTCGTCTTTGAAAGCAGACCCCGCCGCACTTCTTCTTCCTTGTTCCCTGTTTTCTGTAAAGTACCAAAGAAAGCGCAGAAAACTCACAACTGGAGGTTTGATCACGGCTTGAGTGTTGATGGAGAAGCACGTCTCCTACATGACAAGCCACGGAGTCTCGAACTCCTTTGTTCTTTTCCAATAAAACATCAGCTAAAACCCTTGTAGTATGAACTCCAGTCTGCCTGGTCGGCCTAAGTCTGTTCCAGAAATCTTTTTTTTTTTTTTTTTTTTTTTTTTTTAACAAGAAACTATTTGGAATTGATTAATCTCAAAAAGACAGCAGAACAATCACACCTTAATTCCAGGCATAGTCTTCTACAGTAAAATAGTACTAGTGCTGACAAATATTACTGCTTTTTATTTGACATTGCATGTAATAAATATAAGAAATCGTATTTTCAGTGCGCATTGGTTAAGCTTGGCCCCTTAACGATATTTTGGCTCATTGCTATTTAATAAATACGTCTGGCTTATGTGATAAATGTTCATATCTTCAGACAGCTAAATTCACTTTGACACATCTAATGAGTGACACCTGGATTATAAGTAAAAGGGTTATAACAAATGACAGGTTTATACTCTGCGTGTTACACTTTGGTTCGCTGAGCTGCACATAACAAATCATTAGCGTCTTTTGCCTAATATACAGTGTTTACATTAATAAGAGTATTATTTTTAACTGTTTGAACTGTTACTTAATTTGTGTTGCTCTAACATTTTAAGTGTGGGGCATTTTACCACAAATTATTCTGTAAATACAGCTTGTTGATCATAAAAGTCACATTATTTGCATAGCACTACCGCTCCAGATATACAGTGTGAAGTTTACACCACACAGAGGAACACAGGGGATCACACAGTGTGTTGCTCTGACTCACTCTTGAGCAGGCGACGGCTGCTCAGGTCCCTGGAGGAGAAGGTGAAGCCCGGTGGGATGACGCTGCCGCAGCTGGAGCTCTGGGACAGGGGCAGGTGGCTCTAGACAGCACACAGCAGCAGACATGGCAGTCAGCACCTTTATGATCTCCACAGGCTAACTGAGACACTGTTTTTATGATGATTTGGCGGCATTCACCTTAGAGGGCAGAGTGCGTCCCAGGGATCTGCCGTAGGGACCGAGCAGCTGCTGGCTCCTCTTATGAGGTAGGCTGTCATTTGGGTGGGAGTTTTCTTTGCTGTTCCTCCTTCTCTCTTTGAGAGACTGCAAGTGCTACAGCGGTGGGGAGAACAGACAGAGAAACAAGGTCAATTACACAGATGATTAAATATATACATATATAGGGTTTCTCATTCAAAACACTGAAAATTTAAATAATTCCATGTGAGGTATGAGGTGTTTCCTCTCAAAGTCCCCATGAAATGACCTCACATGACTTCTACTTCCTGTAAAACAGAGCATCTGAAATAGTGACATCAACCTGCTTTAGAGGGTGTGAATTAAAATTTCAACCGATAAAACCTTCACAAATCTTTAAACATCCTCTTTCATCCACCTGTCCCCTCAAATCAAATTGTGTTTCTCTCCCAAAATGATATGCTGTTGGTTTGTGTTTGTGAATGATCCTTCCAAAACATTCTGTTTCAACAGGAAATACAAAAAACTAAGATGAGTCCACTTCATGGCGTCTTTAAAGGAACAGTTCATCCAAAATACTAAAAAAAAAAAAAAAAAAAAAAAAGATATTTTCCCACCTACCCCACAGTGCAGTCTGTCCATCCATATTCTGGATGTGATTGTTAGATTTTGTTGTGTGGAGCTCAAACCATCAACAATTCAGGGATGAAGTTTCATTATAAACTATTTCCTTCCAAAAAATCGATGCATCTATCAATCCCAAACCAGTAAGAAATTAGAGGTGGATTGTATTTGGGTGGAAGGAAAACTGGGAAATCATGGTAGACTGGAAACCTCAACAAACTGCACAGAAAATATCTGAAAGTACTAGAGGTAAGTGAGAAAATATCTTTTTTTTTTTCTTCTTTTTTAGTATTTTGTTGAATTGTTCCTTTAATGCAGAAGCACACTGTGCTGGTAAATACATTAACCGCAGGAAGAATGAAAACTCTGTTTCCTACCTCTCTGATGGCCACGGGGTTCTTAGACAGGGTTTGCCCCTCAGACAACTCGGCTAACTTTCCTTCCAGCGATGCCAGCTTCTCCTTCTCCTGTGGACATCCGGCCAGTCACTCAAGTAAAATGGGAAACAGTTTTAACATCTGTCTGAAAAATGCTTTTCTTACCTTCTGAAGCATGAGGAGCAAATTGTTTTTCTCTTTCTGGAAATTCTCTCTTTCTTGCTGAGCCTGTAAGGTGATCTGTGTGGATTGCTTCTTCAGTGTCATGAGTCTTTCCTGTGGGAAACAAAACAGCACGATATCACAAGGATATGAAACAACTTTGACAAAGAAAGAGCATGTATAGCAAAGTAAAACCGCCACACTAGCTTAGAAACAGGAGTGGTTACTTGGAACTGTACTATTAGGCATCCAGAGGTCTTTTATTTTGAAGCAGAAGCAGGGTTGCCTTTATAGGAAGGGAATTCCATCGATTTAAAGTTTTTTTTTCCCTTTAAAACTGCATTTCTGGATTCATTTCAAAGGAAACAGTATTTCTCTGAGGCGGGAAGAAAATGATTTTAATGTGTTTTTCTAATTTGGGATGCAAGAATTCTCACCACCGGTTTAGTCCTCTCTTGGCCTTGCACTTCAACAAGAAAGGAATTCATTTCTTTGGTCTTTATTACTACGTAAACAGTAGTTCATGCTTACCATTGCTGGTATTGGTGTTTCCTGTAATTAGTTCATGCTTTGTGCTGCAATTCTCACAATTTTGCGGATTTATTTTCATGCAAGAACCTGTAGTAAGATTAATAACACAGAAAGGAAAATAAAATGATCACTACAAATGCTTCCCATAGGTTTTTATAGGTGCTCCAGTACAAAGCCTTAACAACAACAGCTAATTCTTGAAGAGTAGATGCACTTTCCAGACGCAAGACCTGGAGCTTTGAATTGGAAAAGATGCTTAAAACCACTGTGCATGATTTGTATCTCATCTTTTTTTTTTTTCAACTAAACTTAAACTCAAATTGTTAAACCCACCTTGTAACACATTTCACATAGGACACAGCTTAGATATGAAGAGCTGTATTATCAAATAATTTACGTTAACGTCTCATAAACCATTATTTGTGTACACATGAGTACAGTGCTACCTGGCCTGCGTCGCTGAATATGTGCTGAAAAGATGGCAGAAATACTACAAATAATCGACTTTATTTATATAGAGCTCTTCTTACCAAAGTTACAAAGTGCTTTAACTGCTAGAAAAAAGAATTAAAAACAGCAATTAAAACAAAAGAAAAAAAAACAAACTGATCATACAACAAAGGGAAATAAAAATACTTCCTCATAAAAGAATGTTTTAACTTAAGGGGCTGCGTGTCTGCATTCTGCCCCGTCTGGAGTCTGGAGTGAAGGGAGCTCTGACTGAGGCCGACATTACAGTAGCCAAGGCGGGGAAAGATAAATGCGTGTATGACCTGATGTAAATCTGTGAGAGACAGGAACGACCTGATTCTGGAGATTTTTTTGAGTTGAAAAAAAAAAAAAAAAAAAAAACATAACTGGACAGCATTTTTCACTGAAATGTCAAAACAGAGATCTGAATCATAACGAACTATCATAACAAGGTTTCTGGCCAATTGCTTGATGTTTTTCGCTCACTGTGAATTTTTGTGGGATTAACGACGATGACCTCAGACTTATCTTTGAATTTTAAAAAGTTTTGGGACAGCCAGCATTTAAAATCATAGCGCATCTTCCTGTATTACTTTGAAAAGCTGTTCAGAGGACACCTTTTGAGTTTAAGTTTTGCAGATTTTCACTAATGCTTTGCTCTTAAAAAACTGGCAATATTATACAGAAAATAATATCCGTGAACACTATTAACCTACTTCCAGGCGTTTCTGATGAATCATGTTTTCAAACTGATGCAACGCTAGCTACGGTGTTGATGCTCACTCGCCGCGTACCTTGCGTGTGACGGTGCTGCGCTGGCACTCGGCGATCTCTCGGAGTAGCTGCTGGGTCTGATTCTCTTTCTCCTCCTCCTGATCAATCTCCCTCTCCAGCTGCTGGAACTCCAAGTCCTCAAACGGCTTTGTCTGCACGTCTGCTTCCTAACCAACAGCACACATCGCCAAGGCACTCAGTCCAACGCGCAGAACAAATCGGCAGTGAGAATACAGTCAAAGTCAAAGTCAACTCTGTCGACTATAGGACAGAGACGAATGCGTGTACCTCTAAATCATCATCAGGCATCCAGAGGTCTTTTATTTTGAAGCAGAAACAGGGAATTCCATCGATTTAAGGATTTTTTCCCTTTAAAACTGCATTTCTGGACTCATTTAAAAGGAAACAGTATTTCTCTTAGGTGGGAAGAAAATGATTTTAATGTGTTTTTCTAATTTGGGATGCAAAAATTCTCACCCCCAGTTTAGTCCTCTCTTGGCCAAGACACTCAGTCCAACGTGCAGAACAAATCGGCAGTGAGAGTACAGAGAAGTCAACTCTGTCGACTATAGGAGAGAGACGAATGCGTGTACCTCTAAATCATAATTAAACTGCAAGAGTCATGACATAAACTCTGTTTCCACTGCTTTCAAGATGATGCCTCCATCTGAGTCATATCAGCATTTTAGGTGTTTAGCTGAGTTTATCTTAGCAACTTAATTGCATTAGACATTTTGGACAATGCAAAAGGACACAAATATTTTTCCTGCCAAAAAGATGAATCCAGTGTCAGTGCTGTTTACATTTGAGCAGCTGATCATTGTCATTTTGGTCCTGTTTGCTTGACTACGGGAATATGCATTATCCAAACCTTGCAGTTTCGATGAATTCGGTGGAATTTCGTTGGTAAATAACAGACTAATTCAAAAACAGGGTTTATAGGAATATTATGCAAGTACAAAAACAGTTTACCCGCATGTCAAAGCTTTGCAAAAGTCCTGAATAAAAATGAAACAAAGCAGTATGTACAACTCTTTTTGTCTGTTTTGACAGTTCTTCGGCGGTTTACTGTGTTTGTGCCCTGCCGGTCCACATCTGGATAGTTTTAATTAGGTCAAGTGTCTTTTCGACGGCCTTTCAAGTGACTTTGGAGGTCCCCTGTTTTTATGAACACTATGTCTGTTTGCTGTAGTCGCTGGTTTGAGTGGCTTTTGTATAAGATTCCTTTTGGGAGGATAATTTGTTTGTTTTTGAAGAGAATGTAACTTTACCCAGTGTGGAGGAAGCTGTGGTCAGGTCAATCTGATCCTGCAGAATTGCTACTTGAACTGCAGTTTTAGCGCCTCGAGAGATGGGTCCATCCAAGGAATCTCTGCATCAAGTGCAATATTTTTCCAGCCTGGGTCATATTTTTTGACCTTTTGAGGTACAAATGACTGATAGAGACAAAGATTTTTTGGAGTAGGTCGATAATGAAGCTAGATCTTTTCAGCAAGCAGCCACAGAACAGACTGCCAAGTAATCAAACATGCCAAGTTCTCACATCAAATTTCATCCACTAAAAGCTCTTGTTTTGCCACTGACAAGCTCAGATTGCCAGTATCAGTGTCTGGCAACATTATGGAAAGGATCCCTACAGAGACAGACATGTGTGCCACCTTAACAGAGGTCTAGCTCAAGGAGCAAGAATAGACAGATGGAAAACCCAAAAACATAATGACTGGCCATGACTGTTGCTGGCATGGTGGCATTAACAAAAAACAACAACAAAAAAGGAGGAGTCAGGAGTCTTTCCCCTAATATCTGCTCATCAACAAGCTATAAAATGCTCATTTTATTCCACAAAGTCTCACTGTGTTCACTCAAATCAGCCTCTCCTGATTGAAATGGATGAGAAGGTGATAAAGCTCCAAAGTTATTGTAGTACTAGTGGCTTTGTGTGCTAACTTGCATATTTATCATTACTGAAAACCAAATCATTGTGTGCTTGTGTTAAGTCCCTGCAGAAATAAAAACAGATTCATTGCTTTCAGGGTTTTAACGTTTAACTCAGTTTTACCTGCGACTTCTCAGTGAGCTTCGTCTTCTCCATGCTGTGAATCTTTTCGTTGAGTTGCTCCAGCATGTCCTTTTCCCTCTGCAACTGGGCCATCTCCGAGTCCTGCTCCCCCTCCAGCAGAGCACACTCCACCTCCATCTGCAACAGAAACACACCACAGCATAGAAAACCTGCCTTTGGCTTCACCGTTGGAAACATGAAAGGAAGTGCAGCAGGACGTAAAAGGAAATCCAGTGAGCCTAAATGCATGATTGAACAGAGTAAGACAAGACAAAGAGAAGAGCGCACCACGACCGCAGCTGTTTAAACAGATATTTGCAAAATGTGCAGGTTCTGATGGTTTGAGGTGAGCACGTCATCAGTTTTTACAGTGATGGGCCCTGAACACGTCCAGGCTCTTCAGCTGTTACTTGTGTTCATCCACACGTTACCTCTCTGATGGACTCCTCCACCTGGTTGTCCAGGTCCTTGATCTTCTGCTCCAGCTCGTCTATGTTGTTCAGAACTTGAATCCTCTCCTCCTCTATATGCGTTACTTCCTGTTTCAGCTGCACATTTTCCAAGGCCTGCAGTAACATAAATACATGTCCACGGTGTATGACAGTGTTATGAGGCCACAGATCTACAGTATGGTATTTCTATTAAAGACCATGTTGGACTTTATTCAGACATCTTTGAACATGCACATGAAATGCACAACTCCCCCGGAGGAGCTTTTATAAATAGCGAATAAACAGCTGCTCCGTAACAACACAGTGGTAACCGCATAAAAAGCGTAGCATTAACCTTTGTAAACTCATTATAAATAGTGTATTTACATTTTCCCGAGAGCATGCCAAACAATACGCTCCAATGTCAGTTCACTGTTTATAAATGTTAAAGTTATCCTTATGTTACAGTGTGTTTGAAAGCATTTGTTAATAGATCATTTACAAATGCTTAATAAGGGCTGGGATATAAAAGCGAGAAACTCTAAAGCAGGGCTCTTCAACCTGCGGCTTGTGGGCCAGATAGGGCCCATTTTATTTTTTCTATGGCCCACAAGAGGCTTTGAGCAAATCAGGCCGGAATCAGTATAGCCAGTGATAAATAAATGAATGTAGGAAGAGTTAGTCTGATGGATAATAGTTTTGCTATATTCATCCTGGCCTCTATCTTTATGGATGTGGACCTGTCAGAGAAACACCCTGTCTTCTCTGTTGCTGAATGTAACCTTTTGCACTTGTGTATCAGGCTTTGGAGCTGCATAGCTGCTGTCTGGAACTGATTATTATGATAGCGCTAAAGTGGAAGAAAAGGAATGCACGTGGCTAATTTATTTCATGTAGTAATAGATTTGTGGCCGTGCACTGATAAAATTATCCCGTGTGCAGTGAATTTCCAATGCAGCCAACTTGCTGCTGAAGTTACCCTCAAGGCTCATATACATAAATATATGAAATGCGGATACATGCTGCACACAATTTATCCCAGACAGTGATCTGCTGCCATTTCCCTGTTTATTTGCAGGAAGGTCTCTTGTTGACTGTATATTCGATGGAAAGTTAGGGCCAGCCCTCCTAAATCAAGGAACTATTTCGCTCACAATATTAATCCCAAGCTTCCAGTACGCTTAACTATTTTTCCAGCTCCCGAAACTGCTTTTGCAGAATTAGCCTAAAGGAGCTGCTTCACCGACTGCTGTACAAGGACAGGATTCTTTTCCACTGTGTGTAATGGAAATCTCTGTCACTGCACTTCACTGCAAGTCACATCACCGAGAACGAGAACCACCGCGTATCTTATCTGCCGCTGATATCATGCCCACGCATATATTTAGGCACATTTAAGACACAAGAGATCCTATAATCTCAGGTCCTCTTCCTTATAGGAGCCATGAGTTAGTGCTTGCTGGCCGCAGACTCATTTGGAAAGCAGCTCTGGGATTTATAGGTAGTTTCCCAGGCGGTATGTGAGCGCTCCATCTGCCTGCATGCTACTGCTCTGAGGAATGCAAGAGATGGAAAAGAAGGTGCTGGAGGCTTAACAGTGACTTTTGTCTGTAAAGCTCTGTCAGAGTTGATACATAGCAAAAATGATGGCCTCCACTTTGAAATGTGATGTATCAACACTGGGTATGCGTAAAATTTATGGCGTTTACACCTCATATAAAAGCTGGAATAATTAACTGTGCTGGAATAGAAAATACCACAGACATTTTATAAGATCTTCCATCAATTTGGCCGCTGGATTAGGAGCAAAACATCTGGAAAAATATGTGTCTTTGCCATGCACATACACTAGCACTCCTCCACGCAAACCCACCCATACACACTTGTGCCCGTGCACGTACACACACACATGCACACAGTTATTCTCCTGGGGATAAAGTCATTTCCTGTTCCCCCCTCCTTGAAGAGTCTGAATGGCTGACTGCTGTAACAAAACTATCCCAAGGAGAACTTCTTCATTAAAACCAGACACACCATTAGGTTGTTACTGCTCTTGAGTGGAAAAATGCCACATTTTAACAGAGACTATAATTCAGTGGTGCTAGAGCTGAGACAGCTGAGGACGAGGGCTGATTGGGGGCTCAGCTCCTCAAGAGTCAAGATTTATATTTGTAAAAATATATTCGTATTTGTACATCTGTATTTTTTTTTTTTTGTACATTAGTTTCAATAAGCACAGTATGCACAGTGAAAACTCAAAGTATGATCAAACAAAGCAGCATCAGGAATGTAGGAGAGCCAACTGTGGTTTCATTGTTTATGAATCTTATCCACCTACATAAACAGGAAATGAAAAAAAAACAAAAAAAACAAAAACTGCCCCATCTGCACACAGATACTTTGCACAGTCATGCTTATCATTTTCAAGAATCTACTGTATGAGTAATCATCATGCTCTGGACACACTGTCAGCATGTGACTCAACGTCTGTGAGCATGCCTCGTGCCACAGGGCGTCTGCAAGGGTCACCAGAACGGTACATCGAGCTGTTTCATGCCAGGTTGTAGAGCTGGGCAAAATGGATAAGATCAAATATCATGACACATTTGAGCATATATTTTGATATCATTATTATAACAATACTGTAGGGAGTACTGGTGTTTGGATAAGATATTTAAACCCAAGAGATTTTTGATGAACAGTCACTAGTAATGTGGATATGATGACCAAGAAGGTAGAGTCAAGTAATAGAACAGCTACAACAGTCTACTAAGTTCAAAAAATGTCATCTCTTTACCGTAATACACCCTTTCAAACTAGGACAAGAAAACACTTACGTCAGATCCAAAATCCCAGATGATACCTCGTCTCATAGCACAATGTCAGTTTAATACTGATGTATCGCCCAGCCCTACCACGTTGGCAAATTTCATCGCTGAAAGGACTTTGACGAAACAAATGAATAAACAAAAAATAACAGTCTGAACAAAGTATAGGTCTGCATGACTGGGTGGGCTGATTTCTGACTCCAAAAACACAGCACCAAGAAACCTCTACATTTTTAAGACCCTCTAAAACTTAATTGAGGATGTTAAAGCTCGCTGAGAGTATTCAAGGACTTTTTAGGTCTTAAGTTAAGGTAATTAAATTCAAGCTGTTAAAACACTTTTTCAGATCCTCCAAAGCGCAAATTTTCCCCTCCACGTTTAAATGGGAATTAATTGAGGTGGAATTTTGATATTCCATATGGTTTTACGATTTGATACAGCCAAAATACAGTACATTAAAAATCCATAACCACACTGATGGAACCCTGTGGCATGTGCAAAATAACATCTCTGCCTCAAGGTAAAAAAAAAAAAAAAAAAAAAAAAAAAGGTAAAAATTTCAACCAATAGAGGCCAATGAAGACTAAATTTTGAGCCTGGGTTTCATGACCCTTTAAAAATATCATTACAAAGTGCAAATCATTTAATTTGAATGTACAGGTTATGAAACTGTGATGGGAAGCCATCTCATTTGTGATTACTACATAAAATATTGTTAGTATCCATTTATTTTGCTGCCTCACGATTTGTATAGTCAGGTTTTGTACAGTGTAATAAATCTTGATATCTCCTGGAGGAAGCTATAAACTTTACTAACCTGACTTATAACACAGACTAACATACAAATATGAACAAGCTATTACATCTCTGATGATTGTAATCTGCCTGCCATGGCTGAAGTCAGTTCATGTTAAATTAAAGCTACACTAAGCAATATTTAAAGCATTTTTTAACAGTAAAATGACCCCTTTCAAAGTCAGAGTCCTCACTGCGGGTTGTCTTTCCACCATACAATTTACAGCCAGCCTGTTGCTATTTCCGTTATAGTCTAAACAAGCTCATCCCTCTGTCCTCCACTTCACCCCTCGCCTCTTCAACTTCATTCAAAGCTTCTCCAAAACAACGCATTCTGCAGATAAATGTATTCGAATTTCAGATCAGTCGCACAAGTGCATCTGTCACTGCAATCAGGACGGAAAAAAGTTCATTCAAAGCAGCTCACCTTGTAGCTAAAAATCAGTTTCACCACATTTAGAATTGGTCAGGTCAGAGACAAAATAATCCAAGTAATCCAACAGGAGCCTTGTAACAGTGAAATATATCCCTCATTTTCATCCCAAAAAGCACATTTCACATTAACTTTCGGGAATCTAACATGAATCAACCGGATGCAGGAGTGACTCTGTTTAAAAGTGGAGTTTAAGCTGTAAATACCCTCTAGTACTGGTTTGTTATTGAATTGACGATGAATTGACTTCATATTTCATCCTCCAACATTCATCTTTATTTTATGTCACTTGTGAGCATCTGTCAGTAAGGCTGGTCCTGGGAAGGAAAGTACTTACTTTGACTCTGTGGTGAGAAGAGGGTGACGGGAGGCTGCTGTGCAAGCTGATAGCAGGCGAGTGGGACCGGGCCTCTCTGTAGCCGCCCTGCTGACGCTGGCAGACCTGCTGCTCCTCAGAAAGCTGGTAGTCCCTGGCTTTGGCCCCGAAGCAGCTCTCAGGCGCCGTGCTGCTGGGGGAGTCAGAGAACACTGACTCATCGTCTGACACCTGCAACTTCTCTAATTCCTTGTTGATCTTCTGCAGGTCGGACACAGCTGAGCCCGCCGGCTCCCTCTCCACCTGGCCCAACTCAGTGCACAGGCTCAAGATGGTCTCCAGGCGCTGGCACTCCTACAGACAAGGAGGATGGTTTGTAAAACTCAGTCATGGTGTGATATTAAAAACAAAGTGTTAAGAGTGCGATTCATATTGTAAACATCTTTTAAAAGTGTTCCCTGCTTCAATCTCATTTTCCTTATATGTAAAAAAATGAAAGAACTCAGAAGAAATATAAGTTGGATTTGAATAAACTGAAAAATTTAAAGTCAGATTAAGTCAATATACAGTAATGAAGCTTCAGGCACAGAAACTGCCACATCCACAATTTTACACCAGCAGTTTTCAGCTAACCACATTATTTTTATACCAATGCTGTTATACAGATGCTTTTAAATTGATTAGAGAGAGTTCAGGCGTCACTGTGTAACTTTCTAACCATCAGATGGATTACACTCTTTTTCCCCAAGATCCCTTTGGCCTCTGGTTAGTTGCTGCAGAGCCAGAGACAGCTGAGGAGGTTTGATAGTGTGACACAGGCGGGTCGTTTGCAAAGATGAAGAGCAGGAAAAACAAAGCAAGCCAACAGATCAGTGACAAAAGACGTGTGTGACCACATCAGTTTCTACCGTTAATATAATCAGAAACCCTTGGTCGACTGAAATGGGCAAAGTTGCATCTTATTGCTCATACACTCGAGATTAAACATTTTATCATATAAAAATACAGGGTTTTGTTTTATGTTTAGGCATGTTTATGCTCAGGTAAAGGTTAGGGTAAAGATTTGGGCCAGCTTTAAGTAATTTGCTTGCTCCAGGCCACTTAAATCGCTGGCCTAAAATTGTGGTGGTTCTCTGCACCTGCAGCTTAATGTATCTCCATATGTTTTACATGAATTCAACGGGGGGCAGAAATAAACTCACCAGTCTCTGCACTTTCTGTTCCCTGAGTCTCTCATCTCTCTGGTGCTGGTGGTAGTCTCTCAGCTCCTCCTTCCCATTTAGGGATGTGATGCTGCCCACCCTCTGGCCTGGACTCAGCCCTCCCTTCCCAAAGGACAGCCTCCTCTCTCCCAGGCCCAAGTCTAAACACGTCCCCTCACAATCTATGTCCAGGCCCAGAGAGCTCAGAGAGGCCAGGCTCGCCCTCCTGGGTGTACTGGGCACACTGGCCGGGACTGTCACGTCAGGTGGTTGCTCGAGAGAGGACAGACTGCGCCGTGCCATTGCGGTCCCCTCTCCTCTGTGGGATCCCACTGAATGGCGCGTGGGCAGTGACAGAGCAGGGGGGTCTGCTGCTCGATGGAGACGGGGCAGAGAGCGGCTGTGTGTGCCCAGGCTGCTGAGGGAGCCAGTGGAGTATTTCCTCTGCCGGGCATCTGATGTTTTGCCCTGAGAGTAGAGCCTGCGGCCCATGCGAGGGCTGGAGGGCATACTTGCGGTTCCACTTTTGACCCTGGGAGAACGAGGCAGGGCATCCCGATAGGAGGAGAGCAGGGAGCACCCATCTGTCAAGTTGGAGAGGAGCAGGTTGTCTTGTGACTGGTGGCGAGGATGAGCATGGCGGAACAAGCAGCTGGTGCTGAGCTGACGTTCGCCCTGACGAGGTGAGGGGGGCACACTGCTGCTGGTCCCGTAGGGGAAACTCCTGGAGGCAGACGGAGGGCGTTCAGCATTGTTGAGTACTGAGAGGTGGCCCTGCAAGACATGTCTGCTGGACTGGGCCCCGACAGCAGAAGGCACACTGAGGTAGTTGCGGCTGCATTCAGCTGCCCTGAGGCTGGCCTCTAACGCGCTCTTCCTGCGCTGCAGCGTCTCCATCAGCTCCTGCAGCTCGGCCTTGGAGCGGGTGCCTCGTAGCAACGTGCCACCCACCGAGCCTCCATTGCTGTGTTCAATTTTCACACAGTCTGTAGAAAAAACAAAGGCATGTAATCTCATCTCTTTTTGGACCATACTACAGAATCAGGTTAAATTACCTTCCTTAATAAGTGCCAGTTCAGCTAAGGGAAGAGCAATCACACGTGTGCTGACTAAGAGGGGGAAAACCAGTGAAGAATGTGCTCTCATACAGTTCTGAGCCCAATACAAACACTGGCTCAGTGGTTTAGCTTCTTCTATAAATGGAAAAATGCTGGTAGACCAAGACAGACCAGAATGCCATCGTACTCTCTACTGTATGACGAACTGGGACACCGAGAACACCCACTATCCCAGCCCCCAAATCTCAGCATACTTTATAAGGGTGGTGCTTTAAGTCATGAGTGGCTGAATAAGCTAATATCAATAATGCAGTGAACTTATTTTATCACTTGGGTGAGCAGCTTCAATGCTTTTACAGCACACAACAGTTTATTATCAAATGTGCATCACACTATTTGGACAAATATACAAAAATTAGAGTGGCCACATGCCATAGTTGCCCATGCAGAAAAGGGTCTAAGGATGATCCTTACAGGAAAACTGTTTATTTCCACCTAGTTTGGTCTTCTGATAGAGGTCTTAATGAACATTATTCCTTCCTACAGAACAACTATACTAATGTATACTTAATTTCATAATGTCCTGAAATCATTTTAGGTACTAGCTGCCAATTACCATTGCTGCTTTACTGGTACAACACTCCTCTCTGTCTTATCACTTACTGTGACACTTTGAATGGACATTTGGACTACTGATCCAGAGAAACCCAAGAGATGGACGAATATACAGTGTTGTTAGTTTAATGTTAAATGAATGAGAATCACATGGATAACTGTAATACATTTGCACAGTGTGCATTGTTTCCAGTGTTTTGTTTCCAGCAACCAACTGTGGGCCGACAGTAAGCACTTCTTTTCATTTTTTTTTTTTTTTTTTTTTTTTTTAGCATTTGTGCTTTCTATGATAACTATAGTAAAGAGGGACAGGAAAGGCTGTGGAGGGAGAGGGGATGATGTGCAGAAAATGGCCTGGGCTCAGTTTCAAACCCAGGATGCTGCGGCAAGGACTCAGCCTCATACAAGTGATATGTGCACTTTGAGGTGAGCCACCGGGGTGGCCTGACTCCTTTTAATCCTAAAAATACATACTTCTAACACATTAGAAACAACTCAGTTTGCAACTGTCAATATTGAGAGCTAATATAAAGAAATCCTTCCACCTGACAGTAACTACTGATTACCAGGATGGGTAGTACTGGAGATTCATTGCTCATGGACTTGGTTAAAATCATCAGCAGAGGGGAAATATTGCTTTAAAAACAAATTAAGGCAACGCTTTCTTGTATTAGTTTGTTGGCGTATGTATGGCAACCAAAATATGCAATGTGGCATTCACCCAGGCCTAGAGTTCCCTAAATGTCACATGAAAACAAGGGCTTGTCTCGTAGGTGTTCCTACCTGAGCCATAGCCCAAGGTAGCGACGGGACTCCTTTGAGGAAGCATGCTCTTCACTTGACTGGCCCCCTTTCTGTGATTCAGTTTGAAGAGGCAGGATTCACTTTGGCTCTATGCCTTTGTTCCCTGGAAAAAAAAAAACAGATGAGTTCATGAGTTTTTGCACAAATAATTAACAAAAATAATGAACATTGTATATAAAGGTCAGTGGAAACAGGGAGCTTTGTGCCTTATACATACTAGGCTTGGGCGATATGGACCTCAAATATAATAATGTCTTTGACTGAATACGTTGATATCCATATTGTGACAACATTGAAAGAAATGACCTTTGGTGCTTTCATAAGATATGTACATGCAAAAGATTTATAATAAACAATCATCAGTAAGGAGGCTAATACGCTATATGTGGATATGATGAATAGGCAGGTAGAGGCAACTAACAAATCGACTATAACTATCTAATGATAAGTTTAGGAAACTGCATCACTTTATTGGAATGCAGCTTTTAAAACCAGGAAAAGACAACACTCATGCCATATCACCATATTACAATATTCAAAATCCCAGACAATATCTAGTCTCATATTAATATGTGTAGGTATGACTGACTTTGTATGTGAGTAGGCATCTGATGCTTGTCTAGATGAATTATACGATTCTATAAGATAAAGCAAGATTTCATAACAGCCAATGTAGGCATTTGCTCTGACTCTGCCAGACAAAATCTGGCTAGCAAAAGCACTGTGGCTGGATAATGTACCAGACGTCTGGTTATGTAATTCCTCCTGATCTTACCTATTACAAACAGTACCTCTGAATGCAAATCAATCAATCAGCCTCCCTAGCTGAGAGCTGCACCCACACAAAATAACATCAAGTTAAAACACATGATCTGAAAGCACGCAGTAAAACAGACCCTCCCCTTGTGGCTCCTCAACTTATCCATCAAAAACTACACAACAATGCCCCAGTTCAGACAAATCTTTCTGGTTCTAAGCAACTAAATGGAAAAAAAATCCAAAAGACTAAGTAGAAAAACAGATCCAAAGGAAAGTATTTGGACTTCATGATACTGCCGGCTGAGACGGGGCAAAGTCTAGCTCAGTGTTACCAATAAAAGTCTTGTACTGAAACGCGTCCCACTGTCTCTTGATCGTTAAAAGTCAGTCAGTCACTTCTTTGGTCTATGGCACTGAATTCAGTTACATATGGCATGCATTGGAAAATGATTGGGGAAAACATAAACAAGACGTAGACAGAAGTGGGCTAGAACTCTAAACGAAACTCCTTTAATCTTCCTCAATCAATCTTCTGGTCCCAAACCCACAGCCGGTTCTTGAACGTCTTCCCTCAGCCCACCAGACTGACTGAGGCAGTGGGGCTGTAGCCTAAAGGTCGGACAGGTTGACAAACTGAACTCCAGCCGGCTGAGAAAATCTGGACAGGGCAAGTGAACAAGAGACTCAGCTTTTTGAGCATCTGTCTTTGAAATGCACTTGATGATGATGATGATCATAATCATCATCAGCCCCCAATTTGTCCAGTGCAGATGCTCAGTGGCCACCGCTAGAAGACAGCAGCTGTACTGGGAAACTGGCTAAATGTCAACTTTACAGGAATCAGGGGGAAAAGCCTAGATTTACCTTGACAACCATGTATTTCTGAGATTCTGGCAAAGTGGCAAAGGATTTTCTCAGCTGATAACCAACTCCATGAGTACACTGCAAAACATCTCTGTCTTAACAACTCATTCAGTCTCATATTCAGTGTTACTTTTTTCTTAAAGGGATGGCAGAGTAAATATTTATTTTTCATTAAAATGTTTTCATTATGATGAAACTGAGAACCCGAGGTTCTTTCTATCAGAGAGAGGCTAATCAGTTATTTCCTGAGTCAAATGATCCCGTTTGTCAGGCATTATAAGTGACTTTCACACGTACAAGTGTATCCAATCAGAACAGGACCTCAGTTTTTATTCCTGTTACTGCCCTGCTACCCTACTTGCCCACTGTTTGTAACTCCTGCATATAAATCCACCACTTCACTGAGGATTATTTTATATCAAGAGACAAGGCCAAGCAAAGGCTTTCATCTAATATGGAGCTTTGGCTGGAGATGATGTCAGTCACAGACTTTCTCATTTCAGCTCCACTACTTCAGGTCTCCAAAGTGAAGGTTTTTACCAAGTGTGCTCTACAAACAATGTTAGCTATGAAAACATTTCCTTACATATTGTTGCACCGCGAATAAAATCTGCTGTTATTTCACTTCCAACAAGTGGGATATTTTCACTTTGCTGGACTGTTGGTTGGTCTCAACAGAGTCCACACAACAGTGTTACACTACAAGGGGGACTAAAGCCCACCCAGTTCTGCTGGAGTGGATTAAAACTTCATTTTATTACAGTTCTTGAGTTGAACTTGAGTTTTAGGAACCCTCAGATCTTGGTGGATGATGAAGATAGAACTTTAAAAAATCACCAATTGTAACTGGGTTTACTATCTGTTTGAAACAAGTGAAAAATCAGCCAGTGGGATGAGGTGTTTTTCGTGTAGTTTTACTTGTTTCAAGAGTTTGGTATAGGATATTTATTCTGACACAAAACAAGGCAGATCAGCTCACTGGTGTCAAGAAAATGACAGAAAATGAGTTACAAAAATTCTGGGAAAAAAAGTTGATTATCAATGGAAACATGTGGGATGATCTCATCCCATTGGCAGATCTTTCACTTGTTTTAGGAAAAACTAGATTTTAAGACTGAATATGAAACTAAATGACTTCTTATGATGGATTTCTTTTTTGTGGCATATGTGACGTCATCGGCAACTGAACTAATTGAACCTCTCTGGGACAAATTAAAGTTAAAATAATAAAATCACACATTAAACATTAAAGACAGTAATCCTCCACACTGCTCTTGCAAATATTAAAAAAAAAGGAGGGAGAGAAAAACTTAATGTTTCAAATCTCCAAACTCCATGTGACAGCTCAGAGAGATCAGAGGCTTCGTCAGCGAGGCTAATATTGGTTCCAGTAAGATGTAGGGTGATTTCAAAAGTCAAACATTACTGTTTCCTAAACCCACAGTCAAAGACAGCACGCACACACACACACACACACACACACACACACAGGAAAGAAAGAGAGAGAGATCCAAGATTTCCTGGTCTTGCTGTCTGGAGAGAGGGCCTCCAGGAAGTAGGGTATCCTTTTACACCGTCACACAATCAATCAGCATGAGTTCATTCTCCAAGCCTCGTGAAAAAAAAAAAAAAAAAAAAAAAAAACAGCCTCATATTAGGAGCAAGAGTTTTTACTGCATCACCCAGACTACAGGCCTGCAGGGCACTGCACAACATAAACACAGATTATCCAGAGAGGGAGAGAGAGATGTAAACAGACCGACTGATCATCATTGTTAAGATGCCTTTGGCTGAATGTGTGATAACGTTGTGAAAATGAGCACTGGCAAACTGCATGAGTTTTAAAATGGTGGTGTGTTACCATTCATGGCAAATCTTCAGCAAAGACCTCGCCGAGTCTCCCTCTGTGTACTTGCATTAAGAAAAGGTTTATTTCCATGAAAACAAAACCAAATGGCAGATGGGAAATGAGTTTGGCCAGGGGGAAATGATTTCCTAATCCAATCTAACAGTATTCATACTGCAAATATGAATGACTGATGAGGCTGTATTATGACTTCAAAGTCCAGTGTATTGGCCTTGTTGAATGATCTGATGGCTTGCATGATGCACAATATGTAGAAGTTACACACACACACGCACACACACATACACAGATCACAAGGATTAGACCACAGTTTGAAGACTCCTGATGGCTTTCTCTGACTTTTTTCAAAATGTTATATCACTTTGTAACAAACAAACAAGCAAGTTTTGCTGTACAAGAAATCCATTTAATTAAGAAGTTAATGTCTAAGGAAAAAAGTACTCAGTATTAAGTTCAAAATTAAAAGTCATAATCATGTCAGACAAGATAGCAAACAGTATAGAGATGACAGCTCATGCCGTACAGTGCAGTTCAAGGGGGCCAGTAACCAAACCATATTTCATGTCTCCTATTGTTCATTTCTAATTCTGAAACTGTGATGTGAGCCTCTGAAAAAGAGGGGCTAACAAATTCGGCAGGAAGTTTTTGGGTGAAAAGTTATTTGCGGTGGAGAGAAAGAGAGAGAGCGGGGCATCCCTGAGAGTATCAGGCACTGACTGATCGGCATTTGACCTGTAGCCTTTAATTTCTCTGTGTAGAGGACAGCCACTTACCTTTGTTTTGTGTCCCATTCAAACTGCTGGGCCTGGTGAGCCTGCAGAGCGGCTGAGCTCCTTTCCCTCCGTCTCGGATGGAGCCGTAATCCGGACTCTTTCCATGACAAAGGATCAGAGAAAAGACCCCTTCCAACCTCAACGCGCTGCTCAGACACTCCTCCCCTGTATCTCTCTCTCTCTCCCTCTCTGTCTCGAGTTTGCTCTGTGTGTGTGTGTGTGTGTGTGTGTGTGTGTGTGTGTGTGTGTGTGTGTGTGTGTGTGTGTGTGTGTGTGTGTGTGTGTGTGTTTCCAGCGCCACAGCACCAGGTGCGCATTGCTGCCCCTATCGGCTAAAGAGTCGAGTTGCTCTTCTATTCTGGAAGGAAGGTACGAAAGAAAGAATGAAAGAAAGGAGGGAAGAAAATTAACCCCCTGATTGTGTCAATCCACATCAAATAAACTAAGCTCTATTTAAAGTCTGACAGCTGAGAAATCATACAGAAATGTAATATATCTACATATATTTGGGATATGTGGCATAATATGTGTTCATATCAAATAATCATATTCAAAATATAATGCCAACTTTTGCACGTTTTTATATGAGGACATATAAATGTCTAACATATATTACAGATGTGCACTATCCCATTTTGGAGTCATCAGCTACCACTGTCAAATATACATATACATATATATTCACATTTATACATTATACATATTCAACATGTATGGGCCACACTCCTTTTGTTTTGGCCCATCGTGGCATTTGACAAGCTCATGCTTATTCTCCTTTTATTTTGAGAAAATCCTGAATATAAAGATAAAATATAAAATGTACATAATCTTATCTTAGTCTTATCTATGAAGAATTACAGTATCAATTTCCTATAAATCATAATACGTTTGAATGTAATGTCATTTCACATGGCATCAACATTTAGTTTTGGCCCATGATCCACCATCCAGATAAATTTTCTCTGATGTAAGGGCTGAAGCAGCTGCAGTATTTTAACTGTAAACTTCATCACATCTGTATGTAGTTTGTCACTGATCATTTTTATGTGTGCAGATACAAGATCCCACGATTTACAGGTGGGAATATGGCTCATATGTGCACAATCTACAACACCTACAACCTACAGTATAGCCGGTTGGCAAAACCACATGTGCTCCTTACGCAGGTCACACAATCCCTTCCAGCTGCAAGAGCGCCGTCCTGCAGCCCTGCCTGACCTCTGACCTCCCCGTGGAGATCAATAAAGCATCACCTCATTATCATTATTAACAATTTTCAGCGAGGATACTGAGACACTATAAGCTCTAACAATATACACCAGCTCTTGTCCTGCTAAAGGCAAAACAAAGAAACGTCAAGCATCTCTAACCTCTTGAACTTTTTTCCTTTTCTTCCTCTGCACAGATCATTACAAGAAGGAATTTAGCGCTGTTTAAAAAAAAATGCTGCTTGTTTACTTTGTCCTCTCGATGCCCACTGTTTTTCCCCTACACCATTTTCACTGTTTCACAATGTGACTGTCACTGCTCCCTTTTGCAGTTTGTTCTCCTTGAAAACTTCCCAGACACTTTTGACTCTATTGTTTTAACAATTGCAGCAGTTTTCTGGCTTTCATTCAGTTTGTAATCCTTCACAGAAAATCAAACCATTTCTTACACAGAGTGCTCCTTTTTCACCCAATACTTTCCTAAAGCAAATTGTACAGCGTGTATGAGTGTTAATAAACCAAAAAGCTGTAGTTTTTTTGGCTCCCAGAACTCCAGTGTTATTTCAGAGTTATGTGGAGGTGGGAGGAGGGTCCGTCACTGAATTTGACACGAGGCCAACTTCACTCCCCCTTATAACAACCAACCCAACAGGCACAAAGGAAAGCACAGAGCACTGAGCCATTTTGCAACAAGGAGCACATCTAATGACCGATCCTTGTTTTTTCTTTGATTATCCAGTGTGATCATCTCCATTAAAGGTGATGAATACAACATTAAGATAAACAGCAAGACAAATAGCAAATAAGTGTAATGTGAATAGCAAAGCAGTGGGTTTGGGGGGCAGAATGAATGAAAGTTAGTTTGGGAAAGTCAGACTGAAACCCCCTGAAATCATACTAAAAACCCCTATTACATCATAGGGAGGGAGCGGTGGAGCGCTGCCTGGGCTCACTGATTACTTCCAGACACATATCTGGGGTCTTACATACACACACACACACACACACACACACACATGCATGCACACATATGGCCTGTTTGTCTGTCTGTCTGTCCACCCACCTCTTTCTCTTTCACCTCCTTTAAAATGGAAGAACTTGAATGGACAGATGCTTATAAAACCCAAACACATTCAGAAAGTTTGAACTTCACTGCCAGCCTGAACAAATAGCTCAATAACTATTAGCTCCAGCTCGCCATTGGAATGTCATTCCCCCTTCCCCAGAATTCACACGAGGACCAACTTGATATTTGCTGCGATGATTGCACACATTTATATGTTACAACTAAATGTATAAAATATATAACTATAGCCATCTTTACCCGTGGCTCTGTGGAGACTACAGTCCGTCTGCAGAGTGGAGGCCTGTGGGAAAATGCGCCACAAGGGAAAGCAGCCAGAGAATGATAGAAGGGAACTGGTGTCAGATTTTGGGAGTGGGTGTATGATCAGCTCTGGTAATAAATCGGAGGGTCTGAGTCACAGCCTGAGACGCTTCGAGCCAACTTGGGCCTCACCCAATCACAAGAGGACGGACCCAAGTCGATAGTCAGGCTCTGTGGGTAAATGTGTTTGTTTTCTCCAAAGTAACTCGACAGCAGATTTTGACGTTATCAACCTGTTGGTTGGCTTGTTGAAGGGAAACTATTTATGCTGCCATTCATCCCTTGAGCTCTGATTTTCCCATACATTTCCCCCTAAGTAGCTTCAGAGATGAGAAACATTGAGAAATATTTCCCATATTTTGCAACTTCACATACGTATTCTGTATCTGCTGGTTGCAACACCTTCATTGAGCAGATCTTGTATGAAATATTCAAAGCCAAGATGCTGTGGTTTTATGGCTGCAGCATTACATCAAATAGAAAATATATAGATGACATGTGCTTTATTTTATACACATTTCCCTCTAGTTAACAGCACATATTTAGTATCTTTGGGATCTCCACTAGAATTTAAACTAAACTTCTGTTGGTTTGAACAAAGCTTGGCTGTGCAGCATGCATTTGTAGAAATGAACCCATCAATGAGATCAGCAATTGTTCAGAGTGTGTTCACCTCCATTTTATAATACAGGGCCTCTCTCTCATTCTGCAAGAGTCATCTTCATCATACCTGAATCGCTTAAACTGAATTATGTGGATCAAATGTCTGCTCTTAACAGTTCCCTTGCTCACTGTTGAGGATGTGGATAAAATGAGCCAGTCCCAAAGCCAGCGGAGTGTTTCCGTCGTTCACCAGCGCAATAAAAAACTATTTCTTTGTTGGGTTTGTAGGCGTGAATATGACAACCCACATCGCAGCCGCCTGCAGGGCAGATCTAGTTTATCAGATTCATCAGTCTGATTTGAAAATGGGCTTCAAACCACACTACAGATGTTTGTTAAATGGATGCGATGCTATTGAGCCTGTGTTTACATGGTTGCGGTGCAATGTAGGATGGGTGGAGGCAATCTTATTTTTGCATGCAGTAGGTGAATCAAAATAGTCAAATTACTGTCATCAGGCAGTCCAAAAGGTTTGAGATTGTGACAGTGTTTATTTAAGCTGCAAGCTGCGTTAGCGTGATTCTTCACTTTGCAGTCAAACCACTTGATGTAGATCGGCCCTCAAGCCATGGGACGGCAATTCCCAATGAGTGTGTAAACCTGTCAGACAGTGTTTTCCCTAACATAATTTATTAGCACCATAATGACATTTGTATTGTTTGTTTCTCCTAAAGTAAAGTATCAGTCTGGAGGACATATTATTCACCTTGAATTAAGATATCATATAGCAGGAAGTCAACATGTGATTTGTTCTTTGAGAGAAAAGAAAATGTCCATTATCATTTTTTCAGTCAAATTAAAAGGGGATGTCATAAGAGCATGACTGGATTGAGTTCAGGGGTTCAAGTGTTGGCAGCTGTTAGTTACTTGGGTGTGGAACCAGAAAGAGTAGGCTGACAACACCACCACCACTGACAACAACAGCACTGGTTTCACAGAATTTATTACAAAAGCAAAAAAAAAAAAAAAAAAAAAAATACATGATCACTAGAGAAATGAAAGTTAAACATTTACAGGGAGTCTCTCAGTTTCTGTCTTTGGGAGTTGATTTGTGCTCATCCTGACCATAGACACACTTTCCCTAACCCAGGCTAATGGGGCTGTCAAAATGTGGGCGACAGCTCAAGTTGTGTGTACATGCGAAACCAAAGAAAATGACTGTACATTTACCATGAAAATTTAAATTTCATTAACATGACATTGCTATCATCCAGTACAGTCCATTTGGCACTTGTTCACATGGGTAGCTCTCTGTGAAAGCTAGAAGCCAAAGAATGACTAAAGTGAGATGTCATCAGTGTGTTAAACCTGCAGCAGCTCCATATCTGAGGTCAGATTGGGAAATGTTGTAAGTGCGACTGTGGGACTCTCCAATGGGGCTTAAGGAGTGTGCAAAAACACAAAACACAGAAATTCTTCTTCACAGAGGCCTAACTCATAACAATGGTGAGTGTCTTGAACTGTGATTTTTTTCACCACAGTTCTTGTATGTAATTTTTTTTTCTTTTGTGATACCAAATTACAACTAAAACACCCATAATGTAGAAATTAAACACCGCTTTAACTGATTATAACGTCTAATAATAACTTATTTGGTCACAAGATACATAGAAAGCCATTCTGTTGCTGTGTTGCACAGTCTTTACCCAGCACTGGCAAAAAGCCCCATTCAGCCCTTTATGCTGGTTGTTGCTGGTTTATGATTGAATCAAAAAAGAAAGAACTTGAAATCTACTCAAGTCA
Organism: Myripristis murdjan; assembly: GCF_902150065.1. Lineage (NCBI taxonomy): Eukaryota > Metazoa > Chordata > Actinopteri > Holocentriformes > Holocentridae > Myripristis > Myripristis murdjan. The sequence continues at coordinate 27,366,776 of NC_043993.1, forward strand.
TTTTTTTTTTCAAACCAAAACGTGATACAAAACAAACTGCAACCTAAAAACCAAGGTACAAAGCAAACAGTGAAAAAGGTGAACTGGCCAATCGTACGCTGCTCACAGCTACCCAGTTGTTCTTTATCCGTTGTTAAAGATGTTCAAGGACATTTCTGAGCACTAGCGATAAGAATGTGGGTGTCAGTGATCAGAGGAGGGGTAGCACAGTCCTGGGTTTTGTCTTTACATGCAAAATTGATTCTTCAGCATTCAGACTGAATGTTGATGTTGAACGTTGTCTCCATGGCGTCAGATGTATCGCTGAGTTGTAAGTCCCGATGATGTGCATCCTCTCCTGGCCAGTCTAATTTAAATGAATCTCTCCTGTCTGATCTGTTTGATTTCTCTGCCTGCATGGAGAACAGAAGTCCTTGTGCATCATCGTCCACTTTTTGTAGCCCTACAGTGTCTCCTTTATGAGCAGGTGGCCTCAGTGCTTCAAGGTCTTTTGCATAAATCCCTGGTACGGGAAGCTGAGGCGCAACACTCCCAGATTCTTCGCTCTCTGGACTGCAGGAGTGTTGCCCATCATTTTGTACCGCAGGTGGTTCCAGTCTCTCCTCTGCTTGCTCTGTATTGATGCCTGCTGGTGATCCAGTGGGACAATTTTCTGCTATTTTTGAAACATCGCCTCCCAGGTCATCCTGCGTTTCAAACTGTAGCTGTGGTCTGCTGCCCTCAGCTGCATGTTGTTCAGGAATGTGTGAAGCTGGGGTATTTAGTTTTTCTTCACGTCCCCCTTCATCAAGGCCAGCTCCGTTATATCTATATGAGGCAATCCTGGTTCCCACTGCTGTATCTATGAGAAAAAAAAAAATAGAAATGATGATGTTTGATACATAAGAGGATTTCATTATTAATAGCATATTACTTTTTCATATAGAGCACAGAACAAAACAGCTCAGACACAACCTGACAGTTAAAATGAGTAGGCAAGCATGAGATATAAAAATATTGGGCATTATATCCATCCCAAACTCTCACAACTCCCTGCAAAAGAAAACAGCAGCACATTGGCCAGGTTCAATATCCAAAGCGTTATAAAAAGCACCCACTGAAGAGTGAAGCATACATGAGATGAGATGTATTCATTAGGGATACACTTCCCTGAGACTGTGCCACAACTTCTCTGCTGGAGCAACATTCTTGATCCAAAAGAGCAAACTATTCCTTCCTTGCGGCAAAAGTCAGTAAATTCATGATAACCTCATCTGTTTGGTATTTACCATATGAGCATCTGGAAGACCAAGTAAGAGGCACATAGGACTATAACTAACTAACTCTATTGGAACAGCGAAAATAGCACACAGTTCATCCACAATGCCAAGAGCAATAGCTTTGTAGCTTCATGCATGTTTAGGAAAACGGGTGTTACATGTTACATGTTTAAACATGTAACTCTAACCACACTTCTTGCCATCCTAGGTCATCATTACAGATGCCCAAGTCTCTCTCCCAGGTTTAGCTTTGGAAGTAAGAGACGAATTGGAAATTTCTGGCTATTTGTTTGACCGGTTTGCTCCTAATGTCTTACGGGTCATGACGAATACCATACCTTCCTCCATGAAGAAGAGGTGCTTAGCTCATAATGCTGTCTAGAATTATTGACATTTACTAAATGCAAATTATTCAGAGGTACAGTGACTTTGTAAATCTAACAGCTCTTACCTCTTTGCCTCAAACACCGAGGGAGAGCCATCAAGACGGTAAACAACACAAAGGCCACAGAAGCAGCAGTGCTCCACCATGATCTCTGCCCGCTTTGCTCATCCACACCTGTCAAGCAGACATGTCACACTTCTTGTACTGAAAAATTTTCTTGGTCAGTTAAAGACAGTGCTCTTCATTACAACCCCTTTATGGACAGAATAATCTTGTACATACTTATTGAGGCAGCAGTGATGTTTACTCTTGTCTGGACGGTGTGTCGACTCTGGAGGCCTGAGAAAGTGCAAGTGTAGGTCCCAGTGTGTTCCTGAGTCTCAGGGCTGAGGAGAAGAAGAGATCCATTTCCCAGCAGGATTAAGTCCTGGTCCAGTTCGGCCTGGCCCTCCCACAGGTTAAAGGTGTGTTTGGTTCTGGTGTCGTACCGCAGGATAACTGCGGGCTCGCTGGAGCTGGCAAAGGTCCAGGTAAGGGAGAAATTCTGGAGGTTGTGGGGGGCAATGCAGGGGATGGACAATTTACACCCCTCTTCCTCTGCTATGTTCACTGAAAAATATTTTAAATACATATTTTATTGCTCTGTATTTTTTAATGCAGTAACATTAAAAAAAACCTTTTATTTTGTACTGAAAATGTTACCCTGATTCTTCCGAGAGGCAGTCCACACCTGGGTCTTGTCTGCTGACATGAAAGAGCAGAAGTAGGCATAGTCAGAGATATTACCCAGAATCCTCAGAGTGCTCTCCACAGTGAACAGACCCTTGTGGTCGGTGGTTTTGATGGTGGAATTTTCTAGCACTTCTCGGGCAGAGGGGGGATCTGTGGCCCATGCCACCTGAGGGACAGGGTAGATATTGTGAGAGGAGCAGGAGACCGTCTCATCAGTCATCTCGATGTTCACTGACTGGATGAGAGCTAGAAAGCAACAGGAGGAAAAACACTGGTGAATGACGGGGACGTGCAGAAATCTGCCCCAAACACCCACCACAGCAAAAAACTGAGTATTTAAATGTTATTCTGAAACCTAGGTATGGGTTCTTTCTATCTATCTATCTATCTAAAAAAATAAATAAATAATGTTACAGTTGTTGGCCCTCTTCATTCTAATTTTCTGTATAAAGCATCATTCATTCACAGGAAAGTGTATCTTGCTGCAAAAAGTCCATTTAAGCCAAGTGAGGGATTTTTTTTTTTCTTTTCTTTTTTTTTTTTTTTTTCCGAACAATTGTGCTATATAAGAAATATCCTGCAGGTGGTGCTCTTTTGCTGAGCTTAAATGTCACACATGGACTTGTAGAATGCTAGAGAAGATCCATAATACTCCTCATGAACAGATCTGGCTGCAGCTAGTATCAGCAAGCTTTCATGTGGGTGTTTTTCATCTCCTAAGGCTGGCATCAGTCTCCTGTTAGGATTTGTTTGCAATGCTAATAAAATATTCTAACCCTAAAACGCTCCTCTTTAATGCATCAGTGCTCTTCCATTCAGATACCATTCCTTAAGCCATAATACTTAAATTAGCACCAGAATAGCCTTCCTATAATTAGATAATTATGTCAAATAAAAATGTTAACCAGTCTTGGTGGGATGTGGGTGGCACACTTGAATCTGCCCGCTTGCGAAGCTTTGGCAGTGGCTGTCAATCATATCAACCAAGAAATCATTTTTGACAGAAAATTTATGTCCTTAAACAATAACATAAAATTATTTCCTTAAACACATTTTCTATACTGATAACAAGACAGTTTCCGCTTCACCAGATTCATTAACACTGATCTCTTGGCAACATGAGCCTTTTAAGTGATCAGCAATTAAAAGAGAAGCAAAAACATGTCAATAGTGAAATAGTGGGAAAAGGGAGTGCCCTTTGCTCCACCTTCTTGACCTTGATTATGAATCAAGAAGCTTTATCTCTCCAAACTTCACCAGCCTTGTAACCAACTGGTGTCCTCGATTTTCAGGCCAAAGAATAAAACCTCAAACCAAATCAAATAAAGGATGGTATAACAACATGGTGGAATCCCAAAACAATACATTTCACAAAATTTGGAAAAGAAATTATTCTGAAATAATGATGGAAATAAGATGAAGTTTCACTGACCTTTCACCTCCAGGTTGACGAAGGTCTCGTGGTTGCCTTTTCTTGTGCTTGTGTAACACTTGTACCTGCCCTTGTCTTGAACTTTGATTCTCCTGAGGAGCAGGGATGCGTTGCCAGCGGTGATCTGGGAGTTGAATAAGCAGGTCCTTCCACTGAAATGCTTGTTCTGCAGCCCAAACTGGTCTTTGTGGTAGTAGTAGCTGTGCACAGGGATTTGCTGTTTGTACCAGTGGATAACAACAGTGCCGGTGGGTCTGAAGCTGCAGGGCAGGATGCAGTCGTCATGGATGATGCACGTGACATTGGCCTCTGGAAAGCCAAACCTCATGGTTACCCTACGGTCAAGTTTGACTAAACATTTCATCAACATTACATCTCCTATTATCACCATGTTGGAGATTCACCTCTCTTTAATTTATGCTGCCTGGAGAAAATTGGAATTTGGTTTCAGTCTGTCATAGTAATTATGATACAAATTTTTGTATTGAGCCTTTATTTTGAAGGATTGTCTCCCTGGTCCCTTTACCACATTTTAAAATCAATCATAATTGATTAATAAGTCATAAAGCAAAGATGTGGTTGCTTTCATTTGTTTAAAATGCACAGCTGAAGCATATTTTCCTCACTGCTTGTCTGCTGCCGCAGGTCTTCTGCTGCAGCTTGAACTTGCCATCTGTTGTATTTTGGGTTTGTAAGTCTCAAGAGTCTGTCATCAGCTCTGCTAATCGGAGGCAAAGCGTAAACAGGAACGTCAGTCAAGGCCAAGAGTGACCAACGAGCCAACGTTGAAATCTGAGCTTATTTGAGGCAATAAAATGCAAGCACTCATTTGGTTTAAATGTATAGACCAAATTTTAAAATTGAGCCCTGACTTGAATAAATCACACAGATTTCTGAAAGCAATAAACAGGAGTGAGCAAAAATACAGTGTTGGTACAACGGAGAGCAGATTTGTGTGTATCCAGAGTTACAGCCAGATGTTTGCAGCTGTCATGACCGGGTAATACTGCAAGAATGCTGAGGACGCTCTGCTTTGTTTGTTGGTGCTTCAGTCTTGGTCGGCAATGTGGAGACAAATCAGTGACCTATAAACCTGATTGTATTATTTATTCATTTATTTATTTTATGCTCAGAATTATCTTTTTTTTTACAGACAGCACAGAGGGAACTTAACTAATGTGGAATATTGAGCTGAAAGGTTATTATATTGTGAATGAGAAAAATTCATCATGCATAATTTTTCTTGTATGCACCTGCTCAGCTAATTGTTCATTCTTGCATGGTTTTATTTATTTATGTATTCATGTGTCAAAAACACACATTTTGCCATGCAATTCAGAAACAGGGGGGTTGTAAATCGGCCAGCTGTTGAGCCATTAAAAGTGAGTGGCCGGTAAGCAAGATGAGCAAAGTAGTCAAGCTTCACTTATTAAAAAATGGTGTTTGAACTCTGCATGAGAAAGATCACAGGTAATGATGTAAAAAGTAACTCAGTTCCACTCTGATCACATTTTAAATGGGCTGTTTTTTAACTATTAACTTAAGCAGTCTTTTACAGTGGTAATTATTACTTATACTTGAGTAAAATAACATTTAAGGCTTTCTTTTGGGAATAAAACCATCTCCACCCCCAGGTCAATAAAAAGATTGTGAAATGTTTTGGGATGGAGGTCTTTTTATTTTGCTTTTATTTTTTCAGTTAAAATTAGCCTTTTGCCAGACCTGTGTTAATAATATATGTGTGAATGTGAATCATGCCCCAGGCAATTTACCTCAACAGCAATTAGGAGTGGAAATGTTCAGCCCCTTGTTCATTTTCTCTTATAAACAGGTAGGTGAAATGTTTAACAGGTAGACTCAACAGTAGCTCTTTACATCATCAGAGTTAATTGGCATTCATCAGAATAAATTGTCCGTCATGTGAAGTTCAGTTTCGGAGCGGCGGTCTTGTCTTACAATACCTTTTGAGCCTGTCAGTGACAAATTCCCCAGGAAAACTAGAAGCACAATCACAAATCCAAGAGTCTCTGCCATTTCAGATGCTCTGTGCTGAGGCGTTAATCCTGGATGTGTGTGAACACACGTCGGTGTGCAGTGAACTGTGTGTGTGTCTGTGTGATTCCACTTCAAATCCTTCCCAACACTAATGAAACACTGACTAATTAACCAGGCAGGTAAAAGTTTAACCAGCCTCCTTCCAAGTGGCCAGCCACATTTAAGGGCCTTCACTGAAATAGTTTATGAAAACACATATAACTCCATTTTCAACATCCATTTTTGCTCTTCATTCCTCATATTTATTGCACAGTTACGTACAAATCTGCAGCACAGGAGAAACTTCAAAGGATACAACAGTAAAAAAAAATCTTGCAATTCTTTGTTTGAGAGCAGATGTTCAACCTGATTAATGACAGAGTTTTTGTACAGTTTGTTTAAATTGCTCTCTTATCCCCATCAGTTTTATAGCACAACTGGAAATTATCCTCCTTGCTCTGTTTGATCACATATCCACGTAGGAATTGGTACATTTTAGAGGTATGTGGACAGAAATCAATATTATACCATAATGTATCATTTTTACGCTGATATGTTAGCTGGACTTAAGCTATTTAGCCATCAATTCTTGCAATAAGGCAGTCCCCTACATCCTCCACTCTTCGGACTCATCTCAAACAATGGCTCAAGGCAAATCTGTGATCTCTTTTAACCGGGCTATTTCTTTTTCTGTTTGTGTACTTGCATATTTGCATATTGGTACTTATCTCGCTTATGTGTTTTTTGTGACCTGCCAAGGGACTACAGATGTAAATTAGCACTCTCAGTAACTCTAACATCTTGTATTTTATATTGATGTTCATTCATGGGTTATGTCCCTGTCAATTAAACAAATAAAAACAAAATAAAATAGATTCATGCTGGGCTAACTAGTTAGGGTGCAATCTATCATGAAAATTTCAGGTCATGTTTTTTTTTTTTTTTTTTTACTGTAATGACAAAAGAACCAGCTGATATATTGAAAAGTCTTACAGTAAACACAGTACATTTTTTTTGGTTTGTTGGTGTATTAAATTTTAAAGATTATGTGTGGAGTGGCGGGACCACATGGGGGGGACAAAATAAGAATTTTCAAAAGTGGTACTGACATGTCCACCCCATCCTTAGTGAAAATGACACCCATGAGTATGACCTCTGAAATGAAAATCATATATCAGTCGAATAAAGGGGTCTAGTTGATGTGTGGGTGTGCACCAGTTGAGTCTGAGAGGGTCCAATTGTGTGACTGGTCGAGTTTTGTGTGAACACCATTTTCTTCACTTTGACCTCGTGTGGTTTCTTGATGAAGGGGAACTGACAGGTAGTGATCAGCTCAACAGGGATGACAACACACTTGTCTTTGAAACAGGAAGAGAACCAGACTGTCATGTAGGGTGTTAGGATGCTTTTGATTACTGAAGGAGCAGAAATATTAGACTTCCTCAGCCGCAACAGGAAGAACAGCCTTTTGTTCATCAAGCAGCAGATGTTTTAGCCTCCCAAAAATGTACCAGTCCCATCCATGAATTCATTATTTCAATTGCAAACTGAATTCAAACCCACAGAACTTTATTTTAAATTCTAGTGGAGATCCTATGTTGTCCAAAGAAATGTGTATGAAATGATGCACAAGACATCTAGATATTTTATTTTTATTTGCTACAATCTGAGGGGGAAAAAAATCTAACTTGGACGCTACTCAAGGGGAAATCAAATGGAAAATCCGAGTTCAAGGGGGAAGAGGGTTTTAATGATGATGAGACCATCCTCATCTCCACAACCTGTATTGTTTTCAGCTTGAGCTTGTTGATATCACACTGTGATGTGAGACTCATCACTGAGGACAGCTGGAAAATCCAAAACACAGGGAGCAAGAGGGGAAGTTGTGAGGGGAGAAGACAAATGGTTAAATTAAATTAAAGTTTGCAGCGGCAGTAATTACCTTCTGTCAGCAGGAAAATTGGGATGCTCTGGTATATCTTCATTTGTCCTTTACCATCAGTGTCTGAAGACGGTATTTTCTGTGCTTTCAGAGTAACCAGCTCCGCCTGATGTCAGAAGACAACAAGTCAAAGGAAGTCAAGGGGGGAATAGCACAACAGACAGTTTTGCTGAAGTATACATTCCTGATTAGACTGACCAACAAAGGCGCACTGGAGCCATCTGATCCCTTTCCAAGAAACCGCACACATCTGGTTGTGTGCGGTTACTTGGAAATGGATCTTCCTTCTCCTCATTACATCCACATTTCTCTCTGATCACAACTGACTTCAGTTTCATACAATGCATTTCTTTGACATCTGTGCACATGTTGTAGTGTCTTGTGGTGATCTTAGACTGCGGCCCATTTTCCCTCTGAAGCCTGGAAGAACATCGCATTGACTGTACAGCTTTCAGACTGTGTTAAAACAAAACTGTGCATAGTGCAAATACATTAGAATGCTTGTGAGGATTCATGTATTAATGAAATCAAACGTGTAAAATGCTCAGGATGGCGCGTACAAGCTCTGATTTTAGCAACAGTGAAAGGGCAAAACTCTTCCCATTTCTTAGAAACAGAAGCATTTTAAAATGACTCATGCAAAACGCAGTTCCCTGAAAATTTGCAGTGATAAAAAAAATAGCAGCCAAGGCGGTTAATCACTGGACACAGGTGATGCCAATATTTTAAAGAAAAGAATATAATGACTTTCTCTGCACTTTAAAAATTATTTAGCTTCCTATTAAGTCTTAAAAACTCATTATCTTACAGGAATTTTCCAGAAGTGAGTGAGTGAGTGAGTGATGAACAGCATCTGACTGAAACTGTGAATAAGACACATCACTAAAACCAAGAAAATGGCACTCGGGTCCCATAAAATTCTTGAACACTTTGATCTGCATTGGACACTGTTTATGCATTCTTCATGTTTGTTTGTTTGTTTTTTTTTTTTTTCCAAATTAAGGACACATGCTATTTTCAGCCAGCTCTACACTGAAGTTTTGCTGTTAGGGTTATGGAAAAAAAAAAACGTAGCCTTTCTAACCACTGGAAAGATGCAGATTTGTCGCCATCTGTTGGCTGAAGTTCAGTAGTGGCAGTGGCAGCAGAGGCAGCGCTAAGAGGAGGAAGGAGCAGAGGAAACTCTCAATGGACCTTTCATATCCGACAATGAACACGGCACATCTAGCGGTGAGCGAAACTTCATGTGTTTCGGTGTTTCCTGACTGAGTTATTCACCTGCTCACGTCGGCTTACACCTTTAGCACAGCGAGGTTAGCGACGCTTACGGTACCAGAAGTTAGTATGAGCCTGCTCTCACCGGGGAGCGCAGCATTAAACTCAACATGTATCGAGAGCAGGCTGTACATGCGTTGTTCCACAAATACACCAGGCATATAACTAACTTAATTCACTTTTTGTAGCGATTAGACACGGAATTGAACCGATTCCAAAATCATTAGCTCGGGAGCTAATCATGCTAGTTTTGCATGCATCAGTTGAGCCAAAGTCGGCATCCACTGGTTGCCTTGGTTACCGGTCAGGTGGTGGTTTTGTTTTGGCCATCAGGCGCCATCTGCTGGCCAAAGTTGAGTAGTGGTAATAACAGAAGGAGCTGTATTATGAAGAAGAAGAAGGAAAAAAATATCGGTGTTTATTGTTATTTCAGCCATGCAGTCCTCACTCAGAACCATGGAAAGTTCTCCGTGTAGTTTCTGTATTGTAAAACACTTTGAACTGCATTTCTTGTATGAAAGATACTATACAAACAAGCTTTACTACTGCTACTATTCTTCTTCTTCTTCTTCTTCTTCTTCTGCTTCTTCTTCAAGCTTAAAAACAGCAAAATAAAAAGATAGATACTATCACACAATAATCAAAATGCTCATAAACTATTAACAGGATAGAGATAAGATAGTTAATGCATGAGTGAAGTTGTTCTAAAGGAAAATAAGGACCAAATGAAGATAATTTTCTGTTGTTGTTATCGTAACCAATAACAAGAAGACTGGCACTGGACTGATGCCATTCTCAAAGGCTCATCATACTCTCCTGCTTCCAGGTTGAGAAGCTGCACAGCTTGTGCTGTTGATCAGAGACAAAACCAAATGGACCCAGTTGTAGAATTATTTCTGTTTCTGTTTTTTATTTCAAGAAGAAATCAAGTGGCACAAAGCTACAAAGCTTGGTTGTAGGAGTAATAGCAGTAGTAGGGTTTGGACTAGCTGTATTTTGCAGTAGTAATAGTAAGTGGTAAAAACAGTAACTACTGGAATCTACTCAAGTAAAGTGCTGATGTTTTGCTGCTGTTATACTATAATCAAAGTAGAGGTAAAAATAAAAAAGTACAGGTGAAACCATCTACTGAGGTAAAAGTGAAAAATTTGCTCAATTTGAGGCAACAGTAATGGTTGTAATAGTAGTGGTAGTGATAATAACAACAGCTTTCCCCATGGGACTTTGTAAATAAAGTGCTTGATGACAAAGACAAACAGATGGTTAAGTTACACCAGAAAGTCAGGCAAAAAGGTTACAGTTGGATATGGATTCCTGGTTAAAGTAAGGAGAGGGGAGGGAGATTACTGGAAAAAAAAAAAAAAAAAAAAAAAAAGTTATATCAAAAAAACCCAAAACCACATAAAAAAAAAAAAAAAAAAAAAAATCCACCAGAAATTCACTCAATAAGTGAAGTAAAACTCTGAGCTCGGTGGCGTGGGTGTTTGAAAGACTGACAGTGAACATCTGTCTCATTTAAGTCTACAGTATGGATTTAGGATTCACCACTGGACGACTCAGATATAACCTGTCCAGACTTTAAAGGTGATCAGCAAAATCTTAAACAGCATTAAAGCCATATCGTTGCATGAACTCATCCCCTGAACACAGAACTGAGTCTTGAGATGTCTCTCTGTCTGTCTGCTCCTTCCACATGTGTGACAAAGTGTTATTGCTTTGACTGTTAGCATAGTAGTTGTACGAGCTGCTACTGAACCGGTCTTTATTTTTCTGTCCAACAGGACGAACTGAGAACCGAGACCAGGAGGAAGAACCTCCTCATCCTCATCTACCACCATCTTCTGGGGCAAGGGTCAGTGTGTGTGTTGTGGTGTGTCAGCGCACCGCCGCAGTGCAATGCTAAAATATTCATTTACATCCAGCATTTTTGGTATTTGGATGCTTTTCTGTATCCAGAGTTGCAGGATGCATTTCAGTGTCATGTTTATGGACATTTTGACATATTGATGGAGAAATCACATACCACAGAGTTAAAACCTGGTCTGTCGTTAGATCAGATAAAAAGAAACTTCATTCATCTTAAGTGGGTTAATCAAGGAAAACATAGAGAAAAAAATTAACAAAAATGTGATATTACACATGTTTTAATTACAGTTGTTACATCGAGGTGTTGCTTGTAGTGCTAGTAGATTACTGAAATTGTAATAGAGGTGTGTAAATGCTGAAGAAGCATGTATGTTAATGTACAGAAATAAGCAGGATTTACAAATATACATCATATTCCCATTAACAAATGTATAGGTGGCCTTGTGTGTGTAGAGAAAGTGTACAAAAGTATGAAGCATGTAAACTATTGCTGCTGTTTCTGGGTACATGTGATTTATCAACACAATGCATCAACAATAAATCATTCTGAGTGTGGCCTTTGGGCTCAGCTGGCATAGGTGTATTTCTTGTTGGCATCACATGCATGCTTATTTCCACTGTGTATGTGTGTGTGTGTGTGTGTGTGTGTGTGTGTGTGTGTGTGTTCACATGTGTGTCCGTCCACTAGCTACATTGATGCAGCCTTAGCCTTGGACCAGGAGACTAACGTGGGTCTGCGGAGGTTCGAGGTTTGTGACAACATCGACCTGGAGACGGTGCTGATGGAGTACGAGAGCTACTTCTTCATCAAGTTCCAGAGGTTCCCCAAACTCACTAGAAGAGCAGAAGAGCCAGGTGAGATGACAAACCAAAACCAGCCAAAAATATGTCAGAGCCAGCGGCTGACGAATGGACAAACCAACTGACTAATCAGCAGTTCTTTATTAGTGATAACCAGGAAATCCTATTTCCACTTGTTCAGGGCATGTAGCTCATGTATATTAGACACACACAGGAAAAAGAGGGAGGGAGGGGGAGAACATGAGTGGGACCAAGACAAAGAACCATGTGCATAAATGTATTAATGGAGCTAAGCTAGTGGCCGTGGAAGGCGGGCCAGCAGGGGGAGCAGGCCCAGGTAGAGCAGGGCACGGGGACAGAGCCAGGGCGCTGACCTGAAGATGGTAGCCACATGCACACAGCAGACAGACACATCCACTCACACACACAGAGAGGAGAAAGGGCTAGTAACACCTAAAACATCACCTAAAACATCTCTACCTTCATCATAGATGAAGGTAGAGAGGAAAGAAAGGAAGAGAAAGTCATGCAAGACAGTGCATCTGCAATGCACACCCAAAGCAGTGGCAGACTGCACCATTTGGAGGGAATAAAATGCTCTGTAGAAGGCTGCATATTTGTTGCAGTCAGTGGGTTCACAGTATAAAGGCCAAGGAGTGACATATAAAGACTTTACTGCATGTCAGCACAGGAGTAAATTATTTAACTAAGTAAAACATCCACAAAAAATCTAACTAACCCTAACCCAAACTAATTAGGTTTGGTATGCTGCTGAATTCTGTGCTGTTTTCCTCTGCATTTCTTTTTTCTGTCCAGTGGAGAGCAGACTTGTGAGAAGTTGTGGCAAGAAGAGGTGAGTGTGTCTCTGTTTCATTCACTTTCAAGGTCAAGCTTTTATCGACTGTAATGGGAAAATAGGCTGCATAGGCTGGTATATGACACAACACATGTTGACAATAAAGGAATAAAATACTGAATCATATACACGTTAACAACTGGACAAAAGAAATAGATTGAAATACCAAGGATCTGTACGCATGTCTGATGTGCTTAGGAGTGAACTGCAGATAGAAGCAGAGAAAACTGAATTGTACATGAATTGTGCTGTATGAAATAAGTTACGTATATCATTTATTTATTTATTTACCCACCACCACTACCACTACAGACAACATTTTTTTTGTCATTTTCTTTCATCTTGTTTCTTTTTCCCTCAGGACTACGAAGCCCCTGCCTAAGATCAGCCCGTCCCACAGACCGCAGTCTGGAAGTGTCGCCAAGACGACCGAGTCCACGGTGACGGTCAGGGATGCTGGTAAAGCTGCCGGTGTAAGTTCCACTGTAAATGCTAAACATATGTGTGAGTGCGACCATGTGAAAATGACACTGATGAAGGCTGACGGCCAGAGACATTTTGTCCCGTGTGAGAAAAATAAAATAGCACACAACATGGACTGAGACTGATGCATCTCACTGCAGCTCTCCAGCTTTCAGAACGATACTGATTGAAGTGGAAACGGCAGTTATAGCTCAAAACGTGTGAGTCACAAAAATGTGAATCCTCTGACTGTCATTTAATCTTTAACCTGTATGTCTTCCAAAGGAAAATGACCTCTCCGCTCCTCCCGAGTCCTCAGAGTTTGGCCTCAGTGTTTCCTCCATCAGCAGAAACGGCACAGGAAGGGAGGCAGGCGTGGACAGGAAGGTACAAGTACACACATTTTATTCATTTACATTATCATAAATTCTTATCCAGAGGGACCCTGAGCAGGACAATAAGTAAAACAAACTGCAATTAAATGTTAAAGCAATGATCTTTCATTTTTCTACAACAATTGTATGTATACTTATTGTTTTACAACTCTGTTTTAACTAGACATTTGTTCTTGTGTTGTCTGTGTCAGAGCCAGCTGACTAATGGCAAAGTTTTGAACCATGATGCTTTCAGAGGAGCTGGCAGTGACTTGGATCACACGGTAACTACAGCACAGCCTCAAGGTCCATTCGACTAAATATAAATTGACAGATCAGTCTAACCAAATGCAATAGGCATATTATGTAACACCCCGACCACATGCTGCACCCTATGTATGTAAAAAAAAAAAAAAGAGGGTGCAATGCTGTGCAGTGGTAACCTGGAGCCAATGTGCATGTACAAAGAAATAAATGGACATGACTATATTATTATTGTAGAGGTAATTAATATGAACATTTTCAGTTGTGTTTATTTAGTGTGAGACTAGGAAGAAACCCTGGTTGTCGCAGTGATTAGTTAAAGTGATTTTGCTTTTGTTTGGTGTAATATCCACAAAATGTATAAACTTCACATCACTCTGATATAATTTTTCCTTCCTTTTATCCAGCTATTGGTTTCCGCTCATTCAGCACTGCTTGATTTGAAAAAAAAAAAAAATTGGTTTGTTGCAATGTAAAAATGTGGGTAAACTGTAGTATATGGGCCAAACATTCAGTCACTGGTTTACGGTGGTAAAGCAAAGTCGACTACCTGAAGGTTGATCTCAGTTTCCATGTCAACAAACATGCCTTCATCAGAGTTGGTACTTAAAAACACACAAATCAACAGCAGCAACAATAGCAATAATACTAATAACACTAATACTCAGACTCATGCTATTAATAGAATAAAATGATGGAATACATTTTGTTTTGTGATGTAGGAACGGCTGCTGAAGCCCCTCGGTGCTTTATTTGGAACAAACAGTGAACTGAGAGAACTGGCTGCAGTTATCAGCAAGGTATTGCACAGCACAGCGCGCGCACACACACACACACACACACACACACACACAACTGCACCCACAAACTGAAAATATACTTAAGTGATTTATTTCATATCCAGCATGTCCATCATCATTGCTGCTGTAAAGGTGTCAGAGAGTTAACTTTGTGAGTGTGTGTGTGTGTGTGTGTGTGTGTGTGTGTGTGTGTGTGTGTGTGTGTGTGTATGTGTATGTGTGTGTGTGTGTGTGCATGTTTATCCATGTGTGTGTATTCACCCTTAAAAGGACATTTATTTGCACAACCCCAACGTGCGGTGGGAGGACATCATCGGCCTTGAGGACGCCAAGCGAACAGTCAAAGAGGCCACCGTCTATCCCATTAAGGTGAGTCCGCTGCTGAGGGCTTAAAGGGGCGGAGGAGCCGGGGGTCAGGCCAGTCTGTTAGCCTGACTGTAAATCTATATTTGAGATATCAGCAGACAGAATATGGTCTCTGTATCATATGTTTGTGGCTGTAACCTCATGTTGAACCATGAGGGGAGACTTAACAAAAGGCTGTTGTAATTGACACGTTACCCTAGAGGGAGCTCCTCTGCCCCTGCCATCACTCACAGCCTCGGCCTCTGTGATTATATTCTTCGCTCCTATCATCACAATTATCTCCTCTCCTTTCTTCTATCGACCCTGCTCTCTCTCTGTCCTTATTTCCTTTCTTTAATTGTCTTTTCGTCACTTCACTCATGTCCTCTGCTCTCTCTCTAGTACCCCCGGTTTTTCACAGGCATCCGGTCTCCCTTGAAAGGCCTGCTTCTCTATGGCCCTCCAGGTAAGGCCTCCAATTGGACAGTCCACCTGTCAGTCAAATGTCCGTCCGCTGCCTAGTAGACTTCAGCATATCAGATATTCGAGAATCAAAATTACTTACTTTAGACAGCCCTGTGGATATTTCCTAGATCTCAATAACTTAAGTCATATGGACACACACATTACTATGAAACATGTAGTTCTTTCTCTCTCTCTCTTCCTCACACACACACACAGGCACTGGCAAGACCATGCTGGCCAAGGCAGTGGCCACAGAGTGTAACACCACCTTCTTTAACATCTCTGCCTCCAGCATCGTCAGCAAGTGGAGGGGCGAGTCTGAGAAACTGGTCAGGGTAGGTTTTTATTCAACACACACAAGTGCAATAATAACACCATTGTTAACAACAACAATACAACAACAATAATACAGTAATAATACTAAATGTATTTTTCATTTCATTGCACAAAAAAGAGAGAGGTTATGTGGTGTGAATGCATGCAGAGTCAGTAGAAGGAGGTGAACAGAACAAGATGGATGACATTTTCACCCTAGGTGGTTTTCTAGAAAAGTCCCATTGTCTGCTGTTCATTTGTCTCTGTTCAGCCCAGGTTTAGGGCTCCCTGTCGCCCCCTAGAGGTGGCCTCACATATTCTTGTCAGTGGAATATCTTCCTATATAGACAATCTTTGGTTACAAGCTTGCATAAGTTACCCTTTTGTTGTGTGTTTGGGAATTTGTTACCTGTGAGTGTGTGTGTGTGTGTGTGTGTGTGTCCAGGTGCTGTTTGAGCTGGCCAGGTATTACGCTCCGTCCACCATCTTCCTGGATGAGCTGGACTCTGTGATGGGACACAGGAGAAGCAGCTCGGGGTGAGTCGAACAACAGAGAGCAGTGAATGTAGATGAAGCAGTTTCAACAAAAGTGAACTGTCTTTATTTTATTTCCTGAAAGTCTCCAAACATGTTATCATCAGTTAATTATTTAAGTTAATTAAGAAATGTATTTGTGTGTGTATGTGTCCTGATCAAACCCCATCTTGCCGTGCTTGTCATCCTAGAAACTTTAATTTTGAAGTACATTTTGTTTTAACACTTCAAACATTTACTCAATACTCTTATCCAAAACTACCACGAGGTTTAGAAATGTTGTACATTAGAATGATTAAAGTGTTCATTTTGGCCATTGTTTTAGCCATAATTTGCTACTGTCATGCATGTAAATAAAACGTGGAGTTAATGTTTGTTTGCAGAGGAGAGCATGAGAGCAGCCGCAGGGTGAAGGCAGAGCTGTTGGTTCAGATGGACGGACTAGCAAGATCAGACGACCTGGTCTTTGTCCTGGCTGCCTCCAATATGCCATGGTAACACACACACACACACACACACTGAAATACATCATACTCATACACAGAGCCATTTTCAGCTTTACATATGTTAGGATGATAAATAACAGATGGGGATATGTCAACATTAACTGTAGGAAAAGAAACTGTAGAGGAAGAAAAATTGAATTGTTGAAGATATTCAGCCCATCAGAGACATAAAACTGTCACATCGCCTTCTGTCATTTAATTGACAATTTAATGTTGAAGCGAATGGCTGTTTCTGCTGATTTGTTAGCCTGCCTCCTCTCTGTCTGACAGGGAGTTGGACCACGCCATGCTGAGGAGGTTAGAGAAGAGGATCCTGGTTGGTTTGCCATCCGAGCCCGCACGCCAAGTCATGATCTCTCATTGGCTGCCCCCCCTCAGCTCCACAGGAGGGGTCGAGCTACAAACTGAGCTGGACTACCAAACACTGGCAAAGGTATTTCCGCACCTCAGGCAATGAGTATGAGGGAAAAGTCAGCTGAGGGTTAGTGCAAGTGGTAGCTTGCAAAATCTTATAAAATGAATCAAAGCTAAATACCGGCATGACTTGTTATTTTGCAAGATTAGAGTGAAATCATGCAATATTTGGGTATGAGGAAGTATGGATGAGACTAGACATTGTGTTAATTTGCTGGTTTTACTCTGGGTGTGTGTGGGTGTGTGTGTGTGTGTGTGTGTGTGTGTGTGTTTCAGGAGACAGAGGGCTACTCTGGCTCTGACATCAGGCTGGTGTGTAGGGAAGCTGCCATGAGACCTGTCCGCAAGATCTTTGATACTCTGGAGTCACACAAGCAGGGTATGACACACACACACACACACACATTACACACTTGGATAAGAAACCCTTTTTCTTACAGAGCACATTAATCTAGATCCATTTTTTTTTGTTTGTTTGTTTGTTTGTGAGTCAGTCGGTTTTATTTGCACCACCATTCCCTCTCCCGGCTGGCTCACGGTGCCAATAATTTCTGCTGTTTCAGGCTCTGTGCTTGGTTGCTCTAATCAAAAGCTAAAAAAATGCCTAATTTTTCTCTCCCAGAATGCACTGCAAAGAATTGCACACTCATTTGGCCCCTACTAATGAGCTATGATGGCTTTCAGGAAACAGTAGGCACATTAAGGCATGAATGTGTTGAACAAAACGGCAAAACAGCGTGAAATTAAAAACAGAGCTTTCAAGGGCCTGGATAATTTCCTTCCCTGACACACACACATACACACACACACACACACACACACACACACACACACACACACAAACACATTGCTCCTACTTACTGTCTCTGGTGTGCAATATTGTTGAATCTTTTTCATCAATTTCTTCAAGCTTCAATCTTTCACTATTGAACTCTATCTGTGTGCCTGTACCTACAGATGGGGAAATAAACTTAGATCACTGCAGCCCTGGGTTTTGTCCAGTTCCCTTTAGCCTCACTGTGTTTTTGTGTCACAGGACCCTCTGACATGCCCGACATTAGGCTGGAAACTGTAGCGACTGCCGACTTTCTGGAGGTGATGGCGCACACCAAACCCTCGGCCCGAAACCTGACCCTCAGATACACAGCCTGGGAGACAGAGAATGAGTGTGTGTGACTCTCCTGTACATGTGCACGTACAGTTTCACCTTCACACACAAATGACACAGTCTGCCTGAGAAAGTTTTTGTTCATACTATTGTAAATATGAAAATTCACCTGCTGGTTCATATGGCCATTGTTTTATTGGATGAGAAGATGTCATTTATATATGCACTCTTTCTAATTGTTCATCCACAAAATAAGTACGGTAAAATAATAAATGGAAAGCCAAGGATATAGCTCCATTCATTCAAGCATCATTTTAATGACTAAACATTTGTTATTGTAGCAAGGGATTGTTGATATTAAAGCAGCTTCCCCATAACCGCATACCAAATTTCCATTGGTGTATCTCCGCAGTGTAATGAATAAATCAAGGAATTACAAGACAAATAAAATACATCTCATAGCAACCGCCACGTCTCTTGACTCTGACAGGCTGGTTTCACTAGGATGATATGAGAGCTGATTTCGAGGAAATAAAAATATGTTAATTGTTCTCCCTTTACAGGTTCTAACAAGACTTGTCAACAGCACAGTAATTATTGAAAACTGCAATGCTGTTTCCAAATCTTTTGAGATATTTAATAATTTTCTGAAAGATACCGAAGCCTGGAAAACACATGAATAAAATTGTATGCCTTTTTCATGACTGTAGAAACCCAGGGGCTGATGAAATCATATTACTGTCAAAATAACACAATAATCTACCATTTATTAAGATTACGTAAACATTACATACATAAACCCAGGGTTATGCAAGGGATAGTAACATCATATGCTGTTAATGGATACCCGTATATCACATTACTTATTTCTAGTCACCCTTATGAAGTAAAAATTTGGAGAATAACTCCTTAAATATCTGTGTCTAAACACATTAGTGAAAAAATAAGTGTAAAACAAATGCAAAAGAGAACCTCACATGCTTTTCACAGTAACCTACTGGGGGGCATCCTGTGCAAACCGGTGTAAATGCACCTTGGAAATGTCGTCATCCAAACCACGCCCACCAACTGAACGTGGACCAATCGGATGCAGCCAAAAGTATCTAACCGACGTCGCTCACCTCACGTGGACCAATCACGAGGCAGTGCGTGGAGCGCGGTGGGCGGAGCCACGAGGTGGAGGGTCATCGCTTCTTCTCACGGCAGCGTCAAGACAACAGGAGTTAAACAGACCTAACACCGGAAATGAATGCTTTTTGGTTTTCAATATAAAACCACAAATTGAGCCACTGTATCTCACGTGGGTGGGCTAATGAACGTGTGGGATGGGCAGTAGACATGACTCCAAATAGACTGATACATATTTATCTGGTTGAATCGTTTTATCACATCATTTTGGAGCACCAATACTTATAGATGGGAGCTTATACAGGCCACACGGCCATTAAACACCACCGTAAAAATGACATTCTTGAATAAAAAGAGTTTTAAATTCACGCTAATGCTCACATGTGCGCTATTTTGTTTGTAATTTGGAACAACGTTGTCCCCGAAGGGTTAGGTTATTTTCCACTGCTGTTTAACTGTTATTACTTCTGTTTAACTGTTAATACTTCTGTTGAAATTGTTCATATTCCTATCTTTTTATAAATCCTTGTTCATAGTGTTTATATTGCTTACTGCTATTTATCATGTGTATACTGTATATTTCTTCTAAATTTGCACATTGACCTACCTCTATGCACATTTTATACACCCATGCACACGGTTTTTTCTGTTTTTTTTTTTTTTTTTTTTTTTTTTGCACATTGCTTTTTGCACACTGGGTTGTACTTAGGTTATTCTGTTGTTCTGTTGTTAGGTTATTCTTATTCTGTTATACTTAGATCTTATTCTTTATTTCTATTTTTTTATTTACTTAATCTGTAATCTGTGGATACTGCTGAAGAAAATGTGAATTTCCTGCGGGATGAATAAAGTATCTACCTACCTACCCTACCTACCTACCATATGATAACGCAATCTTTAGTAGTTGGAGTTTATTTTGAAAGTCCCAACCGGAAGTATTAGGTTTAAATCCGGCTAGCTTCACGCCGGTTTTTACTCCCAGCAGCGGCTTCAGTGGATCCAATGAGATGACGCCGCGTTCCGGGCCCGACTGTGGAGAGCAAGCCGGTGGTAAGGGGAAATAAAAAAACTAACAAGTCTGCCTACAAAAGGGCCACAAATTAATGAAACCCGAGGCACAGCGAAAGCTTTTAGCCACCCGGAAACACGCCCTCTGCTGATAACCTCCTCTATTTCATTTGTGCTCGGCTGGACAAGGAAAGGTAAGTTCATACCGCTGCACAATGTGTCAATCATGCTTTCTTATTGATGTATGTCACACAGTTAGCTAGCTAACAGTGGCTGTCAAACTTATGGCACGGCTAGCTTTGGAAATATTAACCAATACAGTGCGAGCAAATAGCTTGAAAAGGCCAACAAATGGAGAGAGAGAGGTTACACACGTTGTACAGCGGTGACTGAATTTGACTGGGGTTTGCATTATGTTTGACGGTGTAAGCTTAAACAATAGTAAAGCTGTATTAGTTCAAATCAGCGGCTTATCTTTGGACTAGCCAGCGCATCCAAGTGGTTTCCAGAAACGAAGGGAGAGAAAGAGAGAGAGAGGGAGAGAGAGTGGGCTTTTGAATGATGAGGATTTCACTTGTGCATCTATTTAGCATTCATGCGTCAGTGAGGGGCTAGAAGTTTCCACGCTCATACATGCAGATACCTCGTTGTTTTCTCCCTTAAAGAGAGCCATGTAAACTCTATTCTTAGGTGTATACCAACCGGTGCTAGGCTGTGGTAATTGCACCCCTTAAAATAAAATAAAATAAAATCCGATGCCATATGCTGTCCGTGTGGAGTGCAGACACTTTGGCTCACTGGAGATGTTCCTACTTGCTCGAGCCAGACAGCATCTCAAGCCTTACAATGTCATTAATGCCACGTGTTTGGAGACAAGTCTTTCACTTCATGTGGGTGGGATCAGGTTCATTAGAGTCTTGTTCAAAGGACATTGCCCTACCTGGAAGTCTGCCCAACCTCAAGCACTGAGCCTACCTCAAGTTAATCTCAGCCCCAATGAGCTCTGAGGAACTCATCTGGAGAGTAGTGAGTAATCATAGGGCATTTTACCAGCGACAGAGGATGTGATGTAACTATCTGTTGTGCTGTTTGGAGAGAGCCTGTGTGCAGAATCCTTGCCTGGACGTATATGGGAAGAACGAGGCGGTGGATTGTCTTGTTATGTAGCCGTTATTCTTAGATAGCCGTGTCCCAAACAGAGCTAGGCTGTACAGCATCAGTGCAGGTGGAGGTGGAGGTGGAGATGGAGGTGGAGAGAGGAGAGGAGAGGAGGAAATAGAGTCATTTTCTAGTGATAGGCGTGTGTGGAAATTGGCAGCCACAGTTGAAATTTCCACCACTCTGTAAAGCAATACTCCAAGTTAAGGTAAATATGAACAAGGTGCAGGAATGGATCCGGGAAGAGGCCAATAGAAATGTCCTCACAGCATGCGAATCTGATACTCCTGCCTGTGATATTAAAGAAAAACAGCACACCGGACATCTTTCACTTTGAGGGGGAGAATGGCAGGAAATGCTGACGTTAAGCAGTCCTCGGTATGTGTTGTGGTTTTTTCAAACTGAAGGAATCCGGTTTGTTTTTGTCACAATGTTAACGCTACATTTTGTGGTAGTAGTTTAAAAGAATCGCCATTCTTGGACATGAGCGTTTATCCTTTTTAAATTATGCTTTCACAGGCCGTCATGGGGAGGAAGCTGGCGTTGAGCGCTCTCTTCTGCCTTGTTCTGGCAATGTTGCCTTCTCACACAGGTAATGCAACCTGCTGTATATTCTCACACGAAGCTCTCACATGAAGATTTGTGTTATCAGCGAAGAGGGTTTTCCCCCAGCAATACCATACAACACCGTGATCCCATGCAGTTGCGCAACAAAAAAGCTCAAAATAAGCAATACCACAATGCTTTACTTCACGTTTCTGTGTGGTTTACTGACCTATTTTGTCTTTTGCAGCCTCTGTAGCCGTCATGTCAGTAGACTTGGGCAGTGAGTGGATGAAAATAGCAATAGTGAAACCTGGTGTGCCAATGGAGATCGTTCTCAATAAGTGAGTATAACTGTAGGCCCCTGTGGAGTCTTGCATTTTTCCTCATTTGCTCATAGATGCTCTCACAGAGTTTTCATGTTGCTTCACATGCTGTTTTTATGAGCAAGAAAAAGTGGACCAGCGTGGAACTGTCTATACTCTTCTTATTTTCTGCGTTTCCCAGGGAGTCGAGGAGGAAAACGGCCACAGCTGTATGTCTAAAGGACAGCGAGCGTCTTTTCGGAGACAGCGCGTTAGGAGTGGTACGACCAGTTCTCACATTCCCTAACTGAAGCCTGTTAAAAAAAAAATGTCAGCTTAATTTGAAATTTCATATACGGGATAATGAGTACATCGCCTCTCTCAGACACACCTGCGATGGTAATCTCCTGAATAACATGAATGTTTTGTCTCACCTACGTTTCAGTCTGTGAAGAACCCCAAGGTTGTCTACAGGCACCTCCAGGGCCTCCTGGGCAAGAAGCATGACAACCCCCAGGTGGCGCTTTACCAGAAACGCTTCCCAGAGCACCAGCTGCTGGAGGACCCGGTCAGAGGCACAGTGTACTTTAAAAACTCTGAGTAAGCCTCTGGATCTGCTTTTATTTCTTCCAGTTCACATGCATCGAGGTGTTGTGTAGTGCTAGAACGTCATGTTGTAAAGTTCATATCAACAAGGCTCAGGAGTCATTTTGGCCGTCATTTGTAGCATGGAGACGTCAAAAAAGCTCACTTCTATCATTTCCACATTACTAATGATTGTTTATCAAATATCTCTTGAGTGAATATATCTTAGGAAGAACCAATAGTCATCCCTACAATACTGATATCAAAGTATTTTATATCAATATACAGTTGATACCAAACACTACAAGCTTGATAATATGCAAGATATTATGATATTTGATTTTGCCCATATAAACCAGCCCAGGCTGCTCGACATGTCTGCATGTGCAGTGACTCTCACCTTTTTTTTTTTTTTTTTTTTTTTTCTTTTCATTATCTCACTATCAGGTCCAATGCTTTTACTCTTGAGCACTCTCACTCCTCACTCAGTGGGGAAAAGGCATTTATAGATTTCAATTGGCCTTATCAGCAATCCGTCCCACCCTGTTAAAAAGAATGTTAGTCCACTGATAATAATACGTTCCTAAATATTGACTGAGCTGGCTGAGATCCCTGGAAATATATAATGTGAATTCTGTTAGTGTTGTTTTTCCTGTTCACATAAAATCAGATGGTAAATGAAAATGATAATCTTAAACAGTGAGATTTATTTATTATTATTTATTTATTTATTTATTTATTTTGGTACTGTTTGTCAATGATTGATATAGACCAAGACTCATTAAACCTATAGACCGTTCAGGTATGCTTTTACATTTGTTGGTGTCTGGTAGGTCTTTCCTTGGAAAAACTCACTGCCTCACTGGAAATGAAGGGTTTTACGTTTTTGGTTTATTTGGAATAAATAGAGGAAATAGGAGGCTAGCATAAGCAGTGATAGCCACCGTGAATGAACAGATTCAGGAATGAGCGCCACCTACAGAAACTGAAAATCCAAGGAAACATGCACAAAGGGGACTGGACACACTGTTTGGCTGACAGTCGATGTGTTGGAGGTGCAGAAACGCCACAGCAGTGAGCAATGAACACCACTTGGAGCTCGGTGCTGATAGTTAGATTTTCTCTCCTGTGATTGTGTGGATGAGAAACGGTCTGTCTCACGGCTTCGTTTCTTTTCATTTCTGTCAGAGAGCAGCAGTACAGCCCCGAGGAGCTCCTTGGCATGGTCTTGAATTATTCCCGTGGATTGGCTCAGGACTTTGCAGGTTAGTTTGTTCGTTTATTCTACGACAAGGAACATTCATAAGCATCCATACACCTCAAACATATTCTGATATTCTGACACTCTGGCCTCTCTCCCCCTGACCTTCACCACAACCTGCAGAACAAACAATCAAAGATGCAGTGATCACCGTTCCAGCCTTTTTCAACCAGGCAGAGCGCAGGGCCGTCCTGCAGGCCGCTCAGATGGCCGGCCTGAAGGTCCTTCAGCTCATCAACGACAACACAGCCGTGGCCTTGAACTACGGCGTTTTCAGGAGGAAAGACATCGACAACACAGCTAAGGTGCACATTTAGCCCGACTCCGTAATACACACTCACTTGCTTTTGCATTCATTTGAAAGTAAAGTAGACCAAGATGGTATCTTTTTGACTGAAAGAGGGCTGACGATACAATAGCTGTAGTGTTTTTAAATGACGGTGGTTACTTTGTCCTTTATATCATCACATTTAAATCATTTATTTAAATCACATCCTAAAACTTGTTTGTATAAACTTATGTGAAATCTTTTATCCTATCTTGCTGCTATCATTTATTTCCTCTTTTCTTTTCAAAAGAGGAAATTGAGTATCATGTTTACTTGTATTTGCTTATCAAAGTGCCTTGTAAATTGATTTAGGTGCCTGTCAGATTATTCGCTGAGTCATTCATTCGTTTCAGCAAACAACAAGTTTCTAATCCTTTATGAAAATACCTGGTAGTTTCTGAACAATGAATGAATCCTTTTCTCAGTATTAATAAGATCTTTCCACCTCGCAGAACGTGATGTTTTACGATATGGGCTCTGGCAGCACGACAGCAACCATCGTCACTTACCAGACGGTCAAAACCAAGGAGACGGGCACTCAGCCACAGCTGCAGATCCGCGGTGTCGGGTGAGTCCAGCAGCCGTCCAGGTGATATCACCTTTGAGAGCACGTGTATGCACAAGACACCCGATCTGTCTGATAATAACCAAGTTTCGCACTGCGAGGTGTGTTTTTTCAAGGAGGGTTTGAAAGACAGGCTGACGTGAAGATGAAAGAGATGACGATATGTTATGATGCGTCTTGTTGTCACGTACCTGAGGCACTTCTTTGTCTTCTGTGGGACTTGACACCTTTTTTTTTTAAACAGGAATGTCACTTCTGTTTTTGCACAGATAAAACAAATTCCATACAAAAAGAGCTGTCAGAGGAATAAAAAGCAGCTACTCTTCAGATAAGGGCAAACGTATTGTGCTTTTATTTTTACTCATAAATTGCAAAAACTTTTAGGTTTTGTACATTGAATCTCTTACGTCTTTGTACAAATGTTAAAAGATGAAATATTCTCTTTTGGTTCCATACTGTTAATGTTAAATTAATAGAGTATGAAATCTCTTTTTGTAATTCAGTCATGCATATTTTTCAATGTTGAAGTCAACAGAAGCTTACAACCTACATGTATGTTTACCAGACAGATTCTGAGCACCTGTAATAGTGGCTTTATCTTGGCTTTTGGAGAGGCTTTGGCAGTCTCAGTGCTGTGTGGTGGAGTTGCCAGTTAAGTGGGTGTTGTGTGGAGAAATCACACAGCAGCCTTTTGTAGACAGACCACAGGTGGGCCTACGGTTTTGAGGGTTCACAAAAATAAAAAGTTGAAATGACTGCAATGATGACTCTTTGAGAAGGGCTTTAAAATAGAGGAAAAATACATATATGATTTAATCTCCTTCATTACCACAAGCCGCTGGCATTGCTGAGTACTCATTTGTAGGTAAATAGGTAGTTTGATATTTTGCATGTGTTCTGGTTGAAATCTGACCCGATGGCGTTCAGTCCAGTGAACATGCACGAGGAGCTGCTCAGCTGGGGATGATGCTGTGTGAAGTCATGTCTAGTTTTAATGATAGAAATAATGATCCTGAAGTAGGTTAGGCAGCCTGATCAAGCTGTAGGTAGTTAAGAAAAACCTTTATGGGTCATGGTTTGATAGTATTATTACACCTGGGTGTTTCTTTGAATATGAAAGATGGTGAATGGTTCCAGCTTTTCATCCTCAGCCAGTTCAAAACACATTTTAACATACTGGTACAATCCTCACAGTAATGTCTCATGAGCATCCGCGTGATCTAAGGTGTCGTAATGTGGTGTCGGTCCTAGGTTTGACCGGGGGCTTGGCGGCTTTGAGATGGACCTGCGCCTGCGGGATCACTTAGCCAAGTTGTTCAACGAGCAGAAGAAGAGCAAGAAAGACGTGAGGGAGAATCACCGGGCCATGGCCAAGCTCCTCAAAGAGGCTCAGAGGCTCAAGACGGTGCTTAGTGCGAACGTCGACTTCATGGCCCAGGTGAGCCACGGCAGCGAGATGAAGTGACCTCTCGATCCTCTGGCCGTCTTTTTGACTCCTGGATGTACTCCATGTGCTCTGTCAGGGTGTCTTTAGCTCCTGAAAAGTCTGTGTATGGCTTCAATTATGCTTTAAAAGAGCTTGAATACTGATAAAAACAATAGAAGAGTGTTTTTAAAAAATGTATTTGTTTTTTTCATTTTAATAAAATGATCTAAAGTTTAATTTGTCATTTGAAAGTCTTGAGAAGGCATAGTAAAAATTAGAGGAATGAATTGGAGCGTATCACTCTGTAACTCCTGACCAAACAGTCTGTTAACTGATTGAACTGCTATTCAAGTCAAACAAAATGTCTTTGTGTTTCTTTCAGGTAGAAGGTCTGATGGACGACATCGACTTCAAAGCCAAGGTGACCAGGGCTGAATTTGAAACCCTGTGCGCGGATCTTTTTGAGAGAGTGCCCCGCCCCGTGCAGGATGCCCTCACTTCAGCCGAAATGGCGCTGGTCAGTAGACTCATTGTACTTGGATGCAAATATTTGTGTAGCACCGCGTACAAGCTGGCAGTTCCACCTAGTATAATAAGATTAAACTTCAATGAACTCCCAACAAAATGACATGTAAGAATGAAAGGGAAATTTTTATTAGGAGGATGTGCAAACTGCGGCAAAGAAAATTAAACCAAAATGATCAAATGTGGGCCTTAAATGAATCATAAAAGCATCGACAGACATGAAATGGAGAACAAACGAAAGGGAAAAATGAAGAAAACGCATGTAACATTACAGATGATATGCAGAACATAATTTATATGCAAAAATGTGGTGTCTTATACTGGCGAACTTCCAAGAGTTTTTCTCCAATACAAGACAGCGATCATTTGGATAAATATAACACCCACTCTGACAAAATGCTATGTGGTAGAAAAATAAAAATCATTACATGATATTACTGAGTCCTCTTTCCATCTAGAGAGGTTTGCTTTTGAAATAGTCACATTTGTGGGGCTCTTTTTAAAAAAAAAAAAAAAAAAAAAAAAAAAAGTAACTGCACATCCAGAGTGGCAGTTTTTGTCTACTAACAGAAAGACCACATTTGTTTTTGCCATGTTTCAGTGTTGTTCCTGCATAAGTCTGTGTCTTGGTTACGTATCGACTGGAGTTAATGCTGCGACTCTGACCTGTTTCACTTCCTCTGACAGGACGACATCGAGCAGGTGATTCTAGTAGGCGGCTCCACTCGGGTCCCCAAGGTGCAGGAAGTGCTGCTCAAAGCTGTGGGAAAGTAAGTGTCAAACACCAAGATGCTGCTCACAGTTGATTACCAATGCAGCTGAAGGCACACACTCTCCAATATTCTGTCTTGAACTTAGATTTTTATGCTTTGAAATGACAAGAGAAAATTCATTGTTGGTTAATAGTGCTAGAAATATTTATAATTGTTTATGTTGGACTGTGCAGAGAGGAGCTGGGGAAGAACATCAATGCAGATGAAGCAGCAGCCATGGGCGCTGTGTACCAGGCTGCTGCCCTCAGCAAGGCCTTTAAAGTCAAACCCTTCCTGGTCCGAGACGCCGCCGTCTTCCCCATTCAGGTTAGTGCATGTTGTTCACTGGCTAACGCTGCTGCGAAAATTCCAGATGATATGTAGTCTCATACTTTATTGATATAAAGTGGATATATGACCCAGCCATCAACTAGTTGCAGTGCTTTGTAAACAAATTGTTGGCAACTAATATGCTTGGAAGACCAAACAACTTTTTTTTTTTGCTTGTCCTCTGTATTTTATAGACATAATTCATGGTTGAATCAACCAAGGTATATCTGTATCATGGTTGATACAGTGAATGTAGCTTTATTTATTTATTTTCCTCACACTGGATGTGTCGCGTTTGAAACAGTACCCTTCATTTACACACCAACAGAATACTGTTGTATTTAATTGGACATATTGCAGTCCAATACATGTGAGCCATGTTAATACCATGTCTCCTCCAGGTGGAGTTCACCCGTGAGACAGAGGAGGAGGGGGCCAAAAGCCTGAAACACAACAAGCGCATCCTCTTCCACAGGATGGCTCCCTACCCCCAACGCAAGGTCATCACCTTCAACCGCTACACCGACGATTTTGATTTTGACATCAACTACGGCGACCTCAGCTTCCTTGGACAAGAGGACCTCAGGTGAGACACAAACAACATCTGTGTTCTGAACAGAAAATGGGTAAAGACATCATTTTTGGACCAATATTGCTCTTATTTTCCTTTCGCTCACCCAACAGGCTTGAAAAAACAAGTGTTGTTTTTGCAGCTTTTGAAAGTGCACTGTTTTGCTGCGTTCATTTCTCATCAAAATGAGGTTAGATCTGAGCTTCCTACTCAAATGTCATTCATGTCTCCGATGTAATTAAGGCTACTTGGGAACATGAGGTTAGGTGACCCCAATCTTTGACTTACAAAAAACATTAGTGAACAATTACACAGCAGACAGTGGACCATGGAATCGACTCATCACAGTTGACTGAAAATTGTGAAATGCTAGGGCAGGACACAGCCCTCGGTGGGTGTTTTGTTTGCAGTTGACATCGCAATGTTTGCTTTGCTGTATGCATCGCTCCCTGAGTGCATGTGCACGGGCAGTCACAAAGCTGATCAGGAGCAAACAGAGGCTACAGAAAACATCAATCACGGTGTTTGGCGGTTCAAAAAGATTTTTTTCCACATTGTATGAATATAGCATTTGACTAACCCATACGGTGTCTCCCTCCCTCACTATTTGTCGTTTTCGCAGTGTGTTCGGCTCCCTGAACCTGACCACGGTCAGGCTGTCCGGGGTGGGCAACAGTTTTCAGAAGCACACAGACGCCGAATCAAAGGGGATCAAGGCTCATTTCAACATGGATGAGAGCGGTGTGCTCCTGCTGGATCGGGTCAGTTGGGCTATTTTATGGAGTGAACGCTTTCACTTTGTGCTTGGTTGATTAATTTGATAACTGTGAATTCTGTTGAATGTTCTAAGGATTAAGAGTTATATAAGATCTGAAACGTCACACAGAGAGAATACAGTCTGACATCCTTCAGTGGAAAAAATAAACATACCAGTCAACTCTAAAGCAGTCATCAGTTGCAGTCAATTGGATAACCTTGTTTTGTGTTCCTACTCTGCTGCTCTGTTGTGGTTGCCATGGCAGTCACCGACGCTTATTAAAGTCAAATCCAAAAACTCTTGACTCTGAGAAAATGTGCTTAACGCAAAGAAGATTAATTAAGGTGAAAACTTGTACACCAAAGGTCTGAGGATTTATACCTACCTAATCTGCAAACTGATCCCAAACTCAAAATCCACACTTTCTTCACAAGGAAGCAGTCAGGCTCTGCGTCAGCATGCCCGTCAGGCTTATTTAGACACACATCTGAAAATAATGACTGGGAAAGAAGGGTCTACAAACATGTGGCACTGAAACGTAAGGGAGGATGAAAAGTCAAGGGATCAAGGAATGTTGTCATCTAAAATTCAGAAGCCACATTTGCAGTCTTGTTGCAGATCGGGTGACCGTATTGTTGTGATGTTTCACCTACAGGTGGAGTCTGTGTTTGAAACCATTGTGGAGGAGAAGGAAGAGGAATCAACATTAACAAGTAGGTTTTTTTTTTTTTTTTGCAAATGGCGAATTTTTTGGTGCAACACAGGCATTCGAAATTTATGACCAGTTTTGGAAGAGCGTTGTGTTGTGCAGTATTTCCCAGATTTTCACTTTTTTTTTTTTTTTTTCAGAGCTGGGAAACACAATTTCTACTTTGTTTGGGGGAGGATCCTCAGAACCAACACCAAATGTGACTGAACCAGTCCAGGTAACTATCATACACATACAACTAATTGTTCACACTTATTACTTAATCCTTCAAACTGAACATATACACAAAGGGGTCACTGGTGTTGCTCAGACTTGACCTGAGATCAGTTTACATGGGTCTTTGACTTGCCCAGGATGAGGAAGAGGTGCCTCCAGAGTCTGGAAAGGACACGGCGGAGGAGGCACAGAAAGAAGAGACTCCTCAGGAAGAGAAGTCAGAGAATGGAGAGAAAACCACAAATGAAGAGTCGACCCAGGAGAAGACAGAGGATGCCGGTGGCAAGACTGATGCAAAGGTAAGATCAGTCACATAATAAGATTTGGTGTAGTTGAATGTATTGAAACGATTACCCCTTGAGATGTAGCATTTCATATGTTGTGCTACAGAATAACAGCCACAGCTTTTTCTCTTAAAAAATGGTTGCAGTGAAAATATCATAACATAATGTTTCTCAGGCGTTCTTACAATAGTCCGGGACAGAACGTGTGCAGACTTAAATTATAAATAACCATACCTCTACTTGTGAAGGACGAGAAGGAGGGGGAGAAATCTGAAAATGCAGAAGTGGAGAAAGAGGTGGAGAAGAAGGCAAAACCTCAGAAGAAGTCCAAGATCTCCGAGGACATCGGCGTCGAACTCGTCATCAACGACATTGTTGACCCCTCCGTAGAAGACATCACTTCCTCCAAAAAGAAGTAAAGCAGCGATTTTTCTTCACTTTGGAAATTTTATGTCCTGTTTGAACCTGTTGACTCACAGTCTTATTGAACTGTACTGGAGGACGAGTCTAAAGGCCTTGGTATCTTTTCAGGCTGCAGGACCTCACAGACAGAGACCTGGAGAAGCAGGAAAGGGAAAAGACACTCAACAGTCTTGAGGCCTTTATCTTTGAGACACAGGTAAAAGAAAAAAAAAAGTATTCTTTGAATACCACTGGCAGTATTTTCTAATGGCTTTGCCAAAGATTGTGTAACTTTTTGAGGGACATAAAATGTTTCTGTCAGTAGTGTTCTCTTCTAGTTTTCGAGCTCTGGAGAAGCTAAAACGCCTCTCGGACATTGTGTTCAGGGCAGTGAACCATGATGTGTACTTCAGCCGAGTATCACCCTTCTCAATCTTCAGAAGTTTTATTCTGCATATTAATTTAGTATAGCATAGTACAAGCTCTTGCAAATGTCACTTCTATACAGCAGGTGTTCAGTCATAAGACAGAGTGTGCAGATATCTTCCTCCCCTTTATGGACATTCATTACACTTCCAGCAAAAGTCTGTTTGGGTGTGTTGTGGTACAAAAACAATCTTCCTTGTGCATCATCTGCAATTTTTTTTTTAATCTACTAATCTCTGTTGCTAAAAACACTAACAGTATTAAGTTAAAGTAAGTAACACAAAAGATCTATTGTCTCAAATGTCGTTGTTGCCATAAATGTGATAAGAGCAGGTGTTGAATGAAAAGAGATTAGTTTGAATGGCAAATGTTTCCTCTCCAACGGTTTCCTCGTCATCTCCACAAACTCCAAACAGCAGCATCATACTACAGAGAGAGAGAGAGTGGGGTTTAAACTGAAAGAAAGCTGAAAATGCAGTTGGATATTAGACGTTTACAGTCAGATTAAGTAATAATCTGTCTGTTCAATCTTAAACAGTAAAGAATCTCAAAAGATTCACAGTGCTGTTTGTGCTAAGACCATAGATTAGTAGTTTATCCAGTCTGCAAATTAATTTTTTATTTATTTATTTATTTATTTTTGTCTGTGTGCCTCCAGCGCAGAGGAAACCTTAATGACGAGTGATATTAATCATTAAAAAGGCAACATTTTTATGTAAAAATACAATTGTATTAAGATAAGGTAAGATAAGATAAGATATTCCTTTATTAGTCCCACAGTGGGGAAATTTCCAGCATTACAGTAGCAAAGTGGATAGCAAAATATGAAGCAAATTTACATTATAAACAGATAATAAATAGCAGCAAGCAATATAAACACTATAAACAAGGAATATAGAAAAAATAGAAATATGAACAATTTAAACAGCAGAAAATAACCTAAACATCTAACCTAAACCTAATATAACCTAAATTATCAGCCTAAATCACAAATGGGGGGGCTACAACAAAGCATTCAGTGTCCCCTGACTG
Organism: Myripristis murdjan; assembly: GCF_902150065.1. NCBI lineage: Eukaryota > Metazoa > Chordata > Actinopteri > Holocentriformes > Holocentridae > Myripristis > Myripristis murdjan. The sequence continues at coordinate 27,399,256 of NC_043993.1, forward strand.
AGATGTTCTGCTTTCAACCAACAGCATCTCAATAATGGCTGAACCTTTTCACTTCCAACTCAACACCTTAGCAGCAGCAACTAATACGTGCATAGCAGAGTATACCAAGGCTGAACTTTTGTTGGGAGCAAAGTGGCTGAATTTCTGAATACTCTTTAAATACTCTTTATCCTCTTTTGCATGCGTTTGAATTGAAACTAATTAAACACCAAAGACAAGTGTGGCAGCCCTTTAAAAAAAAAACATTTAGGTCTGAGGAGTGTGGAGTTAAATGATATTGTGTTACTTGATTTCTTGGTTTTGAAATGTTGAAATGGTTCTCGCTGGTGTTTTGAAACACCAGCGTATGAAGTTGCCTAGTTCAGCTTTAAAATCTCCTGTGTTTATTGCTGTATGTTTGCGGTGCTCTGACAGGCAACAGATACAGTTTACTCCAGCTAAACCGATCTTACTGTATTAGTTTATCTCAACATGTGTAACTACATGTGTGTCAGATGTTATATATGTGATATGGCTCCTCATGAACACCCTTTTCCTACAACACACACACACACACATACACTCTGTTTGCCCAGGACAAACTGTACCAGGAGGAGTACCAGCTGGTGGTATCAGAGGAAGAGAACGAGCAGATCTCAACTAAGCTGAGCGAGGCATCGGCTTGGATGGACGAGGACGGCTACTCCGCCACCACCAAGGAGCTGAGAGAGAAGCTGGTGGAGCTGAAGAGCCTGTGCAAGGCCATGTTCTTCAGGGTGGAGGAGCGCCGTAAATGGCCCGACCGTCTGGCCGCCCTGGACAGCATGCTCAACACCTCCAGCTTCTTCCTCAAGTGAGAGCGAGGCCGGCGGTGGCACCAAGTCAGAGATATGGCACTTTTTTTTGTTTATTTGATACATGGTGGTCATTTTTATTTTGCTTTTTTTTTTTCTTTCAAAGGAGTGCCAGACTGATTCCAGAGGAAGACCAAATCTTCACAGATGTGGAGCTGAAGACGTTAGAGAAAGTGATCAATGAGACAACGGTGTGTGGTGAATGAGTTCTCAGGCTGCTGTCTGTAAATGATCTACATGTAAATAATCAAAATAATGGACGAAGCCTTGGGTACCTCAGTGCCCACGTCTGAAGGCGAAAAAAAAAGCTGCAGATATTCCACGCAGTTGCCGGTGATTTATTAATGGTGCTTAGAATTAGACATGCTATTAGATAGCTCTAATGGGTAATTAAATTAAAGTGAAAATAAAGTGGCGTCTCTGGACCTGAATTCAGACACCCGTAGCGCAGATTTGTTAAAACTAAAAACCATAAAAACCATATGCTGTGAAATTAACCACCCCCTACCTTCTTTCTCCTCCAGACATGGAAGAACGACACTGTAGCAGAGCAGGACAAACGCTCAGCAAAGGAGCGGCCGATCCTGCTGTCCAAAGATATCGAGTCCAAGCTAGCTCTGCTGGATCGTGAGGTCAACTATCTGCTCAACAAGGCCAAGTTCGCCAAGCCCAAGGCTAAGGCCAAAGCCAAGAACAGCACCAGCTCCGATAAAAGCAGCAAGGCCAACAACACAGCCGAGGAGAAAGTCATTCCTCCCACAGAGGAGAGCACAGACAAAAACAGTGGTGGGTGAAACAGCATTTTATTCTGAGAGCCACATGGTTCTCGTGATTTGCCAGCTCACTAATACATTACGGAAAAACATTTTTTTTTTTTAAATTGAGTCTAAATGTTCTTAGTTAAACTCTGAATTTTTACATACTGTAGTGCACTTCTAAAATACCATTTCCTGTCATATTAGCAGTGGTAATTTCATTCATATCCTTTGTTTCATCTCAGAAAAAACTGAGGAGGTGCCTCCGGGTGAAGCCCCGCCGACTGATGAGACTACAGCAGAGACAACAGACTCAGATAGCCAATCAGAGCCCACAGAGGAATCGGCAACTACAGGTAGGCCTGGTCACTAATGATGCTGGGGATGTAGGAACAGAGGAGTGTAACATTATTTAACTGATGATGTAAGAATGCTGTTTAGTAATAACTCATACAACTTGTGAGAATGAGAGGATTGTAATAATTTAAGGTGCTACATTCTCAGTCATTATCAAAGAGAGAGAGGCCGTCTACAGAGATATGTGAGGCCATCTCTATGGGGCGATGCAGCGCGCTAAAACAGGGCTAAATAGAGACAAATGAACAGAGGGCAGTAGGACTTTTCCAGAAAATCATCTTAATTTTTTTTTTGTTTGTTTGTTTGTTTTTTTTAAACTGTGCATTGGTTAAAGTGACCAGATACTGCTTGAGGAGATACACATTTCTGTGTCCTTAGATCAAAAATGTTATGCAACCACTCAACACCACAATACCAAATCTTCTCAAAGTGTCAGAAATTTACAACCAGCTCATAATTATGCCTTCATTATAAACACTGGGCCGTGAAACAATGACACTAATAGTTCAGTTACTGCCACATATTCGGGATCAAACATAGTTTTAATTTTATAGCACGTAGCCCGTTGGCCACCATATTCTACTCTGTTCAGCAAGTGCTCAGCTCTGCCCCCGATGGCCAAACGACTGTACTGCAATGTCATTTTTTTGTCTCACTGCAGTCAGTGGATGTGGTTCGGCTTTCTCTCCATACCGGCTTTAGACAGTCTTATTTTTTACATCACTGGAAAAATGTTACACCCCTTTTGAAGTAATAATAATTGCCAGTTAATGTAATAATGTGACTCAATCAAACATTACATGATGCATCTCTGTGACGGTGCTGTTGAGTTTGCAGTGGGTGAATCGAGTCAGTAGCACACTTCCTCTTTGAAACCGTGACATACGAGAGCTGCTAACACCTTTGTTTCCTCAGCTGACTTTTCATCATATATCAAAAATAATGTGTGAGTTCTAATCTCATGACCGTAGTTTTTGCAGTTGTTAGATGATTTACGTTTAACGCGTGCTGCTGTAATTTCGTCTTTTAAACCGCAGGGGAAGCGGTCATTGTGAGGTGTAAACAATTGAACATGAGCATACAGTAGATGGTAATGTGACAAGCCCGGCTGCTATTTTTCTCCCTTGTTCTGGCAAAGACCTTTTCACAAATGTCACACTGATTTAATCTTAAACAGGCTTTGCCATAGCAACTGCATTTTGTGTGCAGGTGTAAGCACAGCACACATGCGATTCAGTTGCTCAGCGCTGGCTTCCTTCGACTAGAAAGGAAATATGCATGCTTGAGAATTTATAGCTCTCAGTGGCTCTCAGTAATATTTTCAGTGTTCCTGCGGTGTTCCAGCATACACGGTATTCATTCTTCCCTTCCTTGCTCTTTGTTTTTCAGGACCAACGGCGAAGGCCAACTCTGAAAATCACATAGAAGATGAATTATAACAGCTGGAACTGGGGGAAAAAAAATATTTCAGTATATTTATTGACGGTGTATAAATGTTCAAGTTTCCTTCTCTCCCTCTTTTTTTTTTCTTTTGGTTTTTGGTTTGTTTTTATGCCCCTGTTAATACCGAACTCCTGGAAAATGATTGGATAAGATTGGAGACTACTCCTCATCTCCTTTTTTCCCTTCCTGTGCTGTTCATCTCTCTCCTCTCATTGATGCTGTAAGCAAGGAGCACTTAGAGACGATGGGGAAACAGTTAAATAGGTGAAGCCCGAGACTGCGTCTGTGCCATGACAGATGTAGGTTCAAGACAGAATGCCCTCCCACATTGAGTACAACTACTAATGACTGCATCGTTGCCCTGCAGAGAGAGATGTGTGCAGCATCTGTGCATAATGACGTAAGGATAAGGACGTTTAACAAGGACCAGTGGTAATACATGTTGGTTTGTCACTCATTAGCATTGAATTTTCTGCTTTATCCTCTGTACTGTATCTTCAGCCATGGTTAGCTTTTGTGGGGTTTGTTATTTGTCTAAATACTTTTCAAGGCCTCTTAAGTAAAAGCATTTTCTCTGGGTGCAAAATGATGACAGTCGGGGGTTGAAGGATTATCTGTGGACCCACATTTCAGTGTCAGAGCTTCAATCTAGAATTCATTCGGGCTTATTCAGGAAGACTTTGAAGAGTTTTAGTTAAACATTGAATCAGAGATGCAGTTTTTGTGCTCCAAAATGCTCTAAATGAAAAAGTCAAACAGTGCAAACAACCTCTCTAAAGCCTCCAAATACGTAACTGCTTTGGAAAAAAAAAAAAAAAAACACCTTTATCTAAAGTAAAGTCAGTTCATTTGAATGGAAAAGCATCTTCAATTCAGCATATCAAGATATAAACATTATAGAAAGCTAGCGGAGGGGCAACAACCGCAATTCCTGATCGGGCCTCTAACAATAAACTTGACACGTAAATGCTAGATCTTTCGATTGATGCCATCGGGTTAACCCTTTAATGCCTGGAATGGCGTCTGACAAAAATGAATTTGCCACAGTCTTTAAGGGACAGATGCACTACCTCAGAGGTGGCAATCAGTTTCATGGAAGATAGTAGTCGACATTGAAGTGCTTGTACACATGTGCATCTTAAAAAAGAGAAGCGGACAGTGAAACCTCCTGCGCTGTTTGTCCCCAAACTTTTCAAGGTGTGTCGTTCTAGTGATATTTCACTTTTGCATACATTTCAATTTTCAGTATACCTAATGGGACTTGTTTAGCTGTCATCTTCCAATATCACATATTCAGCACCAGCATTCAGGCTTTCTGGTCACTGAAATAACATAAACACATCTGCACTTAATGCAAAGAGGAACACGTGCATATTTAACCCGAAAGTGTTTGTTATACCAAAATGAAATATCACTTTAATGACTGAGCAACCAAATCAGGATAACATTTTAAAAATAAAAAAAAAAAAAGGAAAAAAAGAAAACAAACTGGGCGCAACACGTCAGCTTTCCTTTGGTCGGCTCGTCCAGTCAAATACTTGATGAACTAAAATCACTCGCTGTTAGTCTTTCTACCGATGCCATTATGACCTTTGAGAACTGCTTGAATGTGCTGCACTGATAGTGGACAAGCCCCCGTGTTTTCAAAGCCTCATAAGCTGCTAAATGTCGTAGAAGAGATGGTCTAATAGTGTGGTCACTGTTCTTTACCTCGACATGCAGCCGCTGTCCCTCGGCACAGGTCTTTGTTCAGACGTGGGCTCCTCCTCTCCCGCTTGGAGGACAGGAGGAAGCTGAACTTGGGTCAGTGGCTTGGGCCAGCTGTGTTCTCGTGTGTGTGTGTGTGTTTGCATTGCCCCAAATCATTTGATGGGGGAAGTGAAGAAAACTAGAGTTGGGAATGGGAGATGCCAATAATGTTTTTTGTTTCTAAACTGTTAATAAAACTTCTTTTTTTTTTTTTTTTTAGTTTGGTTGTAATGGTTCATTTAGCTTAATCACCTCAGCTTCCATCGGGAGAGTATATTGTTCCTTTTTGCAGCATTACTCCACTTGAAACGTGTACTGTTTGTGTGTTTGTTTTTTCCATCTCAAGACATTTAATTTCATTAGTGGTTTTTCAGTTTGAGAACATTTTTAAATACAAAAATATTTACAGGTCTATTGACTGACAAAGCTTTATCATATCAGTCTAAAAAGTTTAATTTTGTTAGAAATGTTCGCATTTGTTCACTCTTAAGTCAATTAATTTTTAAGTCTATGCAAATGCAAATCTCTCCATTCTCTTGCTAGGTATGAATAATTGCTTCATTACCTGTCATACTCTAGGACTGATTTGTATTGGCATCAACATGAGGTGTTAATGTTTCCCAATTTCTCAAACAAACTCTGGTCAGAAATCTTCAAGAGGGCTAAACTGCATTATCTTCTATACATTTTGAACATCCTCTTCAGTTTGCCCAAGTGACTCCGGGTTAGGTAGTAACAGAATATCTGACCTGTAAGAATCCCTGTTATAAATACCTAAACATTTCTTGTATTTGTAGTCTAGCATCACAGAAAACAATAAGGCACTCTGATCTGATATTTTTGAAAAATTAGAGAACTGTACAGAGGAATACATGCAGAGAAGGCCATTCAAATAGTCGCAGCTGTATATGTTTTCACTTTTCCTGAAAAACTTGTCCTCATCCGTATCTTTATGCCTCAGATTTGACAAAATAATCAGTTTCATTTGGATCATATTACTATGACTACAGCTTTGAAGAGGTAACCTGTCACTGAAATAGAAAACCTTTTTTTTTTTTGCATAATCTACCACACTTCGATTTTACTCCCGGCTTAAAATTCTGTCGGAGGTGTGTTTAATTTTGGCTCTCTGCGATCAGTTGGCTGGATGGATGTTGGCTGTATCTGCAAATCAGTGAAGTCTGCCAGTTCAGATTTCTGCTTAAGGAGATCTGCATTCATTTTTGCCAGTCAGGGAGCAGTTACACCTGAGTTTTTAGAAGCCATTGAATTGCAACAAGAAAATGATATATTCAAGAAATATAGGCTGCACATGAAGGGCTGTGGAAGTGTAGTCACGTAATTGATCTGAAAAAGACAAAATGGTGACATAAATTCAATGGGAGAGCGCAGTTCACCGCCTTGGACATTTCTACAGATGGCTTCAATAAAGACAAAGTCAAGAATCCAGTTACAAAAACAAAAAACATGCAGCTTATGACCAAATAACTGAGGGAAATAAGATGGGAGGCCACCTGGAGTATGTTCCATGTTAAAGAAGCCTGTGATGTGCTGCCATCGCCTCAACCGGTGGCTTGGTGCACATCGCGCATGTCCTGTCTGCAGACTCAGAAATATCATGGCAAGGTGCAACATTTGTTTTCCTAGAGGTTGCTGCACTCGGCGGCTCAATCAGAACGAGTTCCACGCCTGAATCTATCAAAGTAAATGGAAATCTATCAAGTGTTTGCTGAGGGGAGTAGAGTGGCCTTTGCATCAAATTACCTTTGTGTGTGTGTGTAGCGCGACAAATGAGGCGTGATTTTTTTGATTAAAACACAAAGTCAGGGCAGATAGCGAAGACAAAGGGTTGAGCAATGCGAGCAGATGTGGGCCACCAGCTTGCAGTCCTGCCGCTGCCAGAGAAAAAGCCTGACCTTGGGTTGTGTCAGCCGCTCAGCGCAGCAGGCAGTCAGCTATGTAAAGCTCACTGTGCTGTGAACACGCAGCTGAGGACAGTTTGCAGCCTGTGGAAGCTGCACCAACACACTGAGCTTTCTCATACCCATATCGTACAATGAAATTATGGACTTCATCAGCAACAAGTGTGTGTCCATTTTGAAAAGTTTGAATTGATTACCGATACAAGGTGCCAAACATGAAAATGCCAAACTGAGACCACTCTGAGCTTCTTTGCAAAATGGACATTTTGTTTGGTGCAGCTGACATCTGTTCCCGTTCCAAGCACCAAGACAAGTATGGGCAGTATCACAAAAAATGTTCTGTGTTCAAAATGTGATGTTATGTCATAAAACCTTTTAAAATGTATGGATTTATTTAAGGGAACCTGTCCCAAATTATTTTAATAGTGTGAAATACAGCAGTAAAAAGAAAAAAAAAATCGGAAACACAGAAAGACAAGAGAAAGAAACATACAGACAAAATAATATGCTTTTAATAAAAAATATCCACACACATATATATATAAAACAGGATTTGGGGTTATAAAAACTAATTTGTGACAACTTCCAAATAGTATTGTGGCCCCCCACCCCCCTGGATAATTGACCATAATTATTCAAGTCCTGTCAGTCAAACACCTTCAATAGCAATAACGTTATAAAAAAAAACTTTTAAATAGGAAACTAACTAAGCATATCCCTGCTTGAATTTCTCACGCAATCACAGCCCTTAATGCCGAATGCCATTTTCAGAATATAAAAAGGTAAAAGCAACAAACAAGTGCTATATGGTTATTCATGCCGTCGTCTTTGGAACCACAACAAATTATCATATGCAACTCTGACGTCTGGTTGGACAGGAGGCAAAAGGTTGGATTTTTCTCCTCTTCTGATGTACTGTCCCATTCGAAAATGTTCCTGTCCTTCCGCCGGTGCTCATTTACCTTCAGGGATGTACAAAGACACAACTTTCTGGTATTTTTCTCCTTCCTTTATGCTTCGTTGAGGGCTGATTCCACTGAATGAGTTTTGTATAGCAAGAGAAAATAATCGGGAACAAGAGATCACAAAATAACTTCTCACTTTTTACTCTTATTATTTTCTGCTGTATGGTATGAAGGAAGGAAATGGGGTGTAAGAGAAGATTCTCCATGGGACAAAACAATTCCCTCTCCATTGACAGCCTCTGTCAGTGTTGCTGGTAGAGAACGGTGTTGCTGAAGCTGCCGGAGTTGAACATCTGGTAAGTGATGAAAGCCAGTAAGGATATGCAGAGGACTCCTATGACACCTGCTACTACTGTGACACCCAGCATAGTGCCATTCATGTGTGTCTGCTGAGCAGCTGGAAAGAAGAAGAGGAGATGGGAAGTAAGATATGAGCAGAAACTGGATCTTGCAGAGCATGTTTATGTGCCGTTTCCATACTGATGAGCAGTGTTGGGCTTGTTACTCAGAAAAAGTAATTTCCCATATCTCAGATGAGAAATGGCAGAAAAGCTGACTTTCTCCAGGTGGGGAGAGGTATTGTCACTACTTTAGTTTTGTCAAGGAAAAGAATAAAAAGAACATCAGACATCAGCATGATTTGATTTCCCTGATTTTACACACAAAAGTGCACAAGACAAGCAATTCAGTTATTCAGACTGTGGAGGATACAGTTGCCAAATCTAGTGATGCAACAAAGCAGGCAGAGAGACATTTTACATCTTTCCTCAAAGGCAGTGTTGTTCACGTGTTACTCCTTGGTAGCTCTTATTGTCCTCCATGATTGAAAATAAGGGGAAAGGACTATGGATTGGACTCTGCCTGGCCATCCGCCTGCCCCTCATGCACAATATCTGAGCCTCTGCTGGCTTTTTTTGGATTAAAGTCTCACTCTCATGTCCCACACACTGCTGACCTATTTCTGATGCACTGTAGGGAAAATACTGAAGCTTTATTTTGAGATCTGCCTTTTACAAAATGAGACTGATGGGCCCACCAAAGCACCGCCAACAAGGCAAAAATCTCTACAATCAGGGTCTTGGACATTACTGGGTCAACCATGACAACCCTTTGGGATTTAATATGCATTTACATTGAGATCCAGTATCCATCAAAATGAATCTGATTGGTCCATAGCAGCACAACCAACAAGCCAGAAAATCCCCAGTCTTCAACCAGCAATGTCTCCTGCACCATTTAGATCTAACTGCTGTTGTTCATGCTGACACACTGCACGTGAATGGAACCAAACCATAATAAATGTCATCTGTAACACCTGTGTTTACCCTGCTATTTCATGTCAAAATGGCTTCTGTGAAAAAGATCTATTGGCGTTGACATTCAGTGTTCTTGTTAACCCTTTGCTTGATAAAACCAAAACAGTGATAAATAAATACATTCCCCCTGGACGAATTTAACCTCTCTGCCCATTTCTCATTGAAGATATTTCAGTAGGAGACCATGTGATCTGGACAGATGGAGCTTTTAGATTGGTAGCTGTGATATCACTGCTTGCTAGGAAGGGAAATAACATCATGGTAACAAACTGCAGCCCAGCACTGCGTCTACGTTTTTGGGCACATAACACAAGTGAACTAAGGAGGTACCACAACACAACAACAGCTGTGTGTGACGTGTTGCTCTTGAACAGATTTATAGAAAGCAGCAGTAGATGTGATGTCCTTAGATGAACGTGATGTGTAGATGTGATGCACATGTGACGTTTGTAGGTAGATGTGATGTGATGTCCTTAGATAGATGTTATGTTATGTCCTTGGATAAATGTGATGCAGATCTGATTTCCTCACATAATTATGGTGTGATGCAATGTAGATATCTTGTCCTTATATAAATGCAATGTGATGTAGATGTGATGAGATGTCCCCCGGTAAATGATGTGTGATGTGGATGTGATGTCCTCAGATAAATGCAATTTGTTGTAGACGTCATGCAAATGTGATGTCCAAAGCCAGCCAACCGTCTCTCACTTAAAAGACAAAAGAATTGGCCGATGTAGATGCTTACCTTCAGACCCATCTGGATCCCCTGTGGAGAAGCAAAGGAAACCCTCAGTTCATTCACACCAAAATAACTATCCAACCACGACTGATGTGAAATATGTGTTATGCAGTGAATGTGTTACTGTGCCTTCAATATTCTGGTGCGGTAGCTGCTGGAGTGTCCCTGAATGCTGAGACGTCAACATATGAAGACCATTCAGTTTCTCACCGTTGTCCCGGCGGGTGATGATGGGGCCCGAGCTGACAGTGGCCACATCGGTCACCGTGGTGTCCTGCGTGTTGTCAACGCTGCGACGCCTCCTTGAGTTGAGGTTGGAACTGCAATTCTGTAACCAAGAGTGTATATTGAAACATCTCGAGGACATTGTTGAGAAGAGTAAAGCTTTCTGGCAACAGCAGAGATAATGTGACCTTTACTATAGTGGAGTGGCACAGGCCTCAAGCACTGTATGGTTTCTCTGATAAGGGTTTTTGAAGGCTGACATCAGTCTAGCAATTTTCATGCCAAAAAATCTCCCAAAAATTACTTTATGGAGGATTTTTATCATTCAGTGTTTCCCTACAAATTTTATAGAACCAAACTAAAAATCCACCAATGAAACCCAAAATAGTGCTAATTATAACAATGCAAAATATTACATTAGAATCAATTCATCAAAGGGTTTCTCATGAACAGCCCACCAACCTACTGATCAGTTTTACAATTAAAATGTAATCAAACAGCATCATAACATCAAAACCAAAGGCAGACTAATCTGACTGGGCAATATCTGATTATTGGGCTAATTTATCAACCAATTCATGCATTCCAGGGCGACCAATTGTTATGCAAACTTCCAATGAAAATATGCCAGATAATTAAAAATGCAAATATAGATCCATAGCATGATGTAATCTGTTAAAGGTGACCTGTGTAAAACTGAGGGTAGATTGAGATGAGGACTGTTTAATATAAAACTCTATTTTATGTTGAAATGGATGTTTTTCTTTGATGCCTGAAGGCAGGTCTTCAGGTGGCATCATTTTGAATCCTACCAGATTTCTGAGAAAGATACACCAGCTTTGTTAATGGTTGGATTATGGCTGGGTGAGGGTTTATGGGCAATGACTGGATGTTTATGCCTACAGTGCCTGTGGGTGCATCTTGCCCAGATGCATCTTTTTTGTTAGTTGAGTCCAAAGGCTCCACACTTCAGCTCACCCTCGTTAATTTTGCATAGAGCACCTAAAGGTTTGTTTTGAAGCCTGGAAGCGGGTGCTGACCTGAGAGAGGCTGGAGCAGAAGGAGCGCTCACACAGTCTGGTGGCACAGTGCAGGTAGAAGGTGGACAGGGTCCTGTTTTCTTCTTGGACAAAGCGGAAAGCTTCAAAAGAAAAGCGAGCTTCCTGCTGCTGTCCGTTGACTCCAATCACCGTCTGGCCATCGCGGTCACACCTTGGAGAGGACAGATGCAGATTTTTTTTCCCTCCTTTGCTTCAGATTACAAATTTTAACAAGGCTTTGGTGTAATAAAAATTCCTCAGTCAAAGAATATTAATATCCTCTGGTTCAGTATAGGACTAACTCACAACTGGAGTGAAGTGAGGCCTCTTATAGTCATTGCAATTTACTTATTTTGATGTACTTATAATTTTAAAAAAAAAAATAAATAAATAAATAAATAAATTTCACAGTACCAAAAAGTAGCAGTTGACATGTTAGAACCTTAATACTGATTCTGTAATGTGACATCAGGAAAATCTTCACAACCCGCCCATGTTTGCCAACCTGGCTGGGTTATGATACTTTATATCAAAGGTTCCTAAGGGGATGAGAGTAAAGCTAAAAGATCCATGTTGGTGAGTCCAGCTTTTTCTAGGGTTGCTTGCTCACCACTGTTTAGGGGACAGATTGCATTTCCCTCCAAAACCTGGGTTCATTTAATTTGGGTTGAATTGCAGTTTACTTCCCCTGAGCAGAAAGGTGTCCATACCCAACATCAAGGCAACTCTATGCATCTCAGCTATCAAAATATGGATGGATTCATGTCTCTTCTTCATCTCAATGTTGAGATTTACGCCATCAACACCGGGTCAGGTTGAGTCATTTTTCATCCGGCTTGGCGGACTCACTCACCCAATAAAGAGATCATGATAAAAGCTGTTGACAGGGAAGGGGGTCGTCGTGGCGTAACATCTGTCCAGGAAAACGTTGAATCTGTTAGGAGGATGGTTAAGATCAGTACAGAGTATTTCATCAAGATAAAGAAAGCTTATCATTTCAATCATCCATTTTCAAGCTAGATGGTGTTTGCTGGGTCTGAAGAAGAAGCTTAGCTCTGAATATAAGAACAGGTGTTTTGCTCAAGAAAGGGAAAAGAATTCAACTAAGAGTCAGTCGCCAAAAAGGTCCTTAAGTATTTTGCAATACACAAAAATGTTTTAAGGTCCAAGCAACAGCAACCAGGTCATCAAAAATGTTAGCCAGTGGTTTCAATATAATATTTATACTTAAGGATATATACTTATATATACTTATACCTATATATATATAGGTTATATAGGTTATTTAAGTTAACTCTGAGCACGTCTAAGGCTGGATGGTTCATGTTAATGATATGTCTGAACCTGCCATTCATGTTAAAGGAAACGGTGAAACAAACAAAATTAACAAAAAACATTCACAATTCAATAGATCTCTCTTCCTTGTTTTTGTTTTGTTGTTGTTGTTGTTGTTGTTTTTTTCACACCGGAAAAGAGCAAAGTTAGCCAGCCAGTTACAGCTTTTTGCACTGCTGATCTATAATTGACATTGTCAGAAGTTATGCAGAACTTTGAAAATAGACGGATCAAAGTGGATCTACAGGCCATAGCGAGGAAAAATCAATATCAACTTTGCATGATTAAAGGTTTTTTCATTCTTTGGCTGATACCTTGCAGAATTGATTTTAAAATGTTACTTATTGTTTTTAAAGCTTTGCATGGTGCAGCCCATCCTACATTTCTGGCATGCTCACTGAGTACACACCAGACAGATCCCGGAGATCATCAAGTAAAAGTCTGCTCACTGTTCCAAGTATACATTCAAAATCAGCTCACAGTGCTTTCAGTCATTACGGTCCCACTCTTTGGAATTCTCTACCATACAAACTCAGTTCTGCTACAACAGTATCTTCCTTTAAACGCAGACTAAAAACATTTCCTTTCTCACAAGCTTTCAGTTTTTAATTAGCTATAATGCAGCACTGCCTTTTATGTCTTTTTGTATTTTTATATGTATCTTATTTATATTGCTTATGTATGTAATCTATGTCTTGCTCTGATTTTAAGCACATTGAGTTTACGTCTATCGTATGAAATGTGCTATATAAATAAATTTAACTTTGACTTTGACTTGCATGTCTTAACCAGATGGTGCTCTCTGCCAGAGACAGAGATGTGTTTGGTACCAATCGTTTCTTCAGATATTTTGTCATATAAACAATGGGCCAAACTCCTCAAAATGTCAGAGTTGTCCTTCAAGACCAAACACTTGAAATGTGAAGAAATAAAAGACACCTAATGTGCTCAAAAACCCAACTAAGGTACTTTTGGGACAGCATATACTATAACAAACAAACAAACTCCATCAATGCTCTGATGAAGGCTCGCCAAAAGTAGCTGCCATGGCCCAAAAAACATTTTGAATTACAAAACTCAATAAATACCTCATTACACATTAGATCAGTTATGTCGCTAGCAATCTAATGTGACATACCGGTTTGTGAGATTGGTGGCCCGCACTTCCACAAAGATCCTGGTCTTTAGCTCTAGGCCTCCATCAGGGATTCGCAGCATTGATGTGTAGGAATTGTCCTTTGAGCCAAATAATGCAGCAGAGGGAAGAAAATTATTCATGTTTGTGTTAACTGTGTGTTGATAATTGATGAAAAGGGAGTTCCACTGAGCTTGATTTTTAGGTCATTACTGTCCAAAAATGTGATATCTTTTTCAAATATTAACCTCAGTGAAGATCAAGTTGAATTTCACTGAGGTACTGTTTTATACCTCATGTCACACTTTCAATTTTTTTCAATTTTTTTCAATTTTTTTTTTGAATTTGAAACACGATGCTGTTTTAGTTCTAAATGTCTGATATGAATGCATATATAAGAGAATCATGTCTGTTTCACAGTTTGCTATCCTGGCTGGTTAAATGCTATTTTCCACAGAGCATCTGTCTGCAGATGTCTCACCGAGTAAAGCAGCAAGCCGAGGGTGCTGATGAAACTACCATTCTTTTCTTTGACCGCCAGGCTCACCGCAGACCTGCGAGGGCGGAAAAATAAACTCAGTCAGCGGCTGTCAACACGGGAAAAACCCAAGTCAACAGCAACCAGGTCATCATTCACTGGATACATGAGGGAACAACAACATCAAGCACAACAATGTGTGATTCAAGTCCTGCTGAAACAAGACACAGGGGCAACACACACCTCTAAGAGTAGTGTATGTGCCATGTCGCATAATGAACTGGGGTAACGGGATACTTTTCTACATATAGCCAAGTCTACTGGAGGTGTGTGTGTTTAGCCCAAACACAGTTTCAAATGACTTCACAGTAGAAATGAAAAACAATGTAACCCTTATGATCCAGACTATTATTTACTACATGTTTGTATACACCTAAGTATATAGTGTATAATAATATCTGTGAGTTATTTTGTTCTGTTTGAATCTTTCATGCAAAGTGGCCATACTGTAATTTTGTAAATTTTTACAATGCATTTCCAAGAGGTCACCTGTCAGTCAAACAGAATTGTGAAATCTTTTTCCTTGGGTTTTCTGTTGATGGAGTTTGAGATTTTATAGGTCAGGAATTCTCAACCATTTCCACCCCAAGACCCACCTAGGAATCATTATAACATGCCAGGGGCCCAAAGAAAAAAAAAAAAAAAAAAAACATTTTTCTGTACCGTTACATGGAAAATGCTATAGGACATGGCTCTGCAATTTCTCCTGATCCTACTACTGCAAAACCTGGTGAGTAAAACTGTTTTCCAATCAACTCTAACTAGCTCCTGTTCTCTATTTTGATGAAAACCTTGATGTTGAGGTATGCTGGCCCTACAAAACAAATTTACAATGAAATGGGCAATTATTTATCTCAAACTTCTGTTAAACTTCATTATTGGCACTGCCGCATCTGAATCAAACATTAATGTTAATTCCAGCTGTGTTTGTTCTGCCACGACACCCACGAGTCTTGCTTGCTGTCTTTTAAGCACTGTAAAGCAGACACAGCACTAGTCATATTGATAATCATTGTTCCAGCTTATTGACCACTTTGTTATGAATGCATATTGATATCACAGAGGTTGCTGGAGTGTTTAGAGGAAGTTAGGTTGCACATTATTCAAGCATTCCAAAGCGGACATGATTGATATATATGACATAAATTTGATTGCAATCAAGAAGACTGTCTTTCATATTGAACATTTTATTAATTATCAAAAACATACATTATGGTATCAGACTATAGCTCCACCTAACCAGATGACCACATCACTAGTGCATGCTTCTCAAACCCGTCCTCAAACACCACCTGTCCTGCAAATTTCTCATACCCAAACACCTTCTTAGTGCTGATTGGTTGAAACAGATCTACCTGAACAGGGCATGAATCAAAATGTCTGAACTTTCTTTTTTCGTTTGCTGACCCTAACCCTAACCCTAACAACTATTTAGCTCTCAGCTCATTTATTCAGGTTGAAAAAGGGCTACTTACACATCCATGTGAGTGGTGTTGACCAGGTACTGGAGTGGATAGCAGCAAGAAAACTTGTATATCAGCTCTTGGCGATAGCTGATGGTTCCCGGGTAAGGGTTCTGGGAGATGACCATGCCTGAGATGTTGACGAACTGAATATTGGAGAACTGTGCAAATACTCCAGTGCCAACCTCCTGAGTGACCTGTCAGGGAACGAGAGATCACAGAGCTTTATCACAGTTTTATATCCGCAAGAATGAAATGTCACTTCTTTTTAGATCGAGATGTTAAAATCAACAAGCGAAGACCAACAGGATCTAAAATACCTTGAGCTTGTTGGAGCAAGTGGCGATCGCCCCCTCTGTGATGGAGAAGTTGAATTTGAGAACGGGTGGGTCCACGGTCCAGTCAGGAGTCCCTTTGCACTCGTCTTTCGCGTGCTCTGCGTTGAGGGACATCAGCGTCTCGTTGTATCCGCTGAAGTAGAACGGACACATCAGGATCTGAAGCTCCATCCTCAGAGAGCCACAGGTGACGTCGACGTCAGAGATGGCTAAGGGGACACAGGATGAGGCCACAAACTATCTTCAGTTTTTTAAAAATGTCTTGATAAGTTGCAGAGCCTCACTGGGACTTAATTCCCAGTGGCAAATGAACTGTATGACCTGTAGCCCTTTAACAATCTGATTTTCCCTTAAATTTCCCCTTAGGTACCTTCAAAACAAACCCTCAATGCAATTTTTTTATGGCTGCACCATTACATCAAACAGAAAATATCAAGATTTCTGCATCATCTCAAACACATTTCCCTGTGATTCAGAAGCACATATTTTGGATCTTTGGAAACCTTTGGATCTCCACTACAATTTGAAATAAAGTCCCATGGGTTTGAACAAAGCAGTGTACGTTTTTAATGACGAACCCAACAATAGGATTCAAAGGGTTTAAGAGGCCAAGAATATGAATTTATGGTCCACAGTTTCTTGAATTTCTTGAAAGGTCTTGAGTTGATTTCATATAGACAGATTTTCTTCCAAATGTGCAGGTGTCAGAGCTATGATACCTTCACACAGGCTCCTTTTCCAATGATTGACAAGTACGGTATAACTTAAAGAGCAAACTCCCTTTTCAAGCTGACGTCTCCAAATCTGGGACACACCCAACTCAGGAAACAAGTGAACAAAAACAAAAAAAAAGACCCTCCTCAAATGGCCAGGTTGCCACTGTGCTGACGTTTACTAGGTTGCAAAAAGGAAGGAGAGGTGACAAATGAGGAGGAGTGGGGTGGGGGTGTCCGATGAATGAGTGTGTAGAGAATGAGTTTCGGGAGTTGCTGGTTTCACTGACCTGGTGCTCTGAATGTGGAGTGTCCGAGGCAAACATTTTGATCTTGGGCAAGAGCGAGCGTGGCGAGGTGATACACCAAAAGGGCCCGCCACATTGTCCTCAACCTGGTGGAGAAAATCAGGGGCACCATAAAGTTAAGTTAAATAACCTCAAACTTGAATAAAGAGCACAGATTTTACCTCTAACTCTACTATCAATTATGTCATCACTTTACAAATGGTCTCTCATTGCACAGTCTATAGCAAATATGTGAAAATATATATATTTTTTAATTTGTAAAGCATTTCGGTACTATGTCACAAAGTACAAGTAAGATTCAAATGTACAGTAAAAATAACAGTTCAACAAATATATATAACTATATATGTAGTTCATTAATTTCAAATACAGGTGAGATTGGCAAACCTGACAGTAAAATCCATTCATCCTGTAATAATAACAACCAATATTCCAAGCTTTTTGACTTTCTCTTCCCTTCTTTCGTTTCCAGGTGATCCGCAGGTTTAGAGAAGCGGTGACTTACCTTGTGTGGATGCCCACTGAATCTTCTTGCCCCACCTCTTTCTCTCAGTCTGCCTTTTCTCACTCTGCTCCTGCTGCCGTGACTCTCAGCTATTTATACCGGCCTGTTTTCCAGAGGACCGTTGTAAAAAGAGTTCTCCGGAAACCCACAAAAAAGAAAGGGGAAAGGTAAGAGAGCAACACGAGCAGCTCAACATGCTGACGAGCCCACAACTGGATCATCTGACAGAAGTGGGACAGCAGACAAACCTAATGTCTTTGGTTTGGTAATGCATTATGTCAAGCAGCTATAAATTTGATTTATCAGTAGCGTGACAACCCTGAGGTATCATTTTAACTGAACAATCCCTTAAGCCCTAAATGAAATATTACATATAGATAGGTGTATGCCATAAACACAAAGTCCAAATATCACAGGAAAGGTCAGTTCTCACATATTTTTTTCCATATTCACTGAGTACATCACTCTGGTGACCTAAAATGGATTTAATTTGGTGCAGCATTTTCTCTAATATGTGCTAACCAGGCCATCATCAGTGACAGACACAATCCAATCAGAATTTTACGCAATGTGAACATGTAATGCACAGATTGCACAGGAAATCCAGGGGAAGCCTAAAAACAGTAGCTGTATGATCATCTGCAAAGCCCTCAGGCATACAGGCCTGAAGACGTTGCATAAGCACCGTTTTAATAACCTCCACTTTGTTTCAGCGAGGTTTATGCAAGAGCACCTAAAAAGGCATGGATGTTGGCCGATGCCTCACTAAAGTGATGCCTGTTCTCACATCCCCCCCATCACCCCCCACCCCTGTCTTGCCAGGGGCAACCACTCTTTGTTAAGAAATTAGGTCTCCAGCGCCATCTCAGACTTGGAGAATGAGGCACACCCTGCCAGACAAAACCTCCTCGTACTGTCAGCGTCATGTGAACCAAAGATCTCCTCCGATCCCCTGCAGGAACTCAGGGACCAGGCCCGAACAATAGCATGGTGCTCAGCTTACAGGGGTCAGTGATAGGCGGCATTCCTGTCTGCCCCTTTCCATTCACCAGCCATGAGTGTATCTGAGTGAGTATTAGCCACAGGTAACCTGCTATATATATATATTTTTTTTCCTGATGCTGGCTGCTAATGCTTTAGGGGGAACAGTGTTTGCACAAACACATCACATGGATATTTCTTTGTCACGTGAAATTCCCCTGTGGTGAATCATGTTTTCGTCCCTCATAGTAACTGAATATTTCAGGTTAATATCTGGATAGTCAAAATCCATAGTTCAGTGTTCGGGGTTTATTGTTACATTTTCTTCAGAGTGATTTGTTTTGGCCTCTGGATCCATAATGTGCCATAAACAACAGATTTCTGTGTGAACCTCATGAACTTGAACCTGCCAGGACAGCATCCTCCCTATATGCTAGAACCCAAAGGCATTGTTCACAGAGTGGAGAAAATATAATACACACCGACGCCACAGTCAGACTATACCATCAGAATCCACACGGTATCAGTTCGGCTATACTCACCGTCCGACATCCTCTCTGTTTGGTTTCCATTTCCCTTACTTAAGGACAGAACAGAACAACCTTAATACGCAGCTAATTCCTGATTAAACCTGCTCCTTGCATTGTGCCCTGCGGTAACAGAATCTGTATGATATCACAGAGATCACCTTGTTCTTTGCCTGTCCTGTTTTCTTTTCTTTTTCTTTTTTTTTTTAAATAATAGACGTCATTTAATGTCACGCATGTTTCCATTCATATAGCTCCCATGCTTAAATACAATACCTGAAATGATTCCCATTGAATTCCTTGCGGTTGCTGGTAGGGTCAGGACTCACAGAATATACAATGGCAGTCGGTGGTGCCAAGTGAGGATAAGCACAGGGCCGGGACATGTGAGAGACAGTGTATAGTGACGGTGAAAAACATCCCACCAGCACATATTACCAGGGAGTATGCCAAAATATGTTTTTAAGAGACAACTGCATTTGCAAGGAGGAAAAATTGCCATGAATATGTCACATAGTTGTTGTGTAAAGTGTAGGACTCAAATGTTTATTATGACAAGGATGAAAACCTGGAGCCCCATAGTCAGTAAATAAAAGGAAAAAAAAACAAAAAACACTCCATGTACTCTCACAGTCATGCTGAGCCTCTTTACCTTGTAATTCTTGAGAAATGTGATCTTAGCACTGAGTTTCTCTTCAAGTAAACATGCCTTAGCACTGATTAATTCAAAGTAAATGGCAATCTCTCTCATAACAAGCAAACACTTGGAATAACTTAAGAGAGAAAAGGCCGTTCTTGTGCGCGTCTTCAGTGACACTTGAGCGTCTCTCCAGCAGCAAGAACAACAATAAAAGACAAGCTCGTGTTTTAAATCATGAACTGCAATGACGATAAACTGCAGGTTTGTAAAGGGGGGGGGAAAAAAACAACTCTCACAACCTTGAAGTGCTCTCAGAGAGTGTGAATCAAAGCGAAGTGGAAGAATGAAATAACTCAGCAAGTCTTCGCAAACAAAAGACAAGCCTGATGAAGGCGAGCGCTGCCAAAATGAGTTGGTTCCTAACATTACAGCTGCAACTGACAACTGCTTCATGCTTTATCTGCCAAGTGGGAGCAGGCAATAATTGTTTCGATTTTATACAGAGGGATTTCATTACCCTGAAATCTTATGACATGAACTAACTGCACACCCTTTAGACCTTAAATGTCTTCTTCTTTGCATCTGCTGAGGGTGAAGGAGGAGAGGATTATCTACGGCTTGTGATTCCAGCTGTCTTTGGACGGAGCGCTGACTGACTCCTGTTTAGGGGAAACTTTTGTATTTAACACTCAAGATTGGATTCATTCATTTCTGTGAGCAGAAAGGCGTCCACAAATAAAGCAAAACCTATCCTTTCTCTCACTGGTCTTTTGCAGCTCAACATTGTTGCAAAATTTAGGACACGCACTTTCATATTTCACTCATAAAAGTTTTGATTGCTTCCTGTGCTCTGAGGAGATTTCCTGCCAGTGACATCGATTTGGAAATTTATTTGGTCAAACAGAGTGAATCTAAAGCGCCTTTTCTTCTTTGCTGTAGCCCCAGACTGTTTGCATTCTCAGCTGCTCAGTGTATTTTTATATGAAAATGTGGCCAAGCGTGACTTCATAGCTTTGTCTATTTTTTTTTTTCTAAAAGAATAGTTGAATTAATGTTTTTTGGCTTGTAGACCACAGAGTTTCACGTTGTGTTTTACTCCATGTGACGACGTGGACTGCCTGTACTTAGGCTACGTTCACACTGCGGCTGAAAGTGACCCAGTTCTGATTTTTTCCCTCTCGGATCTGAGAAGGGCTTTGAATTAAGTTACTTCTCATAAATCTGTTAGATCTGCAACTTTTTCCCTGTCGTTGTTGCTGTAATCCTCCATATTTTGCTTTGTCTACCTCTGACTATCACTGAATAATGATGCCTTAACAGTGATATGAGGCTGCTCACATGGAGAAAATGAATTCTGAGCTGAGCGTGACACCACCACGGGTTAAAATTAGTTGCCACCACCAATAAACACCAAAACTGCTTGGCTAAGGCTGACGAGAGGTCGTGGTTGATGTTAGAAAGCTAACGTTACCATGGGAACACAAACACACTCGTCTCGACTCGAACTGTGGTGCTCATTTCACATATTTCTGTGAGACGAGGCTTGATTTGTATGAAATGCCCCAATCAAAACTGAAAGTGTGTTTTTTTCTGTTCATACTGGCATAAAAAATCAGATCTGTGTCACATTTGATTGGCTTTCTACAGGCTATGTGAACGTAGCCTTGGAAATATTACAGTGGCACAATGATCATAGTCATCCTAGTATGTACACCTTACCTGTCGTTACTGAGACGCCCTCAGTGCTGGTTGTGGGACTTTGTTCACCAAGCAGGAGCTTACATAACATCAGCTTAGATGACCAGTCATCAGAGATGCTGGCAGGTATTCCAAGATTGCAGCCGGGATGACATCCAGATGACTGGATTGGAAATCATGATATCACTTATTACATGATATCACCTTCTCTTGTACGGAGCGAGGTCTTGCTCAAAGACACATCAGTATGCTGTTGGTGCTCATACAGACTTAACATGTGCTTCATCTTGTTGCTGCAGGAGGGTTTCGCTCCAGTAGGTGACCCTGCTCCTCAAGACCATGATGCTTGGTTTATGTGGTGTGCTGCAGAAGTTGACTGAAATGGTACCACATCTCCAGAAGCAGTGTTATTTTCCTTCTGGGCACCTTCAAGGGTAAAAGACCTCCAAAACCGCTCTTTGAAACTGGACAAGAAGTCATGAGGTGGCCACACTTTACATTGCAACAAACCATTTTGCAAATCATGTGGGGTTACTAAAGATTTCACAACATATACTCAATAGCCCTGGATTTTCACATTTGAATTTTTGGTTGAAACACTTGCCTTGTAATGCTCTGCTTCTGTGGCTGACAAAATCATCACCATTCATAAACCACAGAACTGATAATTAGCTGCATAAAGCACAGCTAATTATCTTTTCCTTGGGAACTATTTTCTGGCAGAGGGACCATTTCACTCCACCCAATTTCAGTTCACCAAAACAAAACAGTGCTGCTGCTTTTAGGAAAACTAACTGTATAGAAAGTCTTAAGTCTCTGTGAATTCGTATTTGTGTTGGATTGGAATGAATTTAAAGAAATGGCTCAAAAAAGTAGGAAAATGGTATCAGAGTTCTAAAATATAACTGCTTACTTTAAAAATTAGCAGAAGCATGAAGTTTATACATTTTGTAGATATTTGCTAAACATGTAGAATTACTGGTAGGCCCTTTAATGTGTGGCATCTTAACTACAGGGATTTTTCCAGACCCTCCTGATTGACTCGCATTAAACCACTGATCTTCATTTGAAGAGATTTTACCCATTGACCCTTATATTAAAGGTATTTTTATTTGCGTCAAGTATTAAATTGTTAAGGTCATACTTGCAAATTGCCGAATAGATTCAAAGTGGTAAGATTAAAATATAAAGCTACAATAAACATTCATACATAAGTTCATGAATTCTAATGAATAAACTGTAGTGAAATTACATTAGGTCTCACTTTGCTAAGGAACCCCCCCCACCCCCGTGACCCTCTCAAGGACCCCTAACCCCAGTTTGAAAACCACTGCCTCAACATAGAGCCTGGGTGCTTCATGGAGCCATGACGAGCCCTTGGAAAAACCCGCCTGCTTTGCCTCAAGAACTTTCAATACTGGAACAAAACCATCCTCCCTGTTTGAAAGGCAAATTTACCCACATGCCGGAAGTAAACAAATAGCTTAATCCTGTTTCAGTTCAGTTAAATATTTGCGTAAAGTTATGAGTTCTGTGTGTGTCAAATGAGACCTCACCACAAGCCATGTGTTCAACTAAGCAATGTTCCTCCATCTGAATCCTCAATGGGAATACTCTTGACCCTGACCAGCACACTCCACGGTTCCAGTCTCCTTTACACCCAGATTAACAAGAAAACTCGTACCACATTTTGCAGGCAAGTTTGAACAGTGGCTTCTGGTGCAAGAAAGCTCATAATCTACACCACCAACGTTACATGTTGGTCGCTTGAAGAGATGAGCATGATGCCCGCCACTGCCAAAGCATCAAGTTTCCTTTCTTTTACCATGTGCAGTGTGTGAAACTCCACCCCGCTTGCAGGTGTTACTGAAGTAAAACCAGATTTTTATGCTCAGGTCAAGCAGAGTAACATCACTAGTTTCTGTACAGATGCACAAAGAGTGATTCAACCCTTTCTTGACACACTAATCTTTTCTCCTCCCATTTTACTTTTTGCACAAACTAAGTAACTTGAATACAAAAATGGCACTGCTCAGTGCACCCTTAGATTGCAAGGTTAAGTGCCTTCAACATTTGGCACACCTGAAGGCCGTCCTGTATTAACCGTTCACCAAGTCTGTCTAAATTTTAACTGTCTGGGACACAGATACTTTTAAAAGCCAAAACAACTTCTGTGTCTCCATTCACTGTTTCCTCACAACCAGCCTGACATTCCCTTCAAATGAAAGCAATTTCAGTGCTGGCCCAGATGCTAAGGGCTAATTTGCTCACAATGACACAGATTAGTGGTAGTCATTACACATCCTACCCCATCTTGAAGCATGCAACCCTAAAAATGAACATTTGTGGTCAGCCATCAGAGTTTAAAGGCATACCTTCACTAAATAGGCCTGTATTCTGTCCCTTACATGAACTGGATGAAAACAATGAGCAACTGTTAGCATTAGATTGATATACACAGGTTTATATTGTGTTGAGCTACATGAGTTAACATTTTCACTATCCTTTACATTTGTTTAAATCGCAAAATGACAAATGATTTTACTTTCCAAGAAATGTCTTGCATTGTGAGGATTCGTGCAGCCTCAACACAGGTGACTCATTGTAGAGAGAAAATAATTCAAAACAACACTCAGGGCTAGCGTTAAGTCAGTTTTAATCACTTGTATGATTGTTTCAACTCAATATGCCATTCCATGATATGTATTTGTCAGGTAATAAGTTGTATACATTCACTGGCTAATGATTACACAGAATAAAAAGGCTGCAAAGCAAAGAGGCGACGTTTACAATTTCAAGAACCTCCACGACATCTAGGTGAATTTATTCGATTAGTTAAAACATTCCCCCACGGCTCAGAAACGACGTGAGTTAAAAACGAAGGGTAAGACACTGGCAACCAGGAATCTCACTCACAAAATTAAACACAGTGCTCCATTCATCCGTAAGGCCTGGGCAAACAGCATTCAGTCTCGGATAAGCCGGCAGCGATGCAAAAGACGAATGCGGTCTTGGCAAAGGAAATCAACACCGGCTACAGGAAAGTGGTTATTATGATGGTCTAGGAGATGACTTGGTGGCTTTAGTCCTCTCTCCCCAGCATTATTTGGAGCTGGTGTACTTGGTCACTGCCTTGGTGCCTTCGGACACGGCATGTTTGGCCAGCTCTCCCGGCAGCAGCAGGCGGACGGCGGTCTGAATCTCCCTGGAGGTGATGGTGGATCTCTTATTATAATGAGCCAGACGAGACGCTTCTCCAGCGATGCGCTCGAAAATGTCATTGACAAACGAGTTCATGATGCCCATGGCCTTGGAGGAGATCCCCGTGTCGGGGTGGACCTGCTTCAACACTTTGTACACATAGATGGCGTAGCTCTCCTTTCTGGTCTTGCGACGCTTTTTGTCGCCCTTCTTCTGGGTTTTGGTCACGGCCTTTTTGGAGCCCTTTTTGGGAGCAGGCGCGGATTTTGCGGGCTCAGGCATTTTTTTTTTCTCCCTCTTTTCGGCTTCAACGAAACGTCACAGGAGAAGCAAAATCCAGACTAAATCAGATACCTTTATGAATGAGCAGTCCTATATTTATAATGTGGGTATACAAATTGTGCTGTGCCATTCCTACTCTATGATTGGACCGCGGATCACCAAAGCGCAGCCCCTTCACCAGCTCCATTGGTTTGCGCATATCTGTCCAGTTCCACCAATCGGAGAAGCCTTCGAGGTTTATATCCCATTACTCTGCTACATGACGTAAAGACCAGAGTCCGATCATCCGCCATATTCTCAATATTGCTTGATTTATATCCTTATTTTTTACGACCATGTCTGGCAGAGGGAAAACCGGAGGCAAAGCCCGAGCAAAAGCCAAGTCCCGTTCGTCCCGGGCCGGGCTCCAGTTCCCGGTGGGCCGTGTGCACAGGCTACTGCGCAAGGGCAACTATGCGGAGCGGGTGGGTGCCGGGGCTCCGGTGTACCTGGCAGCCGTGCTGGAGTATCTGACCGCTGAAATCCTTGAGCTGGCTGGCAATGCCGCCAGGGACAACAAGAAGACCAGGATTATCCCCCGGCACCTCCAGCTGGCCGTCCGTAACGACGAGGAGCTCAACAAGCTGCTAGGCGGAGTGACCATCGCCCAGGGAGGGGTGCTGCCCAACATCCAGGCCGTCCTCCTGCCCAAGAAGACGGAGAAACCGGCCAAGAGCAAGTAAGAGACTCCCCTCCAGCCCTGGATACAGTCACAACGAGAAGGGCTCGAACCGGAGCCAGCTACTTTTTCATATCGATATCTTTCTTCTTTTTTTTTTTTTTTTTTGGATAAGCAACCTTTTAAAATACGGGACAGTGCTTGGTGTTGCTGTTTCTACAGCGAAAAACACTCAGTTTCAAATTATCGGGACAATTATTAGACTGTTCACTCACCACTGTTGTTATACCAGAATCTGGAAAATGGAGGCGCGTTTGTGAAGCCTGGGGATGGCGAAGGCCGAGAAGAAAAAAAAAAAAATTCAATACATGTTATGGACCAATTCTGGTGGAGGGGAGGGAGGGAAGGGGGTCTTTTTTTCCTTTTCATTTCGTAGTGCTGCTACAAAACGTGCTCAATTTGTGTAATGTCATGTTTCAATAAATGTTCTGTACTGGTACAGGGCAAACACACTTGGTAAGATCTGCAGTCTTTATTTTGGTTGTTGACATCCGGGAACTTTGCTGTAGGTCTTTGTCAAAACACAAAAGGGACTGACGCGCATGAATAGATTGCAGTATGAGTATAGTTTATATTTCTCTATTTCTGCTACCAAATGACATTTAACCACGATTCAGTTTGGCACAGACGTAGGAAGGTTTCTCGATCGATTTTCAATTAACCCTCAGACCTACAAATTATTATAGTCACCATAATGACATTCATCTGCACACCCACAACATTAAGTACCATGTAATACATTTGTAGTAGCATATATAGTAAAGGCTATGAGATACTAATGCAAATCATGGGAAGATAAGAAAGTATTATGTCAAATGGGTGCAGCTTTGTGCGTAGTTTCTGTTTATGATGTATGCATGCCATATATCCTCATCTGTGATGCAGTGGTGTATTTCAGTATGGAGATGCTAGATGGTAATAAGATGCTTAATTATACCCTGATCTCAAATGGGCATTTCACTCAGTTAGGCTGAACACACCATAAAGGATATTTTATGTTTTTATATGGTGCTCAGGTGTTTTTTGGCATGAGAGCAATCCAAATGAAACTGGCATATGGTTTTGTTGCACATGGTAAGAATGGGAGGCACGGGGGCAACCACACATGTAATAGAAATGTCGACCTATCTTGACAATGCAGCATTTGTTGCAACAGTAAAGCAAAAGCAACATTGTTGAAACTGTTTCTTTATGTTTGGTGATTTTGCTTAAATTGTAACACGCTGCAGCTGGCCACATTTCTCCCAGTCATTCATCAAACAGCTTTATTTATTTATTTATGCTGGTGTCAGTATGTCTTTTAATACAGAAACAAACCATGCATGACGTGGTTGCTGAACTTCTCCAAGACTATAAAACCATGTCAGCATCGCATAACAGTATTAACATTATTAGAGAGGACACATTCTTATATTTTAAGTCAGTGAAGGCAGAGCCCTGGTTACTTTGATTGCTATAGTCACTTTCTTCACTGACTATTTAGACTAGATTCTGTTTTGTTTTGATAGTCTGTTTCATTCCAGTGTAGTCAGTTATGTACTCTGTTAGGCCTCAGAGTTCCTCAAAGCAAACTGAAGCCACAGCCAAATGGAGCAGCACATGAAAACAAAATATCAAGATTTTGGTGAACGTAAAAGGCTGTGAACAACTGCAAATCATTGCACAATAATGAATAATCAGAATGTGGTGCTTGACTGACCTCTGACTGCTCCCCTCCACAGAGGTCAAATTGTGGCAGCTGGAGAAATGTGTCCCTGTAGCTGGGAGGGATTTGGGATCTTGAACAAGGACACGAACTGAGGGACAGATATTTGTATAATAGAATCATTGTCTTTGAGCCTAGGTTGTAGTGTATCCTCTTCGTTGATGGGAATCTTACTGCTTTTTCATATAACACACCTCCTCCAGGTTTGTTCAAACATAGCATTCATCCTAGTTTTCATTTTTTGTACTAATTTCATTTTGATATCAGCTTGATTTATGGAGGAATATATTAACAAGAAACACATGGTGAAAAATACAGTGAATGAATGAATGATTTTTATTATTATTATGTCATGCCACAGTAGCCCATCCCACAGAGGATTACAAGACACTGTTACATCATGAAAAAAGATAAGTATGGGCCTGTGCTCCAAACACAGCCCAGTACCATAGCTACAGGACCAATTCTGGGTTGTAAAACACAAATTGTGAAGCCAGCTATGAGAGAGTTAAAGTGGGAGGAACAAAATTGCCACCTGGTTTCAGTATGAGGAGCCAACAAAGGGTAATTGTAATGAACATTATGTAGTGAACACATCTTTTACGTTATATTACTTAAAGTAAATGACTTGCTATGTAGACTCAATGGTAAAACTACAACATTCAAATGAACCTAAAAGGGATCTGAAACTGCAGCCTTATTTTCCTAGTTCTTAGTAATTTCCATCTCAAAGGGGTCATGGACAGTGTTAAGAATGTGGGAAACCACCCTTGAAGCCACTTTTCTCATTTCCGTTTCCTAATCCTCAACAAGTTATCACATCTTCCCTTGCTAATGCAAGTATGCTGACAAGGAATGCCAATCCACTGCATAACTACATGTCAGCCACATGACCTCACAGCGGCCTCTGATGTTGAAAATAATTAACACCCATCAATCGTCATGGTATAGTCATAATTTATTTATGTGGAGTCGTGGAAATGTACAGGCAATGTTTGCTTCAAGATCTTCAAATATTCAAACAGCAACTATCACTTGTTTATCATGAGCCAATGACCAGCCTTGGCTTACAGATTAGGTCTCTGGAGTCATGCTTAATGTTTTGTCAGTGACATGAGGGAGTGGAAGACATTTTTGTTTAATCAACTTCCTCAATAGTTGGTCCAGAAGATCCGCCGCCAGTGGGAGCGCCACCTGCTCCAGGGAAGCCACCTGGCATTCCACCAGGCATCCCACCCGGCATGCCGCCAGCGCTCTGGTACAGTTTGGTGATGATGGGGTTGCACACCTTCTCCAGCTCCTGCTGCTGATGTTCATATTCATCCTTCTCTGCAGTCTAGAAAAAGAAAGGAAATACATTTTCATATCTATGAAAATCTGCCCTTGCTAGGATTATTATTATTTCTCAGAAACACTACTGTTTATATAATCTTCTTTAGACTTCAAGGAAACATATCAGTGGCTTTTATCATCACACAGGGGCTTAGTGAATGTGTAGTCGTGCTGCTTTTTAAGTTCTTCTGAATTCCCAAATCATCTTTTACACAAGTCTGTTGGGCAGATTTGTTACTGAGCCATATTAAACGTTTCAGCTTAAATGTTACACTAGGAATGAGCTATTATGCCACTATGTATCACTGGATTTTTGTAGTTTTTAACACAAGTTTTTATGGAAATCAGTATTTTCTGCTTGTTTTCTCTCCTAGATCAGCAAACAGGAATGGACATTCTGACCTTCACAGCTTGATTACAGTAGCGTTTATAAGCATTGTTATTTTTTTCAAGTTTGTCTACTTACTGATTTTAGTAGCCCAACTGAACCAGTAATTTCAAGGGACACAGTACATATTTCTGCCATCATTGAGTAATGTTACTGTTGAGTAACATTATTTGATATCTAGCTGCTACATGTAAGACATCTTCAACCACAAGTGAGATGTTGCCCACTTTGATTTAAAGAAAGCTAATGGGTGTTATTATGTCTCAATACAGCTGTTT
Organism: Myripristis murdjan; assembly: GCF_902150065.1. NCBI lineage: Eukaryota > Metazoa > Chordata > Actinopteri > Holocentriformes > Holocentridae > Myripristis > Myripristis murdjan. Next base: position 27,428,688 of record NC_043993.1, read on the forward strand.
TTAACAACAGAGCACAAGTACTAGGTAAGGAATTAAAATGATATTCATGTCATGGTGTCTCTTGAAAGATGTAACTTTTACAGAATCAGTCCACAAGGATTCCACCTGTTCTTACTTGATTTTTGTCCAGCCAGCTAATGATCTCATTACACTTGTCCAAGATCTTTTGTTTGTCCTCCTCACTGATTTTCCCAGCCAGCTTCTCATCCTCCACAGTGGACTTCATGTTGAAGGCATAGGACTCCAGAGAGTTCTTAGAAGCCACCTTGTCACGCTGGACATCATCCTCAGCCTTGTATTTCTCAGCCTCTTGGACCATGCGCTCAATGTCCTCCTTACTGAGGCGACCTGTCATAAAACATGTAAGGTTATCAAGCCACCATCCTTAGTAAGCAGAAAACAGCAGTTTGATTTTGACTATTCATTTCCCCTTTTTGTTTACCTTTGTCGTTTGTGATGGTGATCTTGTTCTCCTTGCCGGTGCTCTTGTCAACAGCTGACACATTCATGATACCGTTGGCATCAATATCAAATGTTACCTCAATCTGAGGAACACCACGAGGGGCAGGAGGGATGCCAGTCAGTTCAAACTTGCCCAGCAGGTTGTTGTCCTTGGTCATGGCACGCTCACCCTCATAGACCTGTGGGATGTATGCAATGTTAGCAACACAGTAAGAATTCACAACGGGTGGCTAATGGTCATAAGTTATAAGTTAATTCGCTCAGACATCCAAGGAAGGTTTGTGCCATCTTTGGTCTTGTGACCTCTGGTGGAAACTACGAATGGCAGGAAAAAGCATCATCACAGCGAAATACCTGGAGCATATACATGAATGAAGTGATGTTCTTACCTGGATGAGCACACCAGGCTGGTTGTCAGAGTAGGTGGTGAAGGTCTGGGTCTGCTTGGTGGGGATGGTGGTGTTACGTTTGATCAGGACAGTCATGACACCTCCAGCTGTCTCAATACCCAGGGACAGAGGGGTGACGTCCAGAAGGAGCAGGTCCTGGACGTTCTCAGACTTGTCACCAGACAGGATGGCAGCCTGGACAGCTATATAATAATGAGGAAATGGTTAGACTTTGAGAGAGCACAGAATGGAACCTTTTTAGATATTATCTTTCTAGTATCTTTACACTGGCTTCCAGTGCGCTATAGGATCCAGTTTAAAGTTCTGGTCTTAACTTTTCGAACTCTGCATGGTCAGGCCCCTGAATATTTGTCTGAACTCCACGTTTATACTCCTGGCAGGACACTCAGGTCTGCCGACCTCAACCTGTTGACAGTTCCCCGCACTAGACTCAGAACTCGCGGAGATCGAGCCTTTGAGTCAGCTGCGCCTAAACTGTGGAACGCTCTCCCCCAGACCCTGAGAGCTGCAGCATCTGTTGTCAGTTTTAAAAAGCACCTTAAAACGTACTTGTTTAGGCAGGCGTTCCTTTTGACCTGACACCCAACTTGCTGTTATTGTGTTATTTTATTTATGTTCATGTTTGTATGCATTCATATTTGTTGTTTGAATGCAATCATGTTTGTTGTTTTTCCTTTTAATCTTGGAAAGCACTTTGTGAGCTTTTCTCTGCGAAAAGTGCTATACAAATAAATGTTACTTACTTACTTACTTACTCATCTGTTCAAGAGTTGTTTTCTGTGGTGGAAACTGGAAATAACAGGAAATAATATCTGAAGACAAGTGATAAGGACATCTAGATATGTTTGGAGATGAGGCCAGATACTTACCAGCTCCATAGGCCACAGCTTCATCAGGATTGATGCTTTTGTTGAGCTCCTTGCCATTGAAGAAGTCCTGCAGCAGCTTCTGGATCTTGGGAATACGGGTGGAGCCACCGACCAAGACGATGTCATGCACCTGAGACTTGTCCATTTTAGCATCACGGAGTGATTTCTCAACGGGGTCCAAGGTGCCACGGAAGAGGTCGGCATTGAGCTCCTCAAAGCGAGCCCTGGTGATGGAGGTGTAGAAGTCAACTCCCTCGTACAGAGAGTCAATCTCAATGCTGGCCTGGGTGCTGGAGGACAGGGTGCGCTTTGCCCTCTCACAAGCGGTACGCAGACGACGGACAGCTCTCTTGTTGTCGCTGATGTCCTTCTTGTACTTGCGTTTGAACTCACCAATGAAGTGGTTGACCATGCGGTTGTCAAAATCTTCTCCACCAAGATGAGTGTCTCCAGCTGTGGACTTGACCTCAAAAATACCATCCTCAATGGTCAAGATGGACACATCAAAGGTGCCACCACCGAGATCGAAGATGAGGACGTTCCTTTCAGACCCAACCTGAAACACAAGAGAAGATTTCAGCATAGCTGTATGGGTCATGGCAAATAAAAACAATGACACACATGCTACCGAGCCAAATCTCACCTTCTTGTCCAAACCATATGCAATTGCTGCAGCAGTGGGTTCATTAATAATTCTCAATACATTTAGACCAGAGATGGTTCCAGCATCTTTGGTTGCTTGACGCTGAGAATCGTTGAAGTATGCGGGGACTGTGATAACAGCATTCGACACCGACTATAAAAATGAAGAGCAGCGGTGTTAGTTCATTGTGCAGGTATAGGTATAGGCTAATTATGTCATTATTTTTTAAACATACCTTTCCAAGGTAAGCTTCAGCAATCTCCTTCATTTTAACCAGCACCATAGATGAGATCTCCTCTGGATAGAAACTTTTGGTTTCACCTTTGTACTCAACCTCCACTTTGGGGCGTCCACTGTCACTGATTATATTGAATGGCCAGTGCTTCATGTCTGACTGCACGACAGGGTCTTCATATCGTCTGCCAATCAAACGCTTGGCATCTATAATCCCCAGTGTAAAAAAATGAATTAATAAATGAATGAGATGGCTTGTGGTTGTCGTTCTCTCTTTGTTCAGATACTTCTAAATAAAACATGTGGTTTTGTACATCACATGGATCCATGCAAATACATAATTTATTTACCCAGTGATCTGGGACTGACATCACAGGATCACTGTGTTAAATCAATCTTTCATGACACATATCATATTGCCCTCCTGTAACCTTACCAAAGACTGTGTTGGTGGGGTTCATGGCAACCTGATTCTTTGCTGCATCTCCAATGAGACGCTCAGAATCAGTGAAGGCCACATAGCTGGGTGTGGTCCTGTTGCCCTGGTCATTGGCAATGATTTCAACTTTGCCATGCTGGAACACACCAACACAGGAGTAGGTGGTCCCAAGATCGATGCCAACTGCTGTTCCTTTGGACATGATTTGTCTGCAAAGTAAGATTAATATTAGTCCAGCAGGGGGCAATAATACCCTCCAGGATAAGTGTGATGTATAGCTGTGGGGTTTTTGCCCATATCTTTTTATATTAAATCAAATTGTACATTAAAATTTGCTAATTCATTCTACATCTTTGACTACATAATATCACAAGTCAAACAAGGTTATCTGATTCTCTAAATTCAAACAACAACAACAACAACAACAACAACAATAATAATAACAATAACAATAATAACAACAACAACAACAACAACAACAATAATAATAATAAATGTTCCCTGGTGGAATATTTATTTTATATTGTAAAAATGTTCTGCAATAGTGTTTGCAATATGCTTTTCATAAGTGTGAAGGCACTTTTTGAGCACCAATGAGCTTGCATGTTGTCCAGACGGGTGCTGCTACCGTCCAGGTAAAGGCTGAACTGTAATAGGATAGTGCCTGACTGCCATGGATTAGATGCCAAAAGAAAGGCAGCCATCTTAGGCGGCTGAAAAAAACACTCAGCACCGACTAACTGGAGGAGATGCTACTGCAGATCTGAGTGAGAGAGTGGCACTGGTGTGGCGATCAGCAACTAATAGAAAAAGCCCATTATCAGCACAAATCGATCATTCGACGATCGTTTCTACAAACTGAGTGCAAAATATCACACAAGAGTACTATTTATGTTGTGCACTAATACGAAGCAAATGCAAAAGGCTGAGCAGCGTGCAGGACACCGTGTCCCGACGCCACTGCACATTTTGCAGCATCACGCTGTAAGCGCCCAGCCAAAGCTGATCCGTGGCCATCTGGGGGAGCCAGGCGCTCACACCTCCCCCCACCGGCTCTCTGAAGGGCAAAGTTGCCCTGCTGCAGTGCTCAGCTCGCCCCGCATCTATGCGCAAAGTTGCACTGCATCGGTAAGAGCAGGCACCCTGTACCCGGGTATTAATATCATAATGTCACTGTAGTTTATAATTACAAACCTTTACAGACTGAAGGCTACTTTTTGTCATTATATTTTAACAGTTTTACAATTGGTGTCCAATAAAGACCAAGTAGACGAGAGAAAATGCCCAAAACGAGCATGAAAGCGAGCTGTGAAGTATTCCTGTCATTTACTGTAATCGATTGTTACAGTTATTTGTGACAGTAAATGTATTGCTGCTATACACATATGCGCAGCAAAACAGTAACATCCTGCAAGAACTGCAGGCCCTAATACTATTGGGAAAAATGTGATGTCACTGTAGGAAAAACAAAGTAGGTTTATGATAAGGTCATTATAAACTTATCGATGAGTAGGCTGCCACAGACACACTTGAATTCCATAGTATGGTAAGTACATGTTACAGGGTTTGTAAGGGTAGGATTATCATTTGGCAGCTTCGAGAAATAACCTGTACTTGTGCATGTTCTCTATGATTAAAAATAGTATGCATAAACTTATTTATAGATTCACATTATCGTCCTACCTGGGTGATGGCGCAGGCTACAGCTGCTCAGTGTCTCCTCCAGCAGATGAATGAGGACAGAAGATGCCGGCCGCTCAACTCATGTAGACCCTTCCTGTTGTCTGGTAGCCAATCAGCTCCGAGAACGGCACTGCGCTTCCAGCACATTCTCTCATCGCCAAAACGACCTGAGATCAGATTTTAACTCACATGTGGCCCTATACAACGAAAACGAAAAGGAAAAAAAAAAAAAAACGTGAACCCGTCGTCCTCTGATTGGTTTAAAAGAGTACAGCTGGTTGTCGAGTGATAAATTCCCTGAGAATAAAGCGAGATTAGAGACAGGAATAGCTGGAGAAGCTTCTAGGGCTTTCCACGATGTAAAACAGGGGTTCATGAGAAACAGGAGACTGGGATACTGGAGGGTGACCAAAATACCATTACGGAACACATTTAATCTTGTTTTAAATATACGTTTACCCAGGTTTCACATAATGTACATACATTTTGTGATATTATGAATTTCTAATCCTGTCTAGTGTGGGTCGGTTTAATCTCCATCACATTCCCATTTAGCCTGAAGCAACAGCACTGCATTAGACATCATAATTTAATACCTCGCAGTAAATTTCGTTCTGATGGATGATAAACCAGACACAATTTTGATGCATCTTATTAATACTGCAGTTTCCTCGGGCATTAAATTGATCGTTTCAGTGTATGTAACCGGAAAATATTAAAGCAAATTTCAGTGCATGATTAGGTTACTGTAAGAGTATTGATTTTGATTTTGCTGACATCATTGCTCTGGTGTTTTGCACTCAGTGTGCACTGGGTGGGTTCCTACATTTCCTCTACCTCCTCACATTCATTCCAAACAAGCTATTGATATTATCATAAACATAAAATGCACCAGTTCCTGTGCATTAGAGGAACGCCGTCAATGCAGGTTTGAAAACATCAAATTTAAAGGCTCATGAGGAATCACACATATGTTATCGACTGGTGACAGAAGCAAAAGTGTCATTTTTATTTTTATATGAAAATGATGCTTATTATTATCAGGATTTTATTCTGTGATCCAAGCAAACCACCTCCCTGCAATCATTATCTCTGCAGGTTAAACTACTACTTATTCACTATGTGTCAGGACAAAACAATTAGCTAATGGATTAAACTGAGAAGCGTTTGGGCTGCCACACTAGCTCTCTGTGTAAGCCGATACACATTCAGGACATGGCAGTGGTTATGGAGTCAAACTAACAGAGATTATCAGTGCCGACTTAATTGATTTTGAGAAAGAATTTCCCATAAGAGAAGTGTATAAGCCTGTGAGCCTGCCAATTAGTCGCTGCGAGGATATCACAGTTTTGGCACAGTTAGGCCACAAGATTTTCTACATAACACTCTACTGTTACACTGTCACTCCAAACATTTTGCAAGTAGGTCTTGTCAAATCTCAGGCCTCGGGCAGAGAGGTCAAAGGTGAGTTTCATTAGAGCTTCCTGTTATTTCCCATGGTGAAAGTGATGCAATTCCACAGGTTGGAAAAATAAAATATCCAACATTAAAGGAACAGATTTCATGTGAAAAACGGCAGGCCTTACACAAAATGTGTTTGATAGCTATGTGGGTTGTTTTTGATTGTTCTGGTGAACAGTTATCAGTTCCTGTATGAAGTTACGTTGTGTCTGGCAACAAGTTTCACTCTTCTCTTGACTAAAAGTAGAATTGAGTCAATGGATACTGCTTTTGTGAAGGGAGACCAGTGTTTTTCTACTAATGAACTGAGAGAAGCATTCTTGGTGTGTGTGTCCATGACTCGAAAGATTTATAAAAATCCATGGCCTATTGTACATAGCAGCATGTAAAAGTGATAAGCATGTTTTTCAGCATTTTTCAGAATACAACACACAAACTGATGCCTTTACATTGATGTGTGATGCTCTTTTCTGTAACTGGTTAACTTTACTGTCACTCATGTTGCACACCATCATGGGTAGATGTAAAGCAAAGGACTTATTCTGATTCTGTGCTCCAGTACACACAGAAAGATAATGATCCTAAAATGGTTATGTAAAAGACTCAATAGAGAACCGTAACCAACCGTTACTTCAGAACTCCATTTAGTGGATGGTTCCTTATTTAAAAAAGAGGTTATTTATGGAACCAACTGGCTCCACCAAGAGCTATTTTAAAGTTTTTGGAAGAAACATTTCTGGGCGCTCAAATATTTTTTCATCTTATATGGAAAGAGTTTTTTAAAGAACCGCGGTCTGAAAGGTTCTTTTAGGAATCTGAATCAGAACTGGCTCTCCTATACCACTGCTCTGGCAAACTATTTTCAGTTCCAGTTTACCAGTTTACCTCATTTATTTTGGGCTTCAGAAATGAGAATTAACTGCTATTTCCATGTACCTTTTCTCTTCCTTCCTATTCGAATACCAACTGCAGGTTCCTCAAAGAATTGTTTTTTTGTTTTTTTTGTTTTTTTTATTTTTATTTTTTCTTTTTAATGTCTTATTGAGGCACCTTTGGGCCACATAATGGTTTTTGAAAGAACCAGAAAAGGTTCTTCCATGACATCACTCTGAAGACCCATTCAAGAACCCGTCAGGTTCCAGTTCGCACCTTTATTTTTCTGTGTGAAGAGAGGGTGTCACTGTCCAATGATGGTCCAAATTCTGCTTCTGCTGCTTTTCCACCATGTAAAGATCACAATATTTCTTTTTTTTTTTTTGGCATAACATAGTAATTTTTAAAAACATGTATTCTATCCAGCATAGGAAATTCCCATAATTTGTCAAGTCTCACCGTTTACTTTATATTGTCCTCATAGTTTCTGTAAGGAACTGCGATGATCAGGTGGATTCAGAGTTCAGGCACTTCACATTTACTACCATAAATGAGTATTCTGTGAAACAAGGGTAAAAACCATGAATCAAACAAACAAAAAACCCACTGGGTTTGGGCCTTGTGCTTAATATGTTAAGCTTCTACTTTTTATTTATCACGTGACACAAAAAGTCAGTGGAAACCACAGGGCTGTGATGTCACGGAAGGTCCCTCACTGCCGTACAAAAGAAAGCGGCGAGGAAATGCTGCTGAGAGTCGTATGCGGTTGCTACTGAGTGACAAAGATGGAACTGAAGCTGCAGCTGATCCTTTTCATGTTTCTCATCGACGGTGAGTACTTCACTTAAACTTTTTTGTTGTTGCTGTTCTGACAAACTGAAATCTGAATCATGAAAAATAGATGTGTTTGGGCAGTAATTCTATTTTATATGTAGAGCAAAGAAACAGATGATGCTGAGATGAGTTGATGAACAGAATCTGGTCTTGGAAAATGATAATAATGCTGAGTTTGATGGTAAATTATTAAATTACAACAGTAGGCAAAGGTCCTGGTCTTGTAATTTGTATGAGAATGTGAGAAACCTTGAATGAGGATGCTTTATAGGGCAAATCTGGAAGAAAATACTAACCAAGGTGATCATATCAAATAAAATAAAATACTCATAAATGACTTAAGTAATGAGCTCAAATGTTTATTCAGAAATTAAATGTGGTGTGTGTTGAAATGCTTGATGTAGCCATGGGAGATAACTACCTGTGCTGATTGCTTCGTTTTTAGACCAAAAATCTGAATTTGTTCTTCTTTTTCACTTTTTTGCCTTCTATACATGAGTGATATTTGGCAGCTATTCTCTTCAGCTAAAATATTTTACATTTTCCAAAAAAAATTAGAAAAATATCTCGTCTCTCCTGCTTAAGAAACAGAAAGAAACTTGCTCACAAAATAGAAATGTCCGTAAGCCCCAAGTTTAAGTTTGGAACAACCAGGCTAAAATGTATGTTTATATAAAATGACCTGTACCTGAATCATAAATTCTGAAAAGTTAGTTTATTCTGAATCATATTCATACAGTTTGCCAGAACACACAGAAAATACTAGTACAGTAATATCCAATGCACGACCCCTGCATGTGAAAAATTTCAACTCTTGGTAACCTTGTATTATCTTTGAAGCCCACCGTCATTGCGGCCTGCGTCAATATGCCCCCACATCTGTGTTTTCCAAACACCTTGTCATTCTCACCCCACTGGAAAGAAAAAGCACCCAAAGTACCCCTGTGTGCAACCCACAAATAAACGCACACTGACAGCAGCCCCTACCCATCCCCCTTTAACTTTCTCTTTCACCACCAAGAGGACTGACCACATGACTTCCTGTCAGAAAAACAGAGAGGTGGTAGATGTGTGACAGTGGGCTGATTTTTCTAGCTGCTCTTTTCTTCCTCTGTCTTTCTCACACCTCCTCCGTACACATCAAGCCTCCGGCCAGCAGCACACTCAGGAAAAGATGAGTCAAATTGTGAAAGCTGGAGGTTTGACTTCGGACACCTCCGGGTTTTGAAATACTACCTGTCTCTTTCCATCTGTGATTATATTTACCTTGACTTTTTTATATTCCAGCATGACCACTCATTCCATTATAACAGCAGCTACCTCCAGTGAAAGATAATGTCGAAAAGTGAAGGGTGACATTAATGTCGCATTCTTGAGAATGATTTGTGAAGGAAGTCTCTGTATCTATTCTTGGCTTAGTCAAATTCAGTGCTGTAAATCGCTGCCATTTGTCTTTGCAGCATCGCTTGCTGTGTGGCAGCGAGTCACTGTGATGGAGGGCAAGACGCTCACCCTGAGGTGCCCCATCACAAACGCTCACCAGAGCCACGTGGAGTGGAAGAACCCAAAGGGATATGTCATGTTCTTCAATCACAACAAAGGTGAAGATGGTTCGTGTTGTATTTGACTCTGTTACGCCTGAATTGAACAGCATCCCACGTTAATGAACCAGCTTTTAGCATGGTGAGAGAGACTAACCCTCTTTTTCCCCCGTCTCACTATTGTCCAGCTTTGAAGGACAGGCGATACAGCATAGACAAGCTGTCCAAGACAGAATTCACCGTCAGTGTGTCTGACATCACCTTCAAAGATGGAGGCAACTACACGTGCCTTCACTACAACCACACTGTGACAGAGAAGACAGTGGAGGTGACAGTATTAGGTGAGTATAGTTGTTTAATTGACAGCTGTTTTTATTGAATAGACCTGAACTGAAATTAACTGATTTTAAATGAACTGATTAACCTCGCTGCATCGGTATTAAACGTTGCATTTTATTTATATGGGCTCTGGTCTTCTTTTTTACTTTTAAAGGCTATCCAAAAATTGCAGTAGCAAGGCATGGTGGGAGGAAGGTCATCAAATGCACTGCAGCGGCGAACCACTATGCTCCCAAAATCTTCTGGCAAATCGGTCATGTGATTGAAACTGCTGGTAAGTTGTGTAAAAACTTTTAGTGTAAATGTGCCAACTCAAAATGTCTTGTACTTGTTAGTTTCATACAATATGTGCTAACTAGAACCAAAAAAAAAAATGCATCTAAATGAGCCGATACCCACAAATGATATTTGAATAACCACCCCAACTCAAACTGCAGCCCTGCGATTCCCATCAATTTGACAAATTTTAAATCCCCCTCCCACGCTCCTGTTAGGGAAGGTGGTCTGCACTTTTTCTAACAAGCGCCCACCTGCAGCTCAGCAGACTGTTCAAACCGCACACCTTTATGAGCAGCAGCCGCTCTCTTGATGTCCCACCTCAGACTCTGCACGCCTCTATATACGTGTTCCTCTACATGAAAAATAATGTGCACACTGATGTCTGCTTGATCTCTAAATACTGCTCCACAAGCATAGAAAACATAAGAGACAAGAAAGTTACATCTGTTGCATTACATATGCCCTTTGATTTACATTTTTATTTAAAGCATCTTACACTACCACATGTGCAAATAGTGAGAATCAAATCCCTGATACCTGCTCCACCCATTAAAGTAGTGTTTACAGTGTTTGAATATGTTAGAGGAGCTTTCAGCCAGGAGACCAGGATATGTAATATCCAAATTCAGTCATCTTGATTTAAGCTGACTTTAGCCTACATACAAACCTGGAAGGGCAAAAAAAAATTGTGAATTTCTCAGAGGTGGATAACAGCAGATATTCATTTTACTTTTCCCATTCCACAGCTCAACCCCATATCATCACTGAAGACAACATAAGCAAATATGTCTCTGTGGATAAACTTCATGTTCAATCAGTGAGGGACAAAGTCAGAGTGAAATGCCTTGTTCGCCATCCAGCTCTGCACTCCGAACCACTGATGGACTTTGTCGACATTGGACGACCTGGTAAGTAGAATTCATCAAATCTGCGAATGCACTGATATCTGCTCAGATTTGAGCAATGGTGAAATGGATAATTTTGGAGATGCATAAAATCTACGTCAAATATTAATTTGATAAGACATGAGAATTCAGTCTTGACCAAAACCTCCTGTTTGTTTGGTACTAAAGCACTTCTGTAAAAAAATGGTGAGATTTGAGGAACAAAGAAAGCGTAGTTGTGGCGTCACCTAACATGGAAAGCACTGTCCATCAGCGGGGATTTTTTTCATGGGTTTCTGTTGCTCCATGACACACTGGCCGTGGCATTACGCGGCGAAATTTGACCAAACAAACATCACCACATGATTTCCTCTCCCTGTGTGTTGTAAACGGTCTGAGTTCTTGTATTCTGATTTTAAAACCAGATGTTTATCTGCAAGTTCATAAAAGGTCCTAACCTTTTATGAACTTGCAGATAAACATGTCTGGCTGTTTGAGTCATTCATGGGGGAAGTGATTGTTTTCACACTATGGTCCTATTTCAGAGCATGACATTGATGGTGATGAGACACCCTGTGATAAAATGGCAACATCTACAGAAGCTGTGTCAGACGGGTACTTTCTTTGTAGTTATAATTTACCTCAAACTCCTCTGTATCACAGGCACAAAGTCACCCCGGACGACCTCCACCAGTTCACCCACGACTCAACCACAAAGGTCAACAACAACCCACTGGTTCGAGAGAGAGTCAACAACTGAGACACCAGCAACCACAGACTTGAATGGGCCCACCATGTTCCCTCAGATGACCAGTTCACCCATGACTCAACCAGACCATCCAGGGACAACTAGTGAGTAAAATGCTTTTCAATGTGCAGGGGCTTTGAGTGTCAACAAACACTGCGATGCACCAGGTGACATTATGCAGTAATGAGGTCAGGAGGAGAAGGAGGGCAGCAAGGAACCTGTATGTCCTATTAGAGGGAGTGAATGTGTTCTGAAACTAAAAGTGGAAAAACAGAACTCATCATTATATTCATTATGCAGTTGGAACATTTTGTCAGCCTAAAAGGTGACTAAAATGAGTCTACGTTGATGTACTGTCTACCACATCCACAATCAGGATTCCACTGTATGAACATACATCCTGAGGAAACCTGAGATAAGACACTGGGGGTTGATAAGAGTGAAATATCTCACCTGTCACAAAGCCCTGTGAGCATAGAGTCACTGCTTAACCACCACAATTAGTTCTTATATCAGTAGATCTGTTTCCTGCAACGGAAGTTGACAGGTTGAGGTTGTGTGAACCTCGCTCACTGGCTCACTCGGTTAGTCATAGTCTCGTTCAGAAACTGTACACACTCAGGCTGTGGTTTGGCGTATTCACAGACTGTGAGTTTGGAATTGTAAGGTTTTAAATGGGTGTGGTGCAGTTTTGCAATTTTGATCAAAGTTTTGCAGTTGCAGCTAGCGAACCTATTGTTTTGTCTTTTTAAGTATGTAAATCCTGCAAGGTTCGTTCAAAAAAAAAAAAAAAAAAATGATGCACATGCATACAAAAAAAATCCTTGAAATGACATACTCACAAAATAACAGACATCTTCTTCCCTTTTTCATTTCATAATTGTAAGAAAACACATCCCATAGGAACAGAAAGGTGTTATTTGATTTGCACAAGACATTAACTACACACACAGCATTTCAACAATATATTTGTTCATGAGGTTCATTAATCGAAATGTTCTTCATTCTTTCCAGATTCCTCAGAGAGCTCTGTATCATCTGATTCAGACAGAAGCAGGGATGACACCATCAGTAACGTCACCAGCACAGCAGGTATGCTTTAGGTGCAGCAGAACCACTGTGGACTCATTGTTCTTGTCTAGTGCCATCTAGTGGTGACTTTTAGCACCTACAATACAGTGAACTAAGTGTTACCATGTTCTGCAGTTTACTTGAAGCCTCTTCTAATTATCTGATTCGTCCTTTTTCCATAAATGTTCACAGGTTGGACACGTGTTTCCGAAATAACAGAGGAGAACATTTTCTATAACAGTACAGAGGGAAACAGTACCAGAGGTAAATGCACAATATCATCACTCCCAGGTTTTTTGTCCGTCTCAATATATGACTGAAAGTGACAATGAAATCATATGTGAGCAGTTATATAATACTAAGAGGCATACTGCGGAAACTGACTGTATTCCTTCCATTCCCAGAGGGTTTTGATGAGAGACAGAAGCGAGCAGGAAATGAAGGAAATTCATCATTACTGGTCTTCCTGGTGACATGCCTAATCTTTGCTCTTCTGGTGGTGGTCCTTTTCTTTGCAATTAAACTGAGGCGAGCACACATCCTGTGGAAGCGAGGTAAGCAAACAGCATCTCCATTTCCTTAGAAGAATTCTTATTCTGTTTTATTCTGGATTCTGTTTTTATCTCTATCTAGAAATACCAATCCACTTCTGTCTGCATTATATGTATTTGTCGGTATAGGCTGGGTGAATGTGTCTGATGTGATGCTTTTCGGAAATGTATAAAAAAATCATGATAGTTTTTATTGTTACAGAGAATGAAGACTCAGCTCCGTCAGAGGAGAGCAGCAAATCCAAATCAAGCCAAGAGGAAAGACTCTCCCAAGCACAAAGGCGCAAAGGTACATGATACAACACATGACTGAAAAATATGGAAGTAGATTAGTGCCAGCTGAGATTACACTGTTTCGTTTTCATATTCAATCGATACATTTAAAACAATGGATGTGATGAATAAATGAACAAAAACTTTGCATGTGTTAGGCGCACATTGATATTGAAGCCGATGGCTTGAAATTAAATGCGATCAAACTAGGAAATCCAAATTGACCAAACTGTGTCACACAATTTCTGAGTGAATTTATTCAACAAATCAGGTTTCAAAGTGGGCCTGATAAATTCAACTTTATGCAATTCAGAGACAACTTCCTGCTGGCACCAACCTCTTACCACAGAAACATGCCTGGGTGTGGCTGGGCGTGTGTGTGTGTGTGAGAGAGAGAAAAACTGATTATGTCTGCATTTTTATCATTGGTTGCAAAATGTCCTCTTTCACAGGGCTGTTCAACATCGGCTTCACTAAGTATGTTATCGAGGAGCCAACAGAGATAATCACAGAGACAAATACAACCATGACAACAGCTGAAAGGAAAAATAAAGAACCGACCTCTGCGCTTCATGTGGCACCAAAAACAGAAGCTTCAGCCAGCAATCACATCAAGGAGACAGAACTGTAACAGCCTTTTAAATATAGTGTATGATAAGCTATATGAAATGTGATACAATGCATCAGTTTAGGACTCACAAACTAAGCTGTTTTTTATTTTTTTAAACAGAGTATATGTTTACATGGAAAAGGATGTGGTAGCACTATGCCTGTAAAGTACTGTAGCAAACTGTATATGTTTACATATGCCAATAAATTATATTTTTCTAGCACATAAACACTTTGAACATGAGTCATTGATACTTAACAAGGAAAAAGGTTATTGATGATTGACTCTAACTCCATAACAGCCCACTCTGTGTCTTTGCATCTTAATCTTCCCAACTCTTTACCTGTTACTATTTTATTTTGCTGTAGGTTTTGTAATGCTGGTGTGACGAAGACTGTTTACTAAATTTATATTGTAGCCACATTAACTGAGATGATTCCAAAACCCTTTGAAAAGTTTTATAATAGCATTCAAGTCAGTCAATATGTATCCATTTTGACAAATGCCTCCAATAATCACCTAAAACAAATACAGCTTACCAATAGTTTTAAACAAACATCGACACCTGTATCATACTATATTTTCATGTTAAGTTTCATACCACAAAGGTAACAATTTTAGGCCTATATTTATATGAAGCCTAAGCTGATATTTAAAATGTCATCCCAACATGAAACCAGAAAAATACTGGCACACTAACCTTACATAATTTTACCAAGTCATTAAGTGAAGTAGCCTGGTATTAATTGAGACTAGTCAAATTACACACATTCAATGTTTTGAAAATCAACATGGGTTTATAATGTGGTCAAGGGTTACATTCTGCATGAAAATCCCCTCTCACTTATTCCTTAGCTCTTGCTGTATTTTGTTTCCTCCTTTTGGCCCTGCCTTTTGCTCTCACATGTTGGTTCCTGGTTGTCATCGTGCTCATTTTAAGTCTCTTTGGAGAAGGACTTCATAACTTAAATTGAAAAATGTTAACGCGGTTATTTCGTAAATGAAAAAACTGATCTGAGAGGAAACCTTTCGCTACATCGGCGCTTTCGTTTCTTGAGCCTGGGGTCATTTTTATGTGGAAACCATGCGGTCATCCATTGCAATTAAGAAATCTCTAGAAGATAAAGAAACAGGATGTGGGCGGGATCATCAACACGGTGATTGGTGGACGGCAGCGGAACGGCCGAGGACTCGACGTCTGATTGGCTGCTGTGCCGGTGATAATACAGTTTCCGCAGTGGTTTGTCCTTCTTTCTCTCACAGGCGAGGACGAGCCGGCTTCGCCACTGTGCAGCTACATTTAACACCTTACTTCATCCTCGGTTCAAATATTCGGTAAGTCGATTTATATATTTATTTCACGTAAAAGAGATACACAACACACGCTTTACGTTTTTAAACTCCTAGCACCTGCTGCTGTGACGTTAGCGGACTAGTTCTTGCTAAACCGGTCCATCTAGCTCGACGTTTGCTGAACTTGTGAAACGTATTCTCGTTTTATCAGAGCTGGATGTCGGTGAATGTTTAAATACACCGATGTTAAACCACAATCGAGACAGTTAAAACTAAAATAGACAACCCTGTACTCATCTATGGTCCTCTGAACACTCTCACGCTGCCTCCCAGTCTGTCTCCCACATATTAAACAGTACAGTACATTAAAATTCAAACACTTTTGACGTGGAGAGCAGACATATGACAGTTATTTGTAGCAGCTAGTGGCCGCGGGGCTATAACGGTATGGTATGGAGAGGGGGAGGGGGTGGCAGCTGGGGAATGTTCTGGAACAACCCGTGTCAACCGTCAAGGCGGCTAAAATGCGCATTTCCGGCCGGAATCTCTTCAAAATAAAGGTGTTGACTATGCACGCTTCAACGCGGGGTCACCTCAGGAACTGTGATTATGCCGACGGTTATTGCGCAAGTGTTTATACTTTTATTGTGAAGGTAACAGCACCGGGTTTCCGGTCTTGTTTTGGCCTGCGCCTGGTTGTCTTGACGCTTCCCTCTGTCACATGGTCGGAATCGGCGCCATTAATAGAAACAGTGTGCGTTCACAGTGTGTTCAAACGGCATAATTAAAAAAAAAAAACTGTTTTAGCAAGTAAAGTGTCCAAGTCCTGCGCGTGTGCTCCACTGTTGTTGGGTTTCCAATTAAGTCACGATTCCCGTTTCGAAGAATCCAGTCACATTCAGGAAGGCTGGGACTTCAGCCTCCCTCGAGGGCCTTTTTTTTTTTTAAAATAATTGACATTTTATTATGTTGACTACCCCCATCACCTTGATGTTGTGGTTTTCAGTAGTGTTTTCCCTTGACTGATTTTTCCGATTTGCGCAATCCGCCACTAGTAAAATGTGTTTTTAAATAAAATGTTTGCAAATCGGCTGGTTAAAGAAAAGGTGTTGCAACATGAAGGCCTCGCTGCCACGGCCGTGTTCTGAAGTACAATACACTTGTTTTTCAACAGAATTATGAAAATTTGCCTGTACTGTTGTGTTGTGTTGCCGATTTCACTGTTTCAATCTATTTATATAAAACATTATTAGAATTATCAAGTGAAATCTAATATTAAAATTATAGCAGTTGCTTTGCAAACATCCATGCCACTGGTTGGGTTTTTGATGTGGGGGTTACTGTTTTATGGCAGACATAAGAATTTCTGCAGGGTGTATTAAAATGCTATTATACTAATAATATCCAATTCCATGTTTTTTTGTGTGTGTGTATCCTGCTGAATTGCCAGGATGTAGGAAACTCTTTGAGTCATCTGGAAACACAAACTGGATGAGATTAAAACATAACTTAAACATCATTTTTATGTTACAGGCAACATGTCTAAGGGACCCGCAGTTGGCATCGATCTTGGGACCACCTACTCCTGTGTTGGTGTGTTCCAGCATGGCAAAGTTGAAATCATTGCCAATGACCAGGGCAACAGGACCACACCCAGCTATGTGGCCTTCACCGATTCTGAGCGTCTCATCGGAGATGCAGCAAAGAATCAGGTTGCCATGAATCCCACCAACACAGTCTTTGGTAAGTTGGTGTGAGGTTCTAGTATTTAAAGGACAGTAGTAGCATTTATCACATTGTCTTGTGTCTTTACTGCGATTCCCATTTGGACCATAACTACCCAAATGCACAGTGAACTTAATTCAACCATGCCGGTTGTACTCTGACCCTGTGTTAAGTGAAATTCACAAGAATTCGAGACGTGAAATAAAATGCTCAGTCCTTATGGATGCCATTGGTGCTCTTAGCCACTATGATGAAAGTTTTCCTGCCATTCGTAGTTTCCACCAGAGGTTGTGTAACCAAAGATGGCCCAACTCCTTCCTTGGATGTCTGAGTGATTAATTAAACATTACGTGATTAATTTTTGGGGTGAATGTGTTTTTAATTTGATTTAATTCACTGTCGTCCTATTGCAGATGCCAAAAGACTGATTGGCCGCAGGTTTGATGATGGAGTTGTACAGTCGGACATGAAGCACTGGCCATTTTCGGTCATTAATGACAACACTCGCCCCAAAGTTCAAGTTGAGTACAAGGGCGAGACAAAGACCTTCTACCCAGAAGAGATCTCCTCTATGGTGCTGGTGAAGATGAAGGAGATTGCTGAAGCTTACCTCGGAAAAGTAAGGTCTTAAACAGCTCTATATCAGGAATAGTCTGTTATTGCTGTTAAACATAGTGTTAATTGATATGTTTTCTCCTTCCAGACAGTAAACAATGCAGTTATTACTGTACCCGCCTACTTCAATGACTCCCAGCGCCAGGCCACCAAGGATGCTGGCACCATCTCCGGTCTGAACGTTCTGCGTATCATCAATGAACCTACAGCTGCTGCCATTGCTTATGGCTTGGACAAGAAGGTAAATGAAGACTTGTAGTAATCAAGTGTACTGAAAAGATACTGCTCACTAGATGCTGGAAGAGAAGTGTAGTTGAGTCCTGTGTTTACATAGCTGCAGGAAAATGAATTGTATTGTATGAGGACTCATTTCTGATGCCCAGTTTCACACTGCTGTCAAACACCTGTCAATAAATAAAATTTGCTAATTGTAGTATACAAATTTACTCATTGCAACACGCTAGAGATGAAAGTAATACGACTTGAAGGATAAACAACCTCTGCCCCTTGTTGTTGCTGCTGGGTAATACCATGGTGTTTATGCCTCAGGTGCTAGACTGTGGCCTAGATGGTTTATTTAACAGGAACAACTGGACAGTTTTTTGATTTTATATTTGGATGTTTATCTTCAAAGCCCTGCTATGAGAAATACTTAACTAAAAATTTCTTTTCAGGTTGGGTCCGAAAGGAACGTCCTCATCTTCGATCTCGGTGGTGGCACCTTCGATGTGTCCATCTTGACCATTGAGGATGGTATTTTTGAGGTCAAGTCCACAGCTGGAGACACTCATCTTGGTGGAGAAGATTTCGACAACCGCATGGTCAACCACTTCATCGCTGAGTTCAAACGCAAGTACAAGAAGGACATCAGCGACAACAAGAGAGCTGTCCGTCGTCTGCGTACCGCTTGTGAGAGGGCAAAGCGCACCCTGTCCTCCAGCACCCAGGCCAGCATTGAGATCGACTCTCTGTACGAGGGAGTTGACTTCTACACCTCCATCACCAGGGCTCGCTTTGAGGAGCTCAATGCCGACCTCTTCCGTGGCACCTTGGACCCCGTTGAGAAATCACTCCGTGATGCCAAGATGGACAAAGGACAGGTCCATGACATCGTCTTGGTCGGTGGCTCCACCCGTATCCCCAAGATCCAGAAGCTGCTGCAGGACTTCTTCAATGGCAAGGAGCTCAACAAAAGCATCAATCCTGATGAAGCTGTGGCCTATGGAGCTGGTAAGTATCTGGCCTCATCTCCAAACATATCTATAGATGTGCTTATCACTTGTCTTCAGATATTATTTCCTGCTATTTCCAGTTTCCACCACAGAAAACAACTCTTGAACAGATGAGTAATATCTAAAAAAGCTCCATTCTGTTTTCTCTAGTCTAACCATTTTCTCATTATTATATAGCTGTCCAGGCTGCCATCCTGTCTGGTGACAAGTCTGAGAACGTCCAGGACCTGCTCCTTCTGGACGTCACCCCTCTGTCCCTGGGTATTGAGACAGCTGGAGGTGTCATGACTGTCCTGATCAAACGTAACACCACCATCCCCACCAAGCAGACCCAGACCTTCACCACCTACTCTGACAACCAGCCTGGTGTGCTCATCCAGGTAAGGACATCACTTCATTCATGTATATGCTCCAGGTATTTCGCTGTGATGATGCTTTTTCCTGCCATTCGTAGTTTCCACCAGAGGTCGCAAGACCAAAGATGGCACAAACCTTCCTTGGATGTCTGAGCGAATTAACTTCATAACTTATGACCACTAGCCACCTGTTGTGAATGCTCATTGTGTTGCTAACATTGCATACATCCCACAGGTCTATGAGGGTGAGCGTGCCATGACCAAGGACAACAACCTGCTGGGCAAGTTTGAACTGACTGGCATCCCTCCTGCCCCTCGTGGTGTTCCTCAGATTGAGGTAACATTTGATATTGATGCCAACGGTATCATGAATGTGTCCGCTGTCGACAAGAGCACCGGCAAGGAGAACAAGATCACCATCACAAACGACAAGGGTGAGTTTCTTAATGTTGGGGGGCTATAAAATGTGCACAGAATCAGTGTTTTGGAACATTTTTTTTGATGGCCTTATTTGTCCACAGGTCGCCTCAGTAAGGAGGACATTGAGCGCATGGTCCAGGAGGCTGAGAAATACAAGGCTGAGGATGATGTCCAGCGTGACAAGGTGGCTGCCAAGAACGGGCTTGAGTCCTACGCCTTTAACATGAAGTCCACCGTGGAGGATGAGAAGGTTGCTGGCAAGATCAGTGATGAGGACAAACAAAAGATCTTGGACAAGTGTAATGAGGTCATCAGCTGGCTGGACAAGAACCAGGTAAGAACTGAATTTTATTTTTTTTTTCTTTGTGGTGACTTGAAATTGTCCCTCAGCATGATTGTAATGTATTTATTTTTTTCCCCCGCAGACTGCAGAGAAGGATGAGTATGAGCACCAGCAGAAAGAGCTGGAGAAGGTGTGCAACCCCATCATCACCAAGCTGTACCAGAGTGCCGGTGGAATGCCAGGCGGTATGCCCGATGGAATGGCTGGTGGCTTCCCCGGCGCAGGTGGTGCCCCCTCTGGCGGTGGATCCTCCGGCCCAACCATCGAGGAGGTTGATTAAACATTCCATCACCTCAGCAGCTACCTCCGAGAGATCTACTTGCAACGAAGTAACCCTCTCATAGCTTTGAGTTACATCATTCAAGCTATGGAGTGTAATTTAAATTAAAACAGGGTTAACGGGATCACATTTGTACTGCATCTTTTGTTTGTTACACAACAGGGATCAACATTCTGTTTGCACAATTGAGCTGTTAATTTCACATGTATGAAAATATTTTATATACCTGAGATGTTAACTGCCTTTCTCATGCCTTGACAGAATAAAATCTGGTAACCCCCTGTCACTGTCTTTTTTTTTTTTTTTTTTTTTTTTTTTTTTTTTTTTTTTTTTTTCTAAATGATGCAAGGTTTTAATTCATCAAATTAAAACACATTTGGGTTCTGATTTGTAAAGGCACACTTGCAGGTTTCATGTCCAACTATTACAGCAGCAATTTCAAGACAGTTATTAATCCTTTTAAGGGCAATTTCATTTGACAGCTCGCACAACAACATACGCACAACCCATAAAACAGACAGAAAATTGATAGCTGTGTGTAAATTTTGCTAGTTGCCATGATAAATTCTGTTAAAATGTGAACAGAACACCAATAAATGTTCATTAAAAATAGGAATAATAATCAAAATACACAAGGGAACACAGTACGCAATGTACAAAACACAATACAATTCATGAGGAAATGTTTAGCAATCGGACAGCAGAGGGGATGACAGACTTTGAAAAGCGATTACCCTTGCAAGCAGGTTGGGTGTAACGACGCCCTAAAGGCAATAGTGAAAATTCACCTGCTAAATCATGCCCGGAAATGCACTTAGAATGCTGTGTGACTTCCTCAGAACCTGCTGTTCCCATAGAGAACTTAGGTCTCTCTGCTTAAGTCCAATGATCTTGGAACAGATTTTCACAACTCTGTTCAGGCTGTCCTTGTCCTTAAGTGACAGGTTGTTGAACCAACAGATTAAAGAATAAGTTAAAAGGCTTTCAATGAAGAACTGATAAAAAACGACAAAGAATCACTGGACTGACAGAAAAAGAATTTGACATTCGAAGGAGATGAATCCTCTGCTGTCCACGTTTGACCAGTGCTTCAGTGTTGGCATCCCATTTAAGCTGGTTGTCAAACACAGTGCCTAGATATTTACAATTTCAATATTCTCTCCATCTATGACACTCTCAGTGAAGGCCTTCTTGTCACATCTAAAATCAATAATTTCTTTAGTTTTGGATGCATTTAACTCTAAAAAGTTATCCTTACACCGATCCACAAATGCAGGGAGAGCCACACCATGGTTGTGCTGGAGACCCTGAAGGAGGGACAACAACACAGTACACAGTATCATCCGAAAACTTAACAAGGACGCTGCTGTCACAAGATGATCTGCAGCTGTCAGTGTATAGAAGATACAGAAGAGGTGACAATACGCACCCTTGTGGTGATCCAGTGTTAGTTATGACAGTGTCAGACAAATAACCATTCACAATGACCCTCTGCTGTTTGTTGGTCAGCATATTTTATAGCATAAAATTCTGCATACCTTTGACAAATGGCTGAACACAAGTGGAGTCTTCTTGTTGGTAACTGCTGTTTGCAACAAGTCATCAGTTTTACTTCCATTGCTACCTCAAATAACTGAGTGACTATGAATGCCGCATATTATAATCCAAAAGGAGTATCTAAATCTGCAATAAAATTAAGTTGGTTGTATTTGAGTATTAGTATATATTAATTAGTATATACTAAAGCATTGGAAGCATTCATGTGAACATTGCTTGCTTGCATATGACCACTTTCTGTAATGAAAACTGATAGTAAAAATGGCTGATGTGAAGTGCTTCACTGAAAACAAATGGTGTTTCTATTCTTGACTTGCCAGGCCAATCCCTGTCACTGGTGAAGTGGCCTTTTTAATCACACAAGTAGTGCCTTTCATGCGGTTCTGGTTTCTTCCATATTTTACATTCTGGGAATCGGCTTTCTTGCAATTGCTAATCTGTTTCATGTGGCTTCAAAGTCAAGTAAGAGCTGAAACATGGATGAGAATAGGAACCTTGTCCAGATGCTGTTGCGTGTTTATGAGATGTGGAAAAATTGACAATCCATGCTCTTTAGACATGTCCTATATCATATAGCTCATCAGGGACAGGGAGTTATGGTCCTTTGGCGACATCTGCTGGTCACACCATTTACCCTCGGTAGCCTCAAGTCAACATGGGAAAAAAATAACCTAAAAAAAAAAAAAAAAAAATCTCGAACTCCTTAATGGACATGGCTCAGTTGGTTGTTCCTTGTATTAAGATATAACGAAGATGGAAAAAGGCTTCTCCTTGCACTTTTCCATACTGCGCAGGCGTCATCGAATGCGTCCTTATGCTGCCTTCAGGGTTTTTGGATACACATAATATACGGTCGAAACTATGATCGGCGTACCAGGATGCGACACGGTGTGTTGTTCAAAGTAATTATGTGGGAGCACAATGTGAGTCGTTTGATTTGCAAAAGAAAACACCAGCCACACATTCGTATGCACAAAAATACAGCAACACCACAGGACTGCAGCGGAATGCGCAATTTCTGATTCCAGTCTATTTGTTTCCGCTTTTACTTTGGGCATTTGAAGGTAGCATGTGTGCGTCCCCGTTTCCATGGTTTCAGTCTGCCTGTTTAGCAGTGGCATGAAAGAGAGATGGGTAAGTAAGCTAACTGTTCGTCAAATAGGACGCTCCTCTTGTTTTCAACGCTGCATTAAATACAAATGTTAAGTCTTTAACATGAGTTGTTTGGTTAGCTTTGTCTCTTTGTGTTACTAGGAGTCGCGTCGTTTTTTTTTTTTTTTTTTTTTTTTTTTTTTTAAACTGGCTACCTGACATAGTACGCTGCTAAGATGTAGCTAAGATAGCTAGTTAGTTTTTAGCACCAAGTTAGATGGGAGGAGTAGCCACCACGTAAATTCCCCTGTTTTTGGATCTACAGTAATTAACATAATTCTCACCTACATGCCAAACATTATAATGCGGGGTCTCCAGGGTCATTGAGAGGGTGCCAGGAATAAAGTTCACCATTAATCTGCTGTAAAAGGTCAAATTTAGAAACTGTAGGAAGATGACTGTTGTAATAATTGGTTTCCTAAATAATTTGGCTTCTAAATTAGCAGCAGCCACAAAAATCTACCATTATAAGGCCTACATTATGTTGTCATGAGCCTTGATCCGTAAGTTGATTATTCTGAGGTAAGAAGATAAAGATAACTTGAATATCTCCGTATTTAAGCTGTTTGGCAACGGACTGCATGCTGCAAAAACCTTTTCAAAATTACTAAAATTGTCTCCAAAACTGGATTTGTACAGATGAGACTCATGCAAAATAGTCTGGATCCTGGAAACACGCATTCCACTTATTCACTCACATTCACTTGTTTATCAAAAAACTGTCTATTCTAACCAGATAAAATATATTTTCATGGTGTTTAAGATGGGAAAACATTAGCAATAGGATGATAATATTGAGGGGATTCCTACCTTTAGATTGCTGTTTTGCATTAATTCTAAAAATCATATTATTTGTCCATTAATACATTCACATACACTGTTCCATTTCCAGTCACACATTTGTTTAAGCTATATTTTCCCAAGTTGCCTCTGAAATGCTCACATTTGCGATTCAGGTTAATACAAATAGTAATATTAGTATACAGCACACTACAATGTGACCAGTCATGGTATGTACAATACATAGATTTTTTGTGATTTTTTTTCCCTGCATGGTCACATACAATAGGATACAGTACTGCTTTTAAACCAAAAAGTTAAATCCACTGTGTGTACTCTCAGAGATTATGCTGTAGAATTGTCATAATGTAATGCACAACAACACGTAGACTGCTTTCAACATTTCAATCTTTAGCTTCTCTTTTACTTATTATTAGCTCTCATTACTGCACTCTGTAACATTGTGAACATGCCTGCTTATATGTAATGTTCCACAGCTGTGTGTTTGCCAACATTTAAAAAAAAAAAAGAAAAAAGAAAAAAAAGAGCAACTTCTTTGTTGAAATAATTAATCAGCATTCCCAAGTCACAAAGACCTGTCAATGACTATTTTTTTCATAAACATAAAGTTTGGAATTATAAGGTTCTGTCGAGTTTTTTTTTAAATCGAAGTCAGGTTATTTACATGTTCATGAACATTACTTTACATTTGTGTGGTGTTATTTATTAAATTATTTTGTATAAAGAACCTTTCAAAAATCGAAAGCACGCAGGCTAACAGTTTTGTCATTTGGTATGTCACATCTTTGATGGTGGATATCTGAACTGAATTCTATCTAGATAGAACCTTGTATATCCAAACTCATAAAACTGTGCGACGTAGGTGCTTTTGGAATCAGCTAGTCCAGTTGTGTCAAGTTTTCTTTTCTTTGGTTATTGGTTTGCAGTGTTAGCAAGTCACCACTCCACTGCAAGCCTCCCCCCCCTCAAATTTGGCACTGTAAAGCTCTTTGTCCAGTTGCAGCATAACCATGGACAGAGGGCTCACACATGGAAAGACACATTCACAGTTGAAAAATGAAGAGGAGGAACCACCTTCACCAACACAAGCTCATGGGGTCAAGCTGTGGGACCCCGCAGAGTCTGACACAGAGAGCCTGGCCCAGGAGAGGGCCTACCAGCAGCAGCTGCACAGGCGTATAGGATGCTATGATCAAATTAACAGCAAACCACCCCAAGAGGAGAATGCTGACAACTTACAGCAGGGGGATTGGCAAGATAATGATGCAGATGAAGATGGGGAAGAGGATCTCCAGGTGTATGATAGCTTAGAAGTGGCAGCGCACTCGTTTGTCAAGAGGAACTCCACACCATTCCCCGCTGAAGCTCCGGATGCACATCAGCAGATGAAAGAAAGAGAAGGGTCAAGGTGAGATGTTCCTAGTCCAATATATAACCAAATGCCATTTTGTCAAACAAACAGCACCTAATAGGTTGTTGTAATTGAATGGTGTTGCAAGAATATACTGACGGGTGACAAGCTAAAGGAAAAATTTGTCTTAGTAAGGTGTTGACCAGCTTCGGTTTTCTCCTTGTCATAAGTTCTCCAAGCTCTACTGAAGAGATGGAGCACCATTCTTACAAAACACACTGCACATCGCGAGGGATATAGTAGTGCTGCAGTGTGTAAAGCCCTCATTACAAGGGGCTTTACACACTGCAATACAATACAGATTTAAGAGCTGTGTGGTGCAAAAACCATAGGAAGTGGTCTACAGCGATGTGGAAAAAGTGATTTGGCCAGATGAGTCTCCATTCTGGACACGTGGGCGACTGCATGTGTGGCGTCCATCTAAAGAACGCTACAGGCCTAAACGCTGGACCCCGACAGTGAGGGGGTCCTCTGCCTCTGTTAGGCCATGGGGGGCATTTCCCACTTGTCCCCTTAGAGGGAAGACTCGCTGCAAATCAATACAAAGTTGTTCTGTGTGACCACCATTATCCTGTGATGACACATTTCTATCCTGGCGGGAGTGGTCTCTTCAAAGATGACATCTCCATCCAGAGGGCACAAGGGCTTACTGACTGGCTTGATGAGGATGGAAGTGATGCAAATCATATGCTATAGCCTTCACACTCACCACTGTCATCAACACACCAAATGAGGGAATAACTTTTGGAAGATGAATGGAGCCCCATCCCTCCAACAGAGTTCCACAAACTTGCACAGTCTATGCAAAGGAGCACTGAAGCTGCTCTGGCAGCTCATTAGCAGCCCAACACCTTACTAAGACTTACTTACACTTACAAACTTTATGTTGGGTTTTCCTTTATTTAGTCACCTGTCTGTGTATGTCTGCAACATCAATGAGTATATTTTAAGCAAATGCATGCTTCAAAGATGCGGCTTCATGCACCAAAGGCCCAAAGCTATCCGTGTCTGATTATGTTCACTGTTCAAACATTGCTGAACATTGAAGCTGCTATTTTGTTGAAGGCTTTTAACAGAATACAGAATAAATGATTAATCTAGAGATCAAAGTGTGCAATAGAAAACTACCAATAATTAGACTCCAGCACATTCATTTGCATAAACATATGGCACCAAGAGAATTAAAACTCCCCCTAAGAAAATGTTTGTTTTCCTTCTTGCAGCTGGGGATTCATACACAGCAACACTTGTTCTGGCCTATTTATAGCCACCAGGGATTGATAACAAACCAAGTAAAAATCCTCGTACATACCTAACACGTAATGAATGGGAGTGATTCTGATTGCAAGTATATAGTTTGGCCAGTAGGTGGCAGTAATTGACGATATTGATTTTAGTACCACTGCACTGAAAAGCACTGACACTTCTTTTGGCTGTTGAGACATTCCTTCCAGGGTTTATTTTATTGTGAAGACAGTATAAAATGGGCTGTCACTTTGATATTTTTGTGTCAAGTTGATCAAAGCTAAACTTCACTTTGTGTAATTATGAACTGAAATATAAATCCAAATTATAGTCTAAATTGTAAGAGATGAGGTTTATTTTGGTAGCCATGTGCAGCCTTTTTGAGTCTCCACAGTTTCCCTCTAATTCAGTTAAAATGTGTAATTATGTAAGCTACTTAACATGGTGAGATTTGTGCCTCGCCTTCTCCAATTTGCCCACTGCATTGAAATATCTCTATTTTCACTGACAAATTAATTAAAATTAAGCAGATAATAGTATTGCTTAGGTGGAATACAACAGTGAGAACCGCTCTGCCAATCAAACCTTTTACTTCTAAACAGCGCATGGAAGATAAAAGATAAATACCCTTCATTCATCTCTCAACAATGAAACAGTGTCAGTGTCATGCGGGCACTGAGTTTATTGTGGTGCGAACGGCCTGATTCAGGTGCTTTCAGAATAACTGCTTTCATTTAAGGGAAATTAGATTTTTGTTTTTTTGGGGAGGATCACAATAAGTGGTCACTCCATGGTCCATTAACAAGGATCATCGTCGAAATAAAGGAGAGCTGTTGTTTGAGGCAGCAGATGTAGGAATCCGCAGTGAGGAGGACGACACCACATCTGTTTGTTTTCGCTCTCTCGGCGACTCAAACTGTTGTTTCCTCTCCTTTTTCCTCCAGACGCCGCCTGATGGTAATTTCCCTACAAAATAGAAAGGGGGCATTCTCCCTTTTCCTGTCATTAACCTGTGCGGATTGATGCCCACCAAGTGTGGGTCCACTTCCAAAGTGCATTGTTTCAGGGAAAATGACCGTGACACATTCCCACAAAAGGCTCTATTTCAAAGAGCCGAGGCAGGGACACAATCCCTTTCCCATCATCATATTCTCATAGTCCTCTCCACTGATAGCCTCCTCAAAGCGGGTAAGCCCTTTCACACAATAGTTCCCATTGCTTCGTTTACAAAGCCAATGGGTCTTTCTTATTCAAGCAGAAGATTCCCATTTAAGCAACTCCATTCATCCGTCTGTACCATATTTTCCACCCATTTTAATTGAAAGATTGCTAAAAGATGTTTGGCTATACTTCCCATAACATGTTTTTCATCTGCCCATTCAGTGTTTGTCACAATATTTCACAAGCTTTTGTATGTGAGTGTCTGTATCTTGGGCAAGGAATAATACCCAGTGGTGTTTTGCCAGTGTTGGAGGCCTCGTCGCTCAGCTGCTTGTTGTCCATAAGGCATTCTCCAACTTGTTTGTGTCTGAGTCATTAGTGAGCCATCCCTTACCCTTTTGGCCTCATAGAAGTGAAGGGCCCTACACCTAAGCAAGACCCCCCAACCCCCGCCACCCCTTTGCACGACATCACGGCAGGAGAACTAGCCTCCCCTCGTCCTCCCAGTAAGCACAACAAAGAGGCTCTCTGCTATTTATTTTAATGAGATCTTTTCATCACCATCAGAAAGAGCATTTTAGCCTGCAATTTTCAAGCCATTTCATAAGCTGAAAATTGCCATTTGTGAACCATTCCCCCGCTAGTAGTCCTCAAACACACTCTCATTAGTCAGCCTGGAGGTGAAAATACGAAAATTATCGGTAAATACAGGTTCATAATCCCCCTCATCTGTTTCAATTTCAGAAGACGGCTTTTAGTCTCTGTGTAAGGTCTGGTTCTCATTGTTTGAGGACATCATCATTCTAATAATGGTGTAATGCCTCTTGTTCTTTTGACCTCTCAGTACAGGCCTGTGATGCATTTATGTTTCTTAAAAGCTTCTTTTAGATATGGAGATCTTATTGATGATATTGTTTACCAACATAACAGAATGTAATTTGGCTGTAATATCCTTGAAGCCTTATTACACATTTATGGATGCATGTTACGACTAATTTCTCACTATTTACTAACTGAGCTGCGCAATATATATATAATTCTATAATTCTCTGATGCTTATAGTGATATCAGGCTAGGTGCACCGGCCATATAACTATTACTGCTATTGTCCTATTTCTGTGTTGCAGACAGGTGCCCTCTGATGACGTCTATTCAGATCTGCGCTACGACCCCAACTGGAGGACCAATCTGAAGGGAGCTTGCCGCTTCAATGAGAGTCTACGGCTCTCTGTTGAAGAAGAACCCCAAAACTTTGATAACAAATCTGAGCAGAAACATCAGGAACTGGCCATAAAAGGAGGTTACACGTATGTTGTTGCCAGAAGTTCGGCCGTTGTGGAGACTGTACATATGACTGGTGAGGAGTCTGAACAGCCATACCACCTGCACCCACAACATGAGCAAGCCAGCCAAGATGTGTCATTAACATCGGGCGGTCCAGGTCCAAGCATTTCCTCTGAGACTACACAGCAGGAATCTAAAGTCAAAGATGAGAAGAGCCAAGACTATGTTGGTGAAAACCCTGACAGCTCTCCCAAGTCGACGGAGCACTTTGAGGAACTGCAAAAGGGCATGTTTAAATTAAAGAGCTCTAAGAGCGTACCTAACAAACAGCTCGGCAAACTGAGAGAGGACATTGTGGAGCGCAACAAAATCACCCTAGGGCGTAACATAGCCAAACGTGGCTCCTATCTGAAGGCACATGTTCTGAAGCGGGAAACGCCTACTTCTGTGAATGAGGTGGGTGTGGAAGATGGAAATTTCTTTGCCAAAAATGTTGTATATCCAAAGGTCAAATCATCAGTTGACATGTGACAACAAGCTCTCATTTCATACTGCCCATTCTTGTACCCTTCCCTCTGCTGCAACAGGCTGCAGTTACAGAAACAGACACCAGGAGCTGCACTAACATAGTTTATGACTGCTGGGTTGCAGTTATGATCTGGGCCCTGCTCTGGCAGCATTTAGCAGGACTTGGCATCACAACGAGACAAGATTAGGTCCTTCTGTGTACACATATAAGGTTTGACAGAATGGACCACAGGGAATGTTAGGTTTTGATTCCTTTTTTTTTGGTTGGCAATGTGTCCTGTGTTGATATTTCAGGACCCACAGGGTACATAGGTGGCAATCAGTAAAAATGTTCATAAACTTGTAATTGTTGGATATCAGGCAAATTTGTCTGGTGTCTCATTTTGATCTGATGTTGTTTTCACAGCATAGGTGGTTTATGTAGGGATTGAGCAGAGTGGACTCTGCTCATATTCCTGATTTGATAGAGT
This sequence comes from Myripristis murdjan, assembly GCF_902150065.1. Lineage (NCBI taxonomy): Eukaryota > Metazoa > Chordata > Actinopteri > Holocentriformes > Holocentridae > Myripristis > Myripristis murdjan. The sequence goes on from NC_043993.1 coordinate 27,458,765, forward strand.
GGTGTTATTAGGCCCATATAGCTCTTGGCATTGGTTTGGGTATCTTAGGTGTCTGACGGTGTTAACACAATGCATATTATTGAGCATTAAGCTGAACAATAGTGCTGGGTTGTGTTCTGCAGTGACTTAATATTGGCAGGTGATGCAGTCAGGTTTCCCTAGAGTGAGATGTTTAAATGCAGAGGTCAATCCTTGGGCTTGTTAGCGCACTAACACATGCAGTTGTTGTTTCTTAGCTTTATATTGCTTAGAGGTTGGAACTTATCATACAACCAAGGGATAGGAAAAACAGCTAAATCTCTGTGTTTGCTCTTAAAAGCTCATTCTAAACTTGGAGACACACAGTCAATGGGCCGTTGCTTCAATGCCGCTGTTTTCATGAACAGAATACAGGCCTAGTCTTTTTACTGCGTCGGCCAAGCTTATGCTCATTTAGTGATATTGTCAGAATATCTATATGTTTTTTTTTTTCTTTTTTTGTTGACTCGGACAAGAACCGAGAGAATATCCTATCATGTTTGTTGCGACCCAGTCTGGAAAATTAATTTGGCAGGGAAGCATTGCTGTTTTCAACTGCCCTCCCTTCCACCATATGAAAGGGGCCATGTCTGGCTATGCAGTGCCTATTATGAGTTGATGTGTACAACAAGAACATCAGAGAAGCATGGTTACCAAATAGGCTCTTAGATATCCCTGCACCTGGCACAGTGACATAATTGGTCGGGATGGCCCGTATTCCCCATTTGTCAGGCCATATGACTGTTTGCTGGCTATAATACCTCCAAGCTTGTTCACCCATCTGAGCCCCAGCTCGCTACAATGTCTCATATCATCGCCATTTACATAGTCAAGAGTCGTTAGCTTTGTGCAATGGTAAACAGAGCCAGAGCCTTTCCCTCTCCTAAACCCTTGTGTTTTGTCATTTTCCCCCTGAATTCGCTTATTAGTTTTCCATTGCCATGTCTCCCCAAAGACATGTCTCACTTAATGGGGGACACGGGGCATAAAAGAAAGGGGCACCAATTTGCATGTAGTCTATTTCCTGTTTCATCATAGGATTCATTTAAGAATTGGGTGTGTTACCACAATATTACAACCTATCACAAAAGCTATTTAAAAATAGGCAAATGCTTAAGCAAAGTAATTTTTGACAAATCCTCTCAAATAAAGTAATAGAAATAACACATTAGATCTATTAGAAAAAATGCAATTCACAGTAGCATTTTAGTAAATCATGCTAAAAGGGGAAATCCAACCTAAAACACAATTCCCATATGAAATTTATATGAATGTGGATAGAAGTGAGTCTCTGCTGAAGTCTCTCTAGAACCAAAACTATTTAAGACTTTCTTGATGCCATTATCAAGAGACAGATCTTATACCTCCTTCATTGATATTAAGATATTAAATTTATGGACTCAGCAACAGTACTCAAGGTGAATGTTCTGGCTTACGCACACATGTAATGTCTAAGAATTGTTATATTTCCACTGAAATGGTTATTTGGATGAAAGAGCTAAAAAAAAAAAAAAAAAAAAAGAGTAATCTCTGCATCTACAAATTTCCAATTGTCAAGAGAGCATCCCCACTTTTTGTCTTCTGATGAAACTGCAGATTTGGTTCTATGGTCTCTAACTTTGGAATAGGGCTGTTTATGTCCACAAACACTCAATGAAATATTCAAGATCAAAGTAACATATGAGAATTCGATTTTAGGGTGGATTCTTGCTTTAATGTTGAAGGTCACTGAAAGGCTGTGTGATCTTAAAACACCAAAGCAAATTTTCATAATTATGATAACCACATATCTTCCATCACATAGCTTCTTGTCTTGACCCCCCCACACACACTCCCCTCCCCTCCCTCTTGCAAATTGTATCAGTTCCACCAATCATTATATGATTCCAGGCAGGATGCTACTAGGCTCTTTTAAAATACCCCATTTGGTCTTTTGAAGAGAGAGGACTTCTGAAAGCAACTTGTGATAATTAGCCATGTTATTAAATGTACACAATTTCCTAATGCGGCAAATCCTTAGACGGGGCGAGTGGCAGAGTAGCGGTAGCGATGATTGGCTTCAGTGTGGCTGGGGCCTCCTTTGATAAAGACAGAAGTAGCAGATCAATCTTCTGCTATTGCACTCAGCCCTCAGAGTCCCTTCTCGTCTTCTAGGCCCTCACTTCAAAGCCAAGGGAACATAATGTACAATCTTTTAATAGCTTTAGACCAAAGCTCCGGGGAGCTCTCTGCCACTGTATACCCTGCCTCAGTCTAAACACCTAATCAAGATTACCTGGGCTGGCCACAATAGCAGCTAAATGCAATTCAAGATCTGCAGCTCCTTTGAAGTCTTCATTGCGAAAAGCAGATGTTTCCCGGGTACAGGAGGTAATACAGCTAGCTGCAATTGCCGGACTTTGTTGTGACATCGTCTCAGCGAGAAGCAATTACTGGCCTCCCAATTTAGCAGAAAAGATATTACACAGCTTACCATGCTTAAAATGCAATACAGGCTTGATCATTCGCTCCAACTGATTGGGATTTAGTAATGGCTGACAAAAGGCAACGGCAGGGGGAATGGGCAAAGGTGAGAGGCACAAATTGTTTGTCTGTGTGTGTGTGTGTGTGTGTGTGTGTGTGTGTGTGTGTGTGTGTGTGTGTGTACTGCCGGACATAGTTACAAACACCTGTTACTGATCATTAAGCAGCTGCTGAGGCAACACAGCGATAGTTCATAACAACGCTTGAACTCCTAAAAAGTCTAGCAGTCTCTGCATCATTTCGAAAAGATTACCCCGTTTGCTCAGTGGATACATGTAGGTATACGTTCACAGAAGTACCGAAAGTGTTTTTTTTTTTTTTTTTTTTTTTTTTTTTCTTTTAACATTTTGTTTGAATGTAAGTAGCAGTGCATCATACAGGTTACTGGCAGAAACATCATAAAGTGTAGTTACTATCTCTACTTTTTGATAACCTGTCATCATTCAGTGTACTCTCGGAATGCCCCTAACCTCTTACCCTATTAGACACAGTAACATGGCAAACAGCCTTACTGATGGATTATATTACAACTGCATCCACTCCCTCACTGTGACCTTCACCCATTCAAGCCCATCGAATTAGTGGCATTCAGCGAAAAAGTCTTGAGCCTGTCAATACCATCGATCCACTCGGATTGTCCTCTTCAGCTGAGGGGAGTCTCAAACTTAACAAATGATTTTCATTACAGCATTAACAGAACACATTTCCCTGTCGCAAACAGGTACGTTAGGATCAAGTGAAACACTTAATTGATGTATTATGATGTGGCTGAAGAAGATGGGAAGTGATAGTAGCAAACGAGCATGGTGCAGCATTGGCCGGTGTGAGAATTTGTAGGTTGTCTTAGGTTTTATCAGTGTCATCACCCCCGTTGTATAGAGCTTGCACTAGAATTATTCAATTCCCATTGTTATTTAAATATTATTTTATTTATTTCTATTTTGCACCTTGCTGGAAGAAATATGCTATAAATGCTCCTCATGTACCCAACAAAATATTCATGACTTGTGATGTGTAGGTCTATCAACAGTGCAGCTATGTTTTAAATTGATTTTTTTTTAATTAATTAATCAATTTATGTCTGGTCTGTGTAAAGGTGTGTGAAACTCAAGACGAAATGACCATTGCTGAGAATCTAGAGGTCATTTCAGACCTGGAGGTGAGATGGCTCCAGAAAACACAACAGCTGAAAGTAAGACTCTTCTATCCTTTCTACCTTATTTACATCATTGAGAACCCTCCCCGCCCACACCACCACCACACACACATGCAAATACACATAAAGATTGCAGCCATGTCTATGGCAGCCTTGTTCCTTAACTTACGAGCAATGGATTCCCACTCCTGATGAAAATATCTGCTTTGCAGCGGGGGCACTATCACCCGGGCTTTTAATTTCCTCCCAGAATGCACGCACAATCACTGATAGGGTTGTGGCAGTGGGGCTTGCTGAAGACATCTTTGGAAAGGAGTCAGAGAGAAGGGTGGGGTGGGGGGTATATTATTATTTTGAGCACTTGAGCGGCCACCTTAATGCTGCCAAGCAGAGGAGTGTAAATTTTTTCCCACCGGAATGGGCAAAGCTGGTGTTTGCTAAATCAGCGGCATTAGATGCATGAGGCGCAGGCCCATAGACCCCTGCGAAATAATTTGGTCAGATCATGCAAAGAAGAGCACCAGCCCTACTTACACTTGGGAAAGAATCGTGCCTCTCGACAAGAGCTCATGTTTGTCTGTTGTTTTTTCCCCTTTTTGTGCTATAAATGGGTAGATTTAGATGTGATGTTCTGCGCTTCTCACAGCCTTCAGAGATAATGTAGCCCACCCTACACTCAGGCAGTTAGCGGATCTCACCCTTAAAAACAGAGTTGGACACAGCAAGAGCCTTTGAATACAAATATGTCAAAAGATACAATATGTGCCATATAAAAAAAAATATGACAGCCCATGTTATAGAATGAATGCAGGTACTGAAGTAAAACTCTCTCAGTTCTGCTTATAACCATGACATTTAGGCTACTCTTCAAATGCGGTAGTTTTTACGTATCACCTGTCAATCATGCATTTGTCCTTAGAAACTTGGTCTGTTTATACTTATTTTTAGATTTATCCTTCACATCTTTAATATCAAACCTGTCTAAATCACCAGTAACCCTAACCATAACCCTGAGCCCTTATATCAATCAATCAATCAATCAGTCAGACCTTATTTATTTATCTCATTTTGCACATGCACATCAAATGCACTGAAATATGCTTTACAGTTAAATAAAACAGAACATTAAAATGAGAGAGGAAAAAAGACAATAAAACAAGTACAGGAACAAAGCACTGTACTTATAACATTAATCATACTGTATTTCAGCATAGAAACAGCTTTCTTTAGTTATATAGGTCAACACCCTTGTGATTGAACACTCTCTAGTAAAGGAACATACCTCTAAATAAATAACAAAGAAAAAAAAAATAAAAACAGTACTAATAGAATGCAAAAAGGCTTAGCATAAAAATGTAAGTGATGATAATATGAGATTAAATAAATACACTCAGAAAACTTCAAAAAATATACATCTATAAAATGAGATCAGATTAGGGGTGCCTTATGTAAAATTGCAGAGGAATGACCCTTTAGATTTAACAGACATTCAATAAGCCTAACTTTTGACAGCTGAGTCTATATGGTTCTCAGTGTTGTGCTTATATCACATTTTTTGCCAGTTGAGTCTAAATCTGTCCTTACTTCACCCTCAATTTTGCACAGTGCACCTTTAAAAAAGTACAAAATAAAACTAAAGTAGTTGCTGTGGAAAAAGCTAAGCTGAGCAGGAGTGCCTTCAGATTTTGCTTGAAACTGTCAACAGACTCTGATGCCCTCACATCACACTAATCCAACCTCAGGTCATGCAGATCTCCAAAGGGAAGAAAGCCCGACGGAAAGAAAACCACAATCCTTTGCAGCAGCAGCGACCTCCTGCCCCAGGGGTCAAAGCCGAGCGGGGGGACTGTCTGAGCCCCCCTTCAGCTGGACCAGCCACCAAGACCCAGCCAGACCCCCAAAGGACTCCATGGCAGCCTCCACCATCCACCGCAGTCCATCCACCTCCACAGTCCATCCACCTCAACATCAATGTCAACACTTCGAGCGGCCTCCCTCCCTTTGTGCAGCAGAAGGGCCAGGACGCCATCATCACCTTAGCGTCCCTTCATGGCCCTCGTCACTGGAGCCCCGGATCTGACGCTCACTACATCAACTTACCATTTACCCAGGATCCCTGTGTCCCACAACTGTCTCTCCATGATGGTCGATTCCAAAGGGTCATGGTTCCCAAGCATGCTTTTCCCTCGCCCATCCGTGACCAAGGGTATCGACCACTAAAGCCACGGAGGCCCTCCCTGGGGTGTGGAGAAGTGCTAAATTCAGAACTTTTCAAGGGGCCCCATGAGTATAGCCCTGGACCATGGCAAAGGTGAAAGATTTATATCTTCAATCACCATGTAAAAACTGTTAGATTAGAGTAGATGAAAATTTAAATCTCCATGGGATATTGGATGGGTGTGTAAAGGGTTTGCAAAATGACAACAAAACATGCTTAGCAAAAAATATGATTGGAAGATATAAACAGAATGCATGAAAATATATGTAAAACATTGTTTATGTAATATGAATGAAATTCATGAAAATGTAGATATTTGCAACATATCAAATGAGGAAAATATGCAGCATAAAATATGTGTCATTAGCTCTCTATAATGTCAGATCCTACACAGGTACATACTGTTATGTGCAAATCATAGGTGTCACATGACTCGGACTTCTCTTGGACAAATTTGATGACCTTTGATGACTCAACCTGCCCAAATAAAGAAAGATGTGCAACCTGACTTTGACTTTAACACCAATGACCTTTGACTTCACTTAGACTTGACCCTTTTGACTTGGAAAGACTTGATAGGCGACCTTTCCCAAAGCCAAACATTAAAAATTATGCAATTAACCTGTGCCTGTAGGCTCACCAGTGGTGTAAGGATGGCTTATACCATCCTTAAACCTTATATCTCTTGCAGCAAACATGACTTTAATTGACAAAATGCAAATCAGCATATCCCAGATCCATACTGACTCGCAGTTAGTCAGCTGGTAGCCTAAATCTGATCAAATCAATCAACAATCAGCTCTGCCTAATGATAGGTATCTTTTATTGACAGAAGACCAGCAGAAACCTGGCGTTACCATAGACAGAACCTATATCAACTACAGGGAGGGAGGGCAGGAGGGACAGAGGTGCTGTAGATGTGTGTTAGGGTGAACAGAGCAGTGTGTGTGTTCATCTGTAGTAAGGAGGGAGAGAAGGAAAGTAAGTTGGGAGAGGAGATTGTGAACAAAGTAAAATTCTCACACAAAATGGAGGCCATGCCATTGTTTGGAATAAACAAAAGAGGTGCAGAGGTGCGTTGTTATCTCAGGACTTTTTCTAAATGTGGGACTTCTCACTGAGAATCTATGACTGATTTTGTATTTCAGGTCAACTGCACCAAAATGTCTGTTAATCTGTGAGGAGGAGAACCCAAATCAACTTCCAAATGAGGATCAAGTTAACCAGTTTCCAGAAGACAGCCCCAGGCCGCCCTCCACCACTCAGTCCCAGCACTCAGGCTACTACACTGTGCTGCCTCCTATAGGCAAACCTTTGACAGGACAAGAGCCTGAGCTGAGACCTGGGCAGTGTGTGCAGACGTCCGGCCCCATCCACAGAAGCAGCTCTGACGGCTACCTGGCACAGATGGATAAACAGAAGCAGCTGAGGGAGAAAATCTCTTACAAGGTTGGTGTGCATGTATATACATGTGTGTGAGAGAGCTACATTTTCATCCTTAAGGGGAAATATTCACAATGAGACTTAAAATGTACTAATTAGTTTGTGCCCAAAACAAAAGGAAAAAGATTGTCCTGCCCTCTAATGTGAGATTGCAGTATCATATATCCCAGAATCAGATATCAGAACTCCACTGAGAAGTAAAGTCTGCAAGAGTTAATACAAGAATACGTCTTTTTACCTGCGCTCATGTATTTTTGAAACAACACAACTTAATTTTGACAGCTTTCAAGGGCTCAAGGGCCACAAAGCTCACAAAGCTCACTCGACACATAAACGGTCATGTAAACTTTCAAGTAAGGAAAATAAAAAGGCATTATGTGGTTTCACCTAACAAAAGTGATACATGAATTCTTAAATTCCCCTTTAATCCCCATGTAGAGGAGAGGTTACATAAATAATTGTCCCTTTGAAGTCCCAAATAATCCCCTCAGCTGCCTCCATGCAGGGACTGTTTAATCCAAGAGGAGGGCTCTAGTGACTAAGGGCACAAAACATTAGGCTAATTGTCTAGCTCCACTAAGATACACTTAATTGCTATGAGATGATGACGATATAAACCGCAGAGATGCAGGCCCTGAAAAGCCATTTGAAGATGTGTTAGAGGATAAGGTGATTAGGAGGGGGAGAATAGGCCGTCTGTGAGGCGCAGGGCCACTAAAGATGCCCATTTGCATGTAATGATTTTTTCGTTGTTGTCCTCCCTCCCTCTCCTTTGGTTTGTCAGGCTAAGCCCTGCAGGTGGGTCCTGCTAAAGAGCAGAAAGAGTGCCACAGCCACCCCATCACACTACTTTTGGAAGGTAGTCCAACAGACAGCCAGTTTAGAGATATTTAGATGTTATTAAAGCTACAATATGCAAGTCCTGCCTTCCTCCCCATCAGCTGAACAAGGTCTTGCCCCAACATTGTCACTCATCTTGTACCACATTTACACCAATCATGCAGGTTTTATACAGGTTACACTAGGGAGCATATGTTTAAAAAAAAAAAAAAAGACAAAACACAGGCAACAAATTTACATTAGCAGAAGTCCTGGACACATATCTTACCACAAGGTTAACTGGTGTCACAATCTTCCAACCTGTCTGAAATGTAACACTTTCTTTGAGGCTCCAGCTGTCTCTCTTTACAGCTACATCCAAAAGATGGTGATTTATTGGTAATTTATCATATTTCATAGGTTAAAGTTACACTGAGGTTAGGATTTCCCACCTAAAATGTAAAGCACACCAACTCTGCACCACTTCTTAGCACATTTGTCTCCTTTAAATGATAAATGTTGCAATGTAGCCTCGATAGACCTTGATAGAGATTCCGATTTAGGTTTGATTTAGGTATGTACATATAGACAGATGAAGAGCAGTCATACACAATAAATTAATTATTCATTGTTATTTTGATGTGAAAAAAGATGCATGTTGAAATTTTAAATACCAGTCAACAATTTGTCTCATAATATGATGCAAATGCTACAGTTAATCAGGTCAACATTTGAGGTTTGGTGCAGCCCACAAACAATGTAGTCTATGACTGTGTGCTTAGGATTGCATTCTTCCTGGAGCCTTCACATTGTCCTCCTGTGGTGTCCAACCCCCTCGACCTCCCCGCTCCCCCATCATGTTAGCCATCATGTCTGACGAGATTACAGGCTCAATTTGTAAAGCAGCCCAGCCGCGGTGCCTGGGCCTGAGAGCAGACGAGCATGACTTAGGGGTTGGGAAGAGGTGGGTGAGGGCTTGAAAAGAAAGCTGCCCTGTTGTGTCCATGACCAATGGCTAATTCTGAATCGGACTGAAATCCCCCGTCCCCAAAAAAAAAAAAAAAAAGCCAGTACAATCTGGAATGATTAGGCTCCTTTTGTCTGGGGCAGCTTGCGGATGGCACACACACGCGCACACACACACACACACACACACACACACACCACTTTAGATGGAGTGGGTGTACATCTCTTTCTGTCTTTGCCCCTATCACTTGGAATCCATTGCCCAGGGTTCAACTCCACCTCACCATTAGTGTCCCTGAGAAAAGCACTTCAGCATCATACTAGGACCTAATGAGGAAATATGTTCTTCTGTATGGCGCTGAGGCAAAATCCCTCCAAAGCATGAGGATTTTTAGTCCATATCTAGATTGTACTCTGCATATATGTGTGCTATTTTTTGCAATTTTGATTACTTACCTTTGAGGCTCTTTGATGCATGGGTAAAAGCACAGAGGGTCAGATGGTTATATGTTTCTGGATTGTTTGGAACGAATGGAAGAAGAACTGGGTAGTTAGCTTTGAGCAGCCATGGTTAAACAGATAAAGAAAAGAGCGCTACCTGAAGAAACTCCACCCAAGACATCACAGTTCCCCCCACTCTGTCCAACTGAGAAGAGATTTCTGGCAAGTTTTGGGGTCCCAAATTTTCATGTAACTCATTCCTCATTTTGCCGGGGACCCTCTCACTGTAATACATTACCAGCATTTCACAATAATTAACAGTATTATTTTACAGTAACTTGTTGTAATTAAGTTCCCTTGTAATATCCCAATGAATACCTGTAAAAACTACAGTATCTTTGGATTTTACAGCATTTAACTGTTATTTTACAGTAAAATTCTGCAATCAAAACACCCCTGTTATATCACAACAAGGTCTGTAATATCACAGCAACACAGTAAAAAAAAATGCAAGGATTTCACAGCATTCAACAGTATTATTACAGTGAAATTTTGTATTCAAATATTCCCTGGTAAGTCACATGACATAACCAAACTGAACCTGAAGAGGCCATTTCCCTCTTCTCTTCTGGGCTGAATGGAGAAGGTGAGCTGCATGCATATAATCTGTTTGCAGTACACCCATGGTATTTTAAATTATATTAGCACTATTCGCTAACTAGCTAACGTTAGCCAGCTGTAGCATTTGCCCGTGTGGTCTGATATAGGCTAGCTAACGTTAGCGTTTGCTATTTACCACAGCCGATCTTATTAATTAAATTTGAATACCTAAATACTGTACACTATGCTTTTACTGAACTCTTGAGTGTGCATATGATAAGATTATGAAGGATGATGACTCAACTTGATAAATGCTGCCTGCAATACATAAGTCTATTTAAAACTGAAAATATCTTTGCTTATTAACAGGTACTTCTTGGGCATCAATCCTGAAAGAGGCTCAAAGACCAGGAAGCTGACAACAATTAACCCTCATATGAGCAGCCTTTTGAGGAAACTAATGCACTTTGAGTGGGCATTATAGTTTTTTTTTGTTTGTTTGTTTGTTTGTTTTTCTTGCTGCAGCAGTTGTCAGGCTCAGTTTTGAGTAGTTCTTTTTGTACATTTTTTAAAGACAACTTTGCACTACCAGATTTTTGTACAACGCTGTTGCGTGTGGATTATAGAATGTTTGAGACTGAGTGGAGCGCCTGACCCCTTCACGACATCCCTTCATCGCTCTCTCCCTTCCTCTCTTACCTTGCCATGTAGGCCTCATTCCCATCCTCTTACTGTTATTGTGACACAGCTGGGTAGTTGAATGGCAAGTTTCTGCACAGTTTCTCTGCATTTTAAGATGCTTTGAAAAGTTTGACTAGGACTAGGAAGTTGAATTTCTTGAATTCTTGAATTTCTTGGCATTATTTGAATAACCCTTTATTTGTAAATAAATATGCCATTGGGCTAACATTGACTTTACCTCAGAGTTGTGTATTGGTGTGTTAATTGTACAATGATTGTAAATTCACAGTAAATGGGAACTTCATCTGCATTACTTTCACAGTAAATTACTGGGCAATTTTTGCATGATTTCCACAGTATACATAGTAAATTCACAGTAAATTACTGTCAACTTGTGCATTACTTTCACAGTACACACTGTAAAAGTACAGGGCCTTGTTGTAATGATGTACAGCAAAAGGTTGTAATTCCCCAGTAATGTGCTGTAATATCACAGTAATTGCTTTGTTATTGAAGCTGTGAAGTTACAGTACACAGTTGTGCTTTGACAACAATGCATTGTAATATCATAAATGTGAAGTTACAGTAAATTGCTGCGAGTACATTTCACAGTATATTGCTGTAATCCTTACTGTGAAAGTCATGCAAAACTTACCCAATAATTTATTGTGAATTCACAGCGAAAAATTTTGCAGTGCTGTCACCCTCTTATAGAACCCTGCTGGTCCCTGGACCACACCTTGGGAAGTGTGTCTGTATTTTGTACATGTGTGTCTGGAAGAGAACAACAGAGTGACACTGCTGAGGGAGAAAGAAAGAATATACAAGAAAATGGATTTTGTGATAGAGCAAATCATCCACACAGCGGCTCCATCTCCCTATTTAGCCTGCCTGTCATTTGTCTGTCATCTCTGCTTTCCTTTGGTCTACTATTAGTGAATGTTTCTACAAATGGACTGTTTACTACACACCACTTTAATTCGAACCCAGTCAGAGACATCGAAATTGATAAAAATTGCAGTTGGTTATTTATTGTTAGTGCCACGTTGGCATTTTGACAGCCATCGAAACAAATGGAGTTTAATTCAACAGTAGTCCACCTCCAATCAGGTGATCAAAAGTGTCACTTGATGTTTTATAGTCCAGATAAGACCCTGCCATTGTCCTGTGTCAAATCTTCAAAAACTCTATTCTCTCTCTCTCTCTCTGTCTCTCTTTCTCTCTCTCTCTCAGGCTTATACTCTGAAAGACTACAAGCAGCTGAAACATGACGTGCATCTGCGAGGTCTGGGTCCCGACTACACAGCCATTGATAAGACAGTGAGTACCAATCCGCTCACTTGCTTTTTAGCGTGTAGGACAAAGTACGATCAAGCCTGTCGCTGTGTGTGTACAGTGTGAAAAGCAAGAAACTAACAATAATTTGTGGAACTTCTCAAGGCTGTTGGTGAATGCACTGGGGGCATATTCAGTCCTAGATATTCAACATCATTAAAGGAACAGTTTACCCAAAATACTTTTCCAGGTAGTTTCTGTGTGATTTGGTGAGGTTTCCAATCTGTCTTCCTTCACCTTAATACAATGTGTTCTTTTGTGAAGCCAAAACCCACAATCACTGACACGTAAAAAAAAAAAAAAAAAAAAAAACTCAGCAGCAACAGCTCTTTCCAAAATCAGTGGCATGCACACCTAGCATAATCCACAGACCTTAGGCGTGAAGAGTTTCATTGGGAACTATTTCCTGCCAAAGAACACTGGCAAACTTTATTTATCCGCTTGAAATTGGTGTTCCTTGGGACTAGGGTTTCTGCGACCAATTCATGTCATTGTTTTGTTTCTGCTGTGTTTTCCTTTTTTTTTTTTTTTTTTTTTTTTTGGTTCAAATTTGTGATCATTTGAGCTCCACAGATGTGTGCCCATCCAACCCCACTATATTGGGGTGAAGGGAGACTGTGATGTTCGCCAGACTGGAAACCTTGCCAGATCACACACAGAAACTATGTGGATGGGTAGATTGACTGCATTTTGGGTGAACTGTTTCTTTATATTTGATCATTTTCTTGCCAAAAAAAATGACAAAATCAGTGGGGAGTGTTTTCCCCAGAATTGTATTGCTCTCAGTGTGGATTTAGGCCATGAGACAGTAGGACTCTCCATTAAAACACTGGATAATCATAGTCGTGATAAGAATCAGAGTCATTATGATCAGCACCATCATATCATCATCATCATCGTGTGGAATTTGATTAAAATGTCTTCGTTGAATAATTGCAGTTGAGGTACCTCCTGTAGATAACTAGTGTATGACTGATGACTTCTACAGTAAGTATGTTTTCAAACAAACATTATATCAGACATGGGCAACAGAAACTGTCAAATATATATGAAGATTAACCATAGGCCAGTATTCAACAATGTATCAGTCAAATTATGTATTGGTTTAACTCTAGGGAAAACAAGTAGACTTGAAATTCACAAAAGGGTAAATTGGTAAAGCAGATGCGCACGCACACACACACACACACACACAGTGCCACAGTGTCAGAAAAAGGTATTACTAGGCTCCTAAAGCTCCATCTTATGCTCTTTCATTTTGCCACGTTTTCCTATGCCACTAAGAAATGTGTGGCGTCATTTTCCTCTTAGAAATGTTGTTTCTCTTGCCGAACAGTAAATGAGCTCGAAAGAGGGAGCGAAAACAAACTGTAGTATTTGTGAGAGAGCACAAAGTGCATTCGCTCTCTCATTCCTCCAGGGCTATAGAAGCTAACAAGCAGGCAGATGTACGTCTGCCCTTGTGGCTCTCTGTCAGCTGCCCGCTGTCTTTTATTTGTTCATCTCTTGTTGAATTACAAGGCTTTTCGCCAACAGTAGGCAGAAATCCAAGTATAGACTAGAGTATGTAGCCTTTAAACCATCAGTATTTTTCTCCAAAAAAAAAAAAAAAAAAAAAAATCACTTCATGCAAGCACAACAAAAATGCTGACCTACATACCAGGATGTTATATCATCTTTTTTGTGATTTGCAGACGGGCAGTATCAGTTATTAAAAGTTATTCATGCAGAGAAAATGTGATTATTAGTTGTTTTGACAACAATGATTATGTGCCTTTCAGTCGCTTTCCTGCGTTGTAATCATGATGTCCACTATAGCGTCATTGTGTGTCCGCTGACCCTCTTCTCATTGGCCGAGCTTCTCATTTAAAGGCTCCTGTCGCTCTCCACAGATAAAACTAGATTTACAAAGCAAATGAAAGCATCCCTAAGAAGTTAAGTGCTCTTTGCGCTTTGATGTATCTTTTGTTAATCCCCAGTTGTAAAAAGTGAGCATGTTTGGCCAATTTGCACTAGATTGAGCCCTGTGCGTCTCCAGGGCCGAGCCTATTAGTGAATGATATGTGTAAATGTTGATAGGCCCACTGAATGGTTTGTTGTATTTGGTTTTGCTGGGCTGCGTGGAGAGGCTGTGGCGAGGTGATATACAAAGAGAAGGGCCTTAAGGGAGAAATGGCTCAGTTAATTAAACCCTCTTTTGTAATCTGTCCCCTTCTCTCTCTCTCTCTCTCTCTCTCTCTCTCACACACACACACACTCTCTCGCTCTCTCCTTCACCATCATCATGCTGAGAAAATGAGACGGCAGAAGCTGTATTCAAATGCCGTCCGCGAGCAGAACAAAAACATGAGTAGGATTCCCTTTTTACCAGCCAAGGACCCGGAAGGCAGTGACAAGACAGTTCCCAGGACGAAGGTGTGTGTCTCTCTCTCAGTTTTCATGTGTGGAGCACGTGTGGAAAAATTGTGACCATGCAAAATAACAGAGTAAGCATGTATGAGATTAGGGAGAATATCTCAAGCTGTGTTTCCATCCAACTGACACGTGAATTGTACACAGAGTTGTTGTAAAATGCCACAAAAAATGCGATTGAGGTGTAGTACCTTCCATCACCACCAACCTGAATAGAGTTCTTTAACATCAAAAAATAAATGACTTGTCCAAAATAAAAATGAATCGTAACAAAAAATTCGGTCATCATTTGGGACCAGAATCACTAAGTGAGGCCACATAATGGAATTGTCATGACTGCTTATGGTCAGAATATTGTATAGCTATGGTTGGAGTGTTTTAGGTGCACAGATATTGTCTTATCAGTGAGGTTGAGCCATTAGTTGGTCCAAACATGGGAAGCCAACAACTTTTTTTTTCATGCATTTCCATAGCTATTCATCACATAATTTCTTTATCAACCAGAAAAAAAATCTTTTCCAAGTGAGCATAAAACATGATTTTTGCAACAGAGAGGCCATTTCTTATCTAATTTTGCCATTTCTGTTCAGCTTTTCTAATTCATTACATCATAATTTGCATAAAAATACTTGGAGACGCTCTCTCAATGTCAGTCTTGCTCTCTCCCCGTGTCATACATATGCACCCTCTCTATTTCTCTCTCTCTCTCTCTCTCTCTCTCTCTCTCTCTCAGGCTTTGGAATATGCCAAGACTATAGCAAAGCCCCCAGCACATCCACAACCTAAGCCAAAACCAAGACAAACAGACCAATCTGAAGGCATCGATGCTCTTGTCCTGAAGGGCTTGGATCTTTCCCAACTTGTCATGCTGGAGCGCCTGAAAAAACGCCACGAAGCAGAGAAACAGGCCGTGGCCAGCCTCAGCAAGGTGCAGGCTCTCTGAGGCAAAGCGCGGCGCACTTAAACTGTCAGGCAGTCGAATCCCAGGGAGTCCAGGAAGTCCATATTTCCATCCATTCTGTCCATATTTGCATTGTAGGATACAAGATGCTCCACACGTAGGACCTTATTACGTCATTAAAGGTGCTAGTTGTAGCATTTTAGCATCAACAAATCATTGCTACATGAATTATGAAGCATGAATACAATTACTGTGAGCAAATGAGACCATCACCAAGGCGACTGGCAGCCTCTGTCAGCCTCTGCGCTGCACTGTATTTTGTAAGCCACTGGGTCAGATTTGGCGCTGCTGTATTGCTTTACGGCACAAAACAGGAAGAGGGCGCTGTTCCTTCAGCACTAATGGAGCACTCAGAGTTTCCGGTGATGGCATTTGTGTGTGAGAAAGATACAAATATCTCAAATACGATATATATTTATTTTTTTATACTAGCACTAACAGTACCACTGGAATGGGATAGAGGCCACAGTCATCTTTAAAATGGTTTCATTTGTTCAAGGTAATTCAAGGAATCATAAATTTGACAGTGACATTTTGATCTTGAAAAGAATACACATGCCACTTTTCAAAACAATGCAAAGTATAAATCTTCACTGTTAATACTTCCCCCTTTATTGACGTCAGCTTCTGTAAGTTTGTTTAATAATGCAGTCTATATGTAATGACAATATTATCTGTGTCACAACTCGTAGAGAAATTAGTTTTGTTAATGCTTTTGCCAAGAAAAGCAAGTGGTGTTGATTGGCTCTTTTATGGTATTTAGTGTGTTCACTATGGCTAAACCTGATCATATTCGGCCATGCTGATAGTTCATATTGCACTTGATTCATGTCGAAGCACACGACCAGTCTTAGGTCAGTGGACCTGCTTCACACACATCAGGTTTAGCTGTCGGACAGTGATTCATCAATTTGCTGTTGGAATGGCAGTTCCTGTGACATGTCAGGTCCTTCCCTGTCACAGGAACAGCACTTCTCTGGGACTATTCTTCTCCAAAATGAATGAAGTGTACCTGACCCAGCGAATAGCACGATGTGAAGCACGATCCACAGCTGAGAAAATGTTTCGAAGAATGCACAACACTAGGCATTTGTTTGAGATTCATTATCGATGCTCTGTTCCAACCCTCTTGCTCGCCAACTGGTGGCACTACTTTGTTTCTGTATCACTACGCAACAGCTTCATGTATCAGTTGTATAAACAAACATGCAGCAGCAAGGGGAGCTGTTGTGAAGTGATGCAGAGTCTAAGTAGTTTCACCAGTTGAAAAGAGCGTCAGGAATGAAACCCAAGTGAAGTTTGTTGTGCATCCTTCAAAACATCAACAATTCAAAATCATTTTGTTCACTGGGCCAGATCCACTCCATTCCTTTTGGAGAAGATCAGTCCTGGTAAAGCGTTCATTCTCACGACAGGGAAGGACCTGAGCGTTCAAACTTGGAAGAGCAGCTACACTCATATGGAGCTGCACAAACCAGATAATCACACTGGAATAAATCACTTAGCATCCAATATATTTGCAGTTATAGAAAAGAATACGAATACAAGTGACTGCTAAATGATAAAGACGTGATGTCATTTGGAGTTTAGATATTTCCGCGGAGCAACATGCATCAAGTGTTTCTAATCTGCTAAGAAAGAATGGCGACATCTGAACACTTTGCACTGTGGGATGAATAGTGCAGGCAAATCTCGGCCACTGGATCCAACTTGTTTTAGGCGCTTCTCTTTTTCTGAACAATCAATGTCGTGGTATGCAGCTACTGTCGCTCCATCCGACAAATCAAGGATACCTGCTGTTTTGCACACAGTGCCTTATATCCTGATCATGGGAAAATAAATAGACACTTATAGCAATGCAGGATTTGTTGCATTAAAGTACCAGACTGTTGTCTCTATATTTGCCTAAATGATGTATAGATAATTTATTTAAGCTGTGTTGCGAGGACTTTGTGCTATCAAGGAAGAGACAAGCACTGAGGACTAACTAGCATTAATAGAGCTAATTGGTTTTAATATGGCGACAATGACATGGAATCCCCAACAGCACCAAGCCTGTTTCTTTTCCATTAAACAATCCACATAGAATCATCCCTCTAGGCTTGGCCAAGGTTTTGTTGCTGTATTCTCATGTAGGCGACAGATAATTTACACATTGTCATCTTAGCCACATTTTCAATTTGTCCATTCATCCCGTTACCCTGTTAACCCAGAATAATGCACACACTCTTTGTTGTGGGACTGATTGTTACCTTCCTCCATTTGTGTGGTGTACAGCTTTAAAAAAAATGGTTGAATGGAGATGACACTTTGAAGCTCACCTGATTCGGTCCTACTTTATAGCCATGGTCTAAAGTGGTAACTCCTCCCTGACACAAAACGCTCTTAAGCAGCTAATTTTACTAATAGAACCTTCAGATCATTATCAAAGCACTATTTACCTCTGTGCAATATTTTAATTAGATTATAGTCTCTATTTAACCCATCATGGGCTCTTTGAAGCTCTGTGTTTTTAGTGTTAAGTCCTCAGATGCGTGGAGGGAAATAAATGATAGACCCCTTTTTGATTTAATGAGAAACGCTGTCTATCCAGACCGAGTCTCTTTACATCTATTTTTTTTTTTTTTTTTTTTGGGAGGGGGTACCACCTACTCGTTTTTTGCCATTGAAATCCAGTTAATTGAAGGAGTCTTTCACTGCTATACATGAAGGAGGCCAAATTAGCATCCCTTTCTGCCCATTGGAAAGCTACGGCAGACGTGGGTGCTTTGATGTGAGAAGCACGCTTTCAGTAGGCGGCAGGCTTCCTGAAAATGAGCTGATGGCCCTGCTATTAGGCCCAAATGCAGATGCGTCCATGTGTTGCAAACCGCTTAATCTTTTAATTGATCACCTTCTGCATGGCCTATTCTCCGCATTTTTTCCCCCCCTGCTCCCTGTTAATCAGAATCACATTTTGAAAATGACATGAATTGCTTTTCAAAGGGCAGGGAAGCACGGCGAATCCTGTACGGGAGAGAAAAGAGGCTTGCACATTAATGTACAAATGCACCCTCAGAGATGCAGCTCCTTGTGCGCCGTAAAATGATTTAATAAAACTAACGCTCGCTTGTTACAGATTGAGATGTGAGTGTGGGTGTAGAGCTTACATATGTTTTAAAAGGACCTTGTGTCCACATTAACCGTCAGATAATCAACTGTTTGTTCTCCTGACTGCACCCACGGCGCGTTTCTCAATCTGCAACGACATTTCAAATCTACAGGCTTACATCAACTTTAGTCTGTGGACCAGAGGGACAAATTTAACTTATGAGGGCCACTGGGGCTCATATGTTAATCCATATGATAATTATTTAATGTGATATATCATGCCAAAACAGTAGGAAAGCAAATAATGCTTTTGAACCAATTAATTGTTGACAAAAAAATCATAATTTAACACATATTTACATACTGACATTGTACTGCTGTGTTCAAACACCCTTAAAGTGAGAGTGGTGTTTTCA
This sequence comes from Myripristis murdjan, assembly GCF_902150065.1. Lineage (NCBI taxonomy): Eukaryota > Metazoa > Chordata > Actinopteri > Holocentriformes > Holocentridae > Myripristis > Myripristis murdjan. The sequence goes on from NC_043993.1 coordinate 27,477,844, forward strand.
TATAGCATTGTAAAGCTTTACATGAAATAACTGGAACTGAATGCCTGATACAGGCGTGTGAACAGACAATGACCAAAGCATTTTCAGATAAACCGAGCCATAAAATTTAATAACTCAACACACCAACTTATGAAATCATTTAGAACAAATCCTTGAGAAAATGAAGTAAAGCACACAACACAATGCAAAAACATGACTAAAATACTGGATTTTTTCCCCCAGTCCTTTTTCTCCAGTTTAGAAATTCCCAGTAAATGCTCATAGTTACTTCCAGACTGTAGCTCAAATATTATAATTTTAATTAAATGTATTTACTGTGCTATACCACTGTAAACTGAATTGTCTTAAACTTTTCTGGTGATTTGGCTCCATGCTGTACAATAAACCCTTTGCTGCATTTGTGACAAGATTTTACCTCTAAATTCTTGCATGTGAGAAAAATCATTCGTTGTGGGTCGATTAGTGGCCATCAGTACAAACAGTAACTCTAAATAAACAACAAAAACAACATTTTATCTTGTCTTCGTAGGAACTGTGTAATCAGAGTCAGAGTTATGATTATAAAGTCTGCTGTGAGACCCAAATGTTTTCCGTTTGAGACAGTAAGTCGAGGCAGTTTACTTGCAAAACCCTCATTTACTGCAGGCATCCTAAAGAGGAGATGTTCAACAGGACTGTGGAGGGGACATTTTCTTTTCAGTCATTTTATTCTAAAATATACATAAGACCTATAGGACCTATACTCCTGTTTTGTCTCTGTCATGATTCATTTTCTGATACTGACAAACCTTTACATTTTGCTTGTATGATCAAAGATACCTGCTTCAAGAGTCTTGGGCTCTCATATTCAGCTATTACAAAAAAATAAATAAATAAAAAAATAAGACTGGTTGAAATTAACATTGATTTCCCCGGTTGCTTAGTGTACAAAACTCAGAAAATTGACTTTTTGAACCCTGCCCCTTATTGTAAACTATCTATTATCTCTTTGTCTGCTGGAAAAGAATAAACAAAACATTCTACTTTTTGGTATTCCATTTAATTCTTAACCAACCAAACATTTTAACAGTAATGTCCTTTAAAGGGACTTGAAGTTCAAAGTGGCAGTGAACACACACAGCAATGACTCTGGATGGTTTAAACAGCTGAAACAATGAGCAATGCATAGCCAGTTCAAAATAATAATCATAGTCGCTTTATTTACATGCACTCAGTAGGACTTCAGTGAGCCTTGGCATGAAATTCTGCAGGACAAGCTGACGATTTGTCATGTTCCCTCCCCCCCTCAGTTTCTTAGTGTAAGTCTTTTGCTTTTCTCTTGGTCTTAGCTTAAAACCCAGCAGGATCCAGGCCACCATGCAGGAGAGCCCACTGGTTAACAGGCAGCCTCCCATTCAAAACTCCCCTGCCTGCTGCGGAGACCTCATGCAGGTGGTCGCTACTGTAGGAAAATGGCCATTTGAACTCACTGGAGAACCTGACAATGACCAGGGGGTTTCATATAGCCTATACACATTTTCTTACATCTTCATCACCATGTTTTTCCTCTATTTTTTCTTTTATGAAACATTGCAGCTGATGAATAAAGAATGTATTGGAAATAGGCCTTTGTAAGACAACAAATGAAAAAGGGCATTTTTGGTATAATAAAATTAGGTATATAAAAGTGAGTGAAGGAATTACACACACACTTATATATAGGCTATATGTGTGTGTGCATGTATATATACAAATATGTATGTATGTATATATGTTGACAAACACATACAAGTATACATATATATGTGTGGGTGTGGGTGTGTGTGGGTGTGTGTTTGTATATATGTACACACACACACACCTGATTAAAAAAAAATACTGCTATGTAAAATGGCAATGACTAAAGAAACGAATAATAGATTTACAAACCTCCCCAAAAGCACAAGCATCTAAATGGTTGGACGTGAATAAAATGTCAGAAGTCAAAACGATAAATACCCGGATCTGTAAATGACATCAAAATTTCGATTGAGATTTAAGTGCAAAAGGAAGGGGCAGGGTGGTCGAGTGTTGTGGTACCAAGCAAAGCGCTATTCGATTGAATCGTTTAAAATAAACATTAAAATAATAATAATAATAATAATAATAATAATAATAATAATAATAATAATAATAATAATAGTCGATGGTTATTTGTACAGATTGTCCTCAAAATTAATATTTTCACATTTTGTGTGACATTTAAATGTTTCGACATAGGATGTTAATTAACACAATAATAATAATAATAATAATGATAATAATAATAATAATAATGACATATTCTCTCGTCATGACATGAAAACACGACAGATCTCATCACTGTAGAGGAAAAAGGGGAAATCCTAAAAATTAGCGTTTTGCATGCTTTAATAAATACCGACATTGCTGTATTTGTTTTGCTTACTTTAATTCAATATATAATAATTTTTCATGGAAAAAAAGAATTTATCTACATTTACAGCGGGTAATAGCTAGGTATAAAACGGTTACTATAGTAGATGGTCGGGGGAGCAGACGTCGTCCTCGATGTCCACGTCGTCGTCGTTCTCGTCCAGCAGGTACGAGTCCGGCTCCAGTCCGTTTTTCAGCTCGTCCGCGCTCTTCTCCGTCAGCTCGCCCTCGCTCGAGTTCTCCGCCGAGCGGTCCACGTCCCCCGGCGTCTTCCGGTCGTCCTGCGCTTTCCTCAGCTGCTTTTTGTGCTTCATCCGCCGGTTCTGAAACCACGTTTTCACCTGGGTGGAGGGGGAAAGGCAAAAACAAAAGGCTGCTAAAACTAATATGATAAATAAAATGACAGTGCTTGCTTCGATTAATATAAAATGAGAAGGGAAGAGGCCTGTTGTGCAGACTAGACGCCATTTGTTATGGAAAAAAATTAGATATTATTGTTTTGTCGTTGTGATTAATTATGAGTGGCTACAGGTCTCCATGGAGACACACACGGGCTATAGAAGGGAAAATTGGTTATCAATTAATAACAAGCTGTTTTATCATTTAGAAAGCTTGCCTAGACATACATGTAATTTTTTGTCTTTGAATACGCGCGTAGCGGTTTTATACTAACCAACACCTTTATAGGCCTAACTGGGTAGGCTACAGAAATTCAGTTGCCATTAAATAAATTCAAATGCAGAATTTCACAGATTATTGTAGCCTATGTTTTTTAAAAATGATGTGATTAATGTGAGCTTGTCGCATCAACAATTAAATAGGCCTATAATTAAGCCTACTGATCAGCCTAGGACAGGCTTTATAAATTATTTTATGTTGTGAAATAGCTTTCTGGGGTAAACTATTCCTCAATGTATATATTTAGGTAATTTTGAAATTATAGGACAGCCCCATGCTGTATTTTATATGTACAGCCTGCATACATTTTATGATTTTTTATTTTCTTAAGCGATTCTCTTCCTTATAATAGGCATTTAAATTTAGCACCGTATTTTTGACTGAATAACTCGTGGGCTCCACAGCTCTTTCCAAGGATCCCCTCATCGCGCTGACCGGTGTGTGTACCTGTGTCTCGGAGAGGCTGAGCGCCGTGGCCAACTCCACTCTCTCCGGTGTGGACAGGTACCGCTGGATCTCAAACCTCTTCTCCAGACCGGACAGCTGCGAGTCGGAGAAGACCGTGCGGGCCTTCCTGCGTCTGCAGTGCTTGCCCGGTAGCTCTGCGTGGTGCTGAAATAACGCTGGCATTTGCATCCCTGCAGGCCACATAAAACTCAAACTCAGTATAGCCTATGTCTTTATAAACACTTTAAACATTGTGCCCCCCTACTGTAATTAAGTTAATTTTACCTTAATTAACGGTATTTTTTTTTTCAGAAATAGGATTCATCAGAGATGAGAAAACACACCTGTCTCTTTATCTTGGTTTTAGAGCTGACATAAACTTCTCTGGAATAAATATGTTGTGTATATTATACATATTTAAGTGCTGCATGTTATAGGGATATAGTTGTTAAAGAACTGAACAAACCATGTAGGCCTACAATTTTATGAAAAAATAGAATTTCCGTCATAATGTTTTATTTAAGATTGTTATTGTTATACATCAGCAAAATGTTATGTTGTCTAATAAGACTAATTTCAAACCATTTGTCACAGCACATGATGATATAATATTTCCAAAGGGGAAAAAAGTAAAAATGTGTAGGCTAATAAAGAAACACCAACCTGTCTTCTAATGAAAATCAGCATAGCTTAGTGCTTTTTGAAATGTTATTATTATCATTATTATTATTATTATTATTATTATTATTACTCAAATTGGTGTATGGTTATTATTGCTTTATGACGATCAGCCGACAGAAACATCCCTGTTAGAATGAATTATTCTCTGTCCCATAAATAAAAAGCCTTGAAGTAACTTTGTGTGCCAGCGCAGGCCTCTGCCGCTGCACTGCAGCCTTACCAGATGTGAAGAAGTACTGGTGATGCTCTGGCTTGTGGAGAGGGTGGTGAGGGTGAGGCGCCAGAATTGGAGTTGGCATCAGCGGGATATCCATACTCCAGGATGGGCATCCGGGACGCCAGGGAGCTGCTGAAGGGCGAGGGGAACACCTCTCTCAGCGGCTTGGGTTTGTGCAATAAGATGTCCTCAATGAAGAATGACGTTGACCTCTGCGTTGGCGCCGGAGACGCGTAATTCAGACTCATGATTTTACTTTGTTTTTCTTGCTGCTGTTGTTGTTGTTGTTCCAGCTTCAAAAGTGCATCCGTGTTTGTCTCTTCCCCCAGAAGTCTCAAAGGCTCCAAACGCAGCCTCTGTGTGTGACCAGCGAATGACACTACATGGAGTATTACACGGACATCAGTGGGAGGGCAGACGTCTAACGAGTATTTATTCAAAGAGACTAGCGGGACCGGGGAAATTGATTTACGCATCAGCCAATTACGGAGCTAAAGGGGCGGAGAGAAAGGCTTATTTATGGACCGTTCACGGCTCTGATTGGATGAGCCTTGTTCGAAGACTTAAATAAATAAACAAATAAATATAAATACATAAATAAATAAACAGAACAACAGAACAACAGCACACATGTGACCGCATCAGAGTTCATTTGAATATTATCTGAAAGCCCAGCCAATTAAAGTCACCATTTACAGGTAGCCTATTGATGTGGTCGCTTAGCAACTAAATTGTTTAGCTCCAAGGAGTGCCTACTGACTGGCGCGGAATTACATAGAATATACGAATATAGGCCTATATTCGTATGCTCAACATATATTCGTATGTTCAACTTATATAATTGTTATTAGTAGTAGTAATAATAGAATATATGTGTTGTTGTTGTTGTTGTTATTATTATTATTATTATTATTATTATTATTATTATTACCATTGGTCGTCGTCGTAGTAGTAGTATTAATACAATTGGATGTCGACGCATCTCGCCTCCCAGTAAATTACGTAATTCATCATGCAATAATGGCTGCCTAAATTTGTGCCAGGCCATCAGCCAGGTCGCTCGCCATGGTGCTGAAAACAAACTGAGGGTCATTCAAACTTGCTTTAGCAATTTCTCTTGTTCCATTTCTGACGAAAACAAGACGAGCCCTGTAATGTCTACATGTTTTGAAATTGCTCATAGCAAAGCTGTTAGGACTTGTGTAAAGTCCAGGGGAACTGGGCCTCACATGGGCTATTCCTAGTGCCGGTAAATGATCATTTAATAACACTTTAATAACCCTATTCCCGTAGGAGCTTAGGCTGTAGTGCGTGACCTTATTTTGCTTCATAGTTTTTTAACCTCTTGGAAAATTACTGTAATAATATCAATTATTAATTAACAGTGTTAACAATGCTATTGTGGGGGCTCATTGTGTTTGCGGTAGCCTACTCAGTAATGACTATAATGCTTTATTATTTTATTTCTTAACTTCCTATAAGTTATCATTGTCGTCTTTGGCCATATCACACTTTTTAAAAGTTCCCTGCTAGTGTATAACTTTTGGTCCTATCCAATTGTAGTTTATCGCTATAATATTTCATGATATTACAGGAACTACAATGAAGCATTAAATCAAAGTTTACTGTGACCTTATCCTATGCTTTATGGTATTGCTTCCCTGTATTTTAATATTCTAATAGGAACTTACAGTTTTGCAGTGATGGCCTAATTGAGTCCTGACTATCCATACTGACATGCAGCACCAGAGTTCAGCTGTGGCTCTGGCTTGAAAATGCGACAACTTATAATGTCTTAATTGTCCGAGATATTTTCTTGCACAAGTTCTCCACTCTTTTCTTGGTGTTGGAGGTTCTTGAACCAAGCGATGCAGCAGCCAGTGTCACAGGAGGATTAGGCTACAGGTCTGTCTAGTAATTCCGCCCAAATTGGCTGTAATTGTCGGTATTAAAATCTGGGAGAGTACAAGTGCCGCTCCTGTGCCCATTTGCGACAGAAAGCTGTGCGCTATAATTTGTTGATATGGTGTTGTCATCACATTCCCAATCAGGCCGGTTAATGTGAAAGTGTCTTAATGTAGGCAGAATTCATGCTGCAATGCTATTAGGCAATTAAGGGAGATGTTAGAGCGGAAGTTGTAATCCTTGGACTGGAAGACAGGATTTCCATTTGATCAGATGGGAGAACAATTTAATTACGGGGAATCAATTACGCTGGAAAAGTGTCGTCCTACTGCATTAGTTTGCATAGACCTGTTTTAAATGAATATGCGCCTATATGACACTGACTCAAAATGTAAGTAGAGAGGGTGGGAAATTACCCAGCTTTTTGGCATTGAGGTATGGCTATGTTATCTGATCTTAGTAATAAGATTATACTGTCACATAATTGTCATGATTACTGCTTTAAAATGCATCTCAGCAAGTTATTTTGTGTCCTTTCAGCCTTATTTTACAACTGAGAAAATTTGTCAATAGGATTAGGATTAGATCTTTTATGTCAAGCGTCATTTGTTTCAAATCTTTTTGCAAACAAGTTAAAGGTGGAATAAAGCAGATCACTCGACTTATTATCGAAAAAAAAATTACCTGAAAAAGCTGAATTGCATGGAAATACATGAAGGTAGCGCTTCCCACTTGCTGATTTTTAATAGTTGTTTAAAGAAAAATGTGATTTCAAGAGTGGATCCCGTTAAGATGGATACTTTTTGCAGTGTAGTCGAGCCCAAACCTTTAAGTGTGGCGAAGGTAAAGAATAGCTTTCTTTAAGACATGGCCAAAGCAGATGGAGGTGACCCTGGCTGCACCTGGCTGTGCGTCAATCCCTCTTACAGAGCGCACCAGGATAACAAGTTGCTTTTAGAGGAAAATTAGAAAGTAAATGAAACAAATGGTGATGAAATCGTCTTTAAGGTGGAGAGTCAATAGGATCTGTTCTTGAGGCACGGTTAAGCGGCTTTTAGCAGCCATTTCATCAAGTGAAATTTGGAGCCGGCGTGGCAGTGCGTCACTCCATTAAGTGGCACGTTTGGGTAAGAGGTTTGCAGCAGTGCACTGGGTAATACTTGGCTTACAGATTTCAAAGCAAGCTGCTGATATTGGATCTTAGAGTAAAGGAACACATGGATGTATAGTGGAGGGTAAACTTGAACTCAGAGGCACCCGCCTTTGTAATTTCGGGACACAATTTGACCTTTTTTTTTTTTTTTTTTAGGCTAAGATAAATTCTTATGATGTAAACAGTGGGTTTTGTGACCTTCATATACTTTATGAGATTGTCTACTCTTTAGTGTCACTGCAATATTCTTTTAGGGGGTTTAGTCTCTCTGTGGTGCTAACAGAAAGTTCATTTTCTATATCCCACATTCTATTATTATAATATTCCTTTAATAATTTAGGGACCTATAGTTTGGCTGTGATAGCTTCTTTTTCGGCTGTTGACAGGCCCATGTCTTGATGGTCTTACATGTGCACAGTGATTAGGCCACTGAACTTGGCTCTGATTCTAATTCGATCATGCAGTCTTCCACACACGGATTATTGATTAAATCACCTGTCAAGTCTGTAAGCCGCAGCCCCAAAGCTGAAGTTTACTTCGCTTTTTTTCTTGGTTCTTCTTCTCTTATGCGACTTTCTTCTTGCAGGTTTTCAAATGAAGATGCTTGTTCTGACAAACAGATCTTGAGTGACACGTAAAGCAAGACAGATTCTGAAAATGCTTTGTATTTTTGACTCTCAATGGTCGCATTTTCGATCCTGTACAGAGGAGAGTATCTAACAGAAAGGATTTAAATTCACTTTTTGCTCCACCAGCCGCTGTGTCTGCTCTATGGTCTAGATGTGTTTATAGCTTTAACAGGTTTGTGCGTTGTGTGTCTCCTGTTGGTGTCTCCTTTTAACATTAAAATAGACATTGTAATATTGTTTTCAAATTATTATATTGTTTCAGCTTGTTCTCCAGTACAGACTCCAATAAAAACTGAGTTGTACTTAATGTAGGATAAACGGATTACCCCTACACAGCGCAGTTCATATAGGCTGACTGCTTGGCCATGAACAGACTTGTCTTAGTTTTCTAATGGTCCAGCTTAATCATCCATGTGTACCTGGCAGATCATTGGCACCATCCTAACACTTTAGTAGCATGTTGACTGATAGCAGCCACCTATTCAGTGTAAGAAGACTGACTTTTAAAGGTGCATTCTGTAAAATTACCAAGCGTTGATATACTGTAAGAGGTCATTTTTGACTAAACTGACAAAAAATGTGGAATAAGTGACTAGTTTATCAGTGAAAGCATGATGAAGGAAATCATGCAGACTCAAATATCAAATTAGGTCAGTTGAGTCTAAAGGGTCCTCACTTAAATCAAACCTAGTATATTTTGCATAATCATCTTTTAAGGAATAAAAAGTAGCGATTTTTTTAATATTACAGTTATTACAGTTTATATTACAGATTCATACATTTTAACTCACTGTAGCTGATGTAAGTGCTTCACTTTAGGATCAATTTGAGGTGAGCAATGAAATTAAATATTAATCCATTGTGCAGTAATAGCTCTACAGTCTTTCATCACCTCCCAAACTTCACTTCAGAAACAGGGGATTTTGTGGTTCACATTGTATTGTTTTTGGTAAATTTTACTCATCTACACAAAACTGCCAGGTTGCCCACCATTTAAAGGCACTTATCATGTAGCTTTAGACCTGCTATATGTTCTTATTCTCTTGCTTTTGAAATAATCCCCTAGTGGCCAACTATCACTCAACATAATGTACAATTAAATGTTGCATGAAGCAGCAGGGAGAATGATCTGTTGGGGAAACATGAAAAAAAAAAAAAAAAAAAAAAACATAACTAAGCATATTGGTACTTTAAATTTAAAAAAAATGATGTAGCTTTAAAGTGATGTCACTGTTAAAATAATTTGTAATGAAAACAAAGAGGCATGCTTTCCCCAATCTTTTTATTGAAGTCATTTAAACTTTGACCGTTTGTGATCCAGAGGCTAACTCCGAGCTAACGGTCTCCGGGCAGCTCTCATCATCATAATCCATGGCTTGTCTCTTGGCGATGCTGTAGGTCTTCTAATGAGGGTTAGAGCTCCTGGGGCATTCATGCATCCGATAGGCACACATATAGAATATACCTAGGGCAGAGAGGGAGGTTATGTCTTTGATATCCACTCAAGCAATTTAACATCTAGGCTCAAATTACATGATTTTATTTTGTCATATGTAAAGTAAGTACGGTGGCCCTGACAGCTCAACATAGTGCAATTAAAAAAAACAAAAACAAAAAAAAACATGCAAATGGGCAAAACACAAGCAAATGTTAGAGTAATTAAAGTTAAAGTTAAACAGACTTTTTTCAAATTATGTTTACTGTTATTGTTTTAAAGAATACAAAAGCATTTTTGATTTTTTGGATTTTTTTTCCCAGCTCAGCCTCATTTTCATTTTCATTTAGTATACTCTGCTGTCAGAAACCTGTTCCGTACATATACAATCCAAACAGCAGCCACTTAAATGTGCTGTAGGCAGTACTGAGCATCCAGTAAATCAACAAGTACAAACATGGCAGTTTCATGGCCATAGCAAAGCATGCTCAGTATCATGTTGTTTTCCATAGTTTCCATGACTTTTACCATCATAGTTGTTTACTTTACTATTTTTCAGTTAGTATTTTTCTGATGTCCTCAGACATAAAGCTACATTAAGCAATATTACGAGCATATTTTATAGTAAAATGACCAGTTGCAATGTGAGAGTCATCACTGGGTCTTGTTTCGACTGTACAACTTTCTGACAGCCTGTTGTCTCCTGGGTTTAGTTTAACACATTTCTGTATCAGAAACTCCGAAACTGCATTTTGGGCAGTTAAAAATGTCAAAATTTCAGATCAGTCACATGAGTGCCTTTTTGTTGCTGCAATCAGCTCTGCAGCAATAAAGAAGGTTCGTTCAAAGCAGCTTACCTTGCAGCGGAAAGTCTGCAGCTTCACTACATTTTTTAATTGGAGGTCTGAGGAAAACAATCCGGCTAACCCAGCAGGAGTCTTTTGGGTGTGAAATCTATCCCTCCTTTACCTTAAATTCACCGTATTTTTTTTTTTTTTTTTTTAATTATTATTATTACTAAAGGTCAGTTACTAATAATGACACAACATTTACTCGGCTGCTTGAATACTTAACGAAGTGAGTCATCCTATTGCACATATACATATGGATTGACTGCTCGGCTATGGAGAGATGCATAATGTTACTTTTCTAATGCTCCAGCTTAGTCATCCACATGTACCAGGTAGGTCATCAGCCTCAGTCGCCATAATAACACCTTAGCAGCTGTGGCTTGTTTATAGGTCTTTATATCCTTAAACCCCCTTCAAGTGAATAGATACCCAGTACAGAAAAGTAACTAGGCTCATGGGTCCAAGATGAAGCTTTGAGGAACATGAGTAAAAATATACTTAACAGCTATTAGCCTCATCAACCTGATCAGTATTTATTACAGTTTATAGGGTAGATTTTAGAAATTCAAGGTGCATATGAATAGGATTGTAAGCCTGCAGCTATGAGACTATGATTTGATTTAACGTCGACTTTACTGGATGCCTGGAGGTTAAAGTTTTCTAAAGATGCTGATACAGTGCAGAAAATGATCACGGCTAAATTTAATTGAATTTCAGGCTAACCTGGACATAACAATGGAAACAATGGAGAGATGGTATACACTGATATTTTCCCTTCAAGTGTTGCAACTCAGAACCTTTTCTTGGGCATTGTATATTTTCTTGGGTATATTAAGAAATTTGTTTATATTAGGCAATTTCCTGGGTAGCGAGGGAATCGGCAGCATTTTGGTTTTGTGTTTACCTGAAAAGAAAGTGAGCACCACCGACACCCAGCCGATGATATATGACCAGGAGAATCTCCAGTTTCCAAAGCGTTTGCCATAGTAGTTAATTGTCACACCGGTGTACACAGCCATTGCTAGAAATACTAAAAAGCCTGGGGGAGAGACAGAAAGACTCACATTCAGTCTGAATAGTATTAGAATCATGCCTCCAATGTGTAGATTATTTTTTAACTGATTTCATTTGCGTTCACTGTTGTATTTTTTCATGGAGGGACTGGTTACAGTTGCTAATGGAGACAAACTCTTCTTCTCAATTGTAAAATGCTTCCTCTAAAAAATGGGAAAATGGTTCACCAAAGGAATTAATCACTTAAAATCTTTCTGAAACATAAAATATTTAATTTTTATGGTATCAAAGAGTTGCTGTGCTGACTGGCAGTGATAGATGAACACCACATTTTCCAGCTCACACCCATCAGATACAGTGTGAAAGGCCAAAACAAATCATATAAATCAATGCATTCAAACAAGACTATAATGGATCCTCTCTTCTCTCTTGAATTTACTCCTTTGTGAGAGCAGGCCTACCAGGCAACCACGATTTCTCATGAAATCACATCAGTAATGGAATTATTCTGGAGTCATTAGTTTGTGTGAGTGGCAACAATAATTTCCTCAAAATGCCTTCTGTGGTAAGGCTGCACAATTATTTGAGATTATATCAAAATCATAATATGGGTTGTGCAATATCCAAATCGTAGAAGCTACAATTTTTTTTGAAAAAGGTTAACTGTGATAGTATGCCATAATAAATGAGGTATTGTGGAGCTACAGAGATGTACTAGCCTACAAATCGTATTCTCTAGATGTAAAAAAATACATCTATAATGACTAAAATCTCTCATTTCTAAAATATCTTTCAAGTTAATCGCTGTATGATTTTTACCATATTCTCCAGCCCTATTCAGTCGTTACAATCAGCTGATATCAACTGCAAGTCGACAGCTCAAACCAAAACCAGCCAAAGACAAAAAGAAGAAGAAGAAAAAAAGGAGTCCAACTTACATGAGATGAAAAACAATATGCCTGCAGCAAAGGTTTTGTCAAACCTGTCGAAGGAGGAATAATGGATGAAGGCCATGATGCCGATGATGATGCCAATGAAACAGGCCAGAAGGGAGAGGATCATGAAGGCACGGGTGGCGTCTAAGTGGGCTGTGGACGGGGTCAAAGGTCAGTAGGAGTCATGAGGGAGGCCTCAGTGCAAGTCAACAGAGGTCAATGATCCAAGATGTAACTCTGGTCTTGCCATGTTAACAAACCATTTTGATGAAAAATGGACAGTGTTTTTGGGAGAAAACAGACTGTTCATAATATAATGTGTGATGGAAAGCTGCTAAGGAAGGCTACTTCCTCTGAATGAATTAATGTACATTGTTCACAAATGAGTGCAAGGTCTGGATATTGTCCATATGGAAATCTTAAATCTCACCACCAAATTTTGACAGAAGCAAAGACAAAATGGTCAGCATAAAGCCGATTGGAGTTTTATTGATGTAAACATTTCTCTCTACTGGCTATGTAACATTATAATCTGAGGCCCAACAAAAAAAAATACAAGGAATAAGCCAGATGGCAGCTTAGCCAGCCTCTTTATGCATTCAAAAACACACATGGGTACAGCATTATCTTAACAAATCATGTGGTTTTAAATAAATAAATAACAATAAGAAAAAAATTAACCATAATAAGTTGTCTAGGGTAGCTAGTTAACCAATCTGACTTTCAAAGTTAAAACTAGCCTTTTAGCCTGCTGCTATCTAGGTCAGCCAGTTAGGCAGCCTAGGCTGACCTTTCAACATCAGGAATGCAAAGGTCATGAATGACAAAGAAAAAAGTCTTTGCAAATTATATTTCTAAATTTGTTTTTGGACCAGAATTCCTGCTTTACCTGTTGGGTTTGCATGTTAACTAACACGTGCTCTTAAAGCTGAAATTGAGAACCTTAAGACTTGACTAAAAGTGTCGAAGACTAAAAAAATGTTTCAGTACGTAATTGATGATGAGATCTCAACTGTCAAATTATGTGCTTATTCCACATTTTTGCACGGTGTGCCTTTAACTCAGCGAGTGTGTTATTATGCAGCTCTGCCTCCAGGAAATGTTTGCAGAAATAAAACTCCAATTCAGCCACGTTAATACTAAGCGGCTGTTCGCCCACGCGAGTCTTTACCAAAGCTGTCATTGTGTGTGAAGCACCTCCCCGGCATGCAGTAGCGCCACAGGCCCTGGTGCATGTAGTTGTTGGACTGCCGATACTGCATCCAGTAATCGGTTGCTGTGGAAACAATCAGGAGGATGTTCCCCACGCCTGCACAAAACAGCCCTCCACCCATAAAGCTGTACATCCTGCACCTGCAGACACACACACATACACATACACACACACACACACACACAGGAACATAAGGTCACTTAGCATCAAGGGTCAGCAGCTGCACCCCTCCTACCCCCCTCCACCCCATCTCAAACACACACGGACACAAACACACACTTCAGGGAGAGAGGGTCTAAGTGTCAGTAATTGCGTTGTAATGAACATATTATTTCCACTGGATTGAGCGGCGGGGTCGCTTGTGTGTGTATGGTCCACTTCATTCTCTAGGAGATCAGTCAGTGAAGATGGGCTTTACAGGTTTTTTTTTTTTTTCCCTGTGTTTTATAGACAGCCCTCCCTCACCCCCCTCCAATCTATCGAGGCCTCAGTCCGGCGCTGCTTTGATACTTGATACATGTATTGCTCATTGTTCCACCTGGATGCAGTATCCTCCTGACCAGCCGCACTTTCTCATGGAGAGTTTGCATGGATTCTTTCCAAAAAAAAAAAAAAAAAAAAAAAAAAAAAAAAAGGATGATAGAAAAATGTATCCTGTTATATCTAAATCCTGGGCAGGATACTGGTGTAAAAGCTCTATTTTTTAATAAAACACCTCAATCTAAATCAAGCCTCTCTGAATCTGAATCTGTGCATTCACATTGAGCTTGTGACAGAATGCAAATATTATGATTCATGTGAAATATCTTTATATATATTTTTATTATTATTTTACCGAATAGCAGTCTTTCATCTTGGATTTTTCTGTGGATTGAGTATTTATATTTTCTGCAAGACAAGGCTGAAGCAACATGAGAGCACTTTTTTTTCTCCATTACATTCACTTTCTCCAAGATTTTCTCAATTTAAGTTGAAAATTATACATTTTCCAGTTTCTCAGGTTACTGCACAATTCGACATCATTTCCAGGTGAGAAAACTGACCCCACCACATGAAGGAGAAATATATATTTTCAGCAGTCCACAAATCATTTCACCTCTGTGATGAATCCCTTTTTCCCTGTCCTTCTTTAACTGTGCGGCAATTAGTTGGCATTAAGTTTTAAATTTCTCCATCTGCGTCTTTTATTCCCTTTTAGCCAGAAGGAGGAAAGCTCCAGAGGAGGCGGCTCTGGGCTTTTTAATCTCCTTTCAACGCATCACACTGCATTAACGTCAGTGCATATTCATATGTGCAAAATTTTGATCTAATTGGCTGCACACTGAAAATGTACAGTATGTTACTTGGAGCTGAAGATCTTATGTAAAAGCCATTTTTTTTTTTTCATCATTGTAAGTTTGACACATCTACCTCCACAGTGACGCCATGGGTAGATTATCTATATATGCGAGATGCACCAACCCGTCATCTCACAGTAAAAGGCTTGTATTTCAGGGCAAAAAAAATCCCTAAAAATAATTCACTTAACAGATGACATAAAAAAAAACTGACGCATATGCTGATAATAAGATTTTTTGATAAAAAAAAAAAAAAAAGAAAAAAGGAAAAAAAAAAAGAAAAATGGCAGTAGCATCAGCTTCTCTCAGAGTTAGGCCATGACTAAATCATAAATCAACTGCATGAGAAAAACCCACAAATAATTAAGAAATAAATAGCGACACTCACACTGACACTTATTTCACACACTGTTGCCCAAAATTCAATATAACCTTACCTCAATCAACCCCTTTTATGAAGACGTTTATGAAGACAGGGTTGCCTGACAAAATAGAACAAGATCCTATAATGCCAAGACAGGCAGATTTCCAGCAAGCTAATAGCACTAGCGGTTGAGAGGGTGAATAGGGTGAAACTGGGGCTACAACAAACACAGCGCCGAGACAAAAGGCCAGGCCCACCGCTGGCCAATCAGCGTGCACCAGTTTTGTCGTTTGGGAATCTGCTGAAAAAACAGAAATGGCCAAAGCTTGGCACGTTGAACTAATACTGATGACTGCATGGTTTTGATTGAAAGTAGAGAGCTGAACTGGCTTTAGTGGAGGGCAAGCCAGGCATTAAATCAGAGCACTTTAGCTGCACCGCTTCTGATTTTTGTCTCATTTTCAAAACAAACACTGTCACAATCTATGGCCTAAAAGTCTTACATGGTTTGGATATTTTTCAGTGGATTATATTTAATAAAATAAGGGCTTCTGTCCGTGCTTTGCAATGGATTTTTGATCACTTTGGCGATAAATGTGAATTAATGCCACCATATACAACGCACAAAGCTTCATGAAGGACTCTGATGAGATGAATCCAGATAAAAGCAATTATACCTGATTAACTTCCCCAATTAAATCTGTACCAAAGACGAAGGAGAGGATGTAGATAAAGAGATGCAGGCGAGTTAGAGGAATTTTCAAGTTGAAGACAACTGAAATGCGAATGGTATAAAAGGTGCTATAATTCAATATCAGGAGCATGCCCGTAACATTTTTAACATTCAGAGTAAATTCAAGAGGACTGAGAGAGTAATACTTGATGATGTGTATAGTGTCCAATTTCTAATGGACACTAAACACATTAAACACACACATGTGAACAACTTTTTATTTGTGTTATTTATGGTCAGCATCTGCATTAAAAGCTAGTCATTGCAGGCACCTTCTCTTTTAATAAGAGTTGGCACAGATTCTGTGTTAAATCAGAAATTGCTCAACATTGAAATGAAAGCGATTGTTCAGCATTAACAAGTTTCTTCATTACTACTTCTGGTTTTTATTTGATTAATTAAAGGGCCAAAATACTAAAGAAATTAGCTGCTCTGTTCCAAATACCAATCTGTAGTGGTCCATGAAGATGTGACAAAATTAAAATGTCATATCCAACAGATTGATGTGAATAAAGCCTGGTATCAACAAGGAAAAAAAATGCAATCTCTATTTTTGTTTGCAGTAAATTGAAGTAGGTCTTGTATCTAGTTTGTGTCTGCATACGGCTTTGCTGCATTACATTTACACCTGATATTAAAATGTCTCATATGCATACTGAAATTTGATCTCTCTTTGCCTTGCCAAAACACAGACACAGCACACATCACTTTTTCTAGTCTAAAACTGTCAAATGACAGGTACAAATATGTTAAATGTTATTCGAATCATCTCATTCAAAGTCATATCATGATACTTCCAAATGAGACTGTAGTGGCACACCTGTCTGAACAGTCAGTCAGTCAGACAGCACGACCCCTCTCAGCCCTGCAGAAAGTCCTCGTTTTCAGATTTTTGTGTATGCCTGCTTGTGAAAACGTACACACCGCACTACAGTTTAAGAAACTCCCACGGAATAAAATGGGATCAGAATGGCTTTAGGGAAAGGGATGGAATATGAGTGAGTGGTCTGGACTTCCTTCTTCCCACCTGCAGAGGCACTGACCTCCTTTACCTGTGGCATTAAGATGCACCCGGGAGTACACAAAGCTGTAAAGGCACCCAAGAGCCAATAAAGGTCCAGTTTCCCAAACCGCTCCTGGAGGTGCTAAGACACACGTAGATGCAAGTGTAAATGCAGGCACTAAAGTTACTAAATCAGCTTTTTACCCTCTAAAAAAACATAGCCATACTTGCCTAAACATAACTTTTTCAAACTTGCTTTTATTTCCAGCAGGGCTGACTATTGCAGGGAGCTTTTCACAGGCCTTACTGAAAAAAAAAAAAAAAAAAAAAAAAAAAAAACACAGCTGCCAGGGTTATTATAAGAGCCAAACGACCTGACTACATTAAGTCCTTACACTGGCTTCCACTATGTCACTGAATTGATTTTAATTCACTACTGCTTGTTTATAAATCACAAAATGCGGCAGGACCAAAATACTTTTACAATATTTTTCACCAGTGCACACCGAGACCTTTCAGATCACAGCAGAGTAATCTGCTGGAGATACCTAAAGTCAGAACAAAACATGGTGAAGCAGCTTTTAGCTACTATGCTGCTCGGCTCTGGGACGTCCGACTAGTTTTAAAAGTCAAATTAAAACCCAATTGTTCTCTGATGCTTTTTGTTAGCTGATCAACTGATTTTTGACTGACTTCTTAAAATTTACTTACTTAGTTATACAACTGTATGCCCTTAATTCACTTATTTTTCAGTTCCTTCTTATTTTGCTGTGTTCTTTTATCTGCTTTTTGAAATTACTTTGAACTGCCAATGTGCATGAATTGTGCTTTATAAATAAAGCATATTCATGGATGGGGAGCGAACCAGAGAGGGTATTCAGTGACAGTTTTAAACAGGAGAAAGTGTGCAGCATGTTTTGGCAAGGCAAAGAGAAATCAAATTTCAGTATGCAAATTTCAGTATTTCAGTATTAATATCAGGTGTAAATGTAATCCAGCTAAACCATATGTAGACACAACATAGGACCTATTTCTATTTACTGCAAACAAAAAAAATACAAATACAAATTACATTTTTTCCTGCTGCTTTATTCACATTAAAGCTTTATTCACGCTTTTTTTCAATCTGTTGGGTGTAACAATGCTGAAATACATCAATTTTTAAGAAAATCTGCTTCTGAAATTGCCGGGGGTGAAGGTGAATGGTGCCCAGCACACACTGGCACAGATCCATTCACTGTGGTCAGACTCGGTGTTTCCTTTATTCTGACCATCATCTGGCTGTATTTCCTCCTGTTGTGCCTCTTCCCCATCTCCAGCTGGGCCTCCCTTTGCTTTGGCACACACAAACCCTGAAGATGAAAGGAGAAGAGTAGCTCCATTACCTGCATTACAGCAAGTTGCTCAGACCAATTGACAACAACAAAATGCCCCAGAAAAAGGATTTTTTCCCCCCGAGATTTGAGTGCTGTACTTACATCTAACTTCATTTTTATAGACCACAGCCTATTTTCTTCCATTTGGAGTGTGGCAGCCAGGAGGGCATTTGATATCCTTCCATGCACCATCAAAGTGGACAATATGCCTCTGTGATGGAAGAGCAAATCCATGTTTCCTTGAAGCCATCCAGCTTTTGAGAGATTAATTTTGTTATGGAAAGTCCACATTTATGTAGTGTCGTGGGTGGGTAAGGAGCTCATGCAGCGCCGGGCAAGGTGACAAACGGGTGAATAATAACGTGACAAGAGTAATTACAAACTGTGTGTGGTTGTGTGGCTGCGTCGTCGCGGTGATGTCACGAAACTTAGACTCTCAGGCATGTCTGAAATCCCTCTGCATGCTGATGCGACTGCACTTTAACTTGCCACTGCAGTAAGCTGACTGACGATCAACAGTCCGTCTGGCTTTGTTCTGTTCCCACACGTTAAGCTGTTTTTAAGCTACTTCACTGATGTTCATTTTCATGACTTTACTGTTTGGTAAAATTCTACAACCGCCCAAAAACCTTTCAAATCACCTTGGATACACTGAAAAATGCACGGATGTCAATTGAATAACAAGGTGGGCTTCTCAGTTCCTGGAAAAACAAAAAACTGAAAACCTTCAGCCAGCAGTGACATAATTTAAAGTGATTTTTCAACCATAAAAAATGCCACATATCTCTTTAGATATGTGCTAAATAATTAACATTAAGTGTGTAGTAGGGTTCGAATGGGCTATTTTAACATACACAGTGTGGACGTTCACGAAAAAGAGCTTCCCATTGACAATAACAGCAGCATGTTTGCTATTCCAGAGCAGTGACGAATAAATGTTTCTGCCATTACAAGTGAATTCCCTCTGAGTCCAACATTTCTTGCGCATCAAAGATGATGACAGACAATTTCACCGTCAAATAAGCAGAACTGGCCCAACAAAACTGGTGAGGGCAGTGTTGAGACTCACAAATGGCAGCACTGGTGGGGTAGGACACAAAGAAGAAACGTCACTATGAGTTGCACCTCCTTCAAAGAATCTGCCTCTGCCTCTCTACCTAGTAGACTGTCTGTCCTGTCAGGTTTGGATTTTCTCATTTTTTTTGCAGCTCAAAAACACAGTGAACATCAGTTTTGCTTTGTATTATTGCAGATTGGCTCCAGTCACCTGCCTGCTTCTTTAATGCTTACAGAGGCTCTATCAATGCGGGGCCACCTCAGGCTTATGCTGGTTGCTGTTTCGCTACATAAGATATCTAAATCGTACAACTTCCTGTGCATCAGATGATTTTTTTTTTTTTTTTTTTTTTGCAGGAAAAACTTACCACATTGGATTGGGGTTATTGGCAAATTAGACCTTTCCTACAAAACAGCAACATATACCCCTTCCACACATTGCACCTCTGCTGTTCATTTGCTGGCACGGGGGTCACTTGTGAATATCGGCCGCCAGCAAATGTTGGCGAATCACTTAGACCTACACCAATTTTGCACCTCACAGAGTGGCACCATTACTGGTAATTTCCTGTAGCTATTGCAGTGTATGAATATGTTTTAATATTACCAGCTCAAGCACTCACAATGTCAGCCAATCAAGTTCGCAGGGAGGTGATGAGGTCAATCCAGGCCGGTTGTGCCTTGTACAAACACAGAAGGTCTGCTCAGCTTTGGTACATGCATGTCCCCCCCCCCCCCAAAAAAAACAAAAAACAAAAAAAAAGAACCAACCACTGTATACTGAAACGTTGTGATGAATGAATGATTGTTGTATTGGACAGATGTAGAACTATGGGGTCTAGTATCAACCGTTTGTCCTATTCATTTGACATTTTGTATGCTTCTTCATTGCACAAAGGTTTAATAGTATGTGAGAGGATGTCCTCCTACTTGAAAAAATATTGACGCCATCAGCCATTCAGCTTCCAGCAGCACTCGTTACCTGAACCAGAGAGCAAAAACGGGCGTTAGAAAATAGATGGAAGAAGAATAAAAGAAGAATAAAAAAATTAAAATGCATTGGACTAAAGATTAATACTGTAAGTTATGGCTATTTAAACATATGATGCTGCAACCCATCGGCCAAATTTGTCATGGTCACTTCGACATCATATCTGCACATTTTTTTTGTTGCTACTGTAGCATTTTTCAGCAAGGCAGCATAAATCGACACAACATCCTCCCCTGTTTGTCCTTAACCTGAGGACACCCCTGCCAAACGTAACCAAATTTACAGAGTAGATGCATTTCTCAACAGGTGTAATGTCCCATCAGTACCCGTATAGCAGGTGAGAGGTACACTGAATAGTCTATATTTTTTACAGTTAAGTACTTTTAATTGTAAAACTTGGAATGTAGTTTATACCTGATCTAAATCTCAAATGAAAGCATAAATTAGACATTGATAATCTGTATTTTATGAGACTATGTTTTCCCAATGTATTAGAGCTGTAGGGTGTAATCACCTGATATTGATTTATCACAGATATTTCAGTATTGCTATATATGGGTGCATAAACCAAAGAAAAGAAAAAAAAAAAAAGAGGTCATTTAAAAACAACATTATTCAGTTTTGTCCATGAGACTCCACTGTTTGCAGTTCTTTGTACAGCATGTGAGTCGGCAGAGTATCACAGCTGAGCAGAAGGTGGGCTGTGCTGTCAGCCCCAGAAATCCAGTATCAGTCGATCTCGAACATTTAGGACAAACTCAATACAGAGTGAATATAAATAGGATATTGTATACTTCAAAAACTGGGATTAAATTGCATTTACTAACAGTGAAAGTATACTACATTGTGCCATTTTGTCATTAAAAAAACGTATTTGGATTATTATGAAATAAAAAATCTGATACAAGAGTACATATTTGATGAAATCTTAGTGGGAATTAAATGAAGTTATCATATTCCTTGGAGTTGAGGCACCACCATTTTTTTTTTTTTTTTTTTTTTAATGGAGTATGGAACTGTAAATATTAGTTAACGGGTAATAGCGCCAATCTAATACTAATAGTTAGCCAGGGCCCGCTCATAGCACTACCAACACCTGGTGGGTTTAGCTACATGGGCTGGATGTTACAACACCAACAGAGCCACACAACAGGAAATGGCCAATGGATAATGTAAGAGAAGAGGTACGACGATGAAGGAAATGGGCCACAAAGTGAAAAAAGAAAAAAAAACACACACACACTGGTATTTTCCAGCTGTGCAGAGCATAAGGCACAAGGCCATAAAAACCTATAATGGCCCCTGAAAGTTATTGACATCAGCGGGCAAAATGCTTCTAAATCTTTACGTTTCAGCCACGCTTTGCCTAAATGCTTAAATCAACTCCTTCGAATTGAATTTTGAAGCCTTCAAATGGCTAATTTGTGCAGCAAGTGCTTTCAGCATTTTCTCAGCAAATAAACGGCAGCTCTAATCATAAGAGCATGTGGATGGCGCTGCCTCTCCACACCCACCCATGAGACGGCAGCATGGATGGGGAGAGAAACCCTTCCACTTAACCACTTAAATGAATATATCAAGAAACTAATTTGCCATTTTAATTGCGTGATTTAGGAAGACGCTACTTCACTTGCCCCTCTTCCATCTTGGTTGATTTCCAATGTGAGCGCACATTAGATTGATCTATGAAAGACTGCAGAAATCACAACACTTAAGTCTTTTCATTTTCCCTCCCTAATTAAATAATTGAAATTCCTGTCAGTGTCTGCACTTAAGCCACACACACACACGCGCGCACACACAAACATTGCGCTCATGCCGCATGGGTGAATGAATTGTGAAAGGCTTGTTTTTATCTTTTCTTGTTTGCAGCCTGTTCTTATCTTTGCCTTCTACCTTTTTCTTTTTTCCCACACAAGAGCCACAGATTCATTCCATCTGTCAAGCCCAGAAATAGATCAGTACATCCATTTTGTTGAGATTTGCCCGTCCCATTAAGTGATTGCTTGTAGAAATGGCAGGGGACATTTCTTCTGATACGTTCCCTGAAACAGCGCTGGCAGACATTAAGGACACATTATTGAGTCCCATTTTCTCCCAGCCACAAGGATATCCATTAGAGTGGCACACAGCCCTAAATTTTTCCATTTTCTCCCTCACCAAACTTGACTTTACACATTATTCCTGCCTCTGTTTTGTAATTTGCAGCCACAAATTATATCAGGGAAAAGCCATCTCGTACCATGTGGCTCCTCTTCCCAGGGCTATTTGCCAAGACTTGATTCTGAAGTGTCAAAATGGGCCCATCGTTACGGCTAATAATGACAGACAGCAAGGTGCTTTAAAGTCCATACAAGTTGGCCCACTGGAAACTTTCTTTGTGTGCCTGGCAGACCCGGTGGATTTTTCCTGCACACAAAGACTGACATATAATGCTGTCATATCACCGTGTTGCGATTTAACACGGACGCTTTACTAAAAGACCACGTCTCACAGTCCCTCTGTTTTTCTTCGCCATCTGTCAGAATGCAAGTTCAAACACAACTCCAAATGAAAGATCAATTTTCCCTTCAGCTTTTATAAACAATGCAAACGTAAGTGTATTTGCATTCTCGGAAATCTAAAACAAGAGGAAAAATTACATTCCCTGTATCGGATTTCCAGTGTCAAGACCTCAATCAGCAAATTTGTGAATGAAAAATATGTCCCAATCGGACGAAATGAAACAATAGCAAAGACTGTAATGAGGCAATATTGGTGCCACAAGTGGTTCTATATTCCAATCACCTGTAAGACCCCAATCTGCTTCTTCCACCGTCTAAAATTTGGGTCTAATCTCATAGCCTCTCAAAGAGTTTGACTTGTTGATGGAAAATAAAATTCCTGAACGTTTCCTGGCTCGTCCCGTCATTTCTCATAATACCTGTTTAATTTACCCCGGTGTTCATGAACATTGCAAATGTGGCAAACACTCTGGAAGCGAACAAACACATTAAAGCGCACTTTCTAGCCGCCTCTTCCTCTTAGCCCTTCTAACAGATTCATGGCGATGGGTGTGACTTATTTACATTTAGATTCTAGATCCAATTTTCATTTGTGAGCACAAAACAAACAGTCACATTACAGTTATGGCTCTATAAAATACATGACGTCCATATGTTTCAAAACTGGATCTGCTGGATGAACACTAATGTCGAATCTATGCTACTGATCTCCATTGTGTGATTATTTGCAATCTGTCTAAAGCATCACGCAGTTTGGTTGTCTTGTATTGTGGGAAGGCACCTGCTATTTCTTTTTCTGGTTCATTACCTTTGTTTACATCTCTGTGGCCAAATTGGATGGTAAGCTCTTCAAAATGAGTGGTTTGGAGGCTTGGCTTGCTGTGCTTGTTAGAGGATACCTGCACCTTTATGATCAAATGACTTCTAAATCCTCAGATTGCTTTTTCACTGCAGGATTTGTTGCTGCTCTACACTTTTGTCATCACTGTTTTCATTTTTTATAGCACGCTTGGTAACCTATTTAGTCTACAGCACAAAGCCTCAGCGAGCATAGACAAATTTGTATGCGGCGCTGCGGTCGACTGTCAACGAAGTTTGACTTTTTTTGTTGGTATACAGCCTCCTTTAACAATTAAGCTACCTGATCTGCTCGAGAGCGCGTTTCAGACGTCTTATCTCACAAAGTGTGTCATTATCTCACAACTGCATACTGTCGTATTAGCAAAATTATGGCCACTTGAACATGACCTCATTTTGCCGCTCGCTCATTCAGTGACAGCTCCAGGGTATTGCGCTATGATAAGTACAATAGCTTGTGGAAAAAAATGCATTCAAGACCAGATCCACCAACAAACAGGTCAAGCCTTTTCAGAGTGTTGTGGAGAGCACAATCACAGAGGCGTCAGAAGGCAGCTCAAAGGCCACAGCAGCCCCCCGCTGAGCTGACATTCTCATCGTGCCTTGCCCATTAATTCTGTCATTGTTGCTGCCCTGGCCTCCTGGAGTCCTATCAAAGACTCAATAACCACTGCTTAACCAAAGTCCATTGGCAATTCCCCCCATCTCTCTCTCTCTCTCTCACCTCCCTCTCCCTCTCTCTCGCTCAGCTATAAACCATCTGACAGCATGCGGGTGCGCAGAGCAACTGCCTTTCACTTCGACGAGGCTGAGTTGAAAAGGCCATTATTACCCTGTAATTGTGGGAGTCAAACCCAATTAAGCAAATCTGTATGGGGGCAGATGCCACCTTCCTCCCCCCCTCGCTTTCCCTTTTCTCTCGCTCGCTGTCACTTTGCATAGGCCGGCTTGATCTCCGATGCGGGCTCAACAAGCGGCGGCTCGGACCCCCGGCCGAGGGGGACATGTTACTAATTGAGTTCTTGCTGGTCATTTGCTCCTTCTAAGTGAGCAAGAAGAAAAACAGGAAACTGCTGTCTCATCTGCTGAGGCCATGGGAAGAAGAAGTGAAAAGCCTTTCCCAGTGGCGGCAAGAGAGGGAAAAAGAGGCAAACGAAAAGCCATTTAATCCACAGGGTAGGGAGAGGAAAGACGGGCTTAAGCCTGCCCTCCTGCTCCAGCAGGGATCCACGCAGCGGCACAGGGACCCCGGCACCAAGCCCAAACGCTCCCATTGAGCAGCACGCCATCCCCCTGAGCCGGACACTTCCTGTCTCTTGAAGGGTTTACTATTAAATGAAGAGAGGAGAAATCGAATATAAACAGTGAACAATGTCTGTGATTTTCAGATTCATGACTGATTTATTTGAAAAACTCTCCCATGCAAGTCTGAAATATACTTTTCTTTCCATATTTAGAAAAAATGATATGAAGTAAAATTTAAAAAAAAAAAAAAAAATCTAAAAACTAAAAAAAACATGATGCCCACATTTTAAGTCTGCATGTTATGATGGTTAAATCAGCCTGTTGGTTTTGCTGTCTCTTTGATTTTAGGTATCCTATGTGTCAACCAGCAATAACATGGTTTTAACGCGCCCAGGCTACCTGTTGCATTAGTAATTACTATTAATGATCACCATTGTATTAGTAATGATTTTCTTCTGCACAGATTAGAATTGTATGCAAAGTGGGATGTGTTATTTGAAGCTATAAGTTTATTTATGATTTTAACATGAGTTTTCAGGGAAAGGTTATGTAAATAGGCCTTGATTACTGTCTGGGTGTCAAGAGGCTGATACTTTATTTGATTTGTAAGTATAAGTGTTTTTTTTTTTTGTTTTTTTTGGGGGGTCACGGTGTAGAAAGAAGTCTTCATGTTGTTAAGGTGGAATGTATTATTAACTGGGAAAAAAAATGGTTATGATAACAGAGGTATAGTAACACTTTACAATAAGAGTACAACAATTAACGTTAGTTAATGTCGTAATAAACATTAAGTAACAGGTAATAAACATTAAGTAACAGTTAACTAAGCTTTAACTAATGTGTCTAAGAATCATTTACTAATTCTGTTCATGCTAAGGTATTAATTTATATGTTGTTAAAGGGTTATTGTAGATATTATTAACATTAGTAAATGCCATAATAATCATTAGATAACAGTTAATTAACCATTACAGCATTAAAGTGTAAAGTGTTACCTACATTTCTGACTACTCGGCTCCAAATTCACTCATAGAAATTATAAGACGATGCAGTTTTAATTCTTCTAATTCTCAAAAATGTATGTAGAAAATATAGTAAGTAACCCTGGCACAGTTTGATAATCCCAAGCAAGTACAATTGAATGAAAATATCTACTGTGTGTAATTCTGGCCTGGCTTTTTTTCTGAAGTAAAAATAAAGGGATATTAGACATCAAAAGGGGACCGATAGAGTGTTTCAGACTGAAGATCAAGACGACAATCACCCCGTCCATCAGTCAACTAACCAGTGCTTCTTTTCAAACTGATTATAGTCTCAACCACAACAGCTATTGATCTCATTATACGGTGCGAATGCGCACGTTGTAAAAACAATAATTTATTCTAATCACCGCTGTGGCAGTTACCGCAGCCACTTCAGCGTATATTGGACTAATATGGAAGCAGTGAACAAGTAGGACATTGTCACTGCTCACCCCGGTGGGTATCTGATGAATAAGAGCACTCACCCAGTTGATTTAAATGTGGGTGATCTCACGCCTCTTTCACTCCCACCTTTGTTGCCTTCAGAAAGGACGGGTCATAATGGGTCAGTGGACACACACTGACGGGGCGAGTGTGTATGTGTGTTTTTCAGTGGCTGTGCTGGACGGGGCGGCTGGGGTTTGAGTTCCACCCCCTGCTGAGAGCAAATATGGTGCTTTGCTTTTTACCCGGGATGTGTGAGCCCAACCCTGCTAGTTTACCCCCCCTCCTTCTGCACCCTTCGCCACCGGGACTCAGGAGGTACAAGGACTCATGCGGTTCTGAATTACTTAACCCCACCTCATCTCAAATCCACACACACACACATACCACTTTCAAACCTGGGAGTGGTTTTCCTCCCCGCCTCCCACTTGCTTTAACCCCCTTTAACCCCTCAGATAAGTCCTACTACTCCCTGTCCATCCTTCCTGGGCACTGGGCAAATGATCAAACAAGGGGACAAAATGGAAGTGGGTGAGGTGGGAGTGGGGTGGGGTGGGGGGGGGGGGATGATGTGGCTGGCACAGTGTTTTTTTTTTTTTTTTTTTTTTTTGGCCAATTGTAATGTATTAACCTTCAGCGTGTTTGTGTCTCTGGGTATGGAGGTTTGCTCTGCCCAGGGGCCTCTGATTTTTCACTTTTCATTTTAAGCCTCTAATTGTTCTCTCCTGATGGCGTGAATGAAGGAGACAAAACCAATTTGTGTATTTTAATAGACGTATTATACGTCTGAGGTGACCTTGGTTCTCCTCTTTTGAAAAATGCTCATGTTTGAACTTTATTTATATTCATGAGAGGCTCATCGAAACATCGCAGACGATAATATATACATATATATATAAAAAAAAAAAAACAAAGCCATCTGTAATGTGTATTGTCTGCTGATTGTAGCTCAATTAACAACAGCAGATGCGTAAATATTGTGCCGTCTTATAAAACATCAACTCCAAATGAATGATATGCAAATTATTATTTTCTGAAAACAGAGCATCTTATGTAGCACAGAGGCAGTACTATTTAATGCCTCGCGAATTGGCAGGGAATGAAATCTTGAGCACTTCTCAAAGGCACGACGTGTTTATGCCACTAATTTGCAGGGCTTGCTCGTTGCAGTCTGATTTCCCCTCGTCAAAAGGTCTTAATCATCGGTCACATTAATTACCGGCTTGTTTTCCACTTTTAAAATACCCAGTAAGTATAAAACTGATTCTCTCTGCAGCCCATGTTTTCTACCTCTGTCAGTCAGTGTGTAATGGCAACTAAGGAACAAATGCGGCACTTGGGGGACAATTTAGGGGGCCAACAGTCAGTAATTAACCAGTTCATAAGGCAATCTCATTAATTATCCCCTTCACTGGTTGCTACATTCTCTGGACGTCCTGATTACATGCTTATTGACTCTGAATCCTATGATGAAATGTTCCTTGCTCCACTTCCTAATGGAGTCTAAAGGAGGAGTCATTTACAAATGGCTTTATTAGGCAGAGTGCCCACATGGACCTTTCAAATGTTACTGGAAAATGCAATTTAACCTGTCGTTTGCAGGAGGCTTTCATGCACTTAAGCAGAGGTCATACAAACAGCAATGTAATTAGCGGTCTCCCTTTTACAGACTCTAGTTGATTTGAAAAGCGTTACACACCTTTTCTCCTCCATTCAGCATTAATCATTATTTTTCAGGGTGAAATTGCCAGGCTTATGAAAGACAAAATGTCATTCTGGCTGGTGCAGCATTGTGCTCGGCCGCTGCGTGAGGCTCCTTCTTGGAGCGGATTTATTTGACATACATGGGGAGGGTCGAAAAGCTTTGTGGCTTCACTTAACCTGGGAGTGGGCATTCTTTTCATTTTCTGCGCTGGGGAGAATTTTTGGGGTGCAAAGCAACACTTTATATGTCACAGATGTCATTCATCTTTTTTCGCATTCAAAGAAACAACTTGGTTTATGCAGAGAAGTGCTTTTCTATAGACTATTTTGAGGATGAAAGTGGAGAAGGAAGAAATGGAACAATCTTTATAACTAAGTAAAGTCACTCAGCAAAGTATAATAATGCACACAGGTTCACCCTGCTGATAAAACACGGCTGACGTGCAAATGCACTGAGCTCAGGCTAATAATGGTGTGTTCAGTGTCTGTGTCATTGTTCAGGTCATTCATACACACAAAAATGTGATCACTTTCTCCACATGTGTATGAAAATATTATGCACTGAAATCAATTTAAGGACCAAAACAGTACAGTATATTGTCAAATCCTCACCCAACCACAATAAAGCAATTTTCTAGTTCACTGTAAGAAGCCAGAGAACACTGTAAAGGCGAGCAAATGCTGAAATTTGCCAAATTTGCCCCCCCCACCACCACAACCGCCACCTTCAGTGCCCCCACCTCAGCCCATCCCACCCCACGTCGAGCCACTCAGCGTGACTCTAAATGCAGATAACGAAGAAATGGAAAATGGAGGCCAAATTGACCCTTTCACAGCGTGTTAAGTCCGTTTGTATGGGTACCTGGGGTGGCCGTCCCCCTCCTGTCAATAAAATAATTTAAAAACACATTATACTCCTTTAAAAGGGCCCATTTGTCCAACCAGGTGACTCTTAAAAGACCCTGCGGATTAGAGACGCCCTGCATCAGGTACTTTTAATTCAGCAACAATCGATATGACTTAGGCTACCGTTGTGTTGGGAGTGAATATTAAAAAAGGATATTTCGGCTAAAATGTCTGTTCTGTATGAAGTCAATAAAAATGGATAGGGGGTAGAAAGAGGTGGAAATCTTTGCCTCGGTTATTGGCCTACATTTAATTTGCACAATCTGCATGGGCGTTCTTGGAAACAGACATAACAATCAAGTATGAATAATGTCTGTCATCGAACAAAACAGCAAAATATGGTAATGATGACTATTTCCATGAAATAGTGTTAGCATGCTGGGAGATGGAGCCCCCTCCGCCAAAGTCTTTTTTGTCTGGTTTCACTATACAACTGACTATGTTTACATGCATAAAAATACAAACCGTGCCATGACTGCTGCTATGAAATCACTTATAATGGTGAAAGGGTACATCCTATAACACCATATTCCAATTAAAATCATAGTTGTGCTATTTTTCCCCACAATTATGTGTTTTTTGACAAAATTACTAAATTTATAATTTATCCCCCCATTACCTTCAAATTTCAAACCTTTTTTCATCAACTGGGGTAATTTTGGCCTCAGCAATTTAATCGTCCAGAAAATAATTATAATAAAAATAGTGACCCAAGTTTATGTGTCTTGTGTGCCTTATACATCCAAGATTATGGGAATAATCTTTCCCTGCCAAATGTCATAAGAACCAGACTGGTTCTCACAGTGCTACAGGCATGGTTATGTTTGGTGAGGACCCTAAAGCAGAGAATTGTTTTTTTTTTAACATTATAAATGTCATGTTATAGTTCCTCAGTGTCATAGTCGGGGTTAAATTGACCCCAGACAAACATCAGTGTGTACAAAATGTGTACAAGACATCATCAGCGTTAAAGTGGTAAACACTGCACCACTTTTTAAATCAAAACGGAGTTATCCACATATCCATCAGTTGAGTTTACTGTATACTTGTGTGGTGTTATTAAACAAAATAGCCTTTTGGGGTTTCATTTTCAGAAAGATTCCCAATATCTTAGAAATGCACTCTACAGAAACAGAGCATTGCAATTCCATCCTCAACATAAGGTAAACAACCAGCAATAAAAAACAAATTATAGACACCCTACCGTCATCTAACATAAGTTTGATATTCCTCACGATGATGTGTACTATTATTATACATCCTCAGGATTCATGTTAAACTGTAAAAGTGGGTAAACTCCACTGCAGCTGAAATGGTGGGTCGATGTGATTTTTATTTGGGTATTTCGCACCTGTCCATTGTTTTATTTGCTTGTGTACAGATTTTTTTTAAAGGCACTTATACTCAGTTAAAGGTAAAACAATGGTATGTGGAACACAATCTCTTCTTTGCGATTCAGTCAATGACAATGTCTTAATATGTTTTTTTTCCCTATCCAATAAAGTATCTTTCCAAATTATATTCCAAACGCATCTTTGTTTCCACGTGTTCCAGACATTTAGTCTATAACAAAACAACTTGACTCGATTTTGCTCTCTGCATTTGAGTAAACACATTTGTCGTCCACACCGCTGCCCATCTGCTTTCAAGACGGCGTTCTTGCCGTCTGTTTGTTGGTGAGAGGAGGTTCGCGGCGGCCACACGAAGCAGTGATTTGGCATGTTAGTGAGTGTGTTGGGGCTAATAAGACAGAGGGGCCACTGTAATGGACAGAATCTGGGCAGAATCACAGCTAGACCTGCCGCGGTAGGGAGCGGGTAATACAACTAATTTCTCCACTGTCTCAGCAACCGCACAGACGGAAATGGGGTCAGCAAAGGTGCAGGCAGCATCAAATGAACAGCTGTTGCCTCTCGCAATGCTGAGGATCCAAAGACGAGAAACATACCAAAGCCCAAACCGCAGCCCCCCCACTCTCCTTTTTGTATAAATGTGGAAGTATGTACGTACAAATTAAGGGCAGGACCCTTGCATATTACTTTCATTCCTCATATCTGAAGCCTGTCTATCAGTGGTGGTATACTGTGGAAACACTCAATGCAACTACGTGATGAAATGTGCATAGGGTTGGTCATAGATTCCTTTCTTGGCCGAGGTTTGTGCGTTTGTTGTGATGGAAAAACAATTGGCTATTATGAAGACAACTCTTGTAGGCAAACAAGCCACAAGTATGTACATCGGAAATACTCGAGGTGGCCATATGAAGCGAGGTCCTTTTGCGATAAAAAGCCGTGTATGCATTAATGCAGATATTAAGGTACAACCGCTGGATTGTCAGGGAATTTTTTTTGTCCCATTTCTCTGTGATGGGACTTTTCATGTTCCATCTCAAAGAGCACATCGGTAATAACTTCATTTCATCAGGACCGGCAGCTATATGCCGTATTAGTGTGTTGAACAATAGCTGCATTTACATGGACCCTAATATTCCACTAATAATGAGAATATGTATTCCAACCCAGCCAGTTTTCATTTATAGTCTTACGGACGACCTGATGGGAGAGCTAACACTGGCGAACATGCCTTTGCCTATATTATATTTATATTTCAATTCAATTTAATGCTCCCCAGGTGAAACCACTTAGCCCATGACAAAAAAGTTATGTTCTGATGAAATGCTATGAGGCTGGAAAATGCACATCTTATCAGATCACTTTACTTAGCGTCCTTATAAGCAGTTGTGCTGGAATGTCTATTCAGAATGACTTCAATCAATTTGAAGAAATACTGTGCACGTAATTGCTGCTAATGTTGATTGAGACTTAACTCCAGTTAAACATTCACAGCCTATAATCCAGTATATTGCCCATTCTATGAATAACCCTAGAGTTGTGTGATCTCTGCAGTGACCAGCCAATTCAAAAGTCTGCATTTGACTGTGACAGATGTGAAACTACCACACAGTTGCATTTTTTTTTTCTTTTACAAAAGATTTATGTACGGTTCCAATTAGAAACTCTCGTAGTAACATCTAGGTGGCCATGATTGCCATTAATTAATGTTACAAGCACTGAATTTTTATTGATATGCCTTCGCAAAATAGAGCTAGAAAAAGTGTTCTCTCCTGTAACTACCTCTCGCTTTTTTTATTCCAATTCATGAAGCATGATTCTTCACAAAATGATTTGTGTTCAGTCGCTGAAAAGCGGCCAAGACAAAAAAAAGAAGAGAATGAAAACAGTGATAGAAACTAGATCCAAAGGTTACAGAATATGATGTCAATGACTGTCTGTGAATATATTCATTACCAAGAGGTGATAATTATTGAGTACAACCTTTATGTATCATACCTTTAGGAATAATAGCTGTTCATGTTCTGAAGCAAAAGATCACTGATGCCTTTGCCACCATTGATGAGGCTATGCTACAGCGAACATGGCAAGAAATCGAGTACCATCTTGATGTGCTTCGTGCAACTAATGGTGCCCATATAGAGGTGTATTAAATGAGGCAAAAAAAAAACAAAAAAACAAAAACAAAACAAAAAAAACTTCAATATCTACTCCTCATTTTGTAATAATTTCCACAGAATTGTGTATTGATTTGCTTTTGTAATAAATTTGTTAAATTGTAAAGAGACATTGCATTTCTAAATCATACAATATATTTTGGAAGCATGTGTGTTAATCATAGGTGTTTTTAAGTTTAGAAAGATTGAAGCACCCACCTTTCATGCTACATAGTCGTTTGGTCCACTGCACTTGATTCAGACTCTTCTGTGCATGTTTTGTGTGTGTGTGTGTGTGTGTGTGTGTGTGCATTCGTGTGTAGAGCGAACTCTATTTGATCAGAATTTGCGGTAGCTAGCCCACCTCTAGTAAGTAGTCGCTCTGCAAAGACTGAGCTTAAAACAAATGACATGACAGCCTTGTTTCCTTACACCTCCCCCTCTGTAGAATAAAACACGTTTACTGATTGCATTTTGTCTGCTTGTGTTATCTCACAGCTGAAACCTGCCTGTCTGTTTACGGAGGCATGACGTCTATCCGAGTTAAAATCATCAATCCCTCAATTCTTGACCGTTTTCCAAGCAGTTAAATATCAAATGTTTATTTATGTTAATGATTCATCACTTTTGGTGTCCCCCTCCTAGAATTACTGAAGGGAATTTTTTCTATTTTTTTGTCCCCTGCCAACAAGGAATTGGAATATCCACTCTTGCGTCCACTTTTCCTAAATCTCAAGAAGAGTGAAAACTAATTACTTACAAAAAGCAGACGTTCTAGTTATCTAGTCTACTCAATAAATCACATTTGGCATCTTAATTTGAATTCTAGTAGACCGCTGTATTTTATATATCGTGTTTGCGACTTGTAAACCTGTATTGCCTGGGGGCCTCCCATGTGGCATAAATTTAGGGTCTAGAGGATCGAGGTCCCAAAACTCTTAATGTCTCTAAAGGACCTAATAAGACAGCCTAAGCACCTTGGAATAATAATCACTAGATTATGTTAAATCTATTATATCATAGATAGTTTTAGATTTATCAGATTTTAAACATATTTTTGGCCTGTACCTTATGGCATGTATTACAGTATTAATACGTACAGATTTATAATAAATAAATAAATAAATAAATAAATAAATAAAAACACTTATTTTTTTCATTTTAGTCTTTTGTTTGCTTTAAACCATGGACAAATTAAAGGCAGTCATTGTGTTTATTTAAATTTGAACATATACACTGTCATGAGGCTGATTTTAGTAGTGCCACTAGTTATATTACATAGTATGACATATTGGTTTCTGACTGACCCAGGGGCATTACATTTACTGGTGCCTTGTGCCACATGATGTTGATGCTAATTGGGCTAAAATTGTTAACTGTTGTGACTGAATACAATGACTCATCACCAAAAGCAGGTAAAAGACTCGAAATCTGAACATGAAGCTGCTTTTATGGTTGCATCAAATTCTGATAATTATAGTGACTACATGTTACTTTTGTATATGACATGCCATTTTGGAACAAGACTAACAACAACAGCATTAGAACAAGAATGCTGTTATCTCATTTTGTATCAGTAAAACTGGATGTCCATTGCTTTATTTATATTCGATTATGTACTTACATGTGTAGTAAGTGCAGCAGAGCGTTTTATAGGGCTGTTCTTGCTTACAATGTGTTTAAAGGCTATCTTTATCTCCACTGACGCTGAAGCTAATTTCTATTTCTTCCAAAGATGTTATTAATTCTGATAAAATGTTTTCCCAGCACCAGTTTTATCCCCCTGATTAAGAACAACTTAACTCAAAGTGCTACCTAGAGTGTTTTCCAATACGTACATCATCAATATGCTTATTCAGTACTGTTGTAGATTTCCAAACTTAACCACTTAGTACAAGAAAATCAAATGAGCAAGACAAGAATTAATTATGAACATTCTGCCTTGATCCCACGCATCATAGCACACAAGTCCCATAGTAACAGAGTGAGAGAGAGTAGGAATAGAGAGAGAGAAAGAGAGAGAGAGGGACTGAAATGCACATGCCATCTACGGCTGAGATGCATTAAACCTTCCCCATCAGGAGGAGTAATGGATTAAAGGCTGCTGTGGCTCTGCAGTTTGCCAGTCAATGTACTTTCCTTGTCCTCCAACCCAAGCCCCCTCCCTCCTCTGTTCCCTTCCCGCTGGAAGAAGTTGATTTGCCATCAATTGCCATCTTGGCTGGCGCCATTAATGCACGCCCACAAAAGGATGACACATCGCATTATCACCTCACTCCCTTTCAAATTAGAGCTGAGCGACGCCTCGGCGCAGCTTGTGACTGGTTAACACTATCAGCTATTTGTAGGGATTGTTCCCTAATACGCAGCGTCTAAAGATTTCATCAGGCATTTGATGACGGAAATAAACCACTGCCCACAGGGAAATTGGACTGATTAATGGAATTATGCGTTGGAGGGGAGTCGATACAGGCAGCAGAAGCTCACGTGGGGATGAGCAGAGCTGTCTGGACCAGGCTGGAGTGGCTGGCCAAGGAGCCTCGGTAGGCCCAGCATCAGCCTCTCAGGCAAATACAGCACTCGCCTCTAACAGGGCTTGGGTTCTGTGTGTCCCCTAGAAAAGCCAGGGATTAAGACTCGGGATTCATGCAGTCTGCCTCCCCTTTAAATGTCCAGAACCATATGGGTCCTTTTGCGTACGGATCATTTTAATATAATGCCATCCATGTTGCAGAAAGAGCACTGTAGAGCTTGCCATGTGGGGACAAATGGCATTAAAACACACTACCCCAGCCCTTCCTGCTTTTGTACTCTTATTCCAAGACATTTTTGGTCCCCCACTCCAGCCGGCTCCTCTTAGCATTCTTAGTCGGTTAAGTGCTCTCATCGAGGAGCCTACGCTAATGCACCTCTACCCCAACACCCAAACTGCAGACAAGCCTCTTTCACTGCCCGACCCCCATGGCTTAGTCTACCTTTGTCTCCCATCATAGCTGCTTTTTGAATTAACTGATTTTTTTTTTTTTTTTTTTTTTTTTTTGAGTTACAAGCAGCATGTCATTTGATGCTATGCACTCAGTAACATGTTTGCCTCAAATATTATGACAGCCTGAAATTTAAATTAATACAGTTTCATTCAGTCCCATTGCCACAGGTGTATACAATCAAGCAGCTAGGCATGCAGTCTGCCTTTACAAACATTTGTGAAAGAATGGCTCGTTCTAAAGAGTTCACTGAACTCGAGCGTGGCGCTGTAATAGTAATGTAATAGGATGCCTCCATTGCAACAAGCATCAGCTGGTGAAGTTTCTTCCCTCCTAGATATTCCACCATCAAGCGGGATTATTGCAAAGTCAAAGTGTTTAGGAGCCACAGCAACTCAGCCACCAGGTGGCAGCACCACGTAAAGTTACAGAGCGGGGTCGCTGAGCGCTGAGGAGCATAGTGAGTAAAAGTGGCCAACGCTCTGGTGACTCAGAGCTCCAAACCTCCTCTGGCATCAACATCAGCACAGAAACTGTGAGCCGGGAGCTTCATGGTCGAACAGCCAGACACAAGCACAGCGCCAAGCGTCGGATGGAGCGGTGTAAAGCACGCCGTCACTGGACTCTGGAGCGGTGGAAACATGTTCTGTGGAGCGACCAATCAGGCTTCTCTATCTGGCGGTCTGATGGATGAGTCTGGGTTTGGTGAATGCCAGGAGAACCTTACTGACTGCATTGTGCCGACTGAAGTTTGGTGAAGGAAGGATAATGCCATGGGCTTGTTTTTCTCTGGTCGGCCTCGGCCCTTCAGTTCCAGTGAAGGGAAACCTTAATGCTTCAGCTCACCAGGACAATTTAGGGCAATTCTCTGCTTCCAACTTTGTGGGAACAGTTTGGGGAAAGCCCTTTTCTGTTCCAGCATGACTGTAGCCCAGTGCACAAAGCAAGATCCATAAAGGCATTGTTGGATTTTTTACCTCTCAAAAAATTCCTGACCTTCACCAATAGTCTCCTGGTGTTTTGTTTCCTGGTGTCGTTTCATTTTGCTTGGCCTCATGCTGTCATTAGCTAGCTTCTCACCACAAATGACACAATCTGGCTGAGACCTGTCCTGTCCTTCAATACAACTACAGCTAAGGTCACAGACGTGTGGCTGCTATTTTTTTAGTGAGGAGCAAAAATGCATCTTTTTAAATCGTTTCACACACACACACGTTTGTATAAACTATCCAGTAAGCGTGTTGTTACAATTTTATTTAACACTTGTAAATCTAATTTTGACATCCTCAGAGCAAAGCCACCCCCCAGACCTCAGGTTGGGAACCAATGCATTAGTGTGTACAAAATGGTCTAAAACAAAAGCTATTTTAATTTTGACTTATCAATTAGTTGTTCCATTTGCTCATGTTTGTTTCATTTTCATTTGTCTTCTTGGAAAAAAAAATTGTAAAAAATGCAAATGACTTGAATTAGATTGAAGAGGTTATTTTCTAAACAGCCAAGACAGTTGCTGGCAGTCTACTGGGGGTGAGTCTCTCTATTGGAAAATTATTTTAGATCTATTTAAACAAAAGCTTTGATTGAACTGGACCAATTTACAAAATGTATGTTTCAAACCTGGCTCAGGACTTGAAACAAAGAGAGAGTCCACATACTAATAAAAGGTGAAAAAGGCATTTATTACTATTTAAACTAACCATAACAACTCATAATGAAATATGTGATACGGTCCATGCACTCCTCACATCATATGTAAGTTAAATTTATTTATTTGAGGCACTCAGTCAAACAAATCTGTCAGCTTCCAAAGCCTTGCCGTCACCAAGAAAAGGGACGAGATGTTGAGCAATGGAGGGATGTGTGTCGTGTTTCCAGTGCAGCTCAGATGTGGAGGCCTAACAGGGGTTAGGTGATGTTGATGATGATGATGATGGGTTAAGGTAGGGATGACTGTGTCGAGAGCGATGTTCATCTGTGATTTTGCAATGCAGTCATCCTGTCCTGGAGGCAGAGAAAAATGTCAGTCTGAAACGGAAATTACAGCCTCTTCCACTGTTTTATAAGAGAATAAGAGTTATTTTGTGATGGAGTGTTGTGATTTAGTGCTTCAGTGAATCCAGTTTTTGCTGATAGTCAAGCAATGAATAAGGCATCCCTTCCTCAAAGAACAGACTTGGGGTGGCTCTTGGATCTTGTCTTTTTGGCTGCATTGCATTCTGGTCTATATTCTGCCATTGTTAGTGGGGAAAAAATATATCTCTTTTTCCTTCTGCAGTAGATGATGGTTAAATGTTGCTGCAAAATGGCATCTCTAGGCATCTCTCGAAGGAAACTTGTGTTCCACGCTGGACCGTCAAAGCAGGCTGACCCAGAACACTGAACGTCTCTAGCTGAGTCCATCTCTTTGTCACGGTCACCCCAAAGTCTGAAACTGTCCTTTTCTTAAAATAAATGAACCAAAATCCACAAAAGTCATGAAATATTTATGCCCGGTGAAAGCCATCTACCTTAGTTTGCTTAGATTTGACAGGTAGTTTCTGGAACATTCCTGAGATAAGTCAAGCTGCTTTAGGTAAAAAAAAAAAAAAAAAAAAAAATATCTTATTTGTTTGCTTTCAGCTACAAGATGGGTGGACGTTATTGGGGCATTAGTAGAACAGCTGAAAGTATTTGTTGTAACCTGATAAACTTTGTCCATCTGATCCACCAAGATGTTTCAGTCCAGTCTAATCCAGGTCTTTAATACTGTATTATAGGCTCATTATTCTTCATCATTGCTTTTTTATGTGTGTGAGTGATCAGATCCATAGTTAAGTGTCCCTTTGCAAAAGAGAGAGTCCTACTGTAATTGCTGGAATGTCTAGTGTTCTGTTTTTCCAGTATTTTGACCAATAACTTGTCCTTACTTTGATAACATTTTGTTAATTTTGGCATACAGATTGAACAGTCGTTTGCTCCTGGAAGCCATACCCGGCCAGTGAAAGACACTCTGCGTTTAACTGGGAGCCAGCTTTTAACTGAAGTTGTGCAGTATGTCATCATGAAAAGTCTTGTTTCGGTCATATGGCAAAGCAAATGACAAGAGGCAAGACACAGCTTGGGAATCTGAATACAAAATAATCAAGAAAACTCTTCTCCTATTCTTCACCTCCTATTACACATTGGCCAGTTTGGTAATTTTGAACTCCAATGGTACTGCATAGCACGCACACACACACACACACACACACACACACACACACACAAAATAACAACAACAACAAAACAGAATACAGACAGCAGCAGTCTCACCAGTCTGTCTTCATGCCTGTTGGCACAACAGACATTTTAATTCTCATTTCACTGCTGACAGTCATAGAAGCTAACACGAGGGGCATGTGCTAAAATGTGTCTTCCTATGATTTAAAACAGTGTGGCTAGGATAAGTATGAACAACAGACGAGTATGCTGACTCATCTGTTGTATGCTGAGTATGCTGACTGATTGCCATTGCCATTTAAACATATAAACATATATGTCGGTCAGTCATTATACATCACTCATATGATACAGTTTGATTGATTACACATTTATTGTTGAGTTTATCAATGCTACACTTGTCTGACAGTGTGTACATGCACACAAGGAACCAGAATACTGAGTCTATGCAGGTTAAAATGGGGAATCTGGTAAATCAAAAATCACAGTTTACATTCACTGGATTTCTCTTACCTCTGCTGACGGTGGAGCTGCTAAAAAGAGTGTTGAAAGTGAAACCAAAACAAATGTGTACTGCTGTGCCTCCTTCAGCTTCGTGTCGTCGCTTAAAATCATGTTTTCCTGGTCTACATCTACTTCATTCATTTAAATTAGCTTTGAACTATGTTAATGAGCATGGTGTGAGAGTGAATCCTGGTGGCTGTGTGTCTAAGTCTGACTGGATGTTAGATTTATGTTTTACTGGGTATAGTGGATCCACTGGATACAGGTTGTCTTCAGCAAATTTCTGCATTGGCATTGTCAAAGATTTCTTGATAGTCTGAGCCTGAGATGTAGGTGTTAAGGTGTGCTAAAGGCAATACTTGCTTGTTTGTCCCATGCTTGCAGGACTTAGTAAAAGTTCCTGCTGACTTGGAGGAACCTTTGAACACGCTTTACAGGGGTGGGAAGGGAATCGATTCAGCATAAGATGGTTATTCTTTTCTCACGACGATCATCGATTCCCTGATGCCATAAATCATTCTTATTATTTACGTTTTTGTTTCTTCACTGACACAGCCATGTGACAACTTCATGAAGAAGTAAATGCTGGAGTCCTGCAATTGTTGAGCAAAGCCAGCGGGGTTGTGCATTGTATTGAAAGGCATTGAAAAAAATTACAATTAAAATTAAAGCCAGTGCTACTTAGTACTTGTTCACAATATCTTTTTACCAAGCAAACATTTGTGCTAAAATGCTGAGTGCTTTAAATGTGAAATCTTGACCTTTATGACTTTAATAACACAAACATCACAAATTGCAGTTCGTTACTGAATTCTGATCAACTGAAGAATCGTGATTAAATCAAAGTGTGATCTAAGAATTGTTGAAACTTTCATTTTTCCCAAGATACAGATGCTCAAAGTTGGTTACAAAAAAAAATCATGTTGAAGAAACAACAGATTTTGGCTTAAGACCATGATACCTCGTGTAGATCTAAAATTGACTCGGTTGCTGTTTTTAACAGAGCTTAAGTGCGTTTTTGAGCCCTGAAACGTTTATGTGGTTATCTCTATTATAAATGAAGTTATGAGGGCTCAAAAATCATAGAAAATAACAGTGTTAATAAAATAGTGTGAAATTTCAACCTACATGTATGTATTTTGAGGACTTGTAACTCAGAAAATATTCATAGTATGAATGTAAAATTTTGTACAGCCTCATTAAATATGCAAAAGATACTGTAGGGAAAAAAAAGTCAGCTGATTCTGAGGAAGTCAGGTGGGATTTTTTTCTGAACTGGTTGATTTTATTCGGATTGACCCTTATGAAGAATCAAAGCTCGGGCTGGGTTTTGGCAGGGACATGATCCATGATATGATTTATATCACAACACACTGCAATAATGACTGATATATTTTCCAGAAAATGTAAAAAGAGTTTAAAATACAACAGATAATATCGCTGGGTAGACTAGTAAAATATTACACATAAACTCTATGATAACTACAACAAAACTAGCAGAGTGCATTTACTCAACACAGTGCACTGAAGTGTAGATCAAGGTGGTGAAGGACAGTGTTCATGCACCTTGTCATAAAAGCATTTCACAGTATAATAACATTTAATGACACCTCGGTGAAGATTGCAGTGTGTGCCAGTCTAGATGAGGTTCAGGACAGTATTCATGACACAGTTTAGTTGACTAGTGCCAAAATCAACCACATGTGGCAGTTCCTGTCAGTGTCATATGAACACAACACCAAACTGCAGTTTTTTTTTACGGGTCATTAAATCTTCAGCTCCTCTGTGTCCAGGCCTGGCCCACCAGTGGTCATGTTGTCTGAGTCACCTGTGAGCCACACATCAGATACCACAACGCTGCCAGACAGCTTCTGTGAGCTGCCCTGCTGGGTCCTGCTCACGAGAGGTTGCAGCGCTTTGGCTAATGTCAAGGGCCAAATCGAAAAATGGTCAAAAATCGCAATATGGCCAAGTGCAATATCCAAAACTGCAGCTTTTTGGTAAATGTGCAATGTGTGTCAAAACACCAGATGTAAGAGAACATGTTTGTATTTGGTCATGCCATCATCATTTTATCAACTTTTCTAAGTGAAAATTTAAATTTTAATGTAAGAATTATCATTCATCGTATCGCAATTTCAGTAAATACAAAGTTGATCATAATATTTTTAACTCATTGTTCAGCCCTACCAATGTCGCATTGTCATGACAAACATATCAGAGGGCTGAATGACATGGAAAAAATCATATAGTGATTACTTGTACAGATATTGTGATATGATCCACGATTTTAACAGGAACTATCATTTTTGCATTATTAATTTCATTTTCACTGAAAAGGCTATTAAAATGATGAAAATGGTGTGATTTTTGCTGAGGTCTGTGCCTGCAGGCCAGGGCGTCTCTGCAGCACCATAATATTTTATTTACAACAATGTTTTATCACTCATTTTACCTTCACTGAAAAACTCAGGCATGTCAACTTTGCTGGAATTATAACATAACTACCAGAATGATGCTTATTGTAAATATTCAGTGCTATTAATGACAGCTGTCATGTGAAGCTTATGTCAGTGTTATGTCTTATGAACACCCTTCAGATAAAGTTGTTAGCTTAGTAGTACAAAGATGTGACATATACCAGCACAGCAAACAGTTGTTCATATTCTTTTGGATTATCAAACCCATAAAGGATATTAACCCTATAAAGCCATTTGTATCATATATGATACACGTTATCAAATAACACATTCCGTTTTCAGTTTAATCAATACTTGACCAAAATACTGCTGTATACCTTTGGACACTTCCCCTGTTCACCCTGGACCATACCATTGGCACTTCAAGTACTGTCATATATGATACAACAAAAAAAAACTTATGTAATAACATATTTTTTGAAAAATCTTTTTTTTTTTTTTTTTT
This sequence comes from Myripristis murdjan, assembly GCF_902150065.1. Lineage (NCBI taxonomy): Eukaryota > Metazoa > Chordata > Actinopteri > Holocentriformes > Holocentridae > Myripristis > Myripristis murdjan. Next base: position 27,520,076 of record NC_043993.1, read on the forward strand.
TTTTTTTTTTTTTTTTACATTTTGTTATAGGACTAAATAAAGGGTTCAATTTCAAAAAATTGGAATTTTCTGCCAATTCTTTCATAGTTCAGGCTTTATAGGGTTAAAAATAAATAAATAAATAAATAAATAAATAAATAAATAAAAGAAAATAATCAGAGATATTTCAAGAGCACCAATATGTGGATATGTCTCAGTTTTATAAAAAACAAACAAACAAACAAACAAAAAAAACAAAAAAAACAATATAAGTTCACAAAATCCAAATGCAGAAATATGTATTTAGAAATTAACAGTTGTGAAATATGATTTTACAGGATATTTTGGGTGATTTTAAGTGTCAGATGGCTTCACAGTAAATTAATTCTTGTTAGCCAGGAAGACAACGATAATGTTTAACACAACAATAACTCATTATTTCTGAACATTTTTCTCACAACTATACAATACAGTGTAGGAATACAATATTAACTGTCCAGTAAACAACAGACCTGCCCTAAATATTTTATTTTCTTTCTTTATTTTTTTATTTATCCAAGCAAGTCATTAGGAACAAATTCTTATACAGTGGTGGCTTGGAAAGTGGCAAGAACCACCTGCGAGGAGGGGCAGAGGGGGTCAAACGCCCCCGTCTTCAGAGCTCATGATCATCAATTAGAAAGCATTTCAAAATGATGTGGATATCCAATCTTCTCTGGTTGTCAGATATGATGCACCAAATAACGTTTTTAAAACACAGATCTTGCGAATCTCTTGCAAAGTGGTGTACGCTGACAATACTGGAAACATACAGAAAGGCCGTATGAAACCATACAAGTTGACTTAAGGGCTTGGCTTGATAGTGGTGCATGCTCTTACATAAATACACACATTACAGCCCAAAAACTGTGACTACAGAATTTTGGCATTCACCACCACTATCGCTTTATCTCATCTGTTCAATGTGTCTGAACAAAGCACACATACTTCCCTATATCATTTCCAAAATGTTGACCCTCACCAATCCTGGATTCATCCAAAAACTCTGAGGGGGAACTTTACAAGCTTCAGTCAATGTAGTTTTAGTGAAAGACAAGTCTTGAAATGCTCCATGCCTTTTTGAAATGGGTACAATGTTAGCAATATTCCACATAATAAAACCACGGTTAAATGGCCCTGCTTGTGTTTGCCTCTTGGCCAAGCCATCCTCAAAGCTTTAGCAGGAGTGCCCTCTGGTGGATGATCAGTGCACTTGCAGTTTGTAAAACACGAAATGAGCTCTGACCTAAAGGACGTGATGATGAGTTACCAAAATCCCCTGAATGTAGCTTCTATATTACAGTATTTCAGTCAAAACATGCATAATATGAGGAAGGAAGATATGAATATTAATTGAAATTTGTGTGAATAGCATTGCTTTTCCAATTGCTGACTGGATAAAGCACTGTAGTTAAGAAAATAGTTATGTTTTTTGTTGTTGCTGTTGTTTGTTTTACATTTGTATGTATCTAAAATATATGTTTTTGTTAGAACATTTTCCTAAAGCTCTTCAGGGCGTCAGGCACAATTTTTAACCATATGTACCATTGTGAGTTTATGATTGTGCCTTCAATTTCAGTTAATACGCTCTTTCGTTCTGGCAAGTTTCCACTTGCATGCACATACAGTCGTGCTGTAAAAGCCCATAAATATGAAGGCGGTGTTTGACCCATGCACACTTTAATGCACAATTTCAATCGCTAGAATTAGTTTTCCGATATTGTAACTCAGTTTCAGACAAACTGTCTTGTTAAATCAGGAACCCAAGTGCGGTGTTAAGTGTGGAACTGCCATTTATCATGCTAATGGTGAGAATAATAGGTCCTTGTGGAATCCATTGCACGGATATAAACAGGAATAAATATCGCTGCATTTCAATAATACTCTAAAGGAGCAAACTATAAAATGAATTGCACCATTGTAACACCATGCTGAGGTGGTGATCTGCCAGACCTCTTCCTTGGATTTTCTCTTGATGAAGTTACACTTTCTGTCGGTGGGCCTCTTTTCTTTGACTGTTCAGCCATAGCTTAATGCATGCTTGCCAGCTACTTATTATTTCTATTTATATCAGGCAAACTGGAGAAGTAAAAGACATTGTTTCCTGTGCAGCAAAGGCTTTTTCTCTGACACTGAATGAATGGAATATCTGATGTAAAATCCTTTCTCAACTGGTTGAATTACTCCTGTGTTATGTTAATTAGTAGCAAAATAGACATTTATTTATATGTAAACCATCGCTGATTATTACTTAAAAGCAAAAGTTAACATATCAACCGACTGTAACAACACGGTGAATCCACAAATGCTCAAACTGAAAGCACAGATGGGCCAATTAAACGTCCAGTTTAAAAGCAGATGGATAAGATATCCATGAAGTGCCCCTCTCTCCAATCCCCTTAGTCAAGGCTTCTCTGCAGTGATCTGCTTTGCTGCAGATCCGGCTGAGACACAAGTCTATGGCTCATGTCTGGAAACAACCAGACCTTTCACCCATTAACCCCTAACCGTTAAGCAACACACACAGCCACGCACACATACACACTCAAACAAGACTTTTAATTTAATTTCATCCTGTACCCATCCTGTGAGAAAGTAAATAGGGCTTGGTGGAGGGGCTGGTGAATGGGTGTTTTTGAGGGAAGCAAGCACAGTCATTTCTCTAATCTGGAATTAATGGTGAAAGTCTTTTGGGAGAGCAGAGAGAGGGATTGTGGGAGTCGTCGCCACTCGCCAGGTGCTCTGTAATGACTGAAGGGGAATCAAGTGGCTATGAGTTAATCACCTCATATTTGTTCTTCCAGGTTTCATCCCTCCCTCTATAAAGATTATGCCCATTCGATCCACTGGAAAATATGCCACAGAGGTATCAGATATGACTTAGACTTAGCTTTTGGCTTGAAGTGGTTCAATGAAACAATGTTAAAAAAAAAAAAAGAAAAAGAAAAAGAAGAAGAAGAAAAAGACATCACCCTGAACCCCTAAGGCGTTGTTTTTAAGCCTCTGGTGGTTTGTTCCTCAAATACATTAAATAAATCCTTTTTCCACTGGCAAGTCGATAATGAGATTACACACAGGGGCTCTGTGGAAAGTGGGCCGAGGAAAACAACACAGCTGAGTCAGGTCGGAGATATGAGCGATGTAGGATAGCGGAAGTGGAGGGAGGCTGGAGGTGGTGGGAAGATGCAGAAATGAGCCGAAATTGTTTACATAAAGCTTAAAGCTGCGCTGTAGGCAACTCTGCAGTGAGGAGTAATTCTTTTGCAAACCGTTTGAACTTCAATCCCCACAAATCGCTTAAGGTGACGTTAGCAAACCACACACAGCACGCTCATGTTTACCAGCCCGGCCGATCTGTGATGCACATTTTTCTGGCTGCTTTTGATGCGTCACTTCCTTTTGAGTGCAGATGATTTCCCAGCACTGACATCACCCAAAGCCAGAACGGTTAGGCAATTATCTTGATTCAACAGCATCTCACTGAACAGGTACCGGACAAGCTGTTCTCTTCCAGCTCCACTTTGGGATTTATGTTAAGAAGACGGATGTATTACTACGCCTAATGTACATCTTGCCCAGGGCAGCTTTACGAGAACATCAATATGGATCAATAACCCAAAAAAACGTATTACATGGGGCGCCTGGTGGCTCACCATGTAGACTGCATATTATGTGATACCGAGGGTGAGCTGCAGTGGCCTGGGTTCAAATGCGGCCCAGACCTTCTGCTGCATGTCATCCCCTCTCTCTGCTCCGTCTGCACTGTCTCTCTCCACTGTGACTGTCTAATAACAACAACAAAAAGATTACAGTATCACCCGTAGCCCTAACCCGACTCCTTACCAGGCTGCCTTTTTTCTGCTATCCTTTTCTTGTGTAACCCTTTTTCTGAGTCTGTTGTTTGTCTTGATTGTGAAGCACACTGCAAATTTTCTTCTCAAAATGATTGATTGAACAAGCGAAGTGAGTTATGACTGTTTTTGGGGCAACTTTGTCATTATATCAGATTCAGATCCAGACAATTTTATTTTTCTGTCTGTGAGGCGATCGCACAACCTGCTGTACAAAACATCGTTGGATGAAAACCTTGTATCTCCACTGTTGCCGATTTTCATCTTTTAGCTCAGTCTGAGTATATCCAACCTCCTCTATGGGTTCTGAAAGACTTGGGGTTATGAAACCTTTGTGAAACTGATTATATAAACTGAAAAAAAAATTCTGAGAAGTTGATATTATGGAGGTACAAGAATTTGATTGGACTGCAGTGACATAAATAAATCAAACCTATAGAAAAAATAGCACAATAAAACAATTTCAAAAGACGTGTCTGACCATATCTAAGGCCTTATTTGGGCAGTCCAGCCTTGGCTATGGACATGATAACACAAACACCTTTCACATTCATTTTTTTTCTTTGAATTTGCACATTCGTGACCCTTTGAGGAGGAACTCGACCGATGACCGCATGATGCTCTTTCCTCTAGCACCATCATGAGGCCAAACTTTCATTTTGTGAATGCTATTATGTTTATGGTAATGTTAGTAAACAGCAAAAGAAGACGTGTGGGACGCTTTGCACTGTGGGGTAGATTAGGGGGACTGAATGATCTCATTACCTTTAGAAAGCCATACTTAATACAGTCACCCATTGGTTAACAAACTGTTGAACCAGATTAGGGACAAAGTGACACGATGTCATTGAGGATTCAGGTCATTTCAGGGTTATACTCTTCTGCCACCAACAGCACATGGCTGATTATGAAAGTAACTGTGGGCTCAACAGTGTAGTTTAGAGGGGGACAGGGGGCAGTAGAGACCACACCAACTGGTATTGTGTGCCTATTATATTTAAACTATTTTTTATGACATATTATCTTATTGTTTGTATTCCATTTTAAATTACAAACATCACTATTCTCTAGAAAGATTAGAACAAGGAAGCAGCAAGCTCAATGATAATTTGCACATTAGACTTACAAACTCTTACAATAAAGTTACCTGCAAGCAGAGATTAGTATGTCTAAGCCCGTGGTGCAAAGTAGTTGACAGTGAGAATATAAGCTTGGTTCATGATTATGGAAGACTTCTGCATTTCAAAGATAGAGGTTTTCACTCAGAGTGCTGAAACTGCAGGTGAAATGGTGCCTGACATAATACCTTTTGACAGTTTGGAATGATGATGATGCTATTCAGCATGACCAAGCGTGGTCTGACATAGACCACGTTTGTCTGTCTGCAAACAGGTAGACCTGCGTGAGGTTTGGATTAAAAGACCTCACTGGTGACTTTGCATGTTTAGCATACAATAACATCTACAAAATGTATAAACTTCACATTTCTGCCAATGTTTTCTCAGTGGAAGCAGGCAGATTTTAGAGCTCTGATATCATTTTTCATGCCTTTCATCCAGCCATTGGTTTCCATTTATTCCACTATGATATGAAAATAAACTTTCAGAGACTTCAAACTTCAAACTCAAGCCAGTTTTCCATCACCATAATAAAGTCGTCCACATTACTTTTCCTAAAAGCAGCAGCACTGTTGTGTTTTGCTGGCTTGAAATTTGTGTGACACAGTCTTTCTGCAGGAAAATGGACTTGCACTACACAGCTGGAAAAAACATGCCACAATACATAACAATTACAACAATTCATACCAATATACAGATATTCTACTGTAGCCAACTATGCAGGTAATGAGCCTATTGCCTACTACAAAATATGATTTCACTTAAAGATCTCACAAGCGTCACCCCTCTGACAACGGTTGAATGTCTTTTCATGGCCTTGATTTTCTGTCATCTGTGCATACTGGAAAATAATTATGCTGTGAACTCAGACCAAAAGGAACTTCAAGAAGTGCCTCCTCCATTATCCAAAAACCTCAAACAAAGAATAAAACCAGGAGAAGTTATTTCCAACAGGAAGTGGCACAATGCTGATGGAAATGCTCCAGCAATTATTACATTGCATCACCTCGCCCTGTAAAAAACGAATCCTGTCTGTACGGAGCTTAAAGCAGCTAAAGAATTGTTTAGAGGTATTTGCTGCTGCAGTGTTGGCCTGATGGTGGCGTGACCAAATGTAGTGTGTCACACTTTGGGGTTCATTCCAAGTACGTCTCTGCAGGCTGTTTTTTTCTTGCAGCATTAGTAATCATGCTTGAGGTTCTGTTGTTTCCATCATTTGTGTACATTTGTGCACCACAACAATGATTTTCATTTTTTTTACACTCTGGCAATGCAGTAGCTGTAATGTAATCAAAATTTTTAAAGTTCTTCGATCCAGGGTTATTGGTCCAGATGCGGTTCACTTTTAAGATGTGCTTTATGTATGAGTTAGACTTGAGGCAATTTCATGTTGGATATTGACTCCATTGTGTATTGATTGTGCTTTATGTTTGCTTGTCTAGAGAGTAGTTATTTGAAAAAAAAAAAAAAAAAAAATCTTATCGTGTTTTCGACCGGTGTAAGTTGAGGGGTTTTCACAGTTTGAATTATTTTGAGCAAAGCTTTCAATCCATTTAATATGACTGTTCTGGTGAATAAACTTAAGTTAAGTAAATACAACAAGCTGTGTCCCACCCATGGAGAAATCAAAGCGCCACTAAGAAAGTCAATAACACTTATTGACCTCCACTCAACCTCAACCAATAGGAACTGCAACAACACTGATAAATCTCTGGTATAGCTTATGGTCACCTGTCTTTGACCTAAAGGTAGTCTGTGTAAAACTGAATGATTATCAATCTATAATGGTGATCAGGTCTTTTGTCAAAAGTCTGCACAGCAGTAATTGGTGATCGGGATTTTTGCTGGTCCCTTCATAAACATACTGCTGGCTGTCTTGTGTTGTCAGATACCTTTCCCGAGGTCCTCCAGCGATTCAACTCGGGCACTGAAACGTCAGTCTATAGTGTGAAGAAATGGACCCAGCAGGGCATCATGAAAAAAAGACAGAAAGACAGGGAAAAAACACAAAAGCTGAAGCTCTGTCTTTGAATCAGCTCATTCCATTTTCTAGACTTCCTTGACCAGAATACAAAGTCGCCTCTGTTCACGGCGATTTCACATGTTGTCGGCGTCCTTCAGCTTTTTCTTTTTTGAGAGGTTGGTTTGCAAACTGGCTGCACTTTGCTGTTGACATTCAAAAGGATTTTTCACTTTCAGCATCCATTTCACCAAGAGCAATCTGAATAACCATGTAAAATCTCAGGCCTAAATGTATTTAATCTGCAGCGCATACAGTGCTAGATGTATTGTGCTGCACATGCCCTGAAGTGCTGCTTTGCATTTTCTCATTGCAATGAACCTTTTTTGCATTTTGCTATTGTGCAATTTTGGTTGTACTTTATTCTGATTGTGTACTTTGCATACCTCCATTGTGCCAAACTAAATTCCAGTGTAATGTATTTTTGTATTTTTTACCACAGATGGCAGATAAACTGATATTGGCACCCCTCATTTTTTATTATTAGTAGGCAGTAACTCAGTTACCATTAAGATATTCTAGCTGCAGCAAGAAGAAAAAACAAAACAAGAACAAAAATGCTTTCACAATCATAACAGTCAGATTTCATAAACAAAGTTGACTGAATTCATACTGAAACCATCCATACAACACGTGCCTCCATCCTGCTTCTTCTCATGCTGCAAATGTTAAACATGCACATCTCATGCTAGGACTCATTTCACTCCATTGCCTCTGTGATTCTAACATTATGACTGTCTTACACCACATATTTGCACATCGGTTCTCCTATTTGTAGACAGGACAAGGAAGACATTGTGTGGTTGCTGTAATTGTTTGTTTTTTCCATTCTCAGTAGCCTCAGGTTGTCTTATTCTTATCACTTTCCTTTTCTCTGCTGACCCAATTTCCCATTGGGCATCATTAAAATTTCATTTAATCATCTAATCTCATCTGTAAATGTTTGGAAACACTGGCTGGAGGTTAAGAGAAAGAAACAACTATCAGAAAGTGCAGAAGTAAAATTTAAAACAGATTAAAGGCCACATGTGGTGGAGTGGTTCAGCTTATAAAGAAATTTTTGCATAACTTTGTGAGTGAAGGACTCAGCTGGAAGAATAACAGAATTGCATGTGAAATGTGAATTTAGGACTTTTAAAATGACAGAGGAGGGGAAAACTAAATTACAGATACGCTTGATCTTCTTCGGCCCGGGAAACAAATTTTCTTTATGCTTCGTGGCACTTCATACTAACATGCACAAAATAATAAATGCAGTAAATTCAAGCTCATTTTGGCAGGGGCCATGCGCAGGATCGACGTTGATTATTAAATTTGACAAGTCATTTCTCACAGAACAGCATCCGTGTAAAATCAGAGATGATCATGCCTTTATTATAAAGCTTTTACCTCATCTCATCGTGTTGGTCTGTCTCCTTTCATTTGATATATTGTGTACCATTTCAGCCCATTTGCGAGTCATTATTTTAGGTGGTGCTTGCCTCACAGCTCCCATTAACTGCAGCCCAGTTCTGCAGCGCATGAAAAATCTCCTCAAGAGTCCACGGCTAATGTATGCATCACTTCCCCACTATCACAGACACATTTGCTGTTTGTGTTCGATAACCCTCACATCAATTTTATGGAGGAAAATTCAGAAGCCAGCATGGGGAGGCCTCTTTCATCCAGCAGCGTAGCTCAGGGTTTAACTCGCACACATCATATTGCAAAATGACAGAATCCCTGCTTCATGCAAATGCCACGCAAATATTGACACAGGGATGAAAGTAAACCCACTTCTGTGGTCTCACCAACAATTTAACAATTTATCAACACGCCTTGCAAGCAAATCACCACCATGTTAACCAGAATGGAGGGAACGGTTGATTCCTGCCAGCTGAAACAGGCACAGGTGTGTTCCTCCTTTCCCTGAGCTCATTTTCATTTGGCTGCTGATGGATGAGGCGTGATCCTACTGTTTGACACGAGGCCCTTTTTCAGCAGAGCTATGCCGGTGGGAGGCAGCAGAGGGAGCACATCGACAGGCTTTAAAAATTACAGCCCTTTCCCTCTGTATGGGAGTGAAAATGGGTGACAGCAGCTTTGGTAAATAACCCAGAGGAGTGTGATGGAGGGTTTTTTCTTCTCACCTGAGTGAAATTGGAGATGATTCTGATAAAATGAGAAAACCGAAAACAGCATTACAATCAAAATCTAATTAGAGATAAAAATGGACACACTAGTGTGCCGTGTCAGCATGAGGGTGAAATTGCCAGAAAACCTGGAGAAATCTGAAGACCAGAAGAAAGAAGAGAAAAGAAAAGAAAAGAAAAGAAAAGAAAAGAAAACTAGAAAGGGGAAAAAAGAAAACAAAGAAAAAACAAAACAGCAACAACAAGAACTTCCTGTGCAACCTCAGAATAGAATAGACCTGATTTGAACTGAATTAAATTGAATTTGCCACGGCTGCCAGAAAAGAACATTTCCCACTACATCCAGGGCGGTTTTAGGCCTCAAGTTAAACCAGCTCATTAGTTTATGTAAACTCGCATTAAAATGTCTTTCGGACATTACAAGACAAGAAACACTGGCAAAGATTCAACAGAACAAAACAGAAACTTTGAGTAAGGAAATTGGACGGGGGTGGGAGGGTGGGGATTCTGCTGATCGTTAGCAAAGAAGATAAAGCTTTTGCCAAAGCATACCTTGTCACAGGAAAAGTGATTTATCAATAACAGAATAAAAAACGAATGCTCCTGGGAGGGTAACCAATCCACAGAACAATATCTGTTTTCTCTCACTTAAAATGGGCTGCTTGCTATGAAGGCAGTCACGGCAGCCTCGTCCAAACAGAAACAAGCTGCCTAATTGTATTCTCTCCAAAGCTTCTTTCAATATTAAGATCATTATTTCATGGAATACTTCCTTTGTTCAAAATCCTAGGGATTTAATCTGCTTTCTGGTTAAACAATAACAAACTTTTAACAATTAAAACTGACAACAAACATGTTCTCACATGTGATATCTTATAATCAATTTCCATGAAGTCCTCTCCTTACGTTTTCAGAATAAGGGTCTATTTGTTTCTTGGATTTATAACAAATTTTCTAACGACTTTCATTACAGATTTTTCAAAACCTTGTCATCAGGACACTCTATCATGGTCATAAATGCATTTTTTTAAATTGATCGCAAACATCATCTTCAGCACAGGACTGTAACTCCCTTTGACATAGACCAATATATCTTTCTGATGATTCCATATGCAATATTTGATTTAAATGTTATTTCATGTAATTTCAGTGTTTTACAGATCAAAGTTTTGACTAAAGCTTTCATTTGACCATATCCAAAACTTCCAGTGTTACATTAAATACATGTTTTAGTTTGATAAATGAAATGATTTTACTTCATATTAAACCTGAGATTGTGCTGATGCCTTTCAAGTCATACCAAGATCTTACAGTGTTGTTAATGGTAAAATGCCATGTATTCTTAGTTTGACCACTTTAAAACAACTTAAAGAAAAAAAAATCATGCAGCATTTTGTATATTGCAGTCCCCCTACACTAAAATGCATTTTTCTAACATTTATGTCCCCTAAAATGTCCAACCTTGACTGCGCTGACTTGTATCCGTGCGGACGTTGTCACTAGAGGTTTGTCACATGTTTTCACAGTCCTCCTCTGAAGGTGGAGGTGACTGTAGAGCTTATCAAACACAGTAAATACAACAGGACTTCCATGTCGTGTGAACAGAGCTCTGGTTACGAGTCGGTGTCCGGGGCCTATTTGCATATTCATAGATCCATGCATTCTTAATGAAGGCAAGGTTTTTAAGTTATATTTTAGCCGTTTTAAAGCGCTAAGGGATGTTTTTCCATGGAAAAAAAACCCTTCTCAATATGTAATATTGATGAACAGAGATTATTTTTAGGGACTTGATAAATAGCTCGAGGGGGATATTAATCCATTGACCTCCTTCTCGCTGCTTGATAGCATGATTCTACCCCACAAAATCTTCATGCTGTTGGCTGTATCTGCTAAATTAAGGCCAGGGTGAATCCTGGCCTGGTCAAATGAAGAAGCTGTCCTCTTAATTTGTGAATTTTGTTAGTCCAGATACAATCACTTGTAACTGAATCAACTTTTTTAAAGCGGGGGAATAATTGGTATTGATGAAAAAAAACAAAAAACATATTGGAATTTAGGGAACTACATCATTCTAATAAAATTACCTCTTCTAATTATATTAAGTGGAAGATTTATCAATGTATGTGAGACAGATGTCATGTTTTACAACAATGGTAAGCAGTCTATCATTGAATAACCGCTTTTTATTAGAGCTAATACATCATCCTGGGTATTTTATTTTAGTGGAGTGCTTTTTTTTAAACACTCCATCATCTCCAATGATATGTACAGGGGGGAGTGAAGCTGGAGCTCGGCATAGTCAAAACTACAGCAATCAGGACTAAGTTCTGCACAAACCCACTTGCTCATCCCCCCATGGAGGTAAAAGCCGCTTAAAGCAAGGCAAGATTTGTTATGTAGAATACACCCATCTTATCAGCCTAAATCAGAATCTGGGGCTGCAACTGAGAACAGCATCCCGTCCTCTCTAACAGAGACACTATTTGTCTAAAGAAATGCTTGGTGGAAGGAATCCTCACTGGTAAAGAAATATTCTTTTCCCATAGGAAACAACTCATCACACACCAGCCTCACACAAGAAGACATTTAAGCCAGAAGACCCCCCCGTTTGCTGTTTTCAAGTCAGTTTGCAAAGTTGCCTAGTGTAGCTGTAATGTCTGAATTCAGCTGAGATATTCAAATTGTAAGGGACTAACATCACCAACACCTTTAATTTAGAACATCCCCTGTTTAATCAAGAAGGTCCAATAAAGAGATTTTCTTCCTGCGGCAATTGAGCAAAATCAATGACTTTCAACTGATTCAGGTCCAGTTGTAGCGGTCAGTAATCAAAAGCATCCTTGTATCCTCCATCACAGTCTGGTGCTCCTCCAGCTCCTCCCTCCCCAAGGCTGAGCTCCAACGTGTTATTCGCACTGCTGAGTGGATGATTGGCCGCCAGTTGCCCTTCATGTAGGAGCTGCGTGACACGAGGCTGAAGACAAGAGGAGGAACTGTGCATTCAGAGTGCAAGCAACTTGAACAGCAAGGCACTGAGAGTTATTTCATTTCCTACAGAGCTGAGCGACTACGGCTCCATAGGTTCCCCAAAACTAGCCGCGGCTGAACTTTTCAGTCATCAGCGGTAAGAGGCCAGGCCAGCTTGCCTGGTTCCCTGCCGATATGTTTTCGTTTTATGAAAGCTAATTCTGCCCGATAACTGCAACGTGAGCTAAAAGTCGATTCCGTCCATTCACAGCCTCCTGTTTTTTTTTTTTTTTTCACTTCATTTTTGAGATTATTTTGTTGACCATTTCTGCTGTCAGCTATCAATGCTAAATCATTAAAATGACATAAAGACATGACAAATAATCCAATGTATGCGCCACTGTCTTGCTGCTTTTGTTTTTCTACTTCCATAGCATCCAGCCAGGGATCTGTAAACTTCCCAAGCCAAGTCATTTTTGAGTGAAAAAATGCAAGCAACCTCTCTTTACAATTAATTTTATGAGCCAGGCACTTTATTCGATGTACACATTGTTTATTTGGTTTGGGATTATCTGTGCTAGTGCGTATCTTTGCTAAGTCCAGCAACAGCAAATACAGCAAAGACGACAGTGAAACTGGGTAGGGAGCATAAGGTCAATAGCAATGCAGCAAAATCCCATGATTTATGTGTTTGCCACGGCACAAGACCACCATGTAGATGCAATCAAAGCCTCTTGAACCATCAGTGGAGTTAATGTTGACCCTGAACAGCCATGGAGCCATGTGTTGATTATCACTTTTTTCTTGAAGATGGCACCAGGCGATTAAGACCATAACTACTGACCATCTGTCAGCCTACTGAATTGGAGTCCCAACCCACCACTTGCTATGGGAACTGACTGTAGAAGCATCTCTGTTACTGTCTAGTCTCCTCCATTTAGTATAGAGAAGCTTGTTTTGCACAGTCTTGCACTACTTAATGTACGTCTTCACAAATCTTTGAACAATACACCTCTTAAGCCTCAAGGCCAATATCTCTACTCCTACTCTCATGTTCAGAGGTATTTCATGCATGCTCATCCCATGTGCTTGTTTTTCCAGCAAGCAGTTATGCTTTCACCTGCAGCAGCAGAGTGCTCCACTGCATGAATGCAAATAGTGACTACATGTCTAATGCACACTTGTGTAGTCTGACATTTACTCTTAATGTCAGCTTCTGTTTCCCTTTGTGTAAGTACACATTCCTACACAGTTATAGTGCTTGGGAAAAACCATATAAAGACATGTAAAAAAAAAAAAAAAAAGACTCGCATTGTCTTTGCTGGAATCATAAAAGCCTGTTAATCTCATGTGGGCCAATTCACTTTGTTAAATCCTGTTCGACACCTTGGTTTGCTTTGCAGTGGCATGTTAAACACCCTCCTCCCTCCCCCCTAAAGTGGTGTGAGCCACCACTAGTCAAATAAGGAAAGATTATCACAACAGGGTTCTCTCTTAAATTACTTTTCACAAACAGGCTGGCACAGAAGAGAGAGATTAAACTCTGCTCTTTCTGTATCATCTCATTTCAGTGGGCTGAACTGGAAATTATCTTGCTGCTCCGGATGGCCAAGCCACCACTGTCTTTACTAAATATTTCTGGCTGTTGTGCCGACCATTCTAACTCTGTGGGTGGCATGCACAGTGCACACTGAAAACTGTGCTCATTTCCATAACAGTTTCAATTAGAGGGGTGCACTTGGTGGAGTGCAGATCTCTGCCAGGCGTGTCTGGGGGCATGTGGGTGGCAAACAGGACCTGCAGAGCAGGCTGTGTGTCCAGCGTGGATGGGGATAGCAGTGGAATGAAGGGGAGACAAAATGCAGAGTACATTACCAAGTGTAACCAGAGCAGACAGGCTATATGGAGACAAATCTCCAGACACAACGTTTATATGGAAAAAAAAAAAGAAAAAAGATTCCAAACTGAAGCTGTTATTGATCACTTGTGGCTCCTACTGACGGTTAACAGGAGTGAAGAATTAGCACTCAATCACTGTATAAAACAAATTTTTCAAAGGTTTTAAATCATCACAACCACAAGGGGTCCTTGATCATATAGTCATTACTGTGCACAAGAAATATTAGGCTGATATGGCCATTAGTATTTGAGATTAGCTGTGGACAGATACACATGATTAAACACATGATCCTTTCTTGGCTGCTGCCTGGCAGAGGTGATTAAATAAAAAGTGACAGCCATTTTATGTTTATGACAGGGAACCAGGACTGGATAAGAAGAGCACCATTTTAGCTCTACAGCGATCATACTGTGGGCTTTATTCTGTATGTATCACAAAATATAGTTACAATAGTATGATATGTTAATAGTTTCATGATTATTATAGCTTTATCATAATCCTTAACCAGGCGAGCTGACCTAGCAAGATCCTTGGGGATTTAGTTACCGGGGGGTGAGGGCCATATTCATATGCACACTTTTTACGCCTGGGAGCTGACCAGTATTACTGCTGTCTTGCAGTGTTGGTTGGTGAGTGAGCATTTCTACCGAGGCAATTACAGTTAGTTCACAGCTTCATGCTCTGTTGATTTGAAGGAGACCCAATTTCATTCATTCCAATAGATGTTTTGAAAAACAGCAACAGATTATCACGCTGTATAATTAATGCAGTGTAAATAGAAAGGCATAATTGCAAAAGTACACTTCACCTGTTCAACTTAAAAATCAGAAATGACTGTAGAGTTACTTTGTCCTTAGGTGTTACATATAAAAAGATTAAACTTTCATTAGTATTTCTGTTCTCCTCTTTTGCAATTTATTAGAAATTTCACTGACTATAATTTATAAATGTGCAAGACTAAGGAGAACATTGCACCTTCTTTCTATTAAATTTTATTACCCTGCAACCAGAACTATCTCTTCTTTGAACATTTACCAAATCCTACTGATTTGAATTTCCTCTATCTGCATTTCATAGTCTTATATGGTGCTTTTATATTGTGTTTCCTGTTTAATGCTCTTTCCAATACCAATATCCATCAGGAAATGTCAGTAAATCCTGTTCAGTTTTCTGCGTTATGTTTGTACACTTTCAACTTCAAGTGTGTCACTCTGATATCAATATGCTGGGTATTCAGCGGGTTTCCATCAAGCACCTAAACAGTATATTGTGGACTTTGATTTGTATTGCAAAGTAAAATGTTACCCTGTTTTCATCACAGCATTCATTTTTAGATTTTAAAAAAGGGAAAATGGAGGATTAAATATTTTCCCTCAAGAATGAAAGATGTGTTCAAGCTAATTCATTTCATTCATTTGTGTGTGTGTGTGTGTGTGTGTGTGGTAGGGTCGCGGTTGGAGGGCGGTCAGTTCAATGCAGTCAGTGTAAAAGCCAAACATCACACGGTGGACGCCAAGCTTTCTTCCTCTGTGGGCTCCGTGACTTCTATCACATTGGCCTCGTACCGCAAAGTATGATGAAGTGGCTTCATCTGACACCGCGCTATTCAACCACTGTACATGACATCTGTCCTCCGTCTGAGGAGATGGTCCACTCTTCTTGCTT
Source organism: Myripristis murdjan (assembly GCF_902150065.1). Lineage (NCBI taxonomy): Eukaryota > Metazoa > Chordata > Actinopteri > Holocentriformes > Holocentridae > Myripristis > Myripristis murdjan. The sequence continues at coordinate 27,535,747 of NC_043993.1, forward strand.
TACCACAATTGTGTGGTAAATTTAGCCAGAACTGTGAACTGGAGCTTTTGGCTATACAGACAAGTCCATCTTGAACTGGCAGAGCAAGAAAACGGCAGCTTTTGTGAGCTCGAGTGAACTTACAAACCTGGCTGGCAAAGAAAGGTCAAAATGTAGATAAATAAATCAATGGCAATGACTTTTTCTTTTTCTCCATGGTTTATTTATAACCACAGATCTCATAAATTTCTACAGTAACATGGAAACTAGCTTTCCTATATAAGCAGTGGTGGACAAAATACACAGCCACATTACATAGACATATACAGTGGTGGAAAAAAGTTTTCGGACACCCTTAAAATTTTACACAATCTCAAATCTTATCATGAAATATTTGTGGAAAAATCTTTTTTGTGTTTCAAAAGGTGTGGCTGCATTAGACAGATACAAACAAATACAAATTATATTTTTTTGTTTATTGTTTACAAGAAAACTAACCAAACTAAATTCTTGACAGTTTAATCTTTATCTTCAGGCGTGTTTCCTGTGTTAGGTTCCTTGTTTTGGCCATTTTTGTGTCTGAAGAACTTTCAAATGTGCTGGCTTTATGTAGACACCAAGCTTGGCGACAAAAATTGTGTCTTTTAATAAAAAGAACGACCTTCATCACTGGTACCAAAATGACCCAATACTCAAAATTTCTTATGTATTTTTATGGAACCAATCAATTTTAAGTTGTTAATGGCTTTTTTAGGATTTGTTTAGTATTTTGGCTGTGACTGTACTAAAAGAAATTGAACTTGAAGACTTTAGTGATTAGTTAATGCAATATTTCACAAATGCATGGGGTGTCCCAAAACTTTTTTCCGCCATTGTAGATACTCCTGGTCAAATATTATTCTGCTACAAGTCGAATTTTTTAAACTACTGCAGTACCTGCTTTTTCTTTTTAATATCAGTGCATTGGTTGGCATTGTATTGTTTACAGAGCCTGGTAACTCTCTGGAACCACCTAATGAACGCACTGACTTGCTTGTAGAAACGATACACTGCATGGACGTATGCACCACTGCAGGGTTAGTCGTTTCAGTCGTAGTTAGGCACTTTACCTTGAAGATGGATGTCTTGCTTAGGCTTGTTTCACAGAGCCGGATGACATATTTCTGCTTTGAGATCAAACCAAGTTCAGAGAGTGCTGTGATTGTTTTTTTTTTTGTTTGTTTGTTTTTTTCTCCTGTGAGTAATATGGCATGTGGCCAATCAGATCAAATCTACAGACAAATTCAAACCTGTCCTTAAAAGTATCAAATAACAACAACCTTCATAGAAATGTTGTGGCAGTTTAGTGTATTAAAATAATGATAATAATAAGTAAAGTACAGATATTCAAAAAAATGTACTGAAGTACAATACTCATGCAAATGTACTTCATTACCATCCACCACATAGAAGCTAATATGGCTATTTTGAACCAATTTGGAAAACAAATTTTGTTTAGTATGACTAGATTGTTGGTTTTTTCCCCCAGATAGCAGGGGAAATACTCCTCCTCATAATATTGACAATCTCCTCTCTCACATTCTTGAGTGTTTAAGGCCATGAATAACACCAATCTCTTTAACAACATTAAGCAAATCAACTCTTCATCTTCATTGCAGTGTTTGTCTTACAGCCCGTGCTGGAGGCTTTCACTGAAACAGGCCCTCGTCTCTTGTTGCAAGATGCAATTTCATAGCGCAGACATTCACATGTTATAAATTGCTTTCCTTACTCAGCGCTAACGGCCACCACACATGTCCACCGTATGTATCCGGAGCAATGATAAATGTGTACGCCACCCTTATTAAATGTGAGAGTCACGGACTGAAGCACCGGCTCCGCAGAGAGAGAAGTCGAGTCCACTGTTATTTTACCCATCTGAACTCAATCAAACACAAAACAGTGTGTGCTGCCAGATGCCCACAGGAGCAGTCGATGGAGCTGATTAGAAAACTGTCTGATGAGGGTGAAGGATGAGCCTCTAGACCTCCGTCATCTGGATAGAGCCTGCAGAGGAATCCGCTGAACTTCATAAACAAACTCAATCAATGGTAATGATAAGGCCTTCGGAGTGAGGCCCAAGAGAAGAATGTAACCAAGTTTTCAAGGACATGAATATTGTCGGCTATGCATATGCCTTAACTCGAAGATCTACAAGTAAGCTGTAATGTGGCAACCTGTTGTGCTTTCTAAACATTTTGACGGCTGGAGGGGAAAGCAAAGATTTTTTTTTTTTTTTTTTTTTTTTTATTAAGAGAGGTGCTAATGATTTTTCTGGTATGCAGATCTCTGCTCTGGAGGCAGAAATAATCTCAGTGGTTGAGTTAACATGAGCAGAATCACAGAGGACAGTGCTGCTGGTTGAGCAACATTAGACTGAGGCCATGTCCACACGGCGCTGGGCAAATATGAAAAGGCATTTTGAAAGCTGGGCTGGACTTTCTCGCCGCGCAGCCAGAGCTTCAGTCCGTGACACTCACATTTAATAAGGGCGGCTTACACATTCATCACTGCTCCGGATACATACGGTGGAAATGGGTGGTGGGCGTTAGCGCTGAGTGAGGAAAGCAATTTATAACATGTGAATGTCTGCGGCACGAAATTGCGCCTTGCAACAAGAAACAAGGGCCTGTGTCTGTGACAGCTTCCAGGACCGACTGTTAGACAAACACTGCAGTGAGTATAAAGAGTTGATTTGCTTAGTTATGTTAAACATGTTGGTGTTGTTCACCCAGACCAACAGATGGCACTAAGCTGCTTCATAAGTTGCCATGGCGCCGCAGATGCAGATTTCTCATTGCCTCTGTTATGAGGCGGAATATTATAAAATTTCTCCCTTTTTTTTTTTGGATGTTAAATTAGAAAATGCCATTTACTGTTGTGTCAGAGGTTTCACTCAGTTTAGCTACAGCATGCAGATGGGCTGCACATTCCCACGCACACACACACACACACACACACACACACACACACACACACACACACAGAGCGAGAGAAAGAGAGAAAGCATTAATCCTATTTTTGATGACTGATATGTCTCAGTTAAAGGTTTTATGTGAACCATTTTTAAACATCAGCGTAATACTGTAAAAAATAATTGTGATACCTTGTATAATTGCCAGAAACAAATGAGAGCAAGAAGGAGGCAGCTGGTAACATCTGTGTGATGCCAGCATTATTGTTAGTGTTTCTCAGAATTACGACCGCATCGCCCATAAACCCCATTGCTTCTGTCGTAAAAGAGGATGCAACCACTGCAGCGAAAGTTGTTTTTTTTTGTTTTTCCCCTTTGGTTTTCTCTGAGGATAAACATGCTGGAAGCCATTCTTCCCCTGGTTTTTCACTCCTTCCATCATTTGCTGTTGTGAGGAATCATCCAAAATTTAAGGGCCAGTGGTTTATTGAGGTCAAAATGATACAACTAGCAATATCAAACAGTTGGTTGGTTTTCAAAATGACAATACGGGCGTAGTTCGTCCGAAGAAAAGCCTTTTGTTCCCATTACAAGCCAGGGCTTCAGGGCTTTTTATTGTTGTTGTTGTTGTTCGGGGCTTTTTTTTTTGTTGTTGCAGTGTAGGATGGGGTGGTGATTATAATGTAGTTCTTTATTTGCCCCAGTTTGGTCACAGCTTGGTTCCGGCACACATTTGCTTTAGAGTGAAAATAAAACACAAAATCAAACACATTGGTTGTGCTGATCTATCTTCTGAGGGAGGGGGGGCTGTGGGGGGAGTTGGATTAATTCCTATTATTATTGTTATCATGTGTTATTGTGTTGCTTTGTTTGACAGTATGCAATTGTGTATATTTTGTATTTTTCCGGCTTTGGTGGTCACGTCCCCCAACTGGCACAAAGAAAACCTTGCTATGGTGTAACTCCAAATCTCGACAAAGCGAAGTTTTTTCACAGCGTTGTTAGTTTTTTGCTTCTTCATATTGTTGAATGTTCAATCTGACCACCTCCACTCTTTCCATTATGCCCCTGTTGGCAGAGGCTTTTGTGATGCCACGCTCATCTCTCATTTCATGCTTGCAGATCTGAGCTGTCCCTGCATTAGGATTCAGCACGACCATTATGCATTTTGTAATACTCTGCTCTGAACAGAGAACTCTTTGTTAATGGCTGCATTGAGTGGTGCAGTGTGCAACTTGGACAGACAACTTAATTATTGATCAGAATGAAGCAGTGTAAGTGGGGGCATAATTTAATAGCTGTAAGAACGGTGGACTGAATCTCTCAGATCAGCGGTGCCAAACTTCTGCAGAGTTTGTGGGCAACTTTCTGGACGGAGTTGGTGTTTGAACTGCAACGCGCCAAGGTTAGCTAAATGATATTGCAATAGGCTGGCCCGGTCGTCGCTATTATGCATCAGATCCATCAGCCTTTCATTTGACCGCCAAGTGTCCACCTTTTATTCGTCTCACTCAAAATACCTCCTCACCCAGCATTTAATCTTATTCCTGCGCTATAATGAATCATATCTATGCTCTTCATTTCCATCCAATTTTCCTACTTTCCATTTTACCCTGGATTTTTTCCTAAAATGTGTTGTCTGTCAGTGCTCTCCCACTAATCAAGCTATTTTTTATCCTCCTCAGCATACGCTCGCTGTGGAGGACACAATGGTTTCATGCTGGGTGCAATTTTGTTTTCCATTTGCAAGCGACCGGATGATGATACATAATTTGTAGCCCTACTATTGCTTTTAATTCATAAACTGACGACACACAGCTAAAATGGTATGTAAAACCAACCAACAGAAGTAGTCTTGATTGTCTTGCATCAAATATTGGGCGTCTTATCTTTTCCCTACTCAGTGAACACAAATCTGAGATTGCTGCCATTGTCCATATGCTTTCCAAATGTGGCACACATGAAAACTATGTTAATGTTAATATGCGCTTAGCTGGGCATCACATCCGTGGGTGGCCTGAGGAGAGAAAAAAAAAAAAATCAGAGAGGAAGAAGAACTAAAATAAAATCAGGTCAGCTGGGTGTAGCTGTAATCGTATTTTAAAGCTCTTTCTTGCCTAGAACTAGCTCTGAATGCCACAGTGAGGCTGTTAACAAGAACTAAAAAGAGATCATATTAAATTGATATCTTTGAACTTCTAAGCACGGCTTGGATTGACCTGAACCTATATAACTCAACTTTTAAGTCCTTTGGAAAAAGAGTAAGCCTAAGGTCTTTACCCTTAGGCTCTACAGGCAAAGCTCTATTTAATATTTCTTCATGGACAATAATTTCAAATGGCTCTTGCTTACACGCATAAGGTGGGCAGAACACTTCTTTCAAACAAGTCTTTTAAAATGTTATTATTAGAATTTTGCATGAGTTACTTCTCCCTCCAGTACAAAAGCAACTTGCAAGAGCATTTTCCCAACTACTTTGCTGTGTTAATCTGCTGTGCCTATGAAAATAAAATGACTGTTGTCAAGCACTCCCTTGTCCGTGCTCGCCGATACTTGTACGCTTTGTTGAGCTGTCTGTGACCTTGCTGTCAGTGCTTGCAATCGCATTATTTACCAGCTAATTAGACACGAAGCCCAAGCTTTGATCGGAATACGATTGGGCAAAATGATAGATGAAATCCCTCCTTGCTTGACCTCGCAGTTAGGGAGGTCTGGTTTGATAGCTAGCCTATCAGCTGGCCAGTGGTGATTATCATGCCAAACACCAACACAAATAAATGTCAGAAAAAGTCAGGCTGTTCATCCGTCTCTCTCAGGCGGAAGCATCATTTACCGTGAAAATGATTAACAATGACTGGGGAACGTTGGAGCACATGGACACAGCAGCCGTCAACTCATCAAACGCATTTCAAGGCTTCATTAGCAGTCAGCGCGCTTTCCTCTGCTCTGCAATATCCACTCAGCCTTCCCTCCAATCCCAGCCCTTCCCACCCTCCCCACCTTCCACCTCAGGTGCCTCGTACATCCTAAACAGTTGTACATCTCAAACATTGCTGTCTAACTATGCATTATGGGATTTCCCATTTCTAAAAGCCCCCCGCCTAACACACAACACACACACACGCACGCGCACACACACACACACACACACACACACACACACACACACACACGGCTTTACAGTTCCCTGCCCTCTCATCTGCCATTCTCTTCTTGGAGTCATTGCAAATCCCTGTGCAGTCCCTATGAAAGAGAACTGACATTAAAATTTAGATGTGGATTAATATGACTGGGGGGTGCTTTTGTATGCAATACAAGGGATGCTGCTGGTGAATAAAAATGCATGAAAATGCTGGCATTAAATATGCCATCCTCTTCCCCCAGGTCCCCAGAGTCGGAGCCCCTGGCATATTCATCTCTCTCCCTCTCGCAACAAAACTAGTCTGCTCAAAATCATCCCAACTGTTTTTCAAACTAGTTTTCAGTGCAATTACCGGAATATTGGAATATTCTTTCAACGGTTCTATGTGTAGCGACCCTGCTGAAAGTTTCACAAAAAGCCTAGCTGGCTGCCATTTTCTGGCATACAAGCGAATAATTTGATACAATGCAATTTACCTTGTGAGAGGCCCGCAGCCTTGAATGACAAGCAGTATTGGGGCTACTTTATTTTTCCAGTTTTCAGCGCAGATGCATAAAAAAAAAAAATCGGAGTCTGTCTGGTATGTGACTGTTGTGGCAGCTGAAGCCGAGTTATTGTAAGGAATGCAACATGGGCGAGGACAGCTGAAATATGCATAGCCGGCAAAGCCAATTGGATCTTCACACGGAGGGGCAAAAGGGGAGGCTCAAACTAGTGGAGTTAGAAATGAAATCAATGGCTCACTGAGCAGAGAGGTTGACTCTTGAGGGGTTATCACAACGCCCACCCTGACACCTTTCACTTCACTTCTAAAGCTGACCACTCACTAGATTCAGCCGTTTGACCTCTCCTCCTCATCTCAGCTCATCTGCTCTCACTCTTGATGCTGTGGTACAGGGAGACGCAATGTCAATAGCAGTAAGGGACACACACACACACACACTCACACACACACACACACACACACACACAAAGCATCAATAAATACACTGTATTCTTAAATTACAGCAACAAAACACGGAAACTAAATGGACAGGTAGGACACTTCCTGGTGCATCGTGTTCATTTGTTTGACGTACCTAACATGGCTTCTATACATGCAGCCTTGCAAATTAAAATCATGTTGTTGCCATGGTGATAGCTTTCTGAGTCTCATGTACCAAGTCAACACTTTCCATGACAAAATCACCAAAAGTATCCTTGACACTGATACTTAATGGTACACACAGTAAACTCATCTCCTGAGTATGCTGTTTTGGTAATGCACTGTTATTTTGTTATTTTGTTGTTGTTTTTTTCTTACAAATGATGCAACACATAAGCTGATGGCGGCATCATGTGACCTGAAACTGGATGGCTTCTGCTGCCCTCCAACTTTAAATATGAAAGAACAGGTAGTGCACAAATGTAAAAATACACACACAAAAAAGTATCTCAACAGATATTTTAGTTTATTTCTGATCTTCATGACCTTCTCCTTTTCCTGTTGCCCTCTGAGCAGCTCCTTCCTTTCCTCAACACATTGCATTGTGGGGCAATTTTGTGCAGTCACTCAAAATATTTAATAATACTTTAAGATAATAGTAGAGCTGTGAATCACCACTGATCTCACGATACGATTTAATCATGATCCTTTGATTAATGAGGATTGAGTTATTACTTGCAATCTGTGAGACTCACTGCTATGGTCCTAAAGGCCAAATTATCAAGAACAGTTGTCGTAATTAAAAAAAAAAAAAAATACTGAAATCAATGTTTTTTACTTGTGCAGATCAAGAAAAACAAGCACTCTATTCTTTGTTTTGTGGAATTTATTAAAATGATACAGCATATCTCCTTCCCGTAAGTGCAATTAGAGCAAGCTGTAGTGTTACGCCTGATTGTGAAAAGAAATTGTGTGACAGATTGAGTGGGCTTCTTCAGTATTTTACATCTTCAGCAAAATACCCTAATAAATAACTAAGAAAAAGCTTGTATTTCAGATCAGTGCAAAGGCTGCACTGTAAGTACTTAAGAACATAAGTAAGTTTTAAAATGTTTAAATGTTTATACACAGCCTCGATGGCATTTCTCAACTGTTGCAGGATTCCAGTTTTCATTCTTCATGAAGCTGAGACATGACCGTGTCAGTGAAGTGACAAAAATGTTAATGAAAGGTCAATTTCTTGGCATCAGTGAATCGATAATGGACATGCATGACCATTATCATGATCTTATGCTAGATTGACCCTCCCACCCCTAGAATTGAGTAACTATGTATTCTTGCATACTAAAACCTCGCCTATAATGAACATGTGGCATGCTTTTAGGGCACGGCTAACACACGACGGCCAAATGGCAGCTCAGAAATGTAGATAAGGACTGTTCTTTCAATTCAAATTCTATGCTGTAAAATGTGTGTGTGTGTGTGTGTGTGTGTGTGTGTGTGTGTGTGTGTGTGTGTGTGTGTGTGTCTGTGTGTCTGTGTGTCTGTGTCTGTGTGTACTACAGTGCATTAAAGGACAATACCAGTATAACTGACATCTGGGTCTACAGACAAAACTGGATGCCTGCAAAACCGAGTTATTACTTAAGAATTTCTGTTTCAGAAAAAAATAATACAAGATCAAAATTCTTTATTCTCACAATAATTAAAATCACACCATATGAATAACACAAAAAGACACAAACAAGCCCCATGGGAAGATCAGTAAATCAGTAAATTTACTCTGTATATGAAACAAAGATAGTAACCTGCAATGCAAAAACGAAATTGTCAAATACGCAAGAACAAAAAGCAAAAAACAGAAACAATCAAAAACAGAAAACCCAAAATGATATCTATATCAAATTCAGCAGTTTTCGTTTAATTAACTTTTTAAAAGAAAATGTGTTTTTAGTCTGTCTGATATTCATAGGGAGCATACTCCAAGCAGAGGAAGCTCTATAGAGAACAGTTCTCATCATGCAATTAATTCTTGGACTCGGCACTATCAAATGAAGAGTGCTCACTTGACAAGTATTATGCCCATAACAGAAACCACAAAAAAACTATTTTATCATCAAATAATTGCGGAGTGTTATTCCAAATAACATTGTGCATGAATCAGAGAAGACAGAGTTTTAATTTGGCCTCCACAGTTCGCCGTAACAATCGTCTGTGTATCTCGCACAGATTTGTACGGAGAGAACAGCGAAGAATTAATCTAGCAGCTCTTTTCTGTGCAATTTGAAGTTTTTTTTTTTAGATGTTTCTCACACTTGAAAAAATAACCGGGCAGCGCTCCAGGTGTGCCAGAACTAGAGACCGAACAACATCAATCATGACGGAAGATGAAACATATACAGAGCATTTCCTTGAAATTGCAATGCCCCTTCTCATCGTAGAAACTATGTGATCAATGTGATCAGGCCGAGACAATAAATTATCCAGTTTCTCACTGAAGTCTTATAGATGTAGAACGTTGTTTCAGTGCCACTGTGTGTGGGCAGTAACAGCAAGATGGTAGTTTTTTTGAGCCTGCACTTAAACACTGCATTTTTTAAGCGATGCAGTTCCACTTTCACATTTTAATTATTCAAAATTCCTGGATAACCTCGCTGTTGTAATTTGTGCCTGTAACATTCTTCAAAGTCTCTGCGCGCCCAGCAGCAACGTGGTCTAGGTGAGAGTGGGCGAGGTGGGTGAGTATGCTGGGGGAGGCTTACACAACAGAAATGGACAGAATGCATCCTCTAATAAAAGATGGGAAGTTAATTGTTCAAACAGCACTGAACTAGTCTTGATATTTCTCACAACACTGGTCGCTGGTGATTACCACAGCAGGCACAGCAGTAATCCAATTCTTTACCACCAGTTGCCAATTGCTCCTTTTATATCTGCTGTGCTAGACATAACAGTTATTAATCCTCAGTCTGGCTAGCGGCCTATTTGTGTGAGTGATTGTCCAGCAATGCAATGATAATCCATATGGCTTGGCCTGACATGTGGAGTTAATCAGGTTTGTCAAATAATCAATTTGGCCCCACTGTCTCTTTGTGCTGAGCAGCCCCTGCCACTCCTATTGGGATTTGTCTCTGATTTCGTACAATTGATCAAAGGGATTTTATAGACACATGGGCTTTGACTGCTGTTGCACTTTGCTGAACTTGATAGCAGTCATGCTTGGCCAGGCCACTTAAGGATTTTTTTTTTCACCCCCACCCCCTTTGAATATTTTATCTGCCAAGATTCCTCTGTTTTCAGAGCACAGGGGTGCTAATAATGCATCAATAATGTACCTGGTGGCCTCACAAATGAGCTGTTTGATAGGCACTGGCACAGAGTGAAAAGCACAGTGTGGGGAAATGGAAACGGCCAATTTAAAGTGTTAATCTGTGACACTGTACTTAAATCAATGGGTGTTTTGCTAGTGTCTGTCATTAATTAATAAAACACAATAGTTGTTTTAAAAACACACATTGAATTTCACATGTATCAGCTCACATTATAATACAGTATGTGAGGCTATCATGATTGCATGTTAATTACATATTTCTGTATGTGACATAAAAATTACAGACATGCAGACTGGTGTGGTGAAATGTCTAATAAATAAACAAATATGCCTCTATACTGGAGAAATACTGTCATATAAGTTGCATATGTAGTCCTATATGTGCCAAAAAAATTATACTTCCTCCTGGATATGGTGATATATGTGTATCCCATAGATGTTGCACATACAGTATGTGACTACATGTAAAAACAACATACTGTCCATATATGGTCATATGTGCACCTGTACCTGCTAAACATACATATTGTATACAACAGTGGCAGCTGGTGATTCAAAATACTGGGGAGATGTGTATCTGTAATAGGCCTAAATTAGGAATATCTGTCCATATATGGAAATTTACCAAATTTGAATATGTTTCATCTGGATATCCAATAGTGACGTGTGTTTTGTCCTGTGGGTGAACCGTGGATTTGGGTAGTTGTGTGTCAACAAAACAAATTTATGAGTAATTTTGGGTGGGTTACAGGGTGAAAAGATTAAAATAATAATAACAATGTAAAGCACCGTACACAAGAGTATTGTTTGCTAAATTAACTCATTTTCCCGCCTTATTTTATCCCTCCTGGAATTATGCAACATCAGGTATGCAGGTTTATGGATTTATGGATTTTATTAGGAAGTGCCAGCTTGTCATCATGTGGTCATGTGATTTTATTTTAGCCCCTGTGGAGTCGTATAAGCATGTGAAACCAAGTAAATGCTGCACTGTAATAACTAACAACCTGAAATGAACCCTACAATTAAGAGAGGGAGAATATGTATGGCTTCTACATTTGATTTGCTAGCCCAGAAATTATGGATTGATTGAGTTTAAGCTTTCACCCATTATTTTTTACAGCTTGGTCTAGCCCCTTCCTACATCTCAGACCTTTTAACCCCTTACAAGCCGGAGCGCTGCCTAAGCCGCTCGGGCAGGCAGGGACCCTCTGGCCACCCCGAGGTTTAGACTGAACACCAAACACGATCACTCCTTTGCCACCAGCGTCCCTGCTCTCTGGAACACCCTGCCTGAGGATATTAGGCCAGCAAAACCACTGCCCTCTTATAAATCACTTCCAAAAAAATCAATTTTATAGACTTGCGTTTACAAGTTGACTTTGTGTTTACTTATTGGCTTTTTTTTTTTTTTTTTTTTTTTTTTTTACTGTGTATCTCTGTGTATCTTTGTGGATGTGTATCTTTATTTTTCATCACCCTTGGCGATTTGGGAGTTTTGCTATATTTCTCACGTGATATTACTTGTCTTATTCTTTTGTTTATGCAGAGGTGGAAAGAGTATTACAATGTACTGTTGATATTTACTGCAACAGAAGTAGATGTACTGCTGTATTAACTGACTGAGGTAAAAGTAAAAAAAAAAAAAAAATTACATTTAAAATGTACTTATAGTAAAAGTCGCTGAGGTATCTTTTCAAAATAATAACTTTGTTTGGTGAGATCTTTTCCATACAGTTGCAAAGGGATGAGACTACATTATTTTAAAGGTGCATTCTGCAAAATTGTCAGGGTTGATTGAAGTGACAAATGTGGAATAAGATATCTTCCCTTCCTTTTTCCACACTTTTTTTTCAGTTGAGCCTAAATGGTCCTCACTTCCATCTCAGTTTCTCACAGTGCACCTTTATTGGATATTTGGAAATGACAAAATATAAAACCAACAAAGCAGAATCTGATTCCTCTTCTCGCTGGTTTTTGCCGACTGACCTTTTATTGTGAAAGGTTCCACAATCTGTTACTGATCATTTGCTGTCTGTAACGGATATGATTTAAAATGTAGTGAAGGACAAAACTCAAGTAAAAATGTACTTAAGTAAAAGTAATATGAGTAACTGTGATTAGTTATTTCCACCTCTGTATTCATGTGAAGCACTTTGTAACTCTGTTTAAAAATGAATATGATGAATATTATCATCATACTGATTTTTTGCAAAATGTAACTGTTGTTCAACACAACTGTTATATTACAACAGGAGCGTGGCCAAGTCATTTCTTGTGTCTGCGGTAGATACTCGCATATGTCGAGAGAGATAAAGAATTTGACTTTCACAAAAAAGACTTTTGCAGAAAAGGTTTGGCTTATTTAGTGCGATGCTGACACTAATGAGTGTTGCTGTCTGATATATTTTTTCGGGGCCTTCCCACTGCCTTCCATTGAACATGAAGGAAACAGCGACTATATGCATGTAAATGACCAAGCCTCTCACAGCACTAAGAGATGACAGTGACACCCGCTATTATTCAAATTAACAGTACAGATGCCATATAGTCTGCAGAAAAACTGCTAGATCAAAGTGACAGTCATCACTTTGGAGACACTGTAACTATGTTATGTGCACTTGGCAGGCCTGTAGTTTAGTAATGAGTGGAATGAATCCACTGTCAGCTATTTTGGATGCTACAACTACTCCATACTGTTTTTCTCACTGAACTCTGTGGGCAAGTTTGCAGGCCGGAGGTTATCAAAGTTCTTCATGTTTAAGCTTTAAGCAGCACTGACCCTGGCAATTGAAAACTTTGTTAATGACCCGCACTCTTGCAGAATGTAGTAAACATTTTGCCAATATCCTACCACAGAGACTGAACTAATCACGGATTACTCCTCCTGCTCCTCTGACCTTTCAAATTGAATATCTTTCATTGATATTGATCTTAAGGCTTTCTGCCACCGACTGCAGATAAACATTTGTTGTTCATTTTAGCTCCCTGTTATTCTGAACATCTCTCCTCATGCCCTGTAGGCCAACTCCCTGTGTGTGGACTGCAGCGCGGCCAAACCACACACCGACAGTCGGTTCAATGGCGTCTGCATAAAATGGAGTAAAAGCTCTGGTCCTCATTTTCCAAAAGCATCTTAAGGCTAAGGTGATTACAGCATCGATCTCATGGAGCCTTTTTAGTTTGTGAGGTGTTTCTAAATGTGTCTTTGAGGACAAGAGTTCAACACTCTACCATGTCATGTGTAGGACTCATTACAGATTTTTCACTAATCAAATTTAAAGGACGATACCAGTGAGTCTGAATGATTGGCTAATTTACGACAATTTACCCGCATTTTATGTTGCACCAAACCAAATTTGAATTCAAATGTATTTATTTATTTATTGATTTTTGTCACCTTATTATGTTCTGCTTCCGCGGCTAACAAAGTCGTCAGTATTCATCAACCACAGAACTGATAATTGGCTGTGGAAAGCAAACGTTTCCCCAGGGACTATTTCCTGACGGACAGACCGTTTCACTCCACCCAATTTCAAGTCATTGAAACACAACAGCGCTTCTGCTTTTAGGAAAACTAATGTGGATGACTTTATTACAGTGATGGAATACTGATGTGAAGAAAGTTTGAAGTCTCTGAAAGTTCATTTTCATATCGTAGCGGAATGATTGGAAACCAACAGCTGGACAAAAGGCTGGAAAAATGATATCGGAGCTCTAAAATAAAGCTGCTTGATTTGGGAAGAGATTAGCAGAAACATGAAGTGTGTACATTTTGTAGATATTATCCTGAACATCTTTTTAATTAACCGAGCACCATAGTTGTGGGCACTGATTTTACATTTTAGTATTAATAGTATATGATTTATATTAATCTATCATGTTTTCCTTATTAGGGTTGTATTTTACCACTAATGATCTCAGTATAAAATGGATGGGTGAGGTGAAATGGAGCGGCATGCCCTGGAAAAAGGCGAAAGAAGCAGCTTGAGTGTTCAGCTCCAGGAGAAGGGAAAGGTAAGGGATATATCTTCATTTTCAAACAAAATGTTCAATAACTTGCCGACATGCAGTCAAATAAGTAACGCGGTGCGGTTCTCTTGGCTGATGCAGACGTGCCAATCTCTCGCCTCCCTCCTTTTCCTCTTCATCATGAAGTGGTGCCTCGGCTCGGACAACGATGTCGTCATGACACCTGAATAATGTGCCGTTGAAATTAACAGCTTTCTTGCCCAGAGAGCATATAATGAGAATCCTTACTGCTAAATCTGAGGCTAGTTTTTAAAGTTTGCTTAAGGGCAAGTCGCTTGAGCAACAGAAAAATCAGTCAAAGCACGCATTAACATTAAACATTAAACCCACGAACATATCCCTTTTGCCTTATATGAGATAACAGTTGGCTGTAAGCTCTCCACAGGCACTCTTTTAATAATGAAGTCTCTGTGACAATTCTCAGCATAATTGTTTCTGTAGTGTATGTTCAGTTTTGTTTAATATTTGATGTATTTGCACAATGTCCCATAGCTTAGACACATGATTCAGCTATTATGCAGCCAAGCCCACAACCAGCAACACAGCGGTTTTACATTACACTAACATGCCTGTGATTTTGAATGTTGGTGTTGAATGTTTACAACTATTTGTCCACATTTTAGATTGCAAAAAAACAATTTTTGGTTGAATCCCCCGGCTTATAATGCTTCTGCCGCTAACAAAGTCATCAACTTTAATACACCCCAGAACTGATAATTGGCTGTGGAAAGGAAACGTTTCCCCAGGGGACTATTTTCCGGTGGAGAGACCATTTCACTCCGCTCACTCACATGACATCAAAACACAACAGTGCTGCTGCTTTCAGGTAAACAAATGCGGATGACTTTATTATGGTGATGGATATTGGTATAAAAAAATTTGGATGTCTTTGAAAGTTCATTTGCATATGAATGGAAACCAAAGGCTGGATAAAAGGTATAAAAAACAATGATATGCTGTAATGATATGAAAAATGACTGCTTCCTTTAGAAAAAGAGTCACCAAACACGAAGGCTCACTATGGTGCTTCAAAATAGTAAGTGTTGCTTTGAGAAACACATGTAGGCAGTAGCGGTTTTAGGCACGGGCGAAGCGGGCAGCCGCCCGGGGCGGCATATTTTCATGTCACGTGGGGGGCGGCATGAGCGCAAAAAAAAAAAAAAAAAAAAAAATCATCCTCGCTGCAAAGCAGTTTTCTATTACCGTATTCATCTGAATATAAGACAATATTTTTTCCATTGAAAATTCCCTGAAAAAACGCCCTCGTCTAATATTGGGGTCTAAGCAAATACACATGTATTGTGCTTGCATATAAACCAGTAGGTAGGCTCGCCTGATGCCGCAATTACCGGCGAATGGCCGCATTGCGCAGTCAATAATCAACCATGTTGTCTGTGTCACTGTCCGTTGTGCTGCTGCAGCCACGTATGAACAAAAGTTGATTTATAATGAGAGGATGGCAGTATGTGTGTGCTGCTCACCTGTCAGATCCGGCAGACCTGACCGGGTGGGCGCGGCACCTGTAAGCATCAAGCCGGCTGGCTTTTTTTTATGCAAACAAGATTTTGTCCATATAAAAAGTATTTTTCCAAAAAAGGTATTTGTACAGGTGTTGGCGCCCCTGCTCTGGGAGGGGCGCGTGTAGCCGCCAGAGGGGCACCGGTAGCGGCCGTTATCGCTTGGAAGTTCTCGCTACGCGCGCGCGCGTGCGCGCGCGCATAGCGAGAACGGAAGGGCGCAAGGCAAAGCGGAAGGGCGCAAGGCAGTAATTTCGCCCAGGGCGGCAACATGGGCAGAACCGCCACTGCATGTAGGAAATGAATGAACCTTCCCAGGATGACACACAACACACTGTTTACCTCCAAGAACCATTACTGGGAAATGAGGTTCTGGTCTTGAAGCAGTTTGATGAAAAAAAAAAAAAAAAAAAAACTGCTTTTAAAAGTGCTGAATCAATGAAATAAACTTGAAACATGCAACTTGGTCTTCTGAACATGGTAGCTAAACTGGAGGGACACATTCATAAACTCTGCCAGATTCAGGGAAGCGAGCATTTTATTGACTCCTTCCTGCAAACCTGAGTAATTGAAGCAAGTGATAGCTCTGCGGCTCGCCATCCATAACATATTGAGGAGGCCTTCAGTATCTCTACCAGGGCATTTTACTGTCTCATCAAAAGATGCTTGGAAGCTATTTATCATTGGCAACATCACTGAGGAGGTGCTTCAGGGTATCAACCTTGAGGGATGGCGAGTAGCAGCCATATGGAGCAAACCGCGAACAAAATGAATTCTTTTATTAGTCGGAGTCTTCACGCAGGAAGTGAACAAAATCTTGATGTGCCGGCTCATGAACTGTGAGCACCACAGTCCAGGGTGTACATCCTCCCTGGCCATTGAAGAAAAACCTAAAAAATCCACTATCCTTTACACTTAGATGTAAGAGGTCCAGAAATGTTTGAGAGGGAGAGTTATTATATGGCAACATCCTGCTTTGTAGGGGAGCTGTATCTTGTCAACCGCAGGCACAATCCAACCCCCAGAGACAGCCATGACGCCCCGTTGAGACGCTATGGATTTAATTTCTGGCATAGATTCAAGCTCCATAATTCTCCAGAGAGAGACAGATATATGCATCTATGCTCATGTTTAACACAGTGGTAGGTGTGATTTTTTTTCCTATAGTGAGGAATTGATTGCAAATATGGCCAGTAGATACGATAAATGCAGGGTTTGGACTGCACCCTGGGGCCCAAAGCAGGTAAGGCACACATATGAATGCTGTCTGTGAAGGAGCTGATGAAAGAACGGAGAGGGGAATTGTTTGGTGGGCTGCTTTAGCCGAAGCAGGGATGCAATGGCAACGTGTTTCAAGTGGAAACACACAAAGGAGCTACGAGCAGGCTCTCTGCAGAAATACTTTAAAAGGTATCTATGTTCCCAGGGTCCCATTCAATGATATTTTCATACACCACTTTCACCACCATTATTTACTGAACACATTACGTGTTTATTGTTATGCATGTGGCAAATGTTCATGCCAACACTTATTCCTAAGTTTGTCCATGTTAACAAAAAAATATTCTTGAGTAAGTGAGTATCTATGGAAACAACTTGACTATGAAGACCATTTCAGATATTATTTACTTAACACCCATCAGGTTATACATTTTTGTGATTACACCAGAGGAATGGACATTATTCTTCTTTTTATGCATGAGGAACATGAGTTTGAAAGAACATGGATCTGTTCCAGTTTGATAAAAGTTACACTTTTTCAGGATAAGGTTTCAGGGAAAAAAAAAATACATTGTGGACCATATGGCCTGGGAACACAGGATAGATCCTATTTGAAATACAATACCAGGCACTCTGTTGGTAAACAAGTTAGTGGAAGACCAGCATCTCTTGTTGGCAGCCAGGCTAAATAAATATTGAATCTGTGTTGCTCCAAAAATAGCAATATCTGGAAAAGACTATTGCAAGAGGTGTTGACCTTTGCAGTATCGCAAAAGCTGAATATTCTGGAAGGAAGAAAGACATTCTTAGGCTTGGGTATAGAGCACTTTCTTTCTCAACACAGCATGATAAAGGCAAACCTGCATTAATGCCCCAAGACTGGAAGACTGACCTTAATATAGACACTGATGAAGCAACATGGTTATAAATATGGCAATCGGGAAATAACATTTCAGTTTGTAATTGGTCAAAGGAAACTCAATTTAGACTATTACGGCGTCTGCAGATTACGCCGCAGTTTAGACATAAAATGGATCTCAGAGCTGTGTATGAAGTGTAATGCTGATGCTGGAGGTTTGAGGCATTGTGTTTGTATTGATTCATTGTATATATATTGATGAATATTGGAGAAACACAGAGGATAGGCTATACCTAATTCTTGACATTAAATTGAACAAGGACTCTACGTGTCTATTGTTTGGGCTGCCAGGCACACAACTCAAAAGTATACATTCACAAAAGACTTCCATGTATCCTACTTCTATGTATACAAGAAAACATATAACGGATACACCACAAATGTCCAACAATAGCTCGGTGGCCCAAGGTCATTTGTGATATAATACGTGTGGAATATTTGACATGTTGGTCATACCGTCATACACATATAATGTATGGTTAAGTCATTCTACAAGACTTGGTCCTCGTTCTTAGAATAAATTGGTGCTGGACTGGCAGCCATTGTGTTGAACACATAGAATCAGGAAACCACACAATGTACTAATGCATATCTGCATTGCACAGGGGTTGAATGGATTACAATGTATAAATCGTTATGTTTCACTGATGCTGTACTGTACAGGAATGCAAGACTCGGATGCTGTCTGATGGCAGTGATCCCCCCCTTTAATTTATCTGTATTTTTTCTATATTTTTTTGTTTGCTTTTGATGTGTGGCACGGCCTCCCCCTATTTGTTACTGTTTAATTTGTTGTTTTATGTTTGCATGTGTCTATACTCGTCTGTGTATTTGTTTGTGCCCAAGTGTTTCTATGCAAAAAATATGATGCTGTCTTTGATGGGAATGTAATCTCCCCTTATTTTTGTGTGACACAGCCCTCCCCTTTCATATTGTTTGGTCTGTTTTGTACTTGGTTGTAGATCAAAAAGTTCAATAAAGATATTGACCAGAAGAGCTGAATGGTCTGAAAAAGTTGCATTTAATCCAATTACATCAACATCGATAACTGTCTTGGGCCCAAGCCCTTACACCACGGAAGACCCAAAGGCCTATAAAAAAAGTTTGCAGACATATTGCTTTTTGACGTCTGGATGCTAGATAACCAAATGTGATTATCAGGGATAACTTATTTTTTCCCTAAGATGGCAAAGTCATGTCCCAATTAATTTACATTCATTCTGTACAGCCTTTCTCTAATCTCAGTTAATACAAATTTATTTAATCCTAACCTTAACCCTAACTTAACCAATAAGCCAAAATGACCACTCAAATGCCTTGCCCATCCTAGGGAAAAAAAAAAAAGAGGAAAGAAAGATATAGAGGAAAGAAAAAAAGAAGAGCATAATTTGCTTTTTCATATTTTACTCTTTTTTATGTTGTGAAATGCTGAGTAGTTTTAAAATGTGACTTGATGCTAATTAAACAAAACAACCTGAACAGGTGGTCATTTTTAAGGCGGAATGTCTGTGACAGGGGGTTGCAAGTAGGCACTGTTTTATTTTAAGGGGTCACAAGCCAAAAATATTGAGAACCACTGGTGTACAGCAAGGGTGAGTTTTTTGTGCTGCTGCTTTGCTTTTATGCAAATAGTATAGAAGTTTGCTCTAGCTCATGCTATAGTTAAAATACTCTCTTTAGTGGAACACACACATTTTAAGGTGTTAACTGATACGTAGCTTTTCTTTGGGATAGGAGACAACAATGCAATATACAGCAGTTCAGATAATAAATGCATTTTTTTTTTTTTTTTTTTTTTTTTTGGACCGCTGATGCTTTAAACATCAATTATTCTCTTTGTTTTTGGAAGTTAAACAACTGTAAGAATGTGTTTCATCGCGCTCTGCCGTAGTTCAGCTCAACGTAATTGACATGACTGTTTCGAAAGCCGCTCCTCCCCAACATTCTCCATCGCTCTCCGCCGTTGCTCTCCATCCGCCTTGCACTTAGTTAGCTGCTGCCGCGCATGGAGAGGGACTGGCGCTGGGAATATTGTCACATTATCTGAAACCGCTGAAAATGTCAGTAGGTGGGGAGGAGATTTGGAGGGTCTTAAAATGCCGCTGGATGGTAGGTTTTTGTTTCAAAATGGAAAAAATAGGTTTTAATAGACTAAAACCTCAGGAGCTGGACAAGTAATCACTGAGTCATTTGTGTCAACCATCATATCATACCCAAGCAGATTTATTGTGCTCGGTACATTTTGGCAATGTTATTAGATGCTGAGTGACTACAAATAGAGTATAATGCAGTCCTGTTTTATGTAGGCAATAGGCTACTGTACATATTCTATAGTGTGATATAATGCAGTACATTATCAGTTATAATCATTTATACACCAGACCCCCTTTTGTTATATCCAAGCATTTTAGTGGAATTGTGGTTAAAAAATAAAATATCCTGCACTTTTTTATTTTCATGACTTTTACAGTTATCTGCTCCGTGACATAAACACTTCCCCTTTCAAAATAATGATTTGTGACCACATTCATGAATAATGTTATAAAGTTTAACTTTCAGCTCTTCTTTTGGCCTTTCAAACCAATTGTATGGAGAGGTGTAGCTTTCAAAGTTTGATGCACTGTGCGGTTAACATTATAATAAGGGCTTTTTTTTTTTTGCCACAGCTAAGAGCTAATTTGTGTGAACAGTGGGTATGCCAGTGCCTTAATCCCCTTCAAAACGTTCTGGATTTATTCCATGCTCTAGTTTATCAGTGCAGTGCAGTCCATACAACTATCTTTCTTCTTTCTAGTATCTCATTACAGTGTGAGGAGGAAATGAGCTACCTTCATTGCAAATGTGCACGCACTAATGGCAGCTGTATTAGCTTACATTAGGCCACTTTGGAATGTGATGTGGAAAAAGAATCGGATGGGGAGGCAGGATGTGTGGTTGGAGGTGGGCGTAAAGATGAGTTTTATGAAAAAAACATTGCATTAGGCTGTGAGCGAAGAGGTGGTATAAAATGGAAATCAAATACTAATTATCAAAGTGCCAGTGAGATTTTTTACTGCCCCAGAGCACAAAATGACCGCCATGTATCTGCAGGGTGTTGATAGGACTTTTGATCAATACCAGTGAGTCAGTGATTGCTTGGCTATGAGCTGACATTTCTGGCTTTCAAAACTCACCGTGCTGCTTGTACTGTGTTTTGAACAAAAGCTCTCCACCCACTGACAGTTTAAGACACTTCAAATTAGTGGAGGGTATACTCTACCCACCCTCCTACCCTACCCTACCCACCTCTTTTCCTGGCATATTACACTATATCCATCTATCAGACTGATAGCCATTGAAATGCATATGTATATGTAAGAGTACACCCACTTCCTTATCAGTAATCTACCCACCTACTTTGCAGTATACCCATCTCATCAGCTACCACCACAGCCTTGCTCCCAATCCCTCCTGCTGGCATTTTCAGCTGCTCAATTATGGAGGATGGCTAAGCGAGCACTGTGGGGGTGTGGTGTGTGTGTGTGTGTGTGTGTGTGTGTGTGTGTGTGTGTGTGTGTGTATGTATGTATGTGTGTGTGTGTGTGTGTGTGTATGTGTGTATGTGTGTGTGTGTGTGTGTGTGTGTGTGTGTGTGTGTGTGTGTGTGTGTGCCTCTGTGCATTTGGGGGAAGGGGTAGTTGAAACTTGATTAGAGAAAATGAGTTCTTTTGAATTCTGTTGTTCCTACATTCCTACTGGTAGCTGATATAGGTCATAGATTACTTAATGCTATTGAAAAAATACAAATGGTAAAAAGAGCTGTAAAAGAGCTATAAAGTTTCCACTGCATTGCTATAACCCTTGTGTGTCTTGGGGTTACGGTTGGGGCTGTGTTATACTTTATTTTACTAAGGTGGGCAGATTGAAAATAAGACACATTAACCTGAGGCAGTTATGAGGTAGGGCAATGCGACTTCACTGCACTCCCAGGCTGAAAACAAGCACGAGTCCTTCAGAGTGTTAATTAACTATGTCCATTCCATTGTAATAAGCTGCCCAGTATGTTCTTCCAAATGGCCCAGTTAGGAGGCTGAGCATCAAAGCTAACATGAGGACATGCTTGTGAAAAGTGATGTTTTGAAATTAGCCTTGAACATGAACTAAATTGAATAAAAAAAATAAAAAAATAAAATAAAAAAAATAATGGATTTACTGATGGACAATTATGTGCTGAAAGCCCACTTTTAGCAGGACATTGGGCTCCAAAATCCACATTTGAGTCATGTTGTACAAATGAAAGGTCGCAAGGCTACAGTAGTTTATAGTTTTACAGTGTTGGGGAAAATTTCTGTTAAATGTAACGCTGCTACATTACATTTTCACATTGTCACATTACAGTGTTACTGCCATTAAAAGTGACATGTTATGCTATAGTGTTATCAGTTTAGAAGGACTGAGGGCAGTACCAAATTCAAGCACTTCAGCATTACTCAGAATAGAACCCTTTTAGTCAGTCTATTGGATAGCCTTTTATGGCCTGTAATTAACTCTGCAGGGTAACAGGAATGACAGACAGACTTGTCCTTTTCACCCACAAATTAAAAATAGTGGGAATACCTACACAACATTTAGGCTGTCTTTCTCTGCCTTTCATGTTTCCTGACTGAGCTAATCCTAGAATCTGCCATCAACTGCCACAGGAAGAGCAGCCATGATTTTATCTTTATTTGTTT
Organism: Myripristis murdjan; assembly: GCF_902150065.1. Taxonomy (NCBI): domain Eukaryota; kingdom Metazoa; phylum Chordata; class Actinopteri; order Holocentriformes; family Holocentridae; genus Myripristis; species Myripristis murdjan. Next base: position 27,558,478 of record NC_043993.1, read on the forward strand.
TGCACAATCAAAATAATAGCAATAATAATAATAATAATAATAATAATAATAATAATAATAAGTTTATCCTAAATAATTCGGATCCTTGTTTGAACAAGAAACTAAGTACCTGATGAGTTGTGATTATCCTGCGAGGATGAGGTATAACTAGTCTTTCATTTGTAATGTTTATCAAGCAATTTTTCATAGTTAACAAATTATTATGTAGGAATTACACACTGAGTCTATATTAGTGTATCTAATGTAATTTATTTAGCTAGGTTTAATTACTGACTAGAGCTACTGAAGTAAATAAGTGCAATGTCATTTTGGCTTGGCAGCTGATATGAAGGTAATATAAAAAACAGCTAAAAGTGTTGGAAGTAGAAAATACACAAAAACACTTCAGATGGACATGAACATATGCAATATGTTTATTATTGTTATTATTATTATTATTATTATTGTTGTTGTTGTTGTTGTTATCATCATCAACATCATCATCATCATATAACTGAGCTTATTTGTGGATTCCCATGTTTTGCTTTTGATGCCTAAATATCAAAAGTGTTGTGTGTTTTGAGTTTGGGCTATGAGCTGCATTATCCTCCATGCTGTACATACTGTATAAACTCAGAATTTGTTCATATAGTATTTGCACTGTGTTTAGATGCTAAACTACATTTCTTTGTACTGACAATGCCATGACAATAAAGTAGAATGTAATTTAATCTAATCTTGTCTGAAAGACTGTGATAGTTCATGGTGTAAAATCATTTAACGTAAACCTGCTGACGTTGACTGTAGTCCATCTGTAGTGAATTTACTTTTGATATGTTTTACTTTCATACCAGATGCAAGAAAGGGAACATAGCAGCAGGGCAGGCGCAGTGACCAGAGAGGGAGACGAGGCGCAGATGTCCAGGTAATGAGGTCAAAGAATTACAGCACTTTGATAAACAAACACTGCTGAACATGATAATGGACATGTAGGACTTATCCAGAGAGGGGACTGACATTTTCTCTGGTCCATGTGATTTCCTCACGGAGAGTGGCAGGGTGAGGGCAGTGGCCAGGCAAGCGCAGGCGTTTCAGATGAGCAGGTGAGAAGGCAAATGCTTTGGCAAGAAAACACTTTTGAATACACAGATTGAACTGGTTAAGTGAAGAGCTTAAAAGCAAATAAGTACACACCTCAATCCCCTTAATGTTCAATGCAAAGTTACACCATTGATCTGAGAACTCTAATGTGTTTTTATTTATAATGCATTACCCCCAGCACTTATGGTTTCATGTTGAATGATTCTGCAGCTTCACCTGTGGCGTCTACACAGAGTATCCACTGTTGGACACATTTGGTGATGTCCAAACCGATGTTCTGGGATACCTCCTGCTATGAATCATGTGCTATCTGGTAGCCTGTGTAATTTGGCAATGAAGTGCACAGATGAACATATCTGCAAACCCTCTCAGCTCGTCTCCATGTTGTCGTCAGTATAAATGGAAATCAACTGGAAACACAGTGGTACGAAGTGGCCAAGTGAACCAATCATCGTTCTGGCAGTCTTGCATCGCCCAAGCACAGCGACATTTTTGGAGAACGGCACAGAAGCCAGAGCTGCAGCTTCTGTGGGCTAGGCCTGTACCATATACACCTGCGTTGTAGCCATGCTAACATTTTAACATTACGCTTTTACTCAGCAGCCAACTTTTAGGCACAAGTTTGCATCATGGACATCTGCACAGTTGCAGATGATTCAATATAAAGGAATAATGATAATAATAATAATAATAATAATAATAATAATATTAATAGTAAATATAAAAACCTGAGGTTCAAGCTCTGACAACTTTGAAGGTTATACATTTGTTTTGAATTATGTAAGCTGTGGTGAAACTATTGCAGAATACAGTAAAACAATGGAACTGCGAGACAAGGCAATTACCTTGGGTACTACTTAAGTAAAAATCACAGTCGGTGTTTAAATTACTTAATCCAAACCTTGGTAGTGAGACTCCATTCAGTGACAGACTTTTCCAGAAAATGTTCACAGGACTCAGGGTCACCAATGTAGGAGTTGTGGGAAACAATGACAGTAAGAAAACCTCTCTTTTCTTGACAATACCAGCTGGTATGTTGTTTATTCAGACCCTGTTGCTGGCTGGTAACACACAGCACACACTGCTTTACCATGCATTTCTATTGCTATACACTTGGCTCTTAACGTGAGTGAGTAACAAACACAAACAGGCACATAACAGAACTGTACATACTGAATTTGACAAATGACAGGCTATGGTAAATTATGCCCATATGTCCATTATGTGTTCGCTACACTATAAAATTAAGGGAAATGGCATTTTGTCTGGCAGGCTCCATTAAAATTTAATATTTATAGAGGATGCCCATTTACTTTCCTGTCAAGATTACAGTTTTCAGTGGCACACTGAACATGTGCTGACCCTTCTAATGTATCAGTATTGTGTACTTAATGTCTGTTTACATACCACCACTCTCATACTGCATGACACCATCAGTGCACAGGAAACAGCTCTCCCAGATGCAGCTTTCATAATTTTAAGAAACTTTAGCAGCTGCTATTGACTAACTCTTCTACTGAAATATTTTCAGCACATTGATATCCTCACCTGAGAAGAAAATACACTGGAGCATGTTTGCACAAGCAGTGGTGGCGCCCCATGAGCCGCCCTCTGCTGTACTTTGGATGCTCAGATCACATCTCCCTGTTCCTGCACCCGACCTACAGACTGAAGCATTCTGCTGCTGTGAGGAAAACCGTTCAAGTCTTGTCTGCTGAAGCTGTTACCGTCTGGCAAGGCTGTTTTGATTGCACAGACTGGGAGGCGTTCAAAACAGCAGCCACACGGGAGGACCATTCTCTTGATATAAAGGCCTATGCTGAGTTTATGACTGACTATTTCAGCACTTGGGTTGAAAACATAGTGCCCACCAAGCAGATAAAAAAACATATCCTAATCAAAAACCTTGGGTAAACTGCAAGGTGCATCACAGGCTCCGTCCGCAGCTCACAAGCCAGGTGATGTGACGCCTACAGATCAGCAAGATATGACCTCAGGAAAAGCATTAGAGAAGCTAAAAGCCAATATCAACACTTCACAGACTACAAAGCCACACGTAAAGTGGCAATAAACATGTGGGCCTCCCTGCCGGACGAGCTCTACACCTTGTATGCTCTCCTTGAGGTTCCCTACTACCCCCAGCACCAGGACTGTGCCTGACCAATTTGGCGCCCTGGGCAACATATTTGCTGACAATGCAAAAGACGGCAGGTAGCGCGGGCAGCGAGTGGGGTGCAGTGAGGGACCGCGGTGCTTGTCTCACATCCCTGGCGCCCTCTGGCATGACGGCGCCTACAGCATTTGCCTAACCTGCCCGATGGACTGCACGGCCCTGCCCAGAACACAGGAACCACCTCTGTCAGTGTCTTATGCTGGTGTGGATTGACCCACACAAGGCTGCAGGACCAGACAACGTACCGGGGAGGGAGCTAAAGATATGTGGACGCATATGTCCAGGGGATGCACCCCATATTTTCCCTTCGTTCTCTCCTTCACTGAGTGGGATTAGATGATTCATTGATGGACACTGATTCGAAACAGATGTCAGCAACGTCAGTGTCTCTCAATGTCAGCAAAACTAAGGAGATGGTGGTGGACCTGAGGAGGAGGAGCAGAGAGCACCAGCGACACCCGTTGAGAGGACCATGCTTGAGAAGATGAGTGCCGTGAAATTCCTCGGCAGCGAAATCAGTGATGATCTCACATGGACTTTCAGCACCACCCAGATCGTCTAACAAGCACAGCAGTGGTTGTGCCTCCTCAGGAGACTGGGGGAATTCAATGCACATCCTCTGCAGCTCCTACAGATGTACCATCCAGAGCATCCTCACAAACAGCATGACAGTGTGGTACGGCAACAGCACAGCTCCGGAGCAAAAGTCCCCGCAGCGTGTAATTAAAGCATTTCTCCCCTCCCTGGAGGACATTTACCACCAGAGTCTGCAGCCGAGCTCAAAGCATTGAAGAGGACCCCACCCACCCACAGCATGGACTCTTCACATTCATGCCGTCCTGCAGATGGTACCATAGTGTGAGGTGCTGTACCTCCAGACTACAAGACAGCTTTTTTCCTCCAGGCAGCGCGGCTGCTGAATTCCCTCAGTGAATCCCTTTCGTTGAGCATACAGAAAATGGGGCCAAATTTCAGCCATTTATCACAAACAAATGTAAAGTGCATAAAATAGACAGTGATCAAATGACTTTTCTCTGATGGTTCTGTGATATGTGCTCTGCTGAGGACTAGGGAAGTGAAGAAAAAAAGTCAGTTTTACAGCCTGTCGCAAAACAGATGCTATAATTAATATAATCTTCTCAGATTACAAAACTAAGTTAAATGAGTGTTTTCCCAAAAATGCAATAAAACAGTAGCTATAAAGACACTGTCACTCACAGTAATCACTATATCTCTCTCACTACCAGCGACCAACCAGCCCGTTCACCAGAGGTTGTTGGTGAGAGGGAGCTGCCTTTGCAATTGGTTCGTTTAAGCAAATCCAGGCACAAGAAGAGAAATGGAAATGGACACACACAAATGACACTAAGAAGAGCATACACAGAAGGGACTGCTCATGTCTCTGCTGTGGATTTTTGATTATTCCAACAAATTTTTACAACAAAGCTGTTTGAACAGACTCAGAGATGTCTAAATGATGGGCTGACACGGGTTGCTGCTTTATCTCACTGCAAGTGAGTGTTCATGTTTTTTTTGGTTTTTTTTTTAATTACAAATGAAGACTACTGACCGCTCCTGGTATGGAGTTATTGCTGGACCCATGCTGGGGGGAAGACCTAGAAATTTGAATGTCGCCTGTTGATTAAAGGGCTTTTTAAACAAGAGATGAAATCGCATGGAGCTCACTACTGAATGCACTACTGTGATGATGGTTTATCTCCATGTGTGCTGGACATGATGAGTGCTATACATAGGCTTAGCCAGGTGTAATGGCTGTGCACAACAATAATAGCAACTCTAGTGCTGGTTAAAGACTTTTTCAATGCAATAATAAGAGGAGAACCATTATTTTGCAGGCCGTGCTGATACATGAGCACACACCTATTTTAGATTGAGCTGGGGTCCTTGGTCTCCCATCTATAACACGTGCAGTCTACACATTCATGTGCTTTCACACTGTGCATGTGTTGTTGCACCATTTCTTTTTCACATCTTCAAGGGTCTCGAGCTCAAAAAAGACCAAATCAATGCCCTCTGTCATTTTTTTTTTTTTTTTTTTTTTTTTGCATTTTTATTTTATTTTTTAAAAATTTTGTTTGTTATGCCAGTGCCAAGGCTCCCAGACAAAGTAAATCCCTCTCACCAGCCAGCATTTCAATCTCACATTTGGTGAAATTGTGCTTCTTCATAGCTGGATCTTTCAGTGTCATTTCTAAAGACTGAACAACAGCTGTTTATATGCAAAGTAGGCTTATTAAAGGTGTGGCATTTGCAGTTGACTATCCATAAATGTGTGGCGTGCTGAGCTTGTGAATTTGTGTAGCGTGTGCGCTGTTGAATAGAAGCCAGACAATCAGTGAAAATCATCTTTGTGCGTGGAGTCTCCACCCTAATAGCTATGTTCAGATCTCCTCAAGGTCATGCCAGGCCCAGCATCTTTGTGTATGTCATAAAAAAATGTGCCATAAAAACTGTATTTCAGTTTCAACAATAGGCAAAGATGAAAGCTCAGGATTTACTGTAGCCAGTTAGGTCAGCAAATGGGTAATGGAAACTTTTCTACTTTTGAATAAGACTAATCTTTATTTATCTTTAAGCAAACAAGGTAGCACAAGAACGTTTTATGATTTCGGCATTAAGATAAATAAATATTGCATTCATAACATTTCTGTCAGACAGAATGTTAGTCTATTATGCTGACTGACTTTGAGGGTAAACACAATCAATATTAGCGTACTGTTGTAAGTTTTAATTTGCAAGACAAAAACATGGTATGCAATGAATCAGAAAGCAGAAGTTAAGACATCCACTTTTCTCACATCTGCTCTGTGGTATTCCTGAATGACTGCATTAATATGGAATAATGGAATAATGACTGAAAGGTATATTCAAATGAAAAGGTTTAAAGCCTGATATTAGTCTCGAAGCAGTTTTCTAAAACGTGGCTTCTTGGCTTCTTATTCATAGGGATAGATTACCCTAAAATATAATTCATGCTGGAATTGCCCTTCAAGGCTTAGCTAAAGCTGTTGTTCACTGTAATGTTACAGTGCTTAATGATCAGTAAAGCTGCCACCATGCCATGCATCATCATTGTATTAATGTGACATTTCACTGAAAAAAGTTGCTTATATAAAGCTTTAACATAAAGTATGACCACATGCACTGCTCTGTTGTAACAGACCCAAACTGCAGCTATCATGCAACAGCGCAATCTAGGGTTTCAATATGCTGTGCAATACAAAAAAAAAAAAAAAAGAAATCAATTGAAAAATCCATGTAAAGTTGATCAGCTCTTTCTTGGCCCATGGCGAACCTTTCCTAACCACCTGTAAAGTTATCAGAGTATTTGTCATATTATCTATTACCAGTGTTGGGAAACTTACTTTTAAAATGTAATAGGTTACAGATCAGTAGATACCCTGTTGAAATTGCTATAAGTAATATAACTATTTTACTGGTATTACTGCTGTACTACTTTTATCACAAACCACTGACTGCCTTGACATGTCGGCCGGTCACAGGCTTGTTAGACTCTGGCTGGTTAGGGCAAGGCGTGTTGATTTGATTGGCAGGCGAGAGGCAGTGCAAATTCAAACAAGAGAACCAATCAAAAACAACCCTCAAAATGTGAGTGCACGCTGCCAAACGAATGGAGGCAGTCTAGACGAAGAGACGGCTCCTTGCCTTTATGATGTTGCACATAATTTGTGTTTGTTGACCTCTGTTTTCTGGAAATCTGTCACTTAAAACAAGTTAAACCAACTCAGACACACCAGTAATGTCAGCTGACATTTATTCTGCAGAATAGGGACAATTAACACAATCCTCAGGCCTTCCAAAGAGCATTTCTACAGGAGATCCATTTATACATAACCACTCTGTCATAGTTCACATAGTTGTGTAATTGAACCTGGCTGAATCCAGCAAAATAGGGTAAAGTATGTGTTCATAGAGAGATGTCCGCATACTGTATGTACACACAGTCTATGCTTTTCTTTGACCATATACTTTTCCTGGAATCATCAGCAGTCAGCAGCACAGAAAAGATCCAATGACAAAGGAGTTTTTCAATATTCCATCACAGTGGAGAAAAGATGCAAAGCAACAGAATGAATGTTTTATTCAACATTTGAGCTTTTTGCCAGAAAGAATATATTGTGATGTAACCCCTTTGTAATCACCAGTATTTTGATTAGTAACTGAATTCTCAGTAACTGTAATGGATTACAGTTACATTTATTTGGTAATTCATATTCCAAATAAATAATTTATCTGTCTCCACCGCTCCAATCAAGTAAATCAAGTCAAACCTTTGAAATCTGTGATCTTGAGCATGTTGTCATTCAGCGCTGATGGTGAAAAATATCAAAGCAGTGATGGAGAGTGTAATGACACTGCCTGAGTTGCCTCCTGTTCAAGCTCTCAGAGGGTTTGGTGTAAGAGTAGATTTGAACTCAAGAAAACAGTGGCGGTACGTGATGCACATTTCAATGGACACCAAGGGCCTCCCTGTAAGCATAAAACACTAAGCATCAGAGCATGATTGTAGAACTCCACAGGAGGTCTGGAAAATGTTGCATACTCCCACAGTTGAATAAATTGTTCCCAGATTCCCTCAGGGAACCTGGGTTATATTTATAACCTATAATTCTCAAGTCAGTGCCTGCTCGGTGTTAAAGTTTCTGCATTTTTATGATGTGGTTGAATCTTCTTAACAAAACAAAAAACTTTTTCCTCTGTAAAGAAAAACATAAGTGACAGACAAAAATATCAAAATCGAAAAGGAGGAAAAGTAGATTTTTTTTTTTTTTTTTTTTTTTTTTTTTTTTTTTTAAATGTAAGGACAGGCATCAGCACCTGCCAAAGGATTTCTTGAGTTATTAATCAACATTCCTGTATTCCTATCAGACATCTGACATTACTTTCACTTTGTTCTGCGGAATAATATTTTTTTAATTGTGCAGTTTTAAAGTAATTATGCTAATTTAGTTTCCATCACTGATTCATACCACCAAGCAGCCTCAAAAAGTCTCCTGAAACATAGCCTACATTTGTGTAGTGACTTACTCTGAGTACTTTAACTCTGCTCTCTGTTGCTGACTTCTTTCACAATGTCAAACTGGATTTTGAATTTGGAGAGGCGTATGATTAACTTTAGTGATTTGTGATAGTAAAGTAACAGCGGACTGCGGGACGGCAGCGCCTCCACAAGCAGCCGCCGCTAATTGCTGCGTCAAGTGTGCCGCATGTAGCCGGGACAGGACAGGAAGAGAGCTGAGGTACCCGTCAAAATAAAAGCCTCGGCGTCTCTCGCGTGACGCCTCTACTCACGCGTGTCGGCAAGCTGTTTTATTTTGAACGCCCAAACCGGAATCTGTATTTTATATTACCGCTCACTTGACCGCGATACCACCGCCAATACCCTCTCTGTTGAAGGAGGGACTTTGTTGAGCGCTGCGTTGGTGGATGCTTTACAGTCAGACAGAGGGACCAGGGACTTGAAGAAAATCACTTTTCAGGATTTTCTGAGACAGAGAGGCTATTTGTTTGCAGACGACACCGCGCAGAAGACAAACAACAGATCGATAAACATGAACAACCCTCTGTACTGGGCTATGCTGGTCGGGATGACCATCCTACTGATGGAGCAAGGTAAGTGATGTGTGTGTGTGTTATCTTTGTATCACTTGTTCTTGTTATTTCTGGCTCAGTTTTGACAGCACCGCAAGTCAGTTTGTTGCCTTGTCACCCAAGTCCCATATGCATGTCGTGGGAAGCCTTTCCTCCCACATTTGACATCAGGATGCATGCCACCTAAGCCGCAGCTTAAATTAAGCGATTAGTGAAGTGCAGTTTAGCTGTCTGGTTGCCAGTGGCTTGACTCTCTAAGTATGTGCGTGGCTGCTTTGGATTTATTTTTACACGGGTCCTTTGAATATGAGAGCCTTATTTTCCACTGGGAAAGTTCAATCTTGTCAAGTTGATCACCAACAGATAGAGTTATGCCTTAGTTTTGCATTTTGCAGGGTTTCAAGATAAATAAATAAATAAAAACATGATGAAAGAGAATAGAATTTGCGTCGTGCACAGGTTACAGTATGTGCTGGTAGTCATGCTGTCGCCTTCAATGTGATGCGTCTTTATATTAATGCGGCTGGACTGTTGCGGTAATAAATGTGTCTTTTTTGCGCTTATGTGGCTGCTGCTGCCCGTGGATCATCTTGACGCATGGTAAATCTCCCGGACGGGAGGTCTTTGCAGCAAAGTTGATTAAGTATTAGTTCTTAATCCACATTGACTTCGTGTTCAGGTCAGCCAAGTTAAGCCCTGTATTCTCCAGGCAGGCAAGAGGGCTTTGCTGTTGGAAATTTGCGTCCGAAGCTGCTCAGTCTTTTCGACTGTTTAATACCTGACATTAAAAAAATCAGCCCAGCCACCAGACTGTGACTTGATGTTTCCCCGAGATGCGCTTAAATAAACATGCGACATAAAGAGAATTGAAATAGTGGGATTTCCCCGGGGTATGTTTATCACTCCCAGTTTTCCTGGAGTGCATTTACACCTGCATTTGTCTTGCTTTGAGCTCCGTTCTCAATCTGCAGTAGGATAGGGCTTCAAGGAATAGTCAACCCTGTGTTATTGTAATTGCCTTCATCGGGTAATGACCTAATGCCATTTAAGGTAAAGCTCAAGTCGTAGTGAGTAAATGAATGAATAAACAACCAAACACGCAAATAAACAAATAAGAAAATGATCAAAAGGCACGCACTGTCTGTTTTCTCTCCTAAACCTGAGCCACTCAAATGTCACCATTCTTCATCCTCCCCTAGCCCCCTTGCTCTTTACAGATGCCTGTACTCCTGTGCAAAAACGCTCTGTCTCCACAACCACAGCACAGCCCAGTATGTGAGAATCACAGAGAGGCTCCTAAACAAGCAATTTATCCAGCTCAAACAGCCCCTATTGTGTTACACAAGGTTTTCAAAATGTGACACATGCAATTTTCCAAAAATTGGCTCTTTTAAGTTGAACAGGAAAGGACTCACTGTAGTGACACAAGTGGTGCAAGGACAACAGCAGAGGACATGTAGAGTAAATTGACCTTCAGTAACGATTGGGCAGTTTTGAGAGTTTTCTCACAATGTAACACCAGAAATTGATTGAAAAGAAAATAATCACTTGAGGGACTCAAAGGAGACACTGGGGAAAATGATGATGTAAAAAGTCTGAACTATTAACCATTTAATGGGTTAATCCCTCCCCCTCCGTCTCACAATGACACTTTATTTTAAAATACCACGTAACTGCACCTTGGGATATGACAATGACAACGAATTCAACATAATTGCCATTTTCCCTTTTAAGTACTTAACATGCAAATCAGCTGCACTGAACAACTGGTTGCACCGAATAGCAGATGCTCTTTTTGTCCTCAAAGTAAAATATGATCAAATTACGTCAGCTGTGCATGAAATAGAAAAAGAAATAAGCACCCTGTCTTTACTTGCACCCTCAAAGGCAAACTACAGTAGTTTTAGTCTTACTGTGAGGTCACACTTCATGTAATTCTGTCATTCGCTGAAGGAAGACTGTTTGTTTCCCGTGACCTTATCGCTTGAACAGACCAGAGCAGGATAAGATAACTCACAGTGTAACCTATCCGCTAAATGTGTGCTCAAGTGCCTAATTCCTAAACTGAAAATGAAAATCTAATTACAAGCATTTGTGTATATAAATGTGTATATAACACAGAAAACTGAAGTGCAGACTTTTCACACTTTTTAATCATTATGTACTTGAGACGTGTCATTGGTAAGAAAGCAATGGAATTAATCACTCGACTCATTCAGCTTGATTTAGTAAGCCAGAAAGTGCTAATTTCAACTCGGTGCGCAGCATTTAACACTCGGTTAATGAAATGAAGTGCATTCCATAGCTGTTAATACCAAATATCATTATGTAAGCTGCAAAATATTCCATTCTAGTTGATTGTCGTAGTGCATTGCACCTCTTTTCCTGTTTCAAGCCTAAACGGTACTCAGACAGCACCAAACTTGTGATGAAGTCATTTGCATGTCAGCCAGATGAAAATTATATAGATATTAGATAAGAACAGAGCACATAGACAACACTGATGATAACACAGAGCGAATAACTACATAAAATGTATTGAGGATAATACAGCAACCATCACCCTTGAACACATAAAGACAGACAGATTTACATGTTCGCAAATGTTTGGCGTTTCCAATCCACCGTTTCCAGCACGAGGGAAGGCGTGTGAAAATGTGCATTGTTGGCTCTGTGCATTGTTAGATTTAGAGAGCAGACGTGTCACTGTGCATCACTGGCTGCTCGCAGTGACAGGCATACTGATCAGCGTTCAGGAACGTCGCTCTTGAAAGGTTACTTTGTTAGTTACCTCCAGAAATAGTTCCGTTACAAAGTTGCTCCTCATCACAAGTAACTTGTTGCCCACTTGAAGAGCCACGGAGTGTGCTGCAAAGCGCGCTGCCAGTCGGTGTGTGCGTTTTAAAATGCAATGGAAGACTGCTGTGCCACATTAAGCCAATCTCATTTAGATCAAGCAGATGTAGATGACACCTTGAGTTGGCAGCATGCTGTCTACACAAGAGACTGCAAGATCTTCACTTTTTCCCTCTAAAAAAAATAATAATTATCAGCAGGGCACTAGATGAATTAAAGCAACATGAACTCAAAATAAAAGTAACAGCATTCTAATTTTGAAAAGCACTGTAACTAATAATGGCTTCCAAGAGATGCATGGAGTAAATAGTAAGTCCTCAGCATAAAAAAGTAATCTGCTTTAAATGCATTGCTCTGTCTTAGCAATTACAAACAGAACCACAGGTACATGTGCATTGTTAGCTATTCTCTTTATTCGATATTGTCTACAGATGGGAGTAGCATATGCACAGGAGGAATATTTGTGTTAGAAATAAACATGCACCAGCTCGTTTAGAGATTCATGCACTGGAACATGCACAGCTCCTTGCGTGAGTGCAGATCTGAAGCAGAGCAGGTACAGCGAGCAATGCAGATCAGAAGGACAGAGAAAAACAGTTCAGAGCACTTGATAGAGACAGTAAGAGGCACCCGAGCTAAAGCACTCTCCTAGCTGGCTGAGGCCGGAGCTGCTGTGGCAGGAAGCATTGTACAGCTGGATGGCAGTCGACACGAATAAGTGCTTGAAACGCTTCTTGGTGCACCTCGGGGAGATGAGCCGGAGGCTAAAATTGCTCTGGGGCTGCATCAGCTTACCGTAGAGTGTGTGTGAGGCATTGTCCAAAATGGAGTTCGGTTTGATTTGGTGTTGATCTGATGTACTTTTGTTTCTTTTCTCTCTCTTTTTTTTTTGTGTGTGTGGTAACAGTTGGCAAACTCAGAGCTTGGGTTTGTTATTGATTTTGCAATGTGAAGCGCTGTTTCATATGGATGTGCGATGTCATCATGCGCTCTGATCTCCTTGGGGGTCAGGCTTTGTCATGGAGAGTTGTGTGCATTAAACTAGATTGACTACAGTGCCGTATATGAGAAAAAGCAGGGGCAGTGACTCACACGAACCGTACCGAGCTTGTGCTTTCTATTCATCAGTATCCATCAGAGGTGAGGTAAAGGGAGGGCAGCAGAGGTAACAGAGCTGAGACAAAGATTACTGCCTGCTGTGTACAGCTGGTGCCATAGTTTTCTCTTTGTGGACTAAACGTCTGTGTTTTGTCCAAAATGTGCAAAAATGCATTTCTTTACTTCGACAGTAGTGTAATCTTTCAGGAGAACTGACTCAACTCAAACATGTGAGGGGTAGGTGTAAAGCAATCAGATGCTGAAATCAGTGGGTGTAGTGTTTGTTGGAGGAAGGCAAACAAGCAAAACAAACAAAACAAAACCAAAAGAAAAAAGAAAAAAGAAAACAACAGCACACACAGGATCATCATAATATCAAACCGTCCAAAAAAGAAGTAGCATATGTACTTTTCCGTCAGAAACAAGGAAAAAACAAACACCCCGAGTTCTTGCTTGAGTATTAATCCAGCTTAAGATAAACACTGGTAATGAGGCAGTCTCATTGTCTAAACCCCTGTCCCCTCCTTCTCCCATCCCATCCCCCCTTGCCCCCCCCACCCTTTGCCCCCCCCCACCTCTTCGTATTGGGCTAGGAGAAGACAGTGCGGGCTGTGTTGCCAGGATGCAGCAGAAACTCTTGTGGTTTTCTGGCTAAGACCCTTGCAGGCCTGTTTATTGTGCCCTTGTCCTTCCTCCACCAGCGTGCGTCAGCCAAAGATGAGAATTATAGCCGGTTGAATCGAAATTTGGAGCAACAGCTGTTATTGGATGACCAGCCGAGAGAGCAGAGATGGATAGGGCGGCGGTATGGGAGGCATGGTGCGCTTGTTGTATGCTGCCTTTTGTTGAAGACATTGAGATCATTGTTGATGGGTAGAGAGCGCTCTCCTCTTATCGCAGGGTTACAGCTACTCAGTGGGGATCTCAAGGCAAAAGAGGCAGAGCTGCTGCTGTAAAAAAATGTCTGTGTACATCTCCCAGTGCACAGTGCACATAATGGCTCTGAACAGAATGAATGGGCAGAAATGGCAGATGGCAGACAAAGGCAGGTAGGATAGGCTATCTCCATCTGTGCGCAGTGGAAAGATATCAAAATGCGATAAAGGCACATCATGGAAATTGGACGTTGAGGTATTATGTAAGCAGGACGGTCTTCCTGCCTTTACAGGGACATTCTACCCTCACAATACTCATACATAATGCATCATCAATTTACAGTGTTCGGTGCATTACAAGAGGTATTTTATGACGGTGTGTAATTTATCTTTTGGGTGTATCCACTTTCCCTCAAGCTGCCTCGTCTACTTCTGCTCCAGTTAGTGATTTCCTACATTGCCCAGAATGCCTTTTGACAACCCACGGAGAGCAACCGTGAACTTGTTGCATCCAGCCGCTATGCACTGCCTGCAGGCGCACAGGGCAGTAATGATAGCAATAATTAGAGAGCAGGAGATTTTGTGTGTGTATATGTTTGTGTGTGTGACTCAAAACACCTTGTGGCTGCATTGCATTGTGGTCTACTGAGGCTAATGTGGATGGAGAAATTGGCTTCTTTGCCTCTTCTACAATGGATTTCTCTCCGTTTGATTTTTGATTGTCGGTATAAAACGGTGAGCCTGAGGGACAGGCACCAAAAAACCTGCTGCTTACTGTTGATGTTTTAAAAAGCTGGAAAGTTTCGTGCTATTGTAGCTACGTTGGAAAATACTGATATGATATTAAATCATTTATATGTTTCACCAGTTATCCAATGTAACAAGTAACCACCAAGAAACAAAATAGGCCCAGAGATGTGAGTTTTATTGCCTGTGGCTGTTATGTGCTTTAACTTGAGTTTCTCCTTTAAGTTGCATGGCTTTCCTCAAGAAGATGCCCTCAAAACGAGGCTTCATTTTATTTATTTATTTATTCATTCATTTATTTATTTGGTTATTTGTTCTTTTTGCATTTAAACCTCTTGGTACTCCCCGACGCAACATGTTATTAAGAAAATTAGGTGCATTAGGTGCAGATTATGAGCGTGAGTAATTGACATTGGCAGTTTCACATCTTTGGATGTGAAATTGCCACTTTGTCTGTTGCACCACAATTACAAGAGGGCTTATTTGTGTACTGAAAAAGCAAATTACAAATTGGAGGTAATTGTTCTCCAGTTGTCTTGTGCATTCCTGCAGCGGAAAACAATTTTCTCGTCACCTTTTAATCCAGCTTTCAAAATTGCAGACAATATTTGCTTATTATGTGTTTTTGTGTGATTGTGTGTTCGGTGTGTGCACACGTTCATATCACAAGATAGGCAGATACATGGATGCATACATACATTTGGTGATAAGTGCAGAGGCAGGCTCAAGATGAAAATTCAGAAACTTCAGCCAGATCAATAATGGGCAAAAAAAAGCAATTAAACTAAGTTTTATTGTGTTCTAGGTAATGGAAATGTATTGGATGAAGTCCTCAGTTTGCATGTAGCTTCACTACCACTTCCTGAATATCCAATACTGCACCATCATCACACAGTAACAATACTTTCACTTGCACAAAAGTACAGGGTGAGCTAACTGAGGACATTTTCTTCCTCCGTAATGTTTGCCAAGTCCTAGTGAAGTGGTCATGTGGCTCGGTGGCAACAAGGGCCACTGCCAGGAGAGCCTGATTAATAAGCAGCGGGGATAGTGACTTCAGACTGTGTCCATTCACCAGGTTGTTGTGTCCGAAGAATGCAGCCTCGCTCGAAAAAATACCCAGAGCTCGCACTCTGTGTCCGTTGTTTCCATGTAACCCGACTTATAGGGAACACGGCTGGATGTATATAACGTGTCATTTGGGGTGAGGAAGTGCCAAAGGCTGTTTAGCAGAATGGTGTGAAGCGCTGAGCGTTCAAACTCTCCCGACATTTTTGACTTCTGACACACACACACACACAAAAAAAAAAATTAGAGCTAAGAAAAACTAAACTAAGAGAGAAATGGCTGAGAGGCATACGCTCCAAGTTGCCAGGCATTTCACAAGTTCTTAAGTTGTTATGAGCATGATTTATGAATCGGTTATATGCAGCTGCAAGTTGTGGAAATTGGATGCTTTTTCTTGCGTCAGATTTTTTTAATCATCTCTGTAATTTTAACCTTGTTTTTTTTTTTTTCTTTTTTTTGTTTAATTTATATGCACATAGGTTAAGACAACAAATGGACTAAGGAACAAGCAGCATTGTATCAGACTGGCCTGTGCAGTGACCTCTGTTTGAAACACCAACAACAAACAGCATAAATTATAATAAATAAAACTAGTGGATTGTCACGTGTAAATCTTTTTGCAGTATAATCTAGTCTATATCAGTGTTGGCCTAACATTATGTCATGTATGGCAGAGTGCCAGGCTCAATACCTCATTGAGCCTGTCGACCCTTTATAGTCTTTTTGTCTCATGGACAACAACTGCTGGTGTTGTGAGTGATGTATGTTTGCAAGAAGTAATTTTGTGAGGTTTTATGTGTGGGAAGGCTATAGTAAATAATTAATATAGGCTGAGAATGTGTACCCCTGTGGGTGAATGTGCTTGTGTGTCTATTTCTTGTGTATTTTTTTTTTTTTTTTTTTTTTCAAAATGGCCATTTTAGGAGGACATGCGATGTATCTGTGGAACACTTAGAATTACTGTTTGATTTCTGTGCTTTCAACCTCTCCCTCCTCCAGGTGTAGTGAAATAACAAATCAAAGTGTGCCCTTTTCTCAGCTCGGTCCAGTAAAAAGAGCTTGCCAGCAAATAAAACAGCAATATGGCATAACACATAACCTACAGTATAAAGTTAGAAATATGTGATGGAGGGAGAAGTATAGGATGCAGTGGAGGGAAATGACAGGGAAAGCATGGCTGGCAGAGAGGCAGGCAAGAAGCTGCCGAGGAATCACAGCGAATGATGGTGTTTGTCTTCCATTTGTCTGTCAGTACAAACACAAGTGGAATCACAGTGTTGCAATGAATTTCATTGGGGACCTTTTTTTCCCTTCTTTGTTCAACTTTTACTTAATATTTGCCCAGGGTATCCTGAGCATTGAGCATTGTTGCTCGTTTTCCAACAACGTCTAGATTCGCTCATTAAAGTACACACATTGGCAGTGGGAGAAGCACAGTATAAGAAAAACCATAGTCTTGTAGCGTTGCCACTGGACACTGAAGTGGTTGCAACTGTGTTTTTTCGCTAGAAGCTGCTGTTGATGCTTGCACAGCGGGATTGCGAGTGTTGTGTAGCTTCACATGAAAACTTTGGATTCTCATGCGGAAAATGGTATTTCGGAGGCCCGTTGGAGGATTCCAAAACTCCGCTGGAAGAAACAACGAACATCAGACTGACGGGCCAGATGATCTTGGACTAAGAAGAAATATTTACCAGCAAGCTAAAGCCAGCAGCAGAAAGTTATAGTCCTAACAAGAGAAATTATAAGTTCAGTGTGAATGTGACAAAAACAAATTTCCGTCTCACCACTGACCATGCCGTGATATGGGAATGTCATTGCTTGCAGTGTAATCTGCTTTCCTGTAGTCCTGGTGTGTTGACTGGATAATGGCTCTCTTCCTCCGTGCGCCAGACATCCCTCTCTGGCCTGCACCACTGATACAATCAACTTATTTCGGCTGTTCTTAACCCTCTCGATTGCGACAGCTTCCCAACATTAGGGGAGCGTGTCCGTGGCCTTAGATAGTCTCTCAGGTATCGGTGTTATCTGATTTGAAATCTAAAGGGAGGAAACTGTTATAGCTTTGGTGGGAAAGCAGGCAGACACTTATATCAATCATAACCCCCATCATCTGCACAGATCCATGACATCAGCCACTTGAGACTCAGGCCGCCCACCTGCGTTAACAGAGGGAAGGCGTCTTGCAGTTAGGGGTGTATGTGGGGGTGCTTAAACGCCATAGCGGTATCGTCGTAATTTTTGAGCAGATGGTAGAGTTAGTGGTTAGCAAGCACACGGTCTGTGGAATAATCTGTGTGTAATTATTGGGGGCTTGCCTGGGCATTTGTGTGAAGCACGAGAGATAATATTTCAATTAGTGCTATCATTGATTGTGCTGGAAGCCCCTTGGCAAAGGCCATTGTGGTGGCAATCTGGGAGAGTGTTAATAGGAAACAGTTGAGCCTCTTGAGATCAGGAATCTTCATTAAGGATATAGTTGTCACCCCCCACCTCTCTTGAATCATCTCATAGTTGAGGTGCGAAGTTGTTCGTCAAAATGGGTTTGCAAAGGTGTGAGCGGCGTATTATACTCCTAACTCAGTTTTGAGTCTGCTGGCACAATATGAACAGCTTGCAAACAAAGGTGACACAGTCTTTTCATTGCCAGAACAAAGTATTGTGAGACTGAAGTATGAATTTGCGACATTTGCGTCGCAGCAGGATAGAGCCTTCCGATATGATCTGCAAATCATTCCCCTGCCTGCGATTGATGAATGTAAAGTTAACAGAGCAGTAGGGCAAATGTAACCTAAAGCACCTCTTACAGGAGCTACAGGCTCTCACAAAGAGCCCAAGAGAGTGCAGATAAGGAAGAGAGCTGCGAGGGAATTATGAGCCTTGGGAAGCTTTATATTTTGATTTGTAGTTCAGTGAGTGCACTGGATGTGTGCGTCCGGGATTTGTAAACTCATAAATAATTGCCTAGGATTTTCAATACTGTGGATATTACGATTGTCATGTTTTAGTATCATGACTGATTCAGCGAAAGAAAGTAGCTCAGCACATGGCACCCAATACGTCCAATCTCATGTTCATCAATATTTATGAAATATTGTATCAGATGGCCGAGGTGCCTCGCTGTATTGTGGTGCATACCTGGCCACCCGTGTTTACCTCCCAGCCTTGTATCTGAGCAATGCTGCGTCTTGGCAACTAGGCTGGCGTGTTGCGGCGCTTAGTCGATACACAGTTGATTGCCAATCTGCATAGAAGTAGCTTTTTAATTGCAGTCACATCAGGAGCAGCTGTCAAAGATGAGCCCTAATGCCATTTACCAAGATGATTAGACTGAATGCATGGAGCGCTATGAATGCAGTGCTGTCAGTCTGCCTTGGCTTCCTTGTGGTAAGGCATCACAGTGATGTCCAACGACAGGTCTAATATACTGTACCTTAAGAGCTCTGATTTCCTGCTAAGTAGCTTTGATATGATTTGAATATGTCTCAGGAGATTTTCTCAGGAGATTTTCTGGACATGATTTCACGGAGAACCGTATGAGAATTGTAGATCTATTCTGTTGTTATGAAATGCCACACACAGGACCAAAATGGAAAAACTAATGATATGCTGCTGTTCATGTAGTGTTGTTGTGATGAAAAGAAATAACTTTTTATTTGTTACTATAACTGGTATCATGTACACATTATTATTAGCTATAAATTACAAATCCTCTGTTCCAAAACAATCTATGTTGGTCTGTCGGCTGCATAGGTTTTCCTGCCCGATATTGTTTTTTATCCTGCAAACATCAAGTGTATGAATAACAAGCATTTTAACCCCCGAAAAATAGAAGAAGATATCATTAGTGTGTGCACTGACAATAAACTTGGCAGGGAAAGTTTAATTTGACTGTTGTTTCAAGACTTCATTTACAACCAAAGTCTCTACAAAGCTCTTTGCATTACTTCAGACTTTGCCATGCTCATTAAATTTCATGGAAGCTTATGTAGACCCCCCTTATAATTAATGCTCAACGCTTGAGTGGCAATCTTAATAGTCTTTTAAATGGTCAATACAGAAATGAATGTTTCTCATTAATCAAAATCCCATTGCTGCGATTTCTGCAAAAGCCGTTTTCTTAGCCGTGGTCTAACACACCATTCATTTAGGCCAAAAAGCCATTGTCCCAAATTGAGAAATCACTTTGTTTTCTCTTCTCATGATATTGAAATCTTTTGGGAGTTATGATTAGAAAATATATTGTTTTCCTCAAAACCCTAAGCTTGGTTTCAGTATGAAAATAAGCTTTAATGATCAATCCGCGCTCAAAATAGGCTTGCTGGTCACTTTCCAGATCTGCAGGAATCCTACTTTTCCAAATGGGGAGAGCAATTAAAATAGTCGTAAAGTCAGTTAGTACTTTGTAATTTTGCCCTGAACCCCGTCCAACACAGTCAATAACTTTCAGAGTTGTATTTGCAAAGTGCTCATTATTCCTCAACACCAGATATGGAAAAAAAAAACTTGAATGGCAACCCAAACTGTACAAAGGCACAATTAAAAATCTCTCTTTTTTTTTTTTTTTTGGTAACATGTGACTGCCCATGCTAATTGGAAAAAGGTATACAGACAGTCAACCAGTTGTACCATAGAGCACTGGTTTTAAACTGGGACACACTTGCCTGCCTTCAGAGACAGTGCACCCGTTTTGGTGGCCGTTCAGCAAACAGTACAAACGATGTAGCGTATCAAAAATGCAATGCAGTTCCTTTTGCCAAACGGATGTATACCACACTCTCCGCTGATCCTTCCAGCTGAATAAACATGAATACTTTGGCAGCTATAAATCCAAAATATTTGCATCATGACATATTGTGATAAAACCACCCTTAGTTTGACCCAGTTATTCCGAACTAGCTGTAGCTTGTCATTACAGCGCACACACTACAAGCAACACATTTATAATCTCTCATATCTTAATCACAGGCTTCTCCTTTGGTCAATAATTTGTTCTCCACCAATAAAACTGTATAACAAAATCATGTAACAAGCTGAACCTCACTGATGCTCGAGAGGAAACTAGGCCGTTGCAGCACCAAGGAAAAGGATACAGATAGCAGTGCATATAAATTGTGAAGATTAAAAATACTGTGATCATTACACAAACTTTCCACTGGCTATGGAGAATTCTCACTGTGCTGATCATTGACAGATTTACACATCATTTTGGACGGCGATGCAACATTTTTCGTGGTTGAGCATATTTATATCTCATTTCTGTCTTGAAAACGGTCAGAAAAGTTTTAATACAGCTATATCATTATCAGCACTAGAAAAAAACAAAAACAAAACTGTATCGTTCTACCTAACTCTAAGTGTAAATGGCTCAGTGTAAAAAAGGGAAATGGGTTCATAATTTACCTACAGTGAGGTAGATTAAAGCACAGACTAGATCTACCTGGAACATGGTTTTTGCAGTCATGATGTCCAGTGGATTATCGTTTTCAACACCCGCAGCTCACTGCATGATATTTTATCACTCATATCACTCATGACCAAGAAGAATTTAAAAAGTATTTGACTATCAGCTGTTTTTCTACCTTCCCCATAGCTGTAATTCACATATCCATAACCCAGAACGCCCTTCTCCTGCAGCATGTTCTGCCTTCTGCATTGTGTTGAGGTGATAATGCACCATGTTCAGCCGCTCAGCTGGTGTAGTAAATCATATTCTGCCTTTTTTTTCCTTCAGTGTCATGGGAAAATCCTCTCTTGGAGTGATGAAACTATAAGGGAGGGGCTTGCTCCATACATCAGCATCCTTCACAAGCCTCATATACAATGCATGACTTATCACAATAACATATGCTGGCATGCACTTAAACAATGACATGCCCACTCCTTGGCTTTTTTTTTTTTTTTTTTTTTTTTTTCTCCAATTATTGTTTGCAAGCCTGTGCTACTATATTTAATGTACAGCCAAGAGCTGAATGACAGAGCCTGCGGAGATGAAAGTTGGTTGATATACCCAGTAGCAGAACATGAAAATGCTTTTCTTCGCTATATTGAAAAGCACCACCATTTTGAGCTTGTCTGGGTGAGAAAGGGCATCTAATTTACGTCAATATGGGGTCTATCTTGTCTGAAAACAGGCAGACTCTACATTTATAGTAGCAGTTACATGCCACAACGGATTTTTCTTGTCACATGTTGCGTTATGTAATTTAATGAACCAATTATCTGTCTATCCGTCGGTCGGTCTGTCAGTTATGTGAAAAGTCGACCATGAAACAGAAAAGCAACATCATAGGCACCTTTCACCATGGTTTCTATTTAGATTTTACTGTTATTTTCAGCCTCGTATGACAACCCTTTTAGCCACTCCACAGCCAGATCATTGCAGCTTTGCATTCAAAGCGAAATCTCACTTCAGGTAGTAAAATGAAAAGGATGTGCACGTTTTTGTCATAATATGGTGAGACAGAGTAACTTTGAAGCCAGTCTTTAATTTATACATCTACATAACATTTCCGAGAGAGTCTTGGAATCTAAATATGTGCTTCTGCTTCCCTTTTTCCTTGACTTGATGAAATGAAAAATAACTGTTTCAATCTTGGGGTGCGCTAAGGAAAATGTCAAGGCAAAAATATTCGCAACAATTGCGGCAATAAGAAATTTCACCTCATAATAGCCCAAAATATTTTTCTTACCTGGCACCTGGGGGTGGAACATTTTGATTGACGCGTCACAGCAAATGTGAGGTATTGCAAATTGCTTTCCCCCCCATAATAACTGATAGCACAATTTTAAGAGAGATCCTGAAGGAACTGAAAGTTAAAGGCATTTCGTGCAAGCTGTTTTATATGAAGGCTGTTGAAAGCAAATCCTTCATAGCAACGGTAACAGTTGAGATTACATTTGTAAACCTCATTACTTCTGTGTGGCACAGGCACAATAGCACACGCTGGTTTACGAAGAAGTGGAATCGCTCAATTTCCATTTATTACATGCATACAGTGTCTCTTCAAAATAAACGTCCTGACTTCACATGTTCACAGGAGACAATGAAATAAAACCATTGTGGCCAATATTCATTTTCTAGTTGGATTTTATTTTGTAGGTTATTATATAGCTCTGTTCAGTAACCTGCAGCACTCTTTTATTTTGAGATTTGTTTGATTGGGAGTGAGAGAAGGTCCAGTTTAGGAGGAAACACAGAAGTTATTTAGTAGTTAGTGCTTCATTGTGATTATACAGTTTAATTTTCCTTTAAACAAAAATTACAAAAATGTTTGTGTATGCTGCCAGTTGCAGTTCTTGAAAAGAAAGAAAATTGGACTTGGCCAAAATTGGAATCAGCAGGTCAGATTTTCAAAGAAAATAGAATCGGCCAAGAAAATTTCAGTCGGTGCATCTCTATTAAAAACCTTGCAGCAGGATGTAGTAAAGGGGCAATGCATACGTTTTTTACTGCCCTATAATGCACAATGAGCATAATATATCTGTTGGAACTGATATAGCTGTTGATTAATTCCAGTAGCTCAACGATTACTTGACGAGGCGCTGAGATTTCTGGTTTTCAAAACTCACACTCCAGTTAGAACAAGTACTCCTTTCCCGTTGGTATTTCAAAACGTTCCCAACTCCAGTTAAGAAATTTCGATGATAATCCCTAAAACGCCCTGATTCTCAAAGCCAGAAAATCAGATGACACGGCAGTATTATTATTGCCGGATTTAGCATGGTGATATATTACCTCGTCATTAGATGTTTCTGTTGGATCTCTGCTCTAATTAGCTGGTTAATTGCTCTCTCTTGTGACAATGTAACTTTATTATTCAATTACAGGCTGGAGCTCGAGAGCAGGGAGGGGGGTGGCAGTAGCAGCTCCTGCAGGTAGAGGTCACTACAAGCGGTAGAGGCAGCATTAAAACTTTATGTTCTTTTGCATTTTCAAACAAGTGCTCCCTTTATTATTGTTGTCGCCACTGCTTTGAAATAAGTTGTTTTAGTCTGAATATAAGAAGTAAAGGAGAAAGTGAAGACACTGCTGAAGTTTTAATAATGCATACGTTATTAATAATGGGCTCCTTGCATTTTTATTTGAAGGCAGTTGACCTGTAGCCTGTGTTTCCGAGTTACACACAAGGTATTGTGCGTGTGTGTGTATTGCCACATTGAGTCAACTGTTAACAGAGTTTTCAAGTGTGAAAAAATAATGAAATTGGGAGAAAAAAAAAAATCCAATTTTTGCAGATAAGAAAGCCCTGCAGTGAAGCAGTGGGTGGAAATCTTAATAACAAAGGCACATTCGAGCTACTCCCAGGTTTCACTGACCAGGTAACCAGCACTACATCGCAGAATGACAGAAGAGATTTGAGAGGAAGACGATTTGATTTTATGCATGTTCCACCTTCTTTTTCTGCCGAGTAAGATCACAAGCTTTTTTTTTTCCTCCTCCTTTTCTTTTTCTTTTTTTTCCCTCCACATCTGCTTTGAGGTATGGATTTAGAATTGCATTACAGTCCGTTTAATTCCCTGTTCATGAACGAATGGGTTTTAAGGTTTGTGGCATAATTATAGCAATTAGGAATATTCTGAACCAAGACAAAGTCTATTTTTAGTGACCTTGCTGTATCCTTCTCTCGAAGACACATCAAAGACATACTGCGACTGCACAAGAACTGAGAGCTGTGTCGTTCCTCTAAGTGGGTGACTTGGATAGGCTGGCCACTTAGCAGATGTGATCTAAAATCCAACCTCAAATATCGGCCTCCAACTGCAATGCTTCCAACTGCTCCACCTATTCCTCTGGCTTACCTGTAGCCATCTGTCGAGAGGCAGCAAAAGAGCAATAAAAGACTTGCTTGCAGTCTGCCTCCTCTTTCATCTTTTTGTTTTGGAGTATATTAATTGCACACCATGCTACACACAGACAGTGTGATCTAGATACTTGCTTTTCCCAAATCTCCAATCTCTTCTCCTTTTCTCTACAACTTTTTTTTTTTTTTTTTCTTGTGAAACATGGAACAATGAGAGCATTGTTCTCCTTGGCGTTAATGGAGTCACATTCACAGTGACAGAGTCCTGTGTGTTTGTGTTTGTCTCATTATTAACACGCTAATCTTTTGAATTAAGTGTTGTGCTGTACAGCTTGCCATGTAGTCAGGGATTCTGTGTGAGCTACCGTGGAAACATCGACTGCATTCAGAGGTGAAGTTTCCCCTTCGGCAGTAAAATGCACAATAAAATTTCTGCGTTTGACCTTGAGTTTTTTTGCCTTTCACCTTTTGTTGGGCTTTGGCAGGGAAAGCACCTCATCCAGTGCTGCCAATACTTTTGTAAGGTAGCCACTGTGGTCAGAGTAAGTCACTCCCCTCCCCGAAACAACCAAGCACCCGCATTAACATTCAGCTCTCTAGCAGCAATATAAACAAAGCACTTCTTGAATTAAAGGCGTTTACTGACATGTTGGGAGTTTGGCCTGTTGGTAAAGAAGAGTGGTACCAGCATTTTCTCTGTGTCTCTGGTAGATAGCTCTGTGTGCTGCGGATGCCAATATTTACTATATGTAATGTGTGTGGTCATAGCTGTTGCACATTAACAGTATTAAGATAAACCTTTTACAAACCAAAGTTGGTGTAGACTTTCATTCTGTGTCTTTCAGATGCCGAATTTTTGAAGACCAAATTTCAATCTTCACTAAAAGTCAGTAAAGTCTGCTACAAGTTAACAGCGCACAAAACTTTAGCTCTCTGGCTAACTTCGCTCACTTCCTGTGTGAACAAAGCAGGTTGTACTCCAAGTGTCCTGGAAAGAGAGATCTTATGCCTTTGAAAGCGTATTCTTTTGCTGAATTTTGCCAGTCCCCTAAACGAGCCCGGCAGGTTCAGACACATCATTAAAGTGAACTCAGGGCTGCCAATTGCTTGGAGATTGCTCAGAGTGAGATCTGTGGCCCCTCGGGGGGCCCATGTGTGGCCACAAACTCGAGAGGTCTTTCATGATTTGGTCATTTGTACCCTGTGTCTGGTAGTTTCACCCAAAAATTAAAGAAAGTGGAATGAACTGAGCCACAATTGGTTGTTTTGCTGCTTTGGAGCTATAGTGAGGCAAACTAGCGAGCACAACAACAACAAAAATAACAACAACAATACAATACAAATAATGCCACATTTTATTGAAAAGTGCTATTCAAGAAACTCAAAGACACTTCAGAGTAAAACAACAAAAAAGCAACATGATAGGAGCCTTCACACACAACCTGCGCAAAGACAAAATAAAGAGAAGACAGTCAAAAGAATATTGTTATTACAATTTGTAGCCTAACAACATTTTTTAGTGTTTTTTTCATTCAGTGATACTTTTTTATTAAGTTATTTTATACTTAGCTCTTTTAACTTCTAGCTAAAAAGTGTTTAAGGCTGTATTTATATAGCACCCCTGTAGGCCATTAGTAACACAGTGCTTTAGGGTAAAATGCAATGTAATGCCAAATAAGATAAAAAGGAAAATAAAAAGGCACAGTAAAAAGTAAATAACTGGAATAACAAGCACACAGGGGTATTAATAAAATCTATTAAAGCCAGAATAAATACAGCAAACCCCCAACACAAAGAATAGCAGTAAAACATTTTAAGAAATGGTAAAACCAAGCATCAGGATTCAGGAAGGGCCAGTAAAAGAGATGGATAGATAGATATACAAATATAAAGGTTCACTCCATAGAGGATGAAAACTGATATTTGTAACCGACACTAAAAGGAATAGTGAAAAAAAAAATCAATTTTTTTTTACCAGGTGACCAAGGCCAGAGCGCATCACTGTGGGTTACTGTCAATTTCAGCCGTGGTCTTTTGAACCGCCTTGAGCCAAGCAAAGATCTCAGGGGACCGCACAGCGTTTACAGCTGATACAGACATTCAGATCATCTCACACACATCTGACTTTGTAATGAGTGACGGAAATCAAAAACCACACTGTAAAACTTTATCTTCTACGACAACATATAGACTAAAAGAAATAACGCCGTCACAGCCATTACTTCATCAAACAACAGACGCTGGTAAGAAAAATCATAAAAAGAATGAAAGAGGTCATTGTGAATTTCCAGCAAAGGCATTTAAAAATATACAGCCATGACATTTCTGAAATTCTCATGAATATATTGCATTGCGTTCATGAAATGTGTCTTTAAGCATGCACTTATCTCACATTTTCTCTTATACCCTGCATTATTGCACAGTGTAGCATAACAAGGAAAGAAAAAAAAAAACAGTATGGATTTGCTAAATGTAAAATATGTAGGCTATATGCCCAGGAGGCTCAGTTCATTTAATACTGATTGGAATGCGCTCTTCTTCCACTTCTCGCCTCCTCATTGACCCTCAGTCAACACAGCAACCAGCAGTCCCTTGGCTTCGCTGTCTGAAAACACCGTTCAAACCGTTCGGACAAGGAGATGTTTATTCATGTTTATACCACGTACAGTCCGTAGAAATACAGCAGCACATTCTCTGCTTTCGGTTCAGCCGCAGACATAGTTCACGTTTCATCTCGGGAAGACTTTTCACCTCATGTTGTGTGCGTGTGACGGACCCGGAGAGCGAGCCTGTGCAAAACTGCTGTAGACAGCAGCGCTGATTAAGATGAAAGGGTTTCTGTCCCCATAGATGGTCGCACTGTGTACCTGAGGGTTAGGTGAGGTGCATTCTCTGGCAGAGGGGCTTCGGTGAGCG
Source organism: Myripristis murdjan (assembly GCF_902150065.1). Classification (NCBI taxonomy): domain Eukaryota; kingdom Metazoa; phylum Chordata; class Actinopteri; order Holocentriformes; family Holocentridae; genus Myripristis; species Myripristis murdjan. Next base: position 27,585,729 of record NC_043993.1, read on the forward strand.
CCACACAGGCCGCAAGGTGTACCTGTGATAACAGAAACCTCGCCTTTATTTTCTGAAAAGAGCAGAAATTGAGAAGTGCTCGGGTTCCAAGAATGAGAAATAGGACATATGGTGGGAATGCGAGCGCGAGGAGCAAGTTGTGTGTCTCATGTTCAATGCATGGATGTTGGCAACCCTGTTACCTCCCCATCCCAGCTTTACAGTGGCTCTTTTTCTCAGTTTTAGGATAATACTTGTCTTCTATGATTACTGAAAGCTAAAACAGTTCGGCCAAAAGCACATTACACGGCCAGATGTTGCAGGACATCAGGACCGGCTGGAATTTGAATAAATATCACCTGAATAAGGACCTCTGTGATTTTCCGATGCATAGATTTTCCTGTCTGCTGTTCCGCATTGAAAATTTGAGACTGAACGGAATTAAAAAAAAAAAAAAAAATGAATATACACCACTACCATGTTAATATTGATTGAATTTGACAGTTTATGTGTAATGTTATATTACCTGCTGAAAATAACTGTTGAATACAAAAAAAGTAAAGAGATTTTGTGCACATGCGTGTTTTTAATTTAATTTAAATTTAATTTAAATATCATGTTTGCATTTTCTAGTCAGTGCCAGCTTATGTTAGCCTCTGCAACCGCTGGAGGTCTCCCCCATTTGGAGTCAATGGAGCAGCACAGTCACCGTGCATTCAATTCTTCAATAGCTAGCTTTGCCGTGAAGATATTTTTGATGGTCATTTTTCTGCAGCCATTACCCGATGCTATCCAAATTAATTTGAGAATGACATTTTGAGGTACATAATCTGAGTGCAGGGGCTTTAATGTGGTGTATGCGAAAGTGTTAGTATGCTCACAGAGCTCTCTACCGGAGACACAGATGATTTCAGTTCCAGCTCCCGTCAGATGTTGGCTAAAGTGATGAATGGGACAAAATCCCCAAAAAGTTAGAGTACACCTTTAATCGCCTTGGAAATTTCAGGGCTGATTTGCATTCCACACGGCGACCGGCTCCGTCTTACTGCACATGCTTTCATTTGGTGAAGTTAGGCTCCTTTGTTTCAAGTGTCTTTCTTGATTTCAAAGTCAGCCCTCTGAACTCTACTTTATAATTCATATTAGTAGTATAGGTCTGTACTGACAGTGGGGCTGTTTAATTAGTCAGAGCGGGATGGCACTTTGCGGAGGTGGAAAATCATCTCCATGTTTTACTCACAAGCTCACATCCTGAAATCGACTGTCAGTCAGATCGGTTTCGGATTCACCAACCTGGACAGTCAGTTAATCCAGGTTTTAGGCCCAAATGCAGAAATCACAGCTATTTGAGATTTACTTATTATTTGGCATTGTGAAATAATAGTTGATCACCAATTTTAAAGAGTTTTGATAGGACTTATCTTTTTTCTGGATAAGAATTCATGAGAAAACAGAATTAATGTGTCATCCAATGTAAGCTACCTTCCAAAGTACCAGCTGATGTGTTGGAGACTTTATTTTTTTTATGTTTCATGGCTTTCATAACTCCATAACTAATAAAGCTGGTCTAGCTTTGGGGGGAGATGGATGGCGAGATTTTTTTTTTCTTCTCCTACAGTTTTTTATCATTAATTTGATTCACTGAAATGCACCTTCTAAGATCTTTCAAGCAAAAAGTCTTAATTTGATGTTTTTAATTTTAATTTTAATTTTTCCTTTAGCACCCATAGCCCTCCTAAATAGTTACAGGATTTTTTGGGGGGCATTTCTTGTAGACAGGAAAACCTGCTGCTCTGATTTGCTGGCATTTGTGCTCTCCCTGCACCAAAAGTAAGTAGACGATTGGTCAACTTTTCTCTCATCCAAAACTGTAAAACCCACTAAAAACCACCAGAAAATGTAGTTTTGAAAATATTTGACCTTTAATAACCTTGAATACATGGAGGACTCCTCAGAATTCATGTGATTACTACCAACTGTGTTTGATAGAATATTTTTGGGTTGTATTAGAGACGCACAATGAAATACTCAGGGGCTCTGCAGGGTGATCGGTACCAGGGACTCAGCACAAACAAAGCAAGAGTTCTTGTCTTTCTTCTCATATTTTCTCTGAAGATTGTTCCTCTAGATTTATTTCAGAGAGTTTAAAAACATCACTCCGATTCAGCAGATATTTTTTTTTTTTTTTTTTTTTTTTTTTTATGAGGGCTTGGTTAGGGATATTTTAGGTAACATAAGAAATCTGGCTGACGTGAAATTCGATTTGAACTTTCTCAGATTGGGACGGTCATATCCTTGAGGCTAGCCTGCAGCTATTCTGAAGGCCATGCATTGGTAATACCCTCTGGGAGGACCAGCTGGTTCCTTCGATAATTTTTTTCGGCACGGGTGTCTCAGACAGCGAGGAAAAAAAGGGTTTAGACGCTCGCCTTTTGTGTGTTCATCTAGCCAATATTGGAGATTGACAGTGGTCTATTTGCTCTCATGGTAATAGCTGCGGTATTTGTTGCTGTGGGGTTTATTTAGGCTGATTGGCTAAAGGTTGCAGTGTGTCTATTTTCCTCCCACAATTTGCTTGCACTCCTATGTCTCCCTATCAGCTACTGTCAGCTCAGACCCATTCAGAGGGGCACATAGTCTTATCATAAATGGTGTAATGCATCCTCATCGTGCATGCTTTTCACTCTTCTTTTTTTCCGCTCAGTGTACACACTCCCACGCAGAGCAGATATGGTGGACAAGTTCATTGGTATGTACGCAGTTTTCTAAAATAAGGCAAGCCCACACTGGGATCATCAATAGGCTGACACACTGTTATGGTGGTGGAGCAGAGAGGTTAAAATAATATCTAAATCAGGAAATTCTGGGAACTGAGACTGAAATGAATCACTCCTGTCTCATAGCATTTTCTACAGCACCTCTTTGAAAACCCTGACGCGCTATATCTCCCTCACCAGATGGTGGGCCTCTTGGAAGTTGTTTGCACTGGGGTTCTTTATGCTCCATAACTTGGTACCACGAGCACGGGGAAATAATATTGTCATTAGTATGCAAAGAGATGGTTAGGCCTTCTTTCTATAAACCTGTTAGCTTTGTGACTAATTGTCAGATTTCGTCTTGCAAAAAATGGGTAATTCAAATGAGACCTTGTTACAGGGCAAACATTGCAATATTGAAATCAATATCATATAATATTTGCTGTTATTGTAGTGCTGGTGTTTGTGTTGTATCTAATACCCTGAGAGACTTCAGAATTCAATGGGAACTTAGCTGTGTGTGCGAGATACACAAAATTATTTGAATTAGGGGGAAAAAGCGGTGTTGGATTGCAGTTTCCAACTCATAAATGGAAAAGTATTTTTGTTGAATTGCAACATGCAACCTGTTCGGACTTCATTTATTGTTTCTGTACTTTTTCTTAACCCAAATCATTTGAGATCTAACACCAATACACCATTTTGTTTTTACAAGTAACCGCCAAAAACAAGAAAATATATGAATTATCGACTGTTTTAGTAATAATACCTTTCTATTACCTTTGTTTGTGTCGCACTTTTCTAATAGGAAGTTTGCAAAGTGAGTGAAACCAGTCAAAAGGTGAGGACAGAGGGAAAGGCGCAGGCAGAATTGGGGTTTGGGCTTCAGAGAGCGGGATTACATTAACAAACCCATAGTGGTCAACAAGCCATCAACAATACTGGAGAGCTCTGCAGTTTATTGGCATGGTTTAGGTCAAACTCCGCCTCTCAGGCAAACACCAATAAATGCTAAACCAGTTCTGAGTGAAAAGCTTTATCCTGTGCTGAAGCTTCTCTATCCCAACAGAGAGACCCCCTATCCAAAGGGAATGAGTTTCGTGTGTAAATGGTTTCATGAGCATGAAAACTGCATTACCTGCATGCCTTTTCAAGATCTCAACCCAGCTGAATACAGATAGGAGGTTCTGGAAGATACCCTAGTTTTGGCAGCTATACCTGCACAGTACTAGTATTCAGAAACTGTGCAAAGCAATTTCAACAATCATTTTGATGGAACAAAAAATATGATGTTTGCTACCTGATCCTGTCACTGAGGTGTGATTTTCTCAGAATGGAATTCTCTGCCAATCTTATTTACACACAGAATGATGCATGGTTTCATCACCCCAGTTTAATTAAGAAATGCAGCAGAGTCCCCTATGTTAGCATCAGTCTGATAGGGAAATGACAGAGCGGTGATAGACACCCCCTGAATCACAAACACTCCCAGGATGGTAGGACTCCCTCCCTTTTATTTCTCTCCTTTATAATTCTTATACACTTTGATGGTGAGACATCAAAGCGAAAAAAACAATTTCAATATCATTGTTGAATAGAAGTTAATGCAAATTGCTAACAATATAGCCACACTGCATATAATCCAATCCAATTTATGGTCATGTATTTGGTTGTCCTCGCCAAAACAATCTGTTCTCAAGTTGCACATCACATTCGAATGAACTTTACATTTCCATTTGCATCTTTGTGCCATGTTTACATTATCATCCCATCTACAGCCTCTCCAGACGCCCTAGATTTTCATCTTTCAAATAACCTATACGGTAAGTTGACAGAAATAACGATATCCATTGCACAGTCCCAGAGGAAACTGGACTGGTGCTTGAAGATATCTCAGATAGGCATATTATTATGCACAAACTCTGACAGATTTGACCTTTCTGACTCTCCAACCTGAGTGAAAGGAGGACGTCATTAAGAACTCAAGGTCAGAACAGAAAGACAGCAATCAAGTAATGACAGGGAGAACTATATGCTTCACTTGAGAGGAGGCAGTCATACCTTTACTGAGTCAGACCATTATATTGTCCCCCAGTGTTCAGGCAGACACTTTTATGCTAGAGCTCTTAATGTACCGTTTATTTATTTTTTTAAGTAGTAGTTGTACTCTTACTATCCATTCCTGTGTGCTATGATTGCCCGAAAAAACATCAACAATTACCAAGGACTCCACCATGAATGTACATCTGAGAGACACACACTATAAGTATGTGATTTTTCAAGGTACCTCTTTTGCACACCAGCTTTCTTTTGTGCAAGTTGCATCAGTCAGCAGCGGCAGTATACGTTTTCACACATTTCCATCAGGGCTGACTGCCTGGCTGGCGGGCCTGAGACGTGCACAAAGTTACAAAGTCACAGGTAGATTTCTCACTGTCCGGCGGTGCAAAGCTATTAGCTCTGCTCCGTATGGGACTGGGGTCTCCCACCAAGCAAAAGGAAACCTTTTCCCCACGTCTGGTCTGTTTCAGGTATCAGCTTTCTATGTCTGTATTTCAAATTTCCAGGCTTCCTTATCAACTCTAATCGGCCTCATTTGAGATTATGGCCAAAAAATGTTGTCCTTTAGTTTAGGGGTTTTTTTTTCGTGTGGGCTGTGTGCAGAGTTGGGGTTTTTGCATGTGCTTAACTACGGCAAGCAAGTTGGTTGTAAAGTTAATTAACAGGGGCTCCTAAGTGGTTGTGATTTTAAATCCTCCACAAACCCCCTGCGGCAAGCCGGAGGGGAGGCTTGTGATTTGGATTTCTCTTAAGTGGCTCTCCCACCTACGTGCTCACATGAATCACTGCATCATTTTGGCTTTCACACCAAAACCTACATAGGCAAAACTATGCGGGAGCGAAGCTAAGTCTGCATAACTAAAATCACATTTTAAGCTTGAAAAAGTCATATCCTCCTCCTCCAAGACACAGCGAAACACTGCAGCAGAGCCGGTGCATGTTGTTGGCTGTGCTTTTTGCAGTGAATTTGTTAAGTCATGTCGCAGGCTTCCATTAAAGGGATAAAATAGAAGTGGCTGTAGTGGAGTGACTGGCAACCAATCACTCTTCTGTCTGTTTCTCAGCTCGAGTCAGAGGTGGAGGCCCGGCCATCAATATTCTTTCTCCCCCCCCTTCTTTCCCTCTCACTCCCTCTTCAGTCTCTTCCCAGACAGACAAGTGCTTTATTAGATAAACAGAAGTGGAGCCACCGGAGCTTATGCTGTGCTCCAATCAAAGTCAGAAGTCAGAAATTCCCAGCTTTGTGCTTTCCACTCATCCCTCTTGGAAAAAGTGGACATTGAGAATTTTTTTTTGTGTGTGTTTTTTTACTGCTCCCCATCCAGCAGCTTATCTTATATGTTAATGGCATTCAGCAGCACTATAGGTCAGTACACCTGTCCAACTAATCTTTATATATTTAACCATTTACCTCAAAGGTGTTTTACTTGCTTTAAAGGGACCATACCAGCGATTTTGAATGTTTGGCTCATTTACTACAATGTACCTTTATTTTACATTGCAGCAAGTCATTTTGCAAACCATGCAGGCATACTAACGATGTAATCAAAATCCCCTGATTTTCTAATAAGAATTTTAGTTGAAAAACCTTGTAATGTTCTGCTTCTGCAGCAAACAAAGTTGTCACCATTCATAAACCACAGAAATGATAATTCTCTTTGTAAAGAGAAGTATTTTCTAAGAGATTGTTTATTAGAGCAGTCAGTGGGCCGATGTCACACCCACAGGGAAGTGTGTTCATTTTCGTGAATTTGTCTTCTCTACAGAGCTCTTTGTTGGCAATCTTGGGATTGAGCATAATTTCCGACATTTCTTGCAGCTTTTGTCAAAGAAAGTACTCTGGCTATCTCCTGCAATCAAGTACTTCCAGAGTCAGAGGGGAGCTGCGCGTTTTCATAATTTCAAAATGTGGGAAAGCAGATGAGTAAGTTTACCACTCAATTTTTACAGCTACTTTGATTAAAAACAAATTCACAGAGTCATTTTATCAATGTCTTCAAGGCATTGATTCTTTTTCTCTCCTGGGTTAAGTTTACTGACAGCACAGCTTGTGAATTTGATGTTGTTAGTCAGTGGGAAATGACCTAACCCTAACCCTGCTGTTGTTCCCTGAATGCACCACCACAGAGGCTTTCATAGCCGCTCAGATCACTCCACCCAGCTTCAGCTCTTTAAGGGCCTACTCACATTAGGCCCAGTTGCTCCGTATCGTGCTGAAGCACAAATGTCCCAGTCCCCTGCTGGCCTGCACTCACATTACCCAAAGCCCAACCGCGCTCAAGCGCGATTGCCTCCGGTACCCACGTCATCACATTGAAATACGACACACGCATGGCCCGACGTCATTATAAATCGACTTTTGTTTATATGTGGTTGCAGCTGCACAACGGACAACAACACAGACAACATGGTTGATTATTGACTGCACGAGGCTGTGATTCGCAGTTAATTGTGGTGCGCGCATAAAGGTATTTTGCGGAGGCAGGAAGAAACGGGGAGTGATGGTCGCATGATTTACGTCATATACACGCCCATACACACCCCTTCCAACCGTGCCAGAGCGGAGGAAGTGTACTGTGCTGAAGCACGGAACGGAGCGCTCACACTAGTCAAATAATCCGTATTTTGGGGTCAAACGTGCTTGAGCTTGGCACAAATAGGCTAATGTGAGTAGCCCCTAAAACACAACAGTGCTGCGGCTTTTAGGAAAACTAATGTGGACGACTTCATTACGATGATGGACTACTGCTGTGAAGAAAGTCTCTGAAAACTCATTTTCATAGTGGAATGAATGGAAAACCAATGGCTGGGTAAAAAGGTAGGAGAAATGACTAGCTTTAGGAAAAGATCAGCAGAAACATAAAGTTTATTGCTTTTGTAGAAATTACACTAAACTCGGAAAATAACTAAGGTTAAATCTGCTCAATCGGCCTTTTTCCCTGCAGCCATTTTGATATGAAACACAGGTGTTACTAATGACATTAATAAAGTACATACATTTTCTCGATATTACTCTCGGTGTGCAGAATCACTGGTATGGTCCTTTAAGGTCAGGCGATGCTGAAAATCAAGCTTAAGTGTATTTTGTGCCGGTCCGACTTTTCTTAATTCCAGCTTGAAGGGCTGTTCCACTGCATTTTTCCCAGCAGGAAGTCAGCATTTTCTGTCTTTGCGGCATCTATGGAGCATTAATCTTTTTTCAGCATGGAGAGGGAGGTGAGAGGAGGTGAAAAGACAGAGGAGGGAGGAGAGGTGAAACAGCAGGGCTCATTCTCGGAAGCGCTCGGTCATCTCGGGCGGGGTGTTTTAAGTGTTAAAGTGGTGTGGGAGGTCGGCGGAGGACCGGAGCAGTCCGCGGTAAAGTCATGCCGGAGACAAGATTATCTGGCTAAGATACCGACGCAGAGGGCAGAGGAGGAGAGCGAAAGTGTGCGTGTTTTTCTTTTTGTAATTACAATCTCGGCATCAGATCAATCCTGCTATCTCACACGCTCTGCTGAAAATGTCTCTGAATTGGGTCTCCCACTGCTGAAAATGAGATGCCGGTAATTCTTGTATTGGTGTCGTAAATATTTTGTTTAGCAAGTGTAACACGTCTGAAATAATGATATACAGTAATAAATTAAACAGCAATTTTCTGCTTGCTGTATTCCCAGTCTGAAGTAGGTGAATGGGAAAATGATTGAAATATAGGGGAGAATAATATTATAGCCTATTTATTATCTTTGGAATCTCTTTTTTAATATTTGGGGTTTTCTGTTTCCCAAATCGCTTTAGAAGCTGCAAACTGTAGTCAATAGTTTTTCATTACACACACACACACACACACACGCACACAGTACACACACGTCTATGCTCTCTCCCTCTGTCAAGCTTGAATAGGAGTCTGCTGTTGGCTTTTTCTTCTTTTGCGCTTGGTGAGCATTGTTTTGCTTGTTTTTCCTTACTGATGCTGTGCTCTGCCTCATACACACACAAACACATACTGCACTAATACACACACACACACACACACACACACACACACACACACACACACACACACACCTCCCCTCAGGTCAGACAGCAGCTTAACAGCATGCAGCCAGTGCGTGGTGAAGTCACACCCTCTCTATTTGTCATGAAGGGGAGCTTGAAATATGAGTTTGTAATGGGATTTTGTCACCATGTGTATCTGCAGTGGATGAAATTGGTCAACAAAGCAGTGTTGTAGCAAATCATGAATGCACTGGGCAATTAAAACATTAGGCTGACACGTCCCAAAAGTATGGAGTCTTTCATGTGGCTCATGCTAATCCATTGTTTTTCAGTTTTAGCAACACAAAGGAGCAGCACAAATTGTGCAGCACTCCCAAGATCAAGGTTACTTTATTAAGTGTGTCCTGACTGATGAACATAGCTCTCAGGCATAGTCTAAACGAATTACAACAAGGAAACAATGAACATCACTAACAAATATGCCACTTTGTTTTGACCTGTAATTTTAGACCTAGTCAGAGAGTGGACTCACAACAAGTCAAAAACACCGCATGACAAAAATTTAATACAGAAACACAGCTTCCTCCTGTACAGCCAATGGATTTTGGAGCATCTTGCTGCATACATTTGCATATTAATTAAAAAAAAAAAATGTTAAAATCACTGTAACTCCCAAATGCCTTAATTGTGGATTTCACATTAATACCACCCATGTGTTGCATGATCTTGACAGTGCAGTGCTTGTTAATTAATACACTGATCAGTTCATGGACTCCCAGACGTTTTCCTGTTCAGGACCCACAAAGTACTAACTCCAGCTTTCTCCGAGGGAATCTCATCTGATTTGAAAAAGTTTTCCTTGGTAGGTTTAGAGGAAACTAAAGTTGGTATAGCCAAACTAGGATGTTAGTGTAAATTATGATCACAACAGGATAGGGATGCTAACCGGTGGCCGTTTGACCGGTTGTTGACCGTTTGAACTTTAACAAAATAATCTTGTCGGTTAATTTCAAGTCCGAACGTGTTGTCGCCGACACAAATGCGCATGTCAGATTGTAAATACCGTAACTACCGTAAGGTTTGAATGATCGAAAAAATTCCAACTGTTCCTGAACGCAGAGAATTTGCTCTTGAGCCCACATGCGGTTTAATACAGTAAACATGGCGACGGGATACTCTGCCGGTCTTCGATTACGTCATTACGCACAGAGCTCAGCTCGGTAGAGACAGACCGGAGAAACGAGCCAAACTTATGGTGATCACTTATAGTTTTGAACAAAGTACGTCATGCAAGTCTACAAGAGTCATAAAACCACAAGGCAGACTCATCGAGGAATCTGGAGACAATATTTTTCCCGAGGAGAGAGAGATTTCTTCTACACCACAGTAAGCAACATGCGTAAATTAGATAATGTTTGTCGGATATCATGTAGGCTATGTACAATATTTGACTTCGGGATGAATGGTGTTCCACATTATCTTATGTCTGAATTGGTTTTGGGCCTGCTGAGGGGACATCCGTGGTACAGAACGGACACGGTCGCGGTCGTAGTGGTATGCGTCTGGGGCAGGACAATGGCTCCGGTGCTAGCGCTGCTAGCTTCTATTTGTTGCGGTTATTCTTTTATGGTTTACAGACAGTAAAATAATATTCTCGGTTAACCGAAATAAACCGATTAATGAGACCCGGTGGTCAACCAAGAAAATTTTTCATTTTCGCCATCCCTACAACAGGCATCGCTTCCAGAAAATGCCATAAAAGTTGAATAAATTAATTTATTCTTCATTTTGCTGGAGACCCCCTGCAGTCTTCTCAAAGACCCCTGGTGGTCCCTGAACCCCACTTTGATAGCCACTGGATTAGTTTAAAAAATTACCGAATGTGGTTGTGGTGAATAATGGTGATAGCTTGGTGTCCTGGGTTTCAATCAGTCTTGGGAGCTTTGTCATCTCTCATGTCAGCCCCATCTCTCTCCCCTATTTCCCATCTCTTTGACAAATGTGTTGTCCAACAAAGCAGAAATGCTGTAAAAATGACATGAAAATGAATAAATAAACATCACTGTGTAGAGGTCCATGTTGGGCAGGCAGGCCAGCGGGTCCCATGAGTCCTTTTTTTTTTTTTTTTCTTTTGTTCTTCTGTAAGCTGCGGGGCGCACATGGGAGGGCAAGTTTGAAAGTGAGGTCCTGATGCAAGCTTTTCACAACACAGCTTGGCAGCTCTGCCACTCAGATTAAACTGTCTGCACCTGTCACAGATTGTGCATTTAGCCTGGCTTTACGGCTGGGTCGACTTCTCTGGTGTTAACCACTGTGATTGGCCCCAATTGGTGTCCAAACATCATCCAGCCGGAAGTCTTTGGTGTATAAAACAAACTGTCAGTAGCTAAAAAAAAAAAAAAAAAAAAAAAAAAAATATTGATGGGGGCCTACATGTGGTCTGCTGGACAAGCGTGACACAAAGGCTTGTGGGTGGGGGAGTAAATTGTGCGGAGGGAGGTGTGGCACAAACACCAGCAGGACCGAGCAAGGGCAGGCTTTAAAAAACAGGTCGGCGCAGGCCTTAATTATGGTTATTACAGTGGGACATGAGACAGTTTGAGTGCCTTTTGTTAAAAATACAGTGCACAGATGTGTCTTTTTCTCATTTTTATTTTTTTTTTATGTATAACACATAAACTAATGGACGGTGATCACTCGGTACACTGGTAAGTAAAAACTAATACATGGCAAAGCACAAAAAAACAAAGAAGACTGATGTTACTTCTTTTCATAGCAGTTTCCTGCTACCTTACAGTACATAAATCTGTGACCTGCCATCAATATGATCACTGCAATGTTTGATTGTATCTGTTGCAATTGATATCAGCACCACTGAAGCACCACGATAAAGAACTGACAAAGATGAGCATCTGTAGAGATGATTTGAATTCCTCTTTTGGCACGTTTGACAAATCCTTGAATTTATTTTAAAGAATAAGCTTCCCGAGTTTTTCAGGATGCACTGTAACTGTCTTGCACAGATTTTGACACATGCTTCTACCTGAAAAAATACTTCACAGAAAAGCACAGGCACCTGCCTCTAGCACACATTGTTATACAAGACAGACCAACCATTGTACCGTTCAACCTAGCTGTTGAAATTTAGCCTTCATTGCTGTGTTTCAGTCCAGCATACAGTACTAGTGAAAGGAAAAAAAAAAAAAAAAAAAGAAAGAAATCTTTGGAAAATATTACAAAAAAAATGGCAAGCTGCTAAGACATGTAGGTTTGAGTGTATATTTTGCAATTTCTGGAATGCTGCAGCGAATACAGGTTTTTAAGATATTAGAATATATATTGCCATACATTCCAGCATGAAAAAACTCAGTGAAAGTCGGTGCAGCTCCCTTTTCCCTCCATTCATCTCCGACTCTGTGATAGCTTACAGTTTTGCCTGTGGTGACAACACGGGAGTCGGCGCTATCTAGATAGCCAGTCATCTCATCTTCTTAAATGGGAATGGGATTTCTGTTTTCTGGCTACATCGACATCCCGATATTGCTCCTTTTTGATGACTGCTCCACCAAATACGAGGGGCCAGCTGCAACCCAAGAAAACAAGAAAGGTAATATTGATATTAGCAGTGTGCAAATCAAGAGAGCATCTGTCTACAGCAGCGGGATGTAGCAAGTGGCCTAATCCTATTACAGGACACATAGATGAGCAGACTTCTGCCTGCAAATCTAATAGAGGACAGTCTGTTTGGAGAGTAAGCACTTTCCCTCCACCTAACCACGGAGGGCTGTGCTTACTTGCGGATAATATTGAGAAAAATCACGCACTGTTAGTCTTTTTATCTCTTTTTTTTGGGAAAAATCTACCTGCACTGTCTGCCAAAATTTAAGTAACTAATGATTCAAAATCTGAGGCCAAAGGCTTTTTCAGCCATAAAAAGCTGTGTCTGCCAACAGCATTTTGATTCAACCCTCATACGGTGTCAGCAATTATTTCCATCCGAAAGACCGGTGAAACCACCGTTTGGTATCATTTGCGCTGGAATAGTCGTAAACAAAAAAAGGCACTGAAGTTGGAGTTGCCGTCTCCACACACAATCCCCCCAATCCTTCTACCCCATCGCTCCCCACGTCCCAAACCTTTGTAATGTCTAGAAGTATGTTCAGTTTATCCAGATATTAATCTTTGCTCCCCTCCAAATCCTGCTATACCTTACAATGCAGACATTAACCATTCAAAGCTGCACCGAGCGATTGCTGCCCACTAAAGGGTGTTGAGAGCACATACTCCATTTGTCAACACACAAAGACACTACTGCCCCTGGTGGATTGCTTGTAATAGAAAGTAAATAAAAAAAAAAAAAAAAAAAAAGAATGTAGTTTTTTTTCTTTTTTTTTATGGAAATGAGCGATGCATTTTACTCTGCAAGGCTCCTGATGGATTACTTGTCTTACTTTTTCTCTGAGCTTCAGTTCCAACATTTGGCGAAGCTGCAGACTCAGACAGCTAAAAGGAACACTTTGAGTGAACTTTTCCTCTGTTTCTGCATTGCGGATTTATGAGGCACTTTTGTGATTGATCTGAAATTTGGATATGCTTATCTGCAGACTGTAGCTTCACAGACACTTTGTGTGAAGTTGTACTGCAAAAAACAAACAAACAAACAAACAAAAAAAAAATGCACATACTGTTGCTTAATGTAGCTTCAGTTGTTAAGTATCAGTGGTTTCAAACAACATCTGACTGGAATTCAAAATGCCACCAAATGCCTGAAATGGAATACAAATTTACAGTTTGAACTTTGTTTTTTTGTTTTTTTTTTCCAATTCCAATTACTTTGACAGTCGAGCAAATAAAAGAAATGAACGAGGTATGTCCAGCACTATCTGAAAACATCCTCCATCAATCAGACACAATGCAATAAAACTGAAAATATTCTGTGAAGTCAGTTTAATGCTGCAAATATCTGGGATGTGCATTTGTATGTGACCTGGGGACTAAATTCCATTATTTGCGGTGGATTTTTTGCTTGACCTGTTACAGTAATGGCAGATTTGTACATGGTTACAATCTATGACAACCTTTGCAATTTCTACAAAGTGAGTGGACATCGCCAGGTGATTCCAGGCTCATAGAGGTCTTGTGACACATTCAGTACATCACCCTCCTTGCTGGCCATAAGGAGATGTCATGTGGTTCATCCATGTGAAACCGAGTTAACATGCAGGAAAAGGCGTACAGTAATGAACTGCACCTGAAGTGTCCGGTCACTGTAACTTCAAGGTCTCGCGCTTGAGGACTACAGTATTAAAATGACAAGATTATGTGCATATTTTAATCACACAGCGTTGAAACCTGTCTTCACCTTGGATATGCCATTTTAATTGTCTCCCAAACTGATGTGGATCACATATTGGTCCCAGTGCACCATGTCTGCACCCCTCTCAAAAATAAATTAGACCAGCATCACTTGATCTTAACTTCATTTCATGCTTTAGCGGCAAACCAGAGTGAACCGCGGTGTCTTTCCTGCCCGTTTCAAGGAACTACTTTGAATGACAAGCTGGCCGGTGCGGACCTGGGTTGGTTTACCATTGAGAAAAAGACTATAGAGTGAAATCCCCACAATCAAAAAGACAATCCTGTCATTATCCTGGAAAGCCCTTTGAATACAATACTTGCTCAGAAGGTTGGCTATTGGCTCACCGCACAGTGGAAAATATAATTAAGGTGGATTAGCTAGACAAATTGAAAATAGAGTTGTGTGATTCCATTATTAGAAATGCAAAAAAAAAATAGTAGGAGAAGAAAGGGAAGAAGATTGTTGCGATGTCAACACGTCATATGATCTTGTTTGACCTTTAGTTGTTTACCTTGTTGCCGTTGATGCCATTGGAGCTGCATAAAAAGCTGTTCTGAGGAGCCTAATGAATACAGTGTTTGTCATTTCCCCTTCCCAGACTAAAGGAAATGGATTACTGGCAGACTAAAGGCATCTGCATGCAACAAACGGACACAATGCGCATTGTAATAATGGCTCTACTAACATGTCCTTAAATTCCCTGCCGCCACGCACACACACACACACACACACACACACAACCATACACATCCTCCAAAGTTTAGCGGGGGAGTTAAGGTCATGGGTGTCTTTGTGCTCTCCTGGTGCTTGTCAGACTAAAGAAAAATTAAAGCCACAGAGAGAAAAGTGTGGAGAGGCGCTTACTGCATTACGCCGATAACATCCTCTTGCCCGATTGTACCTGGTGCAGCCCGCTCCCTCCCGCCGCTCCTTTGTTGAGACTTTTAAGATATTGCTTGGTTGGCTCAGGGGGATCCGTCACCTTCCTAGCAATGACACATTTGACACACGAGTCCTGTTGTTTGCATGTGCTTGCGATTGTGTGTGTATACGGAGAGCATAGAGGTGGCCCCGTCTGATGATTAAAGTAGTGTGTCGAAAGGTGGTGATAACCTGATTTTAGAATTTAATCCTCGTCAGTGTTTGCAGCGGGGTTGATACTGAGGCTCTTGGTGGAGGGTTGACCCTGATCTGCTCTCTCAAAGAACTGGGAAAGGGATAGTGCACCCGTTTTGGAAAGAAAAGTAACAATTATTAAAACATTATATTATTTCACACACCACTAGATGTTATGTAAGGCAGTACAGGTGCTATCTCCCGGATACCGGCTGGATGCTCCAAATGCTAACTGTTAGCCTCCTGTCATTGAAGTGGACTTCCCCCCGGCTAATATTCTCAAAAATAACCTCTTTAATCCACTTAAAGGTTTAACATAATTTTAAAAGCACATACAAGTACTTAGGGCACACGGATGCCAGGTGAAATTAGTTAGAGACAATGGGAATGATTCAGTAACTTGCCACAGTTGTAACTTTGGACTTTAATTCTATTTCAGGCTGTAAAAATTCTGCACATGATCAAACTCAAACTTTAATTATCTAACATTTTTTTAAAGCATTTTTTAAGTATCCAGCACTCATGAACAATGAGAGGAAGGTAGCACCACTCCTACATAACAGCTGGGGGGGAAAGTAAAATAATATCAGGTTTTTCAAAATGGGTAAACTATCCCTGTTCTGACATTTGTGGCATAGTCAGTAGTTTCTAGGTGTTTTGTAATATGATTGGGCTGGGGAAAGATTATGTGTAGTGAAGTCTAAATGGTTCTGGCTGTTGACTCAACCCTGCTGTAGCCAGCGTTTTATACAACATGACTTACTTGTCATTGAAGTGAGTGCAAGGCGCTAAAATGTTGTTAAAAAGGTTCTTCTAGATTTTAAATCAGGTTGTCTGTTGAAACAAAGGAGCAAAACAAAAACACTGACACCAGGTCTATTAGTATCTTTTAAGTGCAGAGCTACTTTTAAATTATTCATGCAATTCAAGCTCAGAAAAAAACACAATTGAGAATAAAACCTTGTAACCTGTGCCTGAACTGATTCAGGCCACATTTGGTATAAAAATCAGTAATACATGGCAAGACCGTACAGCTCAGGCAGGAAAACAGTGATTGTGAGTCATGTGGAGTCCTGAGGCTCACATTATTGTACTACATGTTGATTTCCTTCCATCATATCATCTGTGGAATAACACCAACAATTCTAGCATTCCCGAGCAGTGAAAGACAGATTTTTGATGCACAAGTGTGTCTCTGTGCACAGCGTTATTGTGTGTTTATGTCTGCTTTCAACTGCTTAACCTGGGCGTCCACCGTGTGTGTGCACGTTCAATTCTGAGAGGAGGGAACGCACAGGTGGGTGGGGGTTAAGAGGGATTGTGGCTGTGTATATGTGTGTGTATGCGTGTTATTGACCAGGCAAAATGGCATCCCACTGATAGCCGTCCTTCAGCGGAGACCTCCATGTGCCAAGCCAGTTCCCTGTGAGTGGGCAGATGGATCAGAACACCCGTTTAACACTTGATAGACTGGTAAAAAGCGTTCACTGTGCTCTTGGCAAGCTCTCTGACTTTAGTCGTCCTCAAGGGAGAGGTGAAAAAGGTCAGCGGAGCCCCCTGTTTTAACCTTGGGACCCTATGAAAAGAAGCAGCCACGTTACTGATGTGCCTGTGTTAGCAGTGGGGGTGATTAAAAAAACAACAAAAAAACAAAACAAAACAAAAAAAAACAACCCTTTTTTTTCTGCTGTACCTAAAGCAGCCTTCGTTATGTGAAAGCGAGGTGCTCTTCATGAATGAAAAATAGCATGTTTCCTCTTTAACCCCACCCCTCTCCTACACATCTCCTCATACCATATAAGATAACCAATAACCAATCAAAAATGCCAATATACCTTTGATTAAAGACATAAATAGATATTACACTGTGTCACCGAGGACTATAATTCTTTGCAGGCATGCTCCAAAGTCATTTATTTGGCCTGTGATCTAACTCAGTAACCATAAAATACAGAATGGTAATGACTCAAAGGTCAGCAGCTAAAGTCCTGGTGGAGGTACCATTTGTTTCTTAATACCCAGTGAAACTCTAACATTATTGATCTCCTGCACCGCATGACTTTGAAAAGTAATTACTAGGTTATATATGATGAGATTTTGCTCCCCGAGGGATTGCTTTATTACCACAATATAACATCCCCTCTCTGCCCTTAACGAAATACAAGGCAGTCGATGCAGTATGCTTATTGTTTGCATAGGGGAAGAATGGGGAGTTTTAATGACAAGCCCAATTTATTTATCATGGGTGCAGAAGTTAGACAGTGAAAGGGATCGGTAAAAACAAAGACGATGAGTCTCTCCCCACAATCCCACAAACATTACATTCACTCACATGAAATGGGAAGCCCATCTGTGTTTCATGCTGATTTGTTTGCCTCTCACTGGGGACTCAACCTATTTATTCCTTAGAAAAATAAAGCCTCTTCTTCATATGGCTGCCTTCAGAGGAGAGGGAAAGAGCGGCTCGCTAGTTGCTTACAGGACCAGTCTAGAGGGAGACTGGTGAAAGACAGAGAGAGACACAGTAAAGAATAAGAAAACGAGGGAGAGGAAGCGATAGTGGAGATAAAGAATCCTAGAATTTAAGTGGCTGAGGAGAGGAGGGAGGGAAGTAAGAGAGAGAGAGAGAGAGAGAGGGGGAGATGAGAGAATGAAAGGGAAAATGAGATCGAGCGAGGCAGGAGAGAGGGAGAGTTGTGATTACTATGCTCCATGCTGTTTCGCATGGCTCCTCTTCCCAATAGCCTGAAGCGACCAGGGCTCAGATTTGGGCTGCCAACCAAAAGGTGGATATCAGCATTCCTTTGAGCCTTCCTGCCTCCTTCCCCTCTAACCAGACTTCACACGCTGCCTCTATCAACTTAGTCCGTGTGTGCTAGGCTTTGAAGTGGGAGCTACGTGATGCTTTCATGCAGTTTTAAATTCCATTTTGCAGGTTATGGCGGTGGTATTAATTGTCAGTTAACACTGGGTCTACACAGCCAATTGAGTTGATGAACATATGGCCACCACAAACCACCTCCAATTGTGCAGCGACATTGAATTTGAATCCAGTATGGAAATAATGGATAGATCATAAGGGGAGCTATAGGTGAAGTCAGACCACATTTGAAATTTTTACACGGTACTTCAGAATATTTTTATTCCAATTAATTGTGATTGTGATGTCATTAGCCTTCATCTCTCAGCAGTGACATTAATGTTTCTCAAAATTAAAATGGCTTTCCCCATACACCCTGTTGCTTACTGTTGCCAGGGATGGTGCTTCTTTATTTTCCCCGCTCCTGGCATCACTTGGAGTGCCTTTATTTCGCTCTTCACTGAAAAGGAGAAACATATTGGAAGTGATTATACCATTCCGACTTTCACTCCTTTCATCATGCTCCATTACCAGTATTAGCTGAGGGATGGGCAGTATGGATAAAATCATATCTCATTCTCAATATTGATATTGCAGAGATGAGTGCTGCGGCTTTCATAAGATATTTTCACAGCCGATTTTGGTTTGGAAATAAAACAAACAAACAAACAGAGAAAAAAAAACACATTAGTAATGAGGATATAATGACCAAGCAGATAGAGGCAAACAAGAGAACAGGTTAATGAGTTCAGAAAATTGCCTGCCTTTACTGTAACACAGCTTTTAAAACCAGGAAAAGACAACACTGATGACATACCACAATACTACAATATCCAAAATCCCACACGATATTTAGTCTTTAGTCCTATCACAAAATCAATAAAGTATCAATATATTGTCCAGCTCTACTTAAATTTCAACTAGCAGTGTAATCCTGTAGATACCATGCCAGTTGTGAATTCAAGGCCAACGGTGTAAAATACAGTGTGGAGGCTGCCAGTCTTTTCGGTGAGTGCATTTTTTTTTTTTTTTTTTTTTGGTTTATTTATATTATACAGATAACTCAAAATCAGGGTGGTAATATTTTATTCATATTTGAATGTCACGCATAACACATTTTAGCAAGCTTCATGATAAAAGACATAATGTGATTCTAGAAAAGTGTATGAACTCAAGTCTGCATGAGAAGGACAAGTGGAAGAAAGGCTCCACTGGGTTCGTACATTGAAGATAGCAGTTAGAGATTTGTTTTCAAAAGCCTACACAAGGAGCAGCGTGTACTGCAAGTTGCTGGCTTGGAGATAAAATAATGTGCTCGTGTAACCATGCAGTTAACTTTGTGGCCCTCGCTGGCACCTTGAGAATGAGCTCTACCTTTCTGAGGAATTACCCATATTCATCATCCACACATGGAGTTTGGATAAACACTCATAACATTAAGGCCTGTGTTGTTCCGCCTCATAAAATCTCAACACTGGTTTGCTTTTCTACACACTGCTCTCCCTCTGTACTCATATTAAGGGCTCACATCCCCAGAGAATTCCAATTTTCCACTGAAAAACTTTGTTCTCCACCGTTAATTACAGTAGGCCAATGTTTTCTCTCACCCTATAATTAGAATTCAGAAAACAATTACATATCATTCAGTCAGCATGATTACCTCCTGTCACTCCAGCCTTCCGTGCCATAATTTAATATTTTGCTCAATGATCACTCAGAGGATTCATAAAGGCAAAAGAGGATTCCACTTACAGTGCATTTCCTAGTCATCAGCCACTCCGCTCGCTCGTCTGATAAATACCGGGTTGAGGGAGGCACTCCGGTGTGACAATGTGCCATTAAGCCATCCACAGACCCGCTCTTGCAAACACTGGGTGATTAATGCCTGCTCCTTTTCCCCATTTAGCCATCCAATAATGATCCTGAATTAACAAGTGCTTGCTTGCGGTGACGTGACGGAAACAGCTCAACACTAACACCTCCAGTATGGACCCAGACGCAGCTATACAACTTGAAGTGCCTTATATGAAGTGCTTTATATGACAGTTAGAACCGGTGTTGGAAGATGATGCCAGTATTGAACCTTTGTTCCTCTTTGAAGCAAAGATGCCGTTTTTACTTCGATTTGAAGCTGAACATATGTTGCAAAAGTTACTGGAAATATTTAAGACCTTGTATATGATTTTTTTTTTTTTTTTCCTTTTTTTAAATTCTCAAGGGACACAAGTCTGATATGGTAAATGGACTGCATTTCTATAGCGCATTTCTAGTCCACTGACCACTCAAAGTGCTTTATGGAATTGGCCATTGGTGTGTGTGTGAGTGTGTGTGTGAATGGGTGAATGTGTGGCAGAGGCTACTGTGCAAGGTGCCAATTGCTAGATAAACTAAATATTTTAAATCCATCCAGTCATCCTCAATCCTCCATGTTGACACAAAATAGATGAATTCTGCTCTTCTTTAATTCTTTTAAATTAGGATTTCCTCTAGATGAATGTTAGGACAGAATGGAAATTATCTTTACAGGTAAAATAAAAGTAAAAGATCCATGCGGGGGAAAAAGCTGGAATCAGTCGAAATGGTTTTCCAAACACAGCAAGGCGCCTTGTCAGCATGCACATGCCTTGTTATTTGGAGGTTAATGTCATGCATAGTGCAGGTGGAAATTTACATTTTATCCACAAAATGGTCCTCTATTATGACAACTTGGTACAAGGTTTTACATGCTGTGACATTTATGGTCTCTAGCTCCATCATTTTTCAATTCTGGCAGCACTTTGACGCTGCTGTCAGGATGTTTGGGGATGCAGCAT
The DNA here is from genome assembly GCF_902150065.1 of Myripristis murdjan. Lineage (NCBI taxonomy): Eukaryota > Metazoa > Chordata > Actinopteri > Holocentriformes > Holocentridae > Myripristis > Myripristis murdjan. The sequence continues at coordinate 27,606,651 of NC_043993.1, forward strand.
GTGTTGAATGTCATGTCACGCATAAAATTGGATTACATTTGGCCAACAGGAGTAGGTTAGATATTAAAGTTCCTTTGCACCCCCCCTCCAAAAAAAAAAAAAAAAAAAAAAAAAAAAAATACTCTTAAAGATAAACAAGCAAGATTGCATTTGCTCTGTGGCTGTGGCAGGCTCTTATCGCAGCTCAGTTGGTGTTTGGTAGTGTGAACTGTAGTTTGTAAAGTGTCCTCTTATATACTCAGGACCATTCAATGTAATAAGCAAACTTGGGAGGCGAGAAAAGTCTTCAAAAGCAAAAAACAGCACTAATGCTGGCAAAGAGAGATGTGCCAAGGTGTCCTCAAGGTTGTTTTCCCTGTGAAAACAAATAAGGGCTAGGACTTTAATAACAGCATGTCAGGATTACTGCACATTAAGTTTGCCTCTAATTCAGTTTACCGAATGTAGAAATTGAATGCTCCAAGCATATTTTCGCTGAAAAAAAGAGAAACAGAAAAAAAAAATCCAACCCTTAAGTCACTGATTTGATCAGTTGAGCATATTTTTTTGATTTCAGTATTTCAGTGATTGTAATTCATTAAAGGAAGCAGACCAGGACCTCTGTGCCTGCTCTATTCCCTGTGCCTTGTGTTGTGGTGTTCCTCCTTCACCTGTAACCCTCATGTCTCTGTTAAGGATTGCTGAGCTTTGGGGAGGATAGTGGGAGAAGAGGCTAATTTTCCCACTCTGTCCGGTCTCACTGGCAGTGGCTAGAGCCTTTTGCAGTACACCATTTCGAAAAGCCTTCCAGATTGCGCAGAACACTTCTTTACTGAAAGCCTGTTATTAATGGAAAGGTCAAGGCAGGGTGGGTGGTTAGATAGTTGCAGGGAGATACTGTCAGTTCTCTCCTCTTCACTCTCCAAGGCCAAGGAAACTAAGGAATAAAGAAGCAAGCTCATAGGGGTGTTACAGTACAATGTGCTCTTAACTGTCTGTAAAGCCGCTATGCTTTGAAGAAATTGAAATTCCACATTCTGATTTGGACCTTGTCTAGCTAGTTCTTCAGGCTTAAGCCGTCATACATGGGCATCACTTAGGGACTGAAGAGCATGACTGTTGCCGTTGCCTGACCTTCAAGAAGAAAACTATTTAATTACAGAAAAAGATAGAAGGTGTCAACACTGATATGTAGCACAAATATCTTAACAGGCACCAGTTTCTAATTGTACAGTTAACCGTTTGTTACGTAGTTATATTTGACCTGTGCACCCTATTAGTGACACAATAAAAAAGTGTGGGGTATGGGGACCCCCAGGGGTCCTTGAGGGTCTTCCAGGAGGTCCTCAGCAAAACGAGGAATGGTTTAATTTCACTACAATTTAATTTACAAGAAATTGTCCTGATCCAAAAAAAGTGTGAATGATCATTTTAGCATAATTTTTAATGTTACCCTTTTAAATCTATCTATCAGGGTCCTCAGGGCAAAATCACTTCAAATGAGGGTCTGCAGTTCAATGTAAGTCGATTTGGGGGTCCAGAAAATAAAAAAGTCTGGAAACCCAGGCAGTATTTTTAACAGCCGTAGTGATTTTGCTATTAAGCACCACAGACAGTACCAGGAGAACAGGTGTTTACATGCTTTTTCATCTTCTGCCCCACCAACTTGACTTTCATTAAACTGTGAACCCCCGTTTGAAGTGATTTTCCATCATGGACCTTGATATGAAAAGATACTTTGCGTTAACTATTAAAATGTTAAGAAGTTGTACTTGAACACACTGACAAACAGAAGTGGTGGTGAAGTGGTGAACTTCAAGCATCATGTTAAAATAATCACTCATATTTTTTTATAAAGGAAAGATACAGTTTTTAACAATTTCTTAGGAACCTTAACTATTCCTGATTTTGCTGGGGGCCAACTGTGGGTCCCAGGACCTCACTTTGAAAACCACTGGTCTACAAAACACAGTGACATACATCTGGAGGATTGTCTTTAGTTACTTTTGTGTCTTCTCTGTATATTAACTATTGGCCTTTGCCACAAGCTGCTTTTATCACCTGTTGTCTTTAAAGTAACCATTAAGCATTTTTCTGTTTTCCTTTTTTTTTCTTTTCCTTTTTTTCAGGTAGATATTTATCAGAGTGCATGTCTTTTCTTCTTCTTTTTTTTTTTTTTTTTTTTTTACCTTTTCTCCATCTATAAAGTGTTTTAAAAAATAATTAAAATAAAACAGTCCCTTCCCAGCTGTTGCCGTTCCCTGCCATTTGCCAAAATGGTGCTACTGCCATCGTTCATTAGAAAGGACATGCCCTCGTCTATTCTTTTCTAGCAAATTGATTGCACCCATATGGCGGATCTCTCTCATTTCTTCAACAACAACAAAGAGAATTTTCAAATGGTGTCCATCAATATTAAGCCGCCTGTGAAGCTAATAATTACTTCCTGAGTTTGAATACAAGAATATTCTCACTGGCACTAAAGGAAATAAATGGACAGATGTGTATACTCTGTGGCTATACACTCTATCATCGCTTATTATTTGCTCCAATAATTGAACCACTGATATCAGCAGTTATTCTGCATGAAAATTAGATGAGGACGTCACATCCATTCTCTTGGTGTGAAAAAAAAAGAGAACACAGGCGTAATGATTTCTTTAAAATTCATTTGTACCATTCATATTCAAGGAGGTGCTTGAATGATTCACTGATTGCTTAGCCAAGAAGGCATATTGACATTCATGCTGGAAATGAGAGCTCGAAATAATGGTTGTTTTGGGAAATATATCAGCTGCGGAAACTAGAGAGTGTAATTGTTCAAAACAATGTGCTGTCTCATATTTGTGAGCGACTATTATCACATTAGTACTTTTAATGGGTTGAATGGAGGGAGAGGCAGATATCCATCTACTGCAGATCCCGCAATGAAGCCTATTCGTGACTCTCAGTTTATTTGTCCAACAGTTTCAGCTGCCAGCTTTGTCATCGGATACCATGGAGAGTATACCTGTGCAAACATCACTTTCATTGCCTTCATCACCGGATGTGACCCAAGAAGTTTGATAAATTTCATCCGAACTTTCAAAAGTTATCTGTTGTCTTTGTAACTATCCAGCTGCCGACAGACATTTATCTCTGTTTGTCAACCGTCCTTTCATTACTGCCTCTCTCCTCTCTTAGATTTCAAGCATCCCCCTCATTTTATGTACCACCATCTATTTTAACTGTCTTGACAAGGTTAATGGTCTCATAAATGTCTGTGTCTGAGAAATCCCGCGGGCAAGATTTCTTCACTGGAGGAGTTTTCAGTTTTGTTCAGCGTTGACTTATGCAGAAGAAGCGTCCCTTGCTTTGATCTACCTAGTTCAGCTAACTGGATGTTGAAGGCATGACACAGGGGATGACAGTGCTCCGCACCATTCAGAGCTGTTTGTGTCAAGGTGTTTGAGTCACAGTGCATCATGGGAACAACTGTTTTGCCCCCTCAGTTGTTGGCAAATATTGCAGTGATTGAATAGTAGCTTTACATATGCTGTCTTAGACAAAAATCTATTTAGTGGGAGGAAATGCATGAAGAGCGCAAAGTATGAAGTGTTCTGTCAATATGCTTTTGCAATTCCCTCTCTAAGCTCTGGGAAAGGCATGGATTATACAAATAGGCTGCATCGCAATAAGTCGCTCTCTACTGTGTGTTTCTGTCTTTGGTAAATGGATAAATGCATATGAATAGGTTCCTGCTATGGTAGTGCATTAATCATGTTAGAGATGCAGATTACATCTCTCTGGGTCTGCATAAATTGCTCATGACATTGTATGTGGCATGCACATTTGAGTAAAACCATTGTTTAAAAATATGATGCAACAGCGTCAAAAGGATCTTTCTATTAGGAAAATAAATAGTCTCCTGTGTACTCATCATTTCACATTGACATGGTTGTTTGAGTGTGGAAGTGTGGTGGTGGAGCAGTAAAATGTTGAATATGCCCGAAATCAACTCACCAGGCTGCTGTACCAGTGCAACTTCATTTGCTGAAGTGTTGGCGTTTGGTGGAGATGATTAGGAGCAGCCTGCAGCTTTGAGATTTCCCCTTTAATCAAGTGTTCCAGTCAAGAACGTGGCCTGTGCCGGGTAAGAAAACTTGATTTCCACAAATCTGGCTTGAGGCAGGCCATCACCGGGCAGATAAGCACAATCAGGTTGCTGGTGACTGTGTGCACAAGTGCCTTATTGGCACACTCTGCATCCCCCCAGCCTCTCACTCTGTGAATTGCATGGCCATCAAGCCTCTATCGTGGAAGATGACCTGCACATGGGGAGTGCACATGTAGCATTTCAAGGAGCATCACCTTGGGTTTGACTTTGTAGTGGTAACAACAAAAACAGCCTTCATCAGATGACAAAACAGGACAAAACAGCAATAACTGAGGCATGAATGTCCACTGGCAGGGGGCTGCATGGACCAGAGCGTCTTTCTTCACAGTAAATTATCAGAACACAGGACTGAATCCATGAATGCATGCATTTCATCATATGCCCTTCCCCAGCTGATATTAAATCCGTCCTTCATTGTCAGTCTCAATCATTTTGTATTTTTGTGGAAAACAAAATATAATCTTTCTCAGGTTGCTGATTTGGCACGGCAGGTGTTGAGAGTAGATTTTAAATGTAACATATAGAGTGAAAACCCTCTAGGCTGTTGTGTGAGGGATTCCTGTGCTATGTTTTGAATACAATTTAATGTCATAGGGAAATATTTATGAATACTTACTGTTGACTTGTTAATGGTTTCAAAGAGTGTGAGATATGAATATTATATTACTACATTGGTTTACGCACCACCATGAGCCCACTGGAAATAAATGTGTTTAAAATACTAATGGTTCCTATCCCATACTAACATACTACTGGAGGCACTGTCAAGGTAACTCAAACAAGAATATGCCCAAGGAGAAGTCAGTGACGTTTAATCAAGGCATTACTGTCCACTAACACCTGAGGACAAAATTACAGCTTCACAATACATTACAGTTACATTTTATAAATGCTGAATTACATTTTACATCTGCCTGGAAAAATAACTCCAGTGAGAGCTTTTCAACTGGACTTGGTCCTGATTGGCTCCCTTCAATAAAGAATTACTGAAATCCTTCCAATCAGGCCAGTTTGCAGCAATTGATCTCGAAATCCTTCACTCAGCAGGTTTACCTAATTTGAATTAGAGGACCTGGTGGTGTTGGCTAATCAGAGTCCAGTATTGTGAGGACTTGGTCTTCAAATTCATTAAATTTTGGCTAATTCAATTAAACTTTTACTGATCTGCATTTATTTGCAAAACATTATGAAGAGGACTCAGGTTACCCTGAGCCAAAACAAAATCATGAAAAGCGAGTAACACAGTTAAAAGCTGTTACCTCCATAGGGAAATAAATATTCATGAGAGATTGGTTCATCTGATATGGATTCAGTTTTGAACCATGGTTTAGTCATGACACAGTGGGCTTTATTATCATGTTATGTTCTTGGCTTCCTAGCCAACAGAGACGTAACTGTACTGCTTACCTTTTAATGCGCATACTCCAGATGATTCATATTATCAATATTGTAAAATGCAAATTTTAAGGGTAAACGCTTAAAAAAAAAATCCACCTACATCTCAGGCTAAGAGGTGAGAGGGAGTTCCATACCCTTCTGTTCTAGAAGGTCCTATTCCCTCGCTTCACAATTAGCTCTGATAAATGTATGCAAATTTGTGCTTATTTTTTTATAATTTCAGTTGTACTTTATGAATAATAATATTATTGGACAATGACAACATCAGACTACAGGACACTCGTCAGGCAAGGGAAAATGGTCAATTCACCACTCTGTAAACTCTCCTCCTGCCAGCTCTGCTACCTGGCTGGCTGGATAAGGTTTTCAAATGTAAAGATTGTAGTAAACAGGGAGTAAAAAGGTGCAGGGGATAAACTCCATTTACGACCACATAAACAAGCAGGCCCCTCACTGCATCCATCTCAGCACTGGAGGGGGCGCCAAGGTGGGCATGGAAGGATTTGACACCAGCTGCGATCCCGGCCACGTGGATCTTCTCTGCCGGGCATTCTGCTGCCCGGTGTGCAGGCGCTGGGTAGTGAGCTGGATGAACTTTGTGCCCACATCGTTTTCCAGCGGGACATAAGGAACTGTGGTGTATTTTGTGCCGTCCAGGCTCGGCTGGGTCCTGGAACAGCAGATAGCGTCATTTGGCAACCTTAGGCGATTTACTCCTGGCCCTTTAAGAATTATTGAATCCCAACCACCTGGATAATGGCCTTTTTTTCCCTGCTGTGGTCAGGGAGAAGGTACCGGATATGTCAGGCAAGCACTAAGAGGCTAATGAAGAGCTTCTGCCTCACGCTGCTTAAGTTCAAAATGTGGCCTCTGCCTAAGACTGCCACCCTCCTCCAGTCACACACACATAACTCTTTAAATTGAAGGAACTGGTGGGATTACATACTATATTTCACTATGGTTGCACCTTATACGATTTCATGTGACAAATAAATCTGATTGTTTGATGGATTGAAGATATCAAGAACTGTAACACGGCAACACAAAGAACCAGGCGCCAAAAGGCAGTATTCCTGGTCATCGGCATAATGCACCACTCTGGACAGATCAGCATGTGGTTACTAAGCTCATTGAGTATTCTCCCTTACAAATGCTTCTAACACATACTATTGAAATCTGTGGTAACAGATGACCTCTAATCCCCACTGGGATGTAGACGTAATACAGTCAGTTGCAATTTGGTGCAGCTACGGGGGGAAAATCTTTTTTTTTTTTTTTTTTTTTTTTTTTCAGTCTAAGCAGTCTCAATCCATCAGTTTCCAATGACAATCCTTGAGCTCAGGGCTGATGTACCCATAAGACGGTCCCCTGCCAAGTTCATCGCCTGTACTGAATTTATTAATGCTGTGGCTGGTTTTATCCCACTAATCAATAAAATGTGTGTATGTACAGCGATTGGCCTAAAATACTGAAAATGTAACGATCTATTATTGTTGCATCATTATTACCAAGCTTTGCACTCGAGGCACTAAGCAAGGCATTCATCAGTCAGTCAGCCTCAGTAATGTGATCACTTTTTTGTGCACGTCATTAATGCACAAGTAAGGCATTAGTAAGCCTGTCCAATTCTTTGACTTGAAAGAGAAATACTCCCACAAGTGACATATGCAAAGCCTTTTCACCACTGTTTTGTTGTGGGCCAATTTTCAGTAAATGGCAAGTTTATAATGCAAGATAATCAGGGTGCCACTTTCAGCTGAAGATCAGGATTTGATGATACTGTAGATGCTTCTATAAACCATCGAGCTGGAAGAGAGAAGGGGAGAGGGTGACACTGAATGCAACCAGGTAAGAAGAATTTGTCATGTACCAGCTGTTATTCCACACTTTTTTATGTCCATATTTCACATAATCGTAAGTGTTAATGCGTCAGACTTTTCAAGGACGGCTCTCGCAATATGGTTTGCCTCATGCATTATATCAGGCCTTGATCTACTGATGTACATGCCATCTGCTGAAATTATAGTATTATTTTAGGTAATATAATACAGTAGCTATTATGGTGAGATCTTGCCTCAGGTAGCAAAACTGTCAGAGCCCACTTGAGTCTCATTTTACACATAAATGGATTGCTGTTGTAACACTGGGCTACCTAATTGAGCTGTGTTATCTAAATTTGCATCAATAACAAACTTAGAACAAATGAACAGTTCTCATTAATCTATAAACCGCCTCAAGAAATATCCCCTCTCCATCGCAGCTATCACTAGAGGGAATAGAAAATTCAAATATGCGGCCGATTAAACACCCAGCTGCCGATGCATGTTTGCAATTCTAATGTCAAATGATATCAATGGCCTTGCTGGAAGACACTTTCATTCTAAGCTGCCAAGCAAACATGCTAACAAAATGATTTATACTTGGCATGCATGATGCTGCTGTGGCTGCTGCAAAAGAAATGAGAGAGACAGCATCGCTGCTGCTGTACCGTTATGGCCCCGGTAACTTAAGATGGTACACTGCAAACTCCACTGAATGCGGGAAACTCTGACATTGTCTGGCACCACGGCGAGGGATCAAAATAAGCAGCTGCGGTGATATTTCCTCGTTGCAGGTACAGGCCTCTGTGCCTGGCGGCTGGGTACCACATTCATTCATCATATAGGAAGTCTTAGCTGCCTGACTCTCCTTTCTCCTTTCTCTGCTCAGAAAATATGTTTGAGAATGGGCCTCAGGAGCTGATAGACCTGGCCTGGTTTCCGTGCTGAAGTGGGCTGTTCAGTGCCGCAGAAAAGGAAGACCTAGGACGCCGTGATAGATGTAACCTTTCAAAAGTTAGTGAACATTTTATGTGGCGGGATCAAAGGGTCCGTCATAACTTTAGCAGCCGCGGACATCTCTCGTAAGATCTTATATGCGCTCTACAACTATCTCGTGATATTTGAGCGAGATAATCGCCGGGCTGACAGCTGACTGATAGAGATAGCTCAACAGCTCTCCCACCGAGAGGTTGTGTCGACCTTTCAGAAATGGCTGCTGCGCACTCAGCACAAAATAAATGTCCCTCTCCAGGAGCTCAGAGAGTCCTGATTCCCCCACCTTGTCCTGGCCTGGAAAAATGAATTGTTGCCTTGCTGAAGACAATGGAGGTTGATGTTGCTCGGTGTCTGGCAGCCTTGCTAAAGGTCCTGAGCTCTTTAGCAAACACTGTGTTTCCAAATGGAGGATGTGTCTTTTGTAACAGAACATACATCAACACGTTAAACCCAAAGTTGGAAACAAACCTCATCTCATCAGACTATACACCTTTACCTCTTACAGTACTCATTTTATATTCACATCACCGCTACTCTTTTCAGGTATCTGTTGTTTGTCTTTGTTTTTAGACATTTAGCTGTTATTTGCTCAGATTTCTGCCATGGACATTCCAGTGAAGCAAAATCTTAACGCTACAACATACAATAACATGCTTCCAACATTGTTTGGAGAGGGCGCTTTTGTGTTTCAGCATGACAACACCCCCGTGCTTAAAGTGAGGCACACGAAGAAACAGTATACAGAGTCTGTTGTGAAAGAACTTGACTGGCCTGCACAGAGCCCAGACCTGAACCCCACCGAACACCTTTGGGATGAATTGGAATGCCGACTGCGAGCCAGGCCCCATCACCCAACATCAGTGGCTGACCTCAGTGATTGGGAGCAAATCCCCGCAGCCACGTTTCAAAATCTAGTGGAAAGCTTTCACAGAAGAGTGGAGGACCAACTCCATATTAAATCCCATGGTTCTGAAATTAAATGTTCGGCAAGCACATATGGGTGTGGTGTTCAGGTTGCCACAATCCTCCGACTATGCTGTGTGCCATAAGTGGTTAGGACATTTTTTTGACGCAACTGCAAAACCTTTGTCGGATTAGTGTTTAGGATTCATTGTTGGCTGTCAGCCTTTATCGTTGTTTCTAAAAGGAACTCAAATTAAAACAAAGTCGGCATATATTGTGCATATATCAAGCATTTCAAGCATGAACTCTGGGGTCTGAATTGTGTGGGAGGCATCTCTGTTTTACATTTCCATATTTATGGCTTTGTGTGGCTGTTCTTCAACATAAATATTCCTCAACTTAAAATATGAACTACATTTTCAAATGATATTGTAATCCATAGGTGTTACTTAATATATTTTTCACAATGATTGCCTTTGTTGCCTGAGGCGACATGTTTGCCACTGGTGCAGCGCACGTGGTACATCACTTTGGCTGGGGGAAGGAATCATTTTCTGCACATAAAGGGATGTAGGGACGTCGTACTATGTGCTTGAAAAGGCGGAAAATAAACCAAAACAAAGCTGACAAAGTGTCTTTAACTTGCAGTAATTGTGACATTTCACATCCATTGTCACATCCATTAGCAATGTGTGGATTGCTGCACAACCACACAATGTTAACGGGATGGAAGCAGATTCAATTAAATGTTGCTGTTAAACTGCTTATGGAATGTGAAAAGGTTTGAGAACCTTGTAGAATTGATCTTACCATGCAAAAAAAAAAAAAAAAAAGCATCATGCCTCCTTGATGCTTTTTTAAACAGAGATTGCACCATGTTGGATGAAAGATTAAAGTAATCTGTACAAATTCACATGCTGACAAGCTTTTAGAAAGTTTTCTTTAACCCCATCCCCCGCCCCCCAACCCTGTTTATTTATGTGACAGACTCGCAATTGAACACCAACACATGATTCATCTTATCAGCTGTGCTCAGAGCTGACATTCAAGTGCAAGAATGTGCAAGACGGCGACAGCTGCAAATGACAGAACATATATGTGGTTGTGAAATAAATCTAAGATGGTTATTTCCACTAAATTCCCATCTAAAAGAGGCACGGAATAATATTGGCCTATTATGAAACTGAATGTAGGCTGTGTGATCTCCCGTGGGGTTCACCGACATGTCAGTCAGGGTCAAACTGCTATAAGGGATGTGTCAGGACTTAGCATGAAGACGGGCAGGGCCTTGCTTGTACAGACCCCTACCAATTGTGAGAGTCAGGCAATCCAATTCACAATGAGATCCCACCGGAGCCTGAACTTACAGCAATTCGCCTCAGCCAAGCCTGTAATTGATATTTGTCAGAGGAAAAGGGTGGTCCATGTCAGCTCGGGAGCTACTGGGAGATGTAGAGTGGCAGAAGGGCATACTTGAAGCCTGAGGAGGAGTGGAGGAGGAAGCCTGTGAGGTACATGACGACAAGCGCGATGTAGTCTGTTTTATCATAAATCTCCCTACTTATGCCTCCTTCAGAGCCGCAGTATATAGACTTATGAGATTTTTAAATGTGTCATACTTTTTGTTAAACTTATTTTTCTTAGCAGGAAAAATCAAGTTGCTAGGAATAGTAGTAATAGCAGCAATAGTGGTAGTAGCAGCAGCGTCAACAGTGATACTGTAGGAGCAGTTGTGGTTGTAGCAGAAAGCACGAGCAGTAGAAGCACCAGTGACAGTAAAAAGAGCTGTAGTAGTAGCAAGAAATAGTGATAGTAGTGATAAATGCAGTAATCCTAGCAATGACAGTAATAATAATGGTAAGTCTTGGCAGTCATTTTTTCCTTCCTGGTGCAAGACTACTATGTGGAAGTTTTCTGCAGACATTACCTGTCAAAGCTACTACCCAAGTCAAAAAGGAAAATAACAAGAAAAGAGCTGTTTAATGTCCTCAAAAATGGGTGCTGGGACTTGTTGCTTTTTTTTTTTTTTTACATTGGCATATTCCACTTTGTTAGTGTAAAATGTTTTTTTTGGGGGGGTGTTTTGCTGCACTAGTTTAGTTTTGCTTTAAAGCTTTGCCTAGTAATAACAGCATCATCTGAAGTAGATGGCAAGCTTTGTTCTGTACCTGCAAGACCATGATACAAGAAAAATAACTAGTGGTAGCACTAGTGGTGATAGCGGTAATAGAAGTATTAGTAGCAGTAGTGGCACCACCAGTGTAGTAGTAACAGTAGTAGATTTGATAGTAATATTAGCAGTACTAGCTGTATTTTAAAGCAGTTTGTTTGGAATTAGTTTGGAACTAGTGCCAGTTCCTGAAACTGAGCCAAAATAAGGAAACACCATGCTCAAGAATCAGTCCAGCTGAACCAAACTCCACACACACATTTAGAAAAATGCCTTTAACTAACAGACACCGACCATTTCACTGCACACAACAGGCAACTTAACAATCAGTCCAGGTGAGCCATATCACAGATACTTAAAACTCATTTAACGGTCAAACAATATTAAAGCCCACCAACAGAAATAAAACCAAGGTGCATAGTGTGGTATTGAATAGAACTATAAGAATATATCAGTGCACGGTATTTTATCAAGGCAACATATTTTAAATTGTATCAGTCAGTCCTGGTAGATAATATCAATTCAAATCAAATGCCCCAACAAATACAAAACCAAAGTGCATGTGTGGCACTGGATGGTATTATAACATCATAAAAAGAGCATGATATTTTATCAAAGCAAAGTACTTCAAATTGCATCAAACAATAATCACTCCATCCAGGTTAGCCTTGCTCAGATGTAAGAAAAATCAATATAACAGTCCCTTAGCAGTCCTCTCTTGACTTGAATGTGGGTCCAGGTTAATTCCAGTGTTAAACTGTTCCTCTGCTCTCACTACTCTGTGAGTGATACTACATCAAGAAAAACATCAAGTGCATAATATGGTATTAATGGGTGAATATCAACAACAAGTAAACCGCACACTGTTCAAAAATCAGTCCTCATTGATTGCTTGATTTACATGCCTGTTATCTTGCATGTAATTTGCCAACATTTGCCATCTAATGAGAGAAATGACTTTTTTTTTTTTTTTTTTTTTTTTTTTTTGACTTAACAAGATCAGTGAAGTCAGGTGGATATGTTGTCAGTGCAATGTGCAAGCAGTGGTGTAGATGCTGGTCAGTGAAGGAAATGCGATTGTGAGTTTTACTGGCATTCAAGTGTGAGAATAACGACTCACAAGTGCCTGGTGAGCCAAACACTGTCGGGAGAAAAATCGCAAGACCTCCTGAGTGTGGGATATTTCTCGCAGCTGATTTCATGAGAACCAGAACTTTTCAAAACCTGCGAGCTGCAGACTGTCGCAAGTCTTCTGATGACTGAATCTCAGTGTGTTCGAGTTGTAAAGACACCTCGTCCAATGTTGTTACCAGCTCCTTTGCTTTCAATGCAAAATCTGCCTCAACATTCACACTGAGAGGCTGCTTCACAAATCTCATCACTTTTCCAGGGGGTGCTGAAATCATCAAATAGAGTGGCAAAGTTATTTTTCATTGAGTCAATAAAACCTGACACCTCTGTGATTTGCAGGCCTGATTTTCTCAGTGTGGGGAAGTGGTGCATTTTCCCTGGACATAGATCGGTAGAGAAAAGTGTGAGCTTTCTTTGAAAAGCATGAAGTCTCTCCACAAGTTGCGTGACTGTTTTATCTCTGCCCTGCAGCTCCATGTTGAGTTGGTTCACATGATGGAAAACATCGCTCAAAAAACAAACAGCAGTGGTAAACTCGTCATTCTCCATCAGACACAGAAACCTGTTAGCTTTTTTTTCAGCTTTGAATTCCGGAGAAACACAAGAATCTCCTCTTTTAGTTCACAAAATTGTTCCAATGCCTTTCCTTTGCTAAACCATCTAATGTCCTTGTGGATGGGCTAATCTTTACATTCAGCTGACAGATCTGACGACCACCTGTGGAAAAGGTGGTGCTGTAAGCTGGAGGTACAGTGGATAAAGTTTATAATATCCATGACAGAGTCCATGGTCTCTTTTTAAGTCAGCACTCAGCTTGGCACACAGGAGGCTTTGGTGGATAAGGCAATGTACTGATCTCTTCTGCGGAGCTACAGCCACCAAGCTGGCGGCCAGCCCCTGTTCCCTGTCTTTTTGCCCAATATCCATGCCACTTGTAACAATGCTGACGTTGCTCTCTTGATCCGAACAGGCCCGAAACTGGGTGCGACGTCTTTGCTTACAATAAGATTAGATAAGCCCTGAAATCTTCTGGCTCCGAGCAGCAGAGCCTGGTTGGAAAGTGTCGTCAGAGTTAGTATGTGTTGTCTTGAAACGCCTTCTCAAATTATACTCTTTACACACCGAGAGACACTCGTAGCAGATTAAGCGTACAGGCTTTGCACCAACAGCAATAAACATATTCTCCGTTCATTAATTGTTGAACTGCCTGTTTTCTGAGTCAACTTTTTTTGAAGGTAGAGAAAGACATTTTGTCTTACTAGCAAGCTACACACTTTGCTTGGAGAGCTTAGAGCGGATGGAGCAGAATTTGATCGGTCCAGTATGGTCCCTAAAAAATACTGGTCCGACCAAAACAGGTAGTTATTTACCTGAGGTCTGCTCAAAGGGCCGGTACAAAATACCTTGTGGGATGGATCCAGCCCGGGGGACGCCAACTGAATCGCCCGGCTTTAAAGCTTGGCCTGGTAGCAATAGCATCATCAGCAGAAAAAGCTGAAGCAGAGGACAGGCCTTGTTCTGCAACTGAATGTGAAAGTCACAGTTTTCATTGCCCAGCATACAGTGAGATCCACTCAACCTGTTCCATCTCAAGTCCGTTTCAGAGATTGTATTCTCTTGAGGTTACATCTTGTCCTCTTGCGCCCCTTCCCCCATCTTTCTCAATCGAAAAACTCAATGATAGACACACTAGTGACTGACAAGCCAGTGGGAAAATGGCTTTAGGAAGACAGCTGGCTGAGCGTTGAACACTTGTTCTGCTTTTTGCTCTGTGTTGGTCGCCCTAGTTATTTCTTTAACTGTTGACCTTGTGGAAATTGCTGGTTGCTCCCTGGGGCCGTGGCGGTCCAGGTCACAGCAGACTGCATCTCATCCGCTGAAAGCTGGCTCTCAATGGACGCCACATTAAGTGCTGTCAGCAGTCCACAGACCACTCACTACAGGGAACGAAGATCAGTGAGTGCTTCATAGGTTTGTGCCTATATGCATCAGACTAGGAAATGCAGCAGTTAGACCTGACTGAGCTCCAACTGCATATATTCTGTCAGGGAAAGAAAAAGGTTTTACACAACAGCTCTCTTCAACAACAGGTACTCTCACGATAATTTGCAGCTGAGATGCGGTAGAAATAATAATGCTTTCTTTTGTGAGGTTTTACGCCCATACTTAGTTTTTTTGTTCTCCTTTAAGGGAAGTAGCATTTAAACTGACTTTTTAAAAGTTTTTCCAATGTCTCATCTCCAGAATCCCTACCGGTTGTTTCTGCCTGTAAGTCCCAGGGGAGGATTTAGCGGAGGAGATGAATCGATGTCATAACAGAGCATAACAGAGGGAGAAACTATAGGAAAAAAAGTGAGATTGTGATCGCCTGGGTTATGGATAGGCTTGTCTGAGAGGGGAGTCTCCAACATGGCGAGGGGAAAGGCGATCCGGATACAGGAGGCAGGAGGAAAATAAATTTATGACAGTAGCAATCTCACCCACCGTCTTATTGTCCTTGTGATAATTAGAGCAGAGCAGATAGCATCAGAGACAGTTTGGCTGAGAGAGAGACTCCTCTCTTTATTTTCTCTCATCCTTACTGCTAATGGCTGGGTTTGATATATTGAATCAGTGCATCTAGTATTTGAAAAGCATTCTGAATAATTCATGCAATTGCATCACTGAGTCCCAGTGATATACTGGTCCTGCAAGGATCATTGATATCTCATAAAATTCACTGTGTTCAATCTCTAAGGGAACATTTGGAATGAACCTCATATTTTTGAGTGAAATGAACTGTAGGTTCATTTTGTTGAGATACACTGGGTTGAGTATAAGCCTGAGCGTACATGCAGTGTCAGTGTAGTGCAAGGCCTTATTTGCACAAGACTAATATTATTGGGAGATGCCCGCTTATTTATAATAATTGCAGAAAATATAAGATGTAAATGTGAATCTGCCATGTCTGTAATTTGTAAAGTAAAAAAATCCAGCACAAATGATGTTTTTTTGTTTTGTTTTGTTTTTTTGTTTTGTTTTTTTTTTTTGAGGAAGGCACAAGTCCCTTGATAGTACTAATCCCGAGTGAACTGAACTCGGAGTAATTTCAGCTGTAAATTGTTTTTTCCTGCACATTTTCTCTTTCTTTAGTTGCTTCTCAAACCACAGTTCCTGTTTCCCTCCCATCAGGAAAAACACAGACAGTCCTGAAGTCTGTGCGGGAAGCTTTTGAAAACATTTTGTTGAACATTTTAAGTTTTGCTTTAGTAAATCAGAAGTCAGATGGGGCTGGGTTGGAGGTGGGGAGGTTGTCATGAATTACATAAGGTCCCCGCACAATACCAGTCCCTTGCAAATAGTTTTTAGTCTAGTGTGTGTGTGTGTGTGTGTGTGTGAGAATAAGTCTGATCATTGTTGAGAGTGGAAATGGGAGGGTAATGGTGCCAACATTTATTATTGAGCTGCTATGATATGCTATGGTGTGAATTTTATGTATTTTTACTTGTGCAAATAAGTGTTTTAGAGAGATAAAAACTAGGCATTTTTAAAGTCCTAGTCCCAGCCCACTGCCTGTCCAATGAAAAGAGAGAAAAATGGACATGGAAATAGATACATGTACATACCCAGAATGAATAAAATACATAGTACATTTAAAAAGTAAATAAATGGAAGTAAGAAACTAAATAAGTAAATTAAATAAGTAAATAAATATTTAAATACATAACAACACTGATGCCACTGTGGATGATGATGTGCATGATTTAAATTCTTAAATTCAATTATTATATCATGCCTGGACCAATAATCTTCCTTGTATCCTTGTATCCTTGTATGCCTGATGAATTGAAAATTGCTATTTAAATCATGTTATTCATTTTATAGTGGATTCCCACACTTTATATAGTTTTTAATTGACCCTCTAATAGACTATCTTACCTTTTCTAGCTTTAAGAATAACATCAGGTCATCGAGCCACACTTAAGGTGTATTTGACAATTTCACTTCTAAGAAAATCCTCCTCATAGCAAGGAGAGAGGCAAAGGCTGTTAAGACCTGCAGATAGGTCAATATGAAAAGTTGCCTCTTACAAATAATGAGACTCTTTTATTGTGAAATCTTCCCACATAATGTGGCAGAGCTCTCACAATTTGACTTCTCTACGTCTGAAATGTGAGGCATTACCAGGGCATTGAGCCTGATCTTAAGAGCGACGTTCGCTTTTGAAGTGTGAACAGCGCCAGAGCTCGATTCACCGGGGGGTCAGCTCTCCCCTCCTACCTGATCCTCAGGTCGGTATGGAGCTGCCTGGTTGAGATTTCCCTATTGTACCTTTTTCCTTCTATTTTATGGATACTCCAGATATTGACCTCGCTGTCAGAGAACAGCCTGATAGCTAATCACCGTAACAGAAGGACTCGAGCAGTTCACGGCGAACCGAAACCTTGCTCCTGACAGACCCCCAGTCGGACCGGGGCTCCTAGCGTCCACTTTTAGACCTAATCAGAGTTAACTTCCAGCCCTTCTAGTGGAGGGGGGTGTTACGTGAGCCAGACTTTAGGAGACCACACAGGAGAGATGATGGAAGGAGCGACTCAAGAGAGAAAAAGGTTGTTGCTCAAAAAGGTTTAATTTTTTAAAAGCACAAAGGCTCGGGGGCAAAAAGAAGAAGAAGAAGCCCAGCCTCTCAACTCCTGTCCAGGTTTTTATACAGAAAAAGGAGGAACTGGCTTCTCGTAGTTACAATGACAATGCAGTTTTCAGAGAATAATCTAAGTACAGCATTTGAGCAGTACAATAATTTTAAGCAAATGTATCTTATTATTAGCATTATATGAATATACATTTTATAAATTAATGTAATGAGTAAAAAAAAAAACAAACAAACATCTTTTGTTTATTGGTACATCCTGTTCAGGGACCCCAGAACCCAAAAATCTGGGTGCCTCACAGGATTTAGAGCAGCAGTGGACCAGAGACAAGTCAGTGTAGGGCATCGCCAAAACATAAGAGTCACATGAGCCTCTACAGTATTAAAAATTGTATCTATGGGGGCATCCCAGCTGGATAGGAGCGCATGCCACTTGTTGGAAAAGTTGCATTCTTACCGCAACTCAGATCTTATCAAGTCCCACATTTCTGCTGGAAATGACAACAAGGTGTCAGGAGTTTTGGTTTGGTTTTAGGTTTGAACAAAATGTTATCTAATCAGCTATATGTAGACTGATATGTGCCAATATGAGAACGTGTTTTTAATGCAGTAAAAAGTGCTTAAATTCAAGTTATATTGATACTGAACAGTACTGATGTTTATTTAGCTGTTTATTTATTTATTTTTATTTGCTCGATGTTCATTTCTAGAAAAGGTTGACAGTGTATAATAATGTTGAATACTCTTTAATAAAGCTATGTGTAGTGACTTTCAATTATGAAACCACACTATGGCTCGAAGACTGTTCGTTTAAGAAAGCAGCCTTCAGAGTGCCTTCTCCTGAGGAGCTGTATCAATGCAAAATGGGTGCACAATCCACATAGAAAAGCTCTAATTTCATTCCAGCTAAAAAAAAAATCACTATGTTGGCTGTCATATCGGCAAGCAGGGAGTTTTTTTCCCCACTAAAATTGTTATTGATATCAATCTCAAGAATCCCAAATGAGACTGGAAAAAAGCAAACTTGGTGCCATAAAGGTAAAGATCACTCAAATGGTTTGGTTAGTAGAAAAGATGATTATTACATTTAAGACCATAAAGTGATGAGGGTAAGTCAGATTACATGTCTGCTGGAAGTGTGACCACATTTTGAAGAAGTTACAATAGAACTGGAGAAGTTCAAAGCTCGGTGTGTGTGTGTGTGTGTGTGTGTGTGTGTTGACCCTCACCCTAATTTAATAGCACAAGGGATAAATTAGATGTTGTGCATCAGCTGCATTTCTTTTTCTGTGGTCCAGTGCTTTGACTTGGATGGTCTTCTAAGTGGATTAGCATCAGTCTCATCTTTCTTTTTTTAATCTTAAACCGTTGTGACAGGTACACAGTCCTCCAAACCTAAACCAAACACAGACGTTAAAAAGTTCCTGCAGCAGTCGATTTCTTAATCTAATCGCGGACTATTTGTGAACAGATTTGAGCAGCGGCTTACTGTGGAGAATACAAATAGCTTGATGAAATGAAATGAATTTCTTGATGCCTGGTTATCTTCCAGACGTAATTGCTAAATCGTTTGGCTGCCTTGATGAGCAGAAGGTAGCAGAGGATGGATGTAACCGGCATTAAGGCCACAGCGCCTATGTCAGTGGTGTTTGCCTCTATAGAGAACTCAAATGGCATTCGTATTTGGACCTTGCTCTTTCTCTGTCTCTGAAAGTAATTTCATCTCTTTGCTTTTTTATGGATTGGCAGCGATGGGAACATTTGCAGTCCAATGCTGATATCAAATAAATTTTGAAGGTTTCAGCTGTGCATACTAACCACATGCGAAAATATGAAAACCAATTGGCCAATGGATTGACAGGGCCTCGTGTTCCCTGCCTCTGGGCCACCATATACCCCGTCATACCAGGGCCATTAACTAAGCAGAGAAGCCAACAAACCACAAATATTGTTAAATACCCAAGAGAAAATGTTATTCCAAGTAATCATAATTTAAATGCTTCCCTCATAGAGAGAATTATTTATAGAGAGAGCACGTTTCCCGATGGATTTAATTTGAACCTTTCATTAGTTTTGAAATTGATTTTCAAAGTTTACACGCATTACAGGCCTCATTGATAAAAGGTTAGGATTCACAAACTGTGTGCAGAATATAACACTTTCAATTCTAAGTCAAAGTTTCAGTCTTAAAAAGTCATGGCCAAATTTACATTGATTTTCTGATTTAAAAAAAGAAGTTTATTATCAAAGTGACACATTCTTTGAAATGGGTGTATGGATGGAGCAAGGATCAAATGAGTGTGCCGTGGAATCAAAGAACATTTTTATGAAGCCATGTCTGTGAAGTGCTTAATGATTTAAGAGACTTTAGCTGCACATGGTGAGCTCTGTGTTAACCTGAGAGAACATGATTTCATATCGCATGAAAAGAAATGCAAGTTAAAGCGGGGTGTTCGGAAAATATTTTATAATGTTTTATTTTTCGCAAACCACTGAATTACATGCCTTTTTTGCTCATAAGCATTCACTGTGGACCCTCTATACAGTCCACAAGGTGAGAAGCATTGTGGCATATTACAGGCATTAATCTAACAAGAAAATGATGTATTGATCTTTGGTGCACCACAGGTGTATCGTGAATCGACCTTTGCTGCATAATTTAGCAAATTCTTTCCAGACCCTGCAGTAAGAGAAGGAGAGAAAATGGTCCAAGAGTGGCTCATTGTTCAGAAGCACACCACAGCAAACGGCACTCGCTGTCAATCACTGCGACATGTAGGCTGTTACACCGGCATTTCCTGCATGTTAGAGCGGCGCTTGGCAGCCTCGCACATTGGTGGCTCCAAATGGCAGCAAAAGGCAACTGTGTGAAATTTACAGACTTCAGCACCCATAAATCCTGTAAGGTGACTTCATTTAACCACACACAGCTTGGTCATTTTCACCAGGATGACTGGTGTGTGATTGCATTATACATTGTCGCCATGTGAAATGAAAATAATAAAACCTTGTGACGAAACTGTATCTGATCTAAAAACTATTGTGTCAACTTGTAAAATTACCACAGTAAAGTAAAAGCAGAGATAATAACTTCACAATAAGTGAAGCCACCTCCAGGTGGCCTAAAGGCGGGCTCATCAATGTAAAATGAACAGCAGTCAATGGGACCAGAAAATCAGCTTTCTTAATTATAATGATTTTTTGGTAACTCTTTACAATAAGAGTACAACAATTAATGTTAGTTAAAGCCGTAATAAACAGTAAGTGACAGGTAATAAACATTAAGTATCAGTTAACAAACCGTTAACTAATGTGTCTAAGAATCATGTACTAATGCTATTCATGCTAAGGTATTAATTTATATGTTATTTAAGGGTTATTGTAGATATTATTAACATTAGTAAATGCCATAATAATCATTAACTAACACCTAATTAACCATTACGGCATTAACTAACGTTAATTGTTGTACTCTTATTGTAAAGTGTTACTGATTTTTTTTTTTTTTTTTTTACCTTTTTACTTTTTTACTTTTTTTTTTTACTATTTAAGAGCACCACCCTAATTGACATTTACCATAGCACAACCTTTTTTTTTTGTTTTTTGTTTTGTTTTGTTACCAAGTCGTGTCCAACTGAAACTGTTCTGGAGGTAAATCGGGGTCCTACCCGTTACCAGGCATACATGACAAAGTACCCACAGTGTGCATATATGAATGCATTTTATTTTCAACAACAAGCTGCTTTCACAAGACTGCATTCTGAGTTTTGTGGCGAATGAGCAAATACCTAAAAAGCTGAAACCTCATTAAGGAGGAGATTTTGTGATGGAGTGTGTTGTTACTGCTGCAGAGTTGCTAGCGTTGAACAAAGTAAAACTGCGCAAACGATAGGGCAGGAGACACTGAAAAAATACTGTTGTGAGAGGTTCTTTTCAAAACTGACTCTTGTAAAGACTCAGAAAAGCAGCTGCACATAGCATCATCATCACTACCATCTGAAGTCAGACACCTCGCCAAAGAGAAGCCGCTCCAGCCAGCGCATCAAGGTTAGTGTGAAGTTTGACCAGTAAAAAACATGCTAATTCAACAATTAAATTATTTTTATGGATTAAAGCACTAAAAGCTGAAATGGCACTGAAAAAGTCCTCCATCCCTGAACTAGATGAACCAATACGAATTCAGATTCAACACAGATTCAAACAGATCGACCGAAAAATTGTATGCCGCCAAAAATATTTGAGAGAGCTTTGGAGACATTTATCCACCTGTAAAATACAAAAGGTGCGCTGGCTGGCCTTACGTGGCAGTATTTGTCTCGATGATGATTGAAGTACATGCCAGCTAAGCAGCACAAGCCCACAGCTTGAAATATTTTGGCGCCTGTATAAAATGAAAGACTAGGAGGTCGATGAACTGGAGAGTTGTTGTCGTGAAAGCGCTTACCAAAACGAGAAAAATCTGCGTGCTATGGAACACACACACACTCAATCTCTCTCACACTGATTCTCTCCTTTAGTGATGAATGTGATGTTTGAAATTAATGTGATGTACAGTGAAAATAATTGAAAACGTTTTGTTTGGGCAGATAGGGCAAGTCAGTGAAGTGTTTGTCAGTGAAGATGAGACACTCTTCTCTGCCGCAGTCCCACTTCCTGACTTAAGCTGATAAGATGGCTGGATTTTTACATTAAAAAAAAAAAAAAAAAAAAAAAAAAAAAAATCTTGCGTCATGTAGCCTTAAAGGATTTTGTATTCACAATCTGGGAAGTATCAGCCTCTCCTGGTCTCATCATACCCAGTGGTGCTTGCAAGATAAATGAACGCCACACTGACCCCTGGACTCTGGTTTCCACTGTGCTCCGTTTTTTTCTGGGGAAAGTCTCTGCCTTTCCGATGCAGAAAAAAAAAGGAAAAAGATACATCACTGCCCTAGAAAAATTGTAATTATTTCAGTGGGTGGAGGCACTGTGTGAGGAAAAAAAATCCCATCTCTCCAGCATAGCAGACCTTCAGTAAAATATGCCACTCCTTTTCAAAAGCCTGGCAAATTGGGATAGTGAAGACCAGGTGGCACAAAGGGAAAACATTGTAATCAGGGACTCTTTTATGATTGCAACACAAAACATCCGTGTGATTTTTGATAGGTGTCCCGTTTGGTATCTGAGGATCCGTCATTTTGTCTCTCATTTTTACCTCTATTCAAAGTTTTCAAAGGCACCTGTTTATTGCACAGCATATACACAGTGTATGCTTGGAATTTTTTTTGGAACAGGCCAAAATCTTGTGTATTGAAAGAACCAGCCTGGTGCCACTCTCACATCAAAAGATTTGTGACCCTGCCTATTTCTATGCATACAGTGACAATAGTAAAGTGTCATTCATGAGCGGCCCTTCCAGGTAATGCCTTTATACGAAATAACTTTGAAGGATCTCTGTGAATATGATAATTTTAGACTAGAGGATCCTGCAAGCTCCCTTCATCTAAGGGAAGGCATTGGTTTACTTTAAGCAGAGCTTAAGTGAACAAAGAGGAGTATAATGGTCTTCCTTGGTGGAATTCAGGGGAGACGGACATTGGACTTTAAAATTTAGTTCAGGATTAGGGTGGGATTAATAAAAGCATGGCAGAGAAGAGGGTGGGAGTATGTGAGCCAAGATGCCTCTGTTGTACAGCGTTGATATTCAAGAGATGTTCTGAACGCCTCCCAGCTGTAAATATTAGATGCAAGGATTTGAAAGTCTCTCTGTCTCCAATTTGCTGAGATTTAAAGGCCTACTATGTGATTATTATGCTGATTAAAAACAAGTTGCCATGTGATAATTATGCACTTACAGGCTACAGGCTATGATAAATGAAGCGCTATGGTGCCATTTGCTCCTCGGTGGCAACTGAATTTATGCTTTTTCCCCGCATTTGTAGTGAATGTACTAATGTGTGGGACTGGCTTCATGACAGCGCTGAAAAACTCCCAGGTTTGTTAATTTAGTTAAGTATTGCTCACTGCTCTACAGCCAGATTGCTCACTGCTCTACAGCCAGATCACAGATAATCAGTATGAGTCTCCTGCTTCATAACTAGATGTCTGGGCTGCCATCCCATCAAAACCTCAGCGAGTTTGATCTAGCTCATTTAGTGGATTCTTTGACGACTGTTGTAACACGTCTGCTGCGACTCTTGAAATAACATTGTCGGCTGTTGTTGGAAAATGTTGTTTTACTCAAAATGTGTCAATCATTACTGATTTTGTGCACTAAAAAAGGGCGTTTAGCAATCTATGACCTTTACCGTCTTGTATTTGCAAAAAGTAGGACAACAACAGTATTGATAGAATGAGCCACTGTCACTGTCGTCTTGCATACACACACACACACACACACACACACACACACACACATCCCTCTCACCCTCCTCATCCACTTCAGCTATGGTAGTCTGTAATTGGCAGAAACGATAAAGTCATGTTTTCTAAGAGTAAACTAGCTAATTTGCCAGATAGAGTGTTGATTACAACCGAAATGTCAAGTGAAGAGGGATTTGGATGTATAAAAGGAATAAATCACAGTCATAATGATAGCGTTTTGTTTTTCCATTTGTTTCATTGGCTTGTAAACAAGGTTTCTTAGCCCTCGTCGCTGAAATGACGAGGGTGCATGTGTTTGTCCAGGGAGTGGGGGTGGGGGTGCCATCAAATTCAATTTCAAGCTTTTTTGCTCTAAAACAGAAAGCGAGGGAGAGAGAGAAAGTAGAATTTTAAAGCCAGAAATCTCCTGGTGAAATGTACATTCATTGCTATTGATCAACAACCCTATCAGCCTCCACAGATATACTATGGCCGTTTGTGATATGGGCAGTAAAAATTGCACATATCGCCTCGAGCTGACTTTGTGTCTCTTCATTCTTGGGGAAAAAAAAGTCATCAGTGATACATGCCTACCTGGAAGTTATTCAGTTTACCTTCATGTGGTCCTCCTCCCAGCCACCGAGGACAAACTGACCTTATTCACTCAGTTCAGTCACATCCTGTTGTTGTGGGCTAAAATGCACATCCCAAACAAATGTCCACAAACTTTTACCATATTCTGCACAAAATCAAACTATATTAGAATCGACTATCTCAATAATCTATCTACACAGGGTCGTATTTTTATGTATGTAGTGCATTATGACCATCTAGCCTTGGTAACTAGCTGGTAACTACCAAACTAGCAAGCTGACAAACATCCCTACCGCCAAATTCAAGCAGTTGTTGTAGCTGTTGTTCCCAAGATTGTTTGCTACCTTGATAACTGTTACCTTTAACTTTAGCCCCCAATGAAATGTGTTAAAGTAATGTCACATCCCTACTTTTTTCTTTCAAAGTGGCCGCTGTATGAATGATGTCAAATTTATTTATATTCCACATTTAAAACTGACAGAAGTTGACCAAAGAGCTTTACAGTTGAGAAGAAGAATTAGACAGGAAACAGTTCATCTGCTGTAAAATGTCACATCTGAAATATGCCTTTTCACATGTGGAGATTTGAATTTCCATGTGAACTAATATTTTCACATGTGAGAAGAAAATAGTGTCATGTGTGAACTAGATATTTTATGTGATTTGCTATTTTTACATGATTGAAAATTTCCACATGTGAAAAGAAAATTGGTCACACAAAGTCATGTGGAATGAACTATAATTTTCACATGTGAAAACAACGCATTTCACGTGAAACCACATGTGTGTTAAACACATGTGGCTTTGGAACATGTGTTTTTCATTTTGCTTTTTCACACATGCAAATAATAACATGGTTTCAGACAAAACCAACATGAAAAGTACATGTAAAATAATTAAATCACATGTAGTTGTAGATTGTATTTGTTCCAAAACCACATGTGGTTTATTTTACGTGTGATATCACATTTTTTTTCCATAAGGGACCTTTGCCTACATATCAAATGCCACCTCTTGGCCCTTTTCCAGTTATGCACACAGAGTTCTGGTCTTCACTGCAGCATCATTAAATCATAGTATTTGTCCATTTCAGGGTGACGTATTGGCTTGCCCACTACTTCTGCACATGTAGCATTGGTAACTGAAAAGGGACTGTCACTTGATATATAAGTTAAATCTCAATATCAGTAAGCCATACATTATTTTCAACAAATTATTGACTTATCTATTGACATGCTGTTGTATATATTGTGTTTGCTGAATTTCAACAAAAATGTTGGCCTAGTTGACATTTTTGCTCTTTGCCCAGCTTCTTTATTATGGAACCCACCAGAGTTCTGGGTTAGGGTTAAGGTTGGGGTTCTGGTTGGATGAGGGCTTGTGTCAAGCCTGTTTTTAACGAATGAGCGGCAGGCCAACAGATTTTATGACCAATAACTGTGCTGGTGGGCGGATCCATAATAACAGATCAAGAAAGTCGTTTGTCAGTTCTTTGAATATTTACAGACATTTTGTGAAGATGTAATTTATGGCTTACTGATATTATCTTTTGTTGATATATATCATATATTAATTGGCATTTTTAAGGGGATTAACTAAAGAAAGGATGACCATTTTTTAAATCATTTATAGAGTCAAGTTTGGTAATGTTTTGTGTATTATACTTTTATAGCCTGAGCTCATTGCTTTTGTGTCAAAAGCCCTGTTTGTTTTGTCGCTGCTCTTGAGAGGTCATATCTGATCAATTCTGACATTTAAAGCCCAGACGATTATTTTGAGGCAGACATTACCTTTTTGCAGCATGTTTAGTGTTTATGTATTTATTTATTGTAAAGTTGGGGTCACTGGAAAATGGCATATACCAAGGATGGCTCTGTTGCTTTGAATACTTTTACTTTGAAAGTTTTGTCTTAAGAGATTATTTCCCTTTTTTTTTCAACTTTTGCCAGCAACCATCTGTAAACTCAGAGAAAATAAATGAATAAATAACAAAAATCAGCCATGCGGTCACAGGGGAAGGAATTGTGAACGGTTAAATAAGATCAAATAAATTTGTTTTGCCTCAAAGAGATTGTGTAAAGTTTATCTGTTCATATATATCAAGCTGAGAACAAAGGCTGCATAGAATTAGAAGAGAGACAGTGCCGCTGTCTAGAGGGGGGTACCACTAAACTGTGATATGGATTAGAAAGAATATCCCCACAACACAGATGGTTATCATGGCATTATTAACTGCCTAATGTCTTTTTGTCTTTATGGGTGTTTGCTTGCCACAGTCCTGGTTCAGGGTGGCACTTCATTGAACAAATAAATGTAACTGCATATTCTCTCTTGTTTTATCCGTTCGGCTTTGGCTGAGGGAATTATCAGAGCATATTGAATTCATAGATCATTGCTGCTAGCTGTGGGCTTCAAAGTATCATTAATATTCTGATTCTGGAGATCTGTGAACTCCTCTCTCATTCCTTCTCTATTATTACAGCGTTGTTTCCGGGTTGAAAAGCGACCCTGCTGGAGATTTTAAATAACTTTTCTGAGCTGACTCTGAAACACGCTTGAGATTAAACCAGTGAGGAGTGTTTGCTTTTGTCATATGAGTGTGCAATTCACTGGAATACAATTCTTTCCGAAGCTGATGCGGAGACCTGAGTGGTATACAATCAATACATTGATCAAGACATCCTAAGCCCTGTTGTAAGCCTTTTGAGCGGGGAAGTAGAGCATCGTCTCTATTAAGGATCGATGTCTGTGACAGTGGGAGTTGTTAGATTTATACAGCCATGCCGCGGTTACATGCAGATTTGAGTGGATAAATAGTTTGAGCTCTTCTCCTTCCTTTGGTGTTATTACTTGAACAGCCTAGTCTCATTCAATTTTTGCAAAATGAGAACATTTGCAAAGCAGTTGACATGATTCCTGTGCACATTATGCTCCTCCACCACAAATTGGATTAAGCAGCAATAGCATGATTTGGGCTCGTCATTTTCACATATTCATGGCATGAAGTTTATCTAGCAGTGGTTGGGGGCAAATATATCTCCAAACGCTTCCTTTCCGCTCTGCTATTTAAATGTCAGTCTAGTGCCTGTTTCTAGTCATGCCTCCTTCACATAACTGTTTTGCGGCGGGAAGACATATTTCCTTCACCTTCCATGCACGGAGCGCATATTTGCATTTTAAGACTTGTGTGCTCAGGTCATGAAATTTCAGGAGAGCGAGCTCGATGCAAAGCCTGGTTCAAGTTCCCAAGTTAGGTCAGAGGAAATGGTCACGGCTCTTGAAGCAGGTAAAATGATCCCTTTCAAAGAGAATGTAGAAAAAAAAAAGGGTCGTTAGAAATTTTACTTTCAAACAGAATAGAGCTGGAATGAATGAAGAAAAGCGCGCTGGAGATTTCATATTCTTTTTGGTCTCTCTTTGCAGATATTTTGTCTTGCTTCATAATGATCGCCTCAAACTGTCATTAAGAAGCAACCCAGGGTCCAAACGCGCAAGTTCACGCTATGAACTGGTCTTCTCTTGATTGGGGGGGTGTACTCTACATCAGTCGCAGTTTTTGAGGAATGAAGGCTCAGGCAAGGATCATGGAAGAATCATGGAATTTCCCTTTTAGCCTTCAAACTGTGGATCGATAGCAAATATTCTACATTTTTTTTTTTTTTTTATCATCGCTCATGCCTCAGGAATGAATCCTCGGCATCTCACAGTGTATGCAGTAATAACAGGCAACACATTTGCAGTTCATGTTTAAGCATAAATTTAATATTTGCCTTAAGACTGGGGGAAGAAGGTTTTTTAGGGTCAAAACAGTGAAGCTACTGGAGCCCTGTTGTTTTGGTTTGCCGTTTATCTTCTTCTTCATATGATATTTCTCCACTGGAAGTGTTTGGGCAGCGAAAATTGTAAGACCAAAAAACACAAAAATAGACAGGTGGTTTGAATGATTTCACCCACCACTCAGGAGTATAATATGACACTCATTGACCTCAAGGTGGCGCTGCAGTAATCGTGTTTGTTAATCTCAAAAATGGCTTTGCCTAGAGTCAACATTCTCTTTTTTTAATCTGTCGAGTCATCTGCATATTTGCACAAATTATCGTCTTTTTCAGAATTAGGTAAATTTTGGAAATTTTTCTGGAGGTAACAAAGACAAAAAAATACTCATTTTTTTCACATGCGATGCCAATGGCTACGGATGTTAAAATCCAGGGTTCAAATCCCGAGGTGGCCTACTTGCCAGCAATGTGGCAATGCATATACATGGTGGGTTTTTGAGGGTCATTTTAAGCTGAAGATTGTGCAGTATCATTTTTCTCCGACACGTATTATGATTATGAAACAAGCGTGCGATTGGTCTTGCTCCTTCTTTAAACAGGTTCAGACTGGCTGAAGCTGCTCGTGGCTTTTCAGAATTCACAAACCGTTCAATACGCATCGAAGCTCAAAAAAGTTCTCATGCTGCTTGGACCCTACTTATTACTACTTGTGGTTATATTTATTTATTTTTTAATATTTTATTCTAATGGTTATTATCTTGCCTCTTTGCATGCGTCACACTATGTTGCAGCACTCATTTTGTTCATCTGTGCCTCCATTTATTTTCTGTTTGAAAAGCACACACAGCTGGTATATGCATATAAGTGTCGCAGTTAAGCCAATGGTTGAATTAAAAAAAAAAAAAACGGTAATGAGTATAATAATGAATATTAGGCCAACTGGCAGTCGAGAATTAAGTGTAACTGGGCATCTGATTGACCTGCAATACACCGATCACAAATAGCTGCTGTGAATAGCAAACAGTGCAGCTCATCCATCCCCAGCTCCACTGAGGATAGATGTGCCGTTTGCTGTCACAAGAAGGAATATAAGGACACTGACTGCAGTGCCTCTTTCTCCACCTTCATCACAATACCTCCTCCTGCGTTTTGCTGCTGTAACAGACCTGCAGTGCCCTTGTTGGAAAAGACATAGGCACAGCCCTGCCTTCAACATTTTTCCTCAGCCACTGCTGATCAAAGTATATCCTGAACATTTGAAAGTAGGCCGACGTGGCTCAGGAGGTCGTCTGGTCATCATGAGGTTCACGGTTCAATGCTCCAGAGATCATGTTGAAGTGTCCTTGAGCAAGACACTGAACCTCTAACTGCCCCTGATGAGCAGCATGGCACGTCACATGGTAGCCTCTGCCATCAGTGTGTGAATGTGAATGTGTGTGTGTGAATGAGTGAATGGGAGGCAGATGTTGTGAAGTGCTTTGAGTGGTCGGTAGACCGGAGATGTGCTATAGAAACGGAGTTCAATTGCCACTTTGAAGATATAGAATTTTAATCTCAGCAAGAGTGCACATGGTCAAATGATAAATAAACTCAAATCGTGTGCCAGCTCAGTTTTACCCCGAAGAGACCTTCACATAACGGTTTCAATCAGATGAGAGGAATCGCAGTAAAACCAAGGTTATTTTAAACTAAAACGAAAAGGAAGATGAAAATGTTGAAGACAAACCAAATACAGGCAAGAAAATTTGCATGGATGTTTTTTATGTACCGGATGAACAAGAAAATGCCTTTTCACATTTAGATATTTCAACCATAAAATATCATTGTGCCTTACAAATTTAAAACTAGAACTGAAACAGAACAAAGGCTAAATTAAAACTAAACATTTGTACAAAATAAATACCGAAACACTGAAACTGACCTAAAACGAAACCAAAACCAAATTGCAACGACATGATAGGTGTTGAAGTGGAAATGTCAGGACGTCTCTCATAAAGTGCATCTTCACCTGTAGCATTCGGCCAGATATCTCACTTAAGTCTTATTCAGTTCATGTCAGAGATGGTTCTTTGTCTTTTATGATCTTCAGAAGCTCTCTGACACTTCTGATTCACTTTCAAATGCTGTTTAAATAGATGTGAGCTCAACCCTTGGCTGGGAATACTAAGACTCTTAAATTTGGGGGCTTGGGGGGGGAGTCACTTTCACTTTCATCACAATTTCTGACTTTGCTTTTTTTCCATTAATCTGTCAAAGGGAAAGCAAAGAAATGTCTCCAACCAACGAGGCCTCCATCTCTCAATACCTTGCGCCACGTGCTCATGATCTTTGGTATTTTGTTATGAGATGTTGGATTAAGTCGAGCGGCAGCTTACACGCTGTCACTTTGTACTGCTTCTCTGATGGTCTTTTGAAAAGGCCAGTCTTCTCTTAGAAGATTAAGAATGACACATCTGCTCATTTCCTCATCAGAATATGCTGTGGAGTGTCATTTCGTGACATTAGATCAATTATTTCCCTCACAGTCTTTGAAAAAAACTCTGTATCCATCTTTACCAGTGAAACACTAATGTAATTTCGCAACTAACCATGGGCACTTTGATGTCTCAATAGCCTACATCTTTTCCTTTATGAGCAAAAATCATGAATTTAGTCGCTGTCATAAGGCTGTTAAAAACATTTGTACTGTGTTTGCACAGTAGGTTGTTAGGTGCTAATGTCACGTTCATTAATAAGTAATTCATTGTGATTGATTGTTTGTACTTAAATAAAAGTAACAGTAAACCTGCAGCAAAACTTCAGAAGCATGTTATACCAATATTACACAAAAAGCTATATAATGTCGTAGTATAATAGTGATACCAGAGATTTAAAAAATACAATATGATAAGGTCTCGGTGAAGTCATTCTTGAATACCACAAATAAAAGTTTCAAATCCCATGGGAGTATTATCAGTACTATAATAATGTCTTATAATAGGCGAAGCGGTGGTTAGAAACTGACAAAAGCTGAACCGACGGCAGCACTTCAAGTGAATGGAATTCTTGTTTTCACCTCTTCAGTCTGGTGGATTTGCCCTACAAAGATTCACAGACAATGAACGGCAGCTAAGGAATGCATGGTGCAGGGTGAAAGACCTTTTAATGTTAAGTGTTTTTTTCTGCAAGAATTTGGCATTGGAATATAACATGCTCATGTGAATAAAATTTTCCTCCGTGAAAACATAATCCACTCTAAAGAGCTGCATTCATAAAGGAAGAAATGGCATTGATGGAAAGTTATGGGAAGTTCTGCATTTCATTTTCCAGTAAGCCCATTTTTCAATAAAACATTGTCATAAGTAGCACAATAAAAGGAGAAGTGATAATACCTGCTGCAGTAGAGCAGAGTTACGGTACCTAGCTAAAGCAAAGTTAGTCACTGTCTTCCAATAGCACCAAACATGTCTCCTGAACATGATATATAATTGTGATAACGCAGTTCAGCTGAATTGCCTGTTGTGATTTCTTTCACCTCCTCCTCCCTCCTCACAGAGACCTTACAGCCTGACAGGGAGAGAACTGCATGCTCTAGTTCAGCATCTTGCATGACAGGATTTAATAAGGAATTAGGCCATCCATATAATCAATCATTCACATGTCGAGTCCTATCCTTTACCGCCTCCTATTTTAAATTATAATAATAATAAAAAATAAAAAAACAGACATCAAATATCACAAGATTTAGGTCACTCCATGGCATGCTGAAGTGTTATACAACATAGAGGCTATTTCAGCTGTGTCCTCTGTGTAAGGACAAAAATATCAAATGACTGCATTTGGATCAAAGACTTGACGTGAATATGCAAACAGGCATTAGATGAAGTTATGATCCTTGAACTCTAAAGAAACATGTTATCGTGGCACATAAAATCTAATGAAGGCTACAGGGGAAAGAGCTCACTGAATGTCTCCATAAAACGTTCCAGGAGAAAATTCTTCAGTGCTTCTCTAATGTAGTAACCCGATGATGAATATCTGACTGACACCATGATTAAATACTGATAATATATGTGACTTGTGCAGCAGGCTTGGGAGGTTGAACTTCCGTTACAAGTCTCTTCACTCTCTTGCAGAACTTTTTTCATTATATTGAGCAAACTAAACCTTTTTTTCCTTTGATTCAAGTGCAAGATGCATCATTTTGTCAAATATTTGAGCGCCCAAAAATATGGAAAAATCACAAGAGCTTGCTCAGTGCCAGACGTAGAAGTAAATATTATTAGTTTAAATACATTTTATTTAAGTTTCATGGAAGGCAGTAGGTCCAAGATTGACTTCACAATCTTCACAAAGACTGAAGTTCTGTCAGTAAAAGGTGTGTTATCAGTTTCTAGTGTACATGCTCGATTCTTTGGTACAGCCTATTCAGCCTTTGCTGTCCTTATAGAATGCAGAAATTCTTCTCACTGTAGTGCATTTTGCTTTTACGTAGAGACGTGCAGTTGGCAGACTTCACAAATACTGATAAAGTTCAAAGTCAGCAGTGTTGTACTTATATAAACCTTTTGCTATTCGCCTAACCACTGTTCTCCTGTCAGTAATTAATGACTAAAAGAAACAAAGCAAAGCAAAACAGGCAATTACATTATAACAGTGTGGCTCTATCCACAGACATAAGAGTTTCCAGAACTGCACTACAAGGTATTTATACTGAAAAGAATGAAAGAACTTATGAGCACTGGAGAATGAATTTTCCTCGAGCTTAAAAGTGCCACAGTGTGCAAAGGCTGAAGTCTGTGCAACCCCCAGCAAATAGGCAAGGTAAATTTGTGTTAGTCGTGTGTCTCCACTCCATTAAATAAGCTATGTAGCAGTTTTGTGTTTCCCAAAATTAAAACCATATTTCCCTTGGCAGCTGCTTGCTGTTGCAAACAGGATGTTGCCCCGTGCCTCTCTCCCTGGTGTCAGTTTAAAAGAGCAAAAAGAAAGATCAGAGACAATAACAGCCGGCAAATCCGGTGAATACCCCATCTGGTGAAATAAACTAACGTGAAGTTGGAGTACTGCAATAGGAAAAAGTTGTTTTTCAAATGAAAACGGTTACCACGTTGTGCCATAAAGCAATGCATTTTGTGCTGTAAAGCATTGGCTTAGATTTCTCACCAAATCTGACCCAGTGGCAGAAGAATGCAGAATGCAGTGAATGGAGCAATAGAGGCTGACAGTCCTCAATCAAGTCAACAATCTAGTCTTGATTGTTTACACTGTCTCAAAATTTATGTTGGATTGATTAATTGATCGATTGACTGGATAATTGATTGGTTTGTTTGTTTGTTGACTGATTTATTGATTTATTGGCGTTTTATTATCAACTGTACATGACAGCATATACATAGAAATTTTGGTGGCTTTGCAAAACTAGCAAATCTCCACAATCTGCTTATTAAAGCAAAACTGGACTGTGGTAGGGTGTTGGGCTGTATCATTACCTGGGTGTCATATGAGCCCACATGATGGTGAAGTATCCTTATTGGTCGCTCCGTGCTTGCCCTGGGTCGCTACTCCACAATACTTTATTTATGTCTCTTATGCCATTCACTTCCACAGTAAAATAGCTCCCAAAATAACACTCTAATAACATAAGCGAACACCAACAAAGCCGATTATGCCTGTATAAAAAACAAGTCCTGGTACCTTTTCTTTTAAAATAATGACAATTAATTGTGAAACTACTGTCGGGTAATTTGTTCCTGGTGCGAAGTTACTATGCGGAGGTTTCCTGCAGACGCTACCTGTGGGATCTGCTTTCCAGGTCAAATAGGAAAATAACAAGAAAAAAGCTTTTAAAGTGCTTTTCACCCTTCAGTCATGGTTTACTTGGAAATATTGTTTTTGTGCGTTGGTTTGTGAAACACATTGAAGTGAATGGGAAGATGACTGAAACTGAAACTGGCAGCGTTCAAAATAACAATGCACAGAAGTGGCTGGTGTAGGTGAATGACTTATTTTATTGTTTTATACTGCAAAAACTAACACGTACATGCCGCCGTTTTAAGAAATGTGCATATTTCTTTAATTGTAATTATTAATTGGGCCCACAGAGGAAGCACCACCCACATTGTTTAGTTTCTTGAATAGCTGTAGCAATCCCAGAGATGTCCACATAGCTTCAGGCTTAAAAAAGCATGAACAAAATCAACATGTTTTGATTTTTCATATATATATATATATTTTTCAAACTTGCATCTCAGCTATTATTAAAACATTCTCCAAGGGATATTGAAGATCTAAAGGAAAATAATGAGGGATTATACAACCATTTTGGTCTAAAATCCAATGAGGTGATTAGTCTGCCTCCCCCTTATCTGTCTTTTGCCATGTGACACACATGCAGGCTTTGCAATTGTCACTGATAGTTCATCTAACAAAGATTACTCATACAGCAGCGAGTACCCAGGAGAAATTATTCAGACAAATTAACAGGAGCAGAGTGTTTTATCACAGCCGATGTGTTGCTAGCTGCTCTTGGGCTAGATTTTACATGTTGTTGCAAGTCTTCAGCAAATAGGCCACGCAATGAATACCAATTCACATGTAACCTGTTCCCTCTGAATCAATGCCTGTAGTAGAGTCAGCATTCCCACAAGTTAAAACAACTTTGTGACACTGTTTGCTTCTTTTTCCTAGCAGGGTGGGATGATGTCGCCCTGCACTGGACCCTTTAGAACCAGAGATGCTCTTTTATTTTCAATTTTGAATTAAACTCTCAAAGGGAATCGCTGAGCAGCAGCTACAAAGTGTGTCATAAAAGAGAGGGGATGCGATAAGTAGCACATGACTTTCAGTGAGGTAACGGTAATTGTCTTGAGGAAGGCAAAACAAGACAAAGCTAAACTCCCAGCCTATGGGATAAAAGCATGTCATTTCACCGCCTGCACAGAGATTGATTCAGGAGGCTTAAAGTGTTACAGACCCATCAAGTCGCAGATGTAGTCTGATTTCAAAGCACCGAATCCCCCTTCCCCACAAAAAATAAAAATATAGCAATCAGATGATACTGAATCCTTATTAAATAACTAGGATAACGTGTCTATGATCACAGAGTCTGTTATTAAACAAAATGTCTTCGTAGCTGTAATTTGAATGAGTATAAAAACCAAGGCTGAATGTTGAAGCTTGTGACTTTTGACTCGTCTCGCCTTGAATTTGCGATGTCAATTTGAACTTTCTGAGATTTCCTCTTCTTCTCCTTCCTCTTTTTTTTTTGAACTAAAGTTTGTGACAGATGACTTCAAAGTCATACATTTGACGTTTTATGTTGAAAGTCACTTGCACTTTTTAGAAGTCTTACCAAAGTAACGGGGAGGAAAAACTGGGCTCTTGATTTTCATGGGAATTCGGAAATGTCAAAATATTTTCAAATGGGGTTTTGATGTATGATTTTTTTTTTTTTCAACTCGTCTTCCTGGTTGCCATGTGGAAAAACAGAGATGTTAAAAAAAAGAGGAAATTGTTCTCATATATAATAACTCCTGTACCTCTTGGTACCTCTTGAGCCTAATTAGGGCCCAAAAATAGAGGAGGGTAAAGCACAGCACAAAGAAAAAGAGATGAGATGCTGAATTCAAAGAGTGATTCACTTCTATAGCCTCAGGCTTTTTTTTTTTTTTTGCATTTGGGGTAAGAGCAGGGTTCATTTGCAACACCCAAGGGATCTTTCAGTGGATTGCCAAATCTCAGGAGAAGAGACGAGAGGCTGTTCGAGGGGGTGGCAGCGTGAGTGGCAGATCTGTAGCTTTGCTCCCAAAAACCAATGATTAGAGGAAATTGTAGATACAAATATTATGCTTCCGACCCTGCCACGAGGGCTCAGTGATTCACTGTCAATGGTAAGTATAGATCAATGTGCTGCAAAAAATGGGGCTTTGGTGTAATAGTGAGGCATTATTTCTGCAATGGCTGCATCTGTTCTTGCACAAACATAAGCACACACACGCACACACACTTTGCTCTGCAGCAAAGTGCTGTCATGTAGGTGCTGTAGCCAACGCAGCGCCTCTAATTAGATTAGACTAAAGTAATGATCAACGCTCACTGTTAATTGCATTGTTTGTTTTCCTTGTTTGTTTCACGACGAAGCCATAAGGACAGACCTACGTGATGAAATTCCACAACATCAAAAAAAAAAAATAAATAAATAAATAAATAAAAAATGAGAAGACCTTTGAGCGGCTGTCACCTGTAACTTTTCTGCTTGTGACGTTTTCAAGTTGTGAATCTTTGTGTGCATATTGAATGATTAAGGCCATGATTAAAAAAAAAAAAACATTAAAAGATGCTGAAATGTGTGACCAAAAAAATAATGAATCCGGCGAGGTGCAGTGCCAGATGGAGGTGTGATTCGTGATTTTGGTGTTGTTCATTGCATGTGAGGCTTTCAGACTACAGCTTGTGCAATGCTATTTCTCTGCCCCCCTCCAGTGAGTTACAGATACTTCTTGTTACAGCTCGTGACCCTGTGACCCACCTGACCGACTCCACATCCAACACTCTTACCGACCAACTTTGCAGAGGCACTAAGGCAGACCAACAGGGAACTGTGATTGATGTGGCTCGACAGGAGTCAGGAGTTTTGATGAGTTTCTAGCAACTTGTCAGGGGAGGGTGGAAAAAAACACGAAGAGGAATGAAAAATGAACCTCACGAAACTAAAAACAAGGAGATAGACGGAGCAGGGTAAAAGAAGTCTGGAGGGTCGTGTGGTCACAGGCAGCTGGCCAGGAAAGTGCTACTTCTATACGCTTTCCATACTGTTGTGTTATGGTCGTCGTGTTATTGCTATGCGTTCATGTATATGGTGCCGCTATGCAATTCAGTGCCACTGCTGGTGGATTGATGAGCTGAGCAGTGGTTTATGGAAGATTATCTTGCCTCACTGAACTGAGATGATCACATCTGAAGCTTTGGTTGACGATAAATCTGTCGCTGATGACTTACAAAACTCGCCTGCATGTCCTCATTCGCAGCCTTTGACTTCTGCCGGCACGGTTACCGCTGCCGTCGCTGGAGGGTGTTTTCATGGCATCCTCAGATACGCCGGTAGTGGTCGTGTATTCACAAGAGTCTAGATCATAACAACGAGTGGCACAGATGTGCTTTTCTATGGGATATAGGTACTCGTTTTAATTCAGAAATAATCGGCGCAATGAACTAGAGCTGATTTAGATTTAAAATGTCAGATAAACATTGCCATGGTCTTCATAATCCTTCGCTCATTGTAAGTGAGTGAACTCCAGGCTGTATCTCATCATGATAACATCACGGATCACAGTCTGGCGCTAGCTCTTGGGTTCTTTTGCGGGCATTGGGTCAGTTCACAAATGGTAATTGAACTGTTGTAGGACATAGAGAGAGTTTTGGAAGGCTTAAATTGAGTGGTATTCCCCTTCTGGTCATGGGATAGTTATCACAGGGGCAGCATTTGAATTGGGTTTGGGATGGGAGTTTGACATAATGTGGTTTTATAAAAGTTGGAAGATACCAAGAAAGCCTGTAATCCTCATGGGATGTCTTTACTGCTGCTGGCTATATAGCAGGAGGATGAACATTAAATGCCATTGTCAAAGTGGTGCATGAATCAATTTGACATTAACAGGAAAGAGTCAGTGAGATGGTGAAGGCTCAGTTTTACTAAGAAGGAATGGATCCCATTTTGTTTTTTTAGATAGAGTTAGAGTTCCTTAGATACTGTGCAATGTAGCATTTTTATTTCCAATGTGTAAAAAACATGAGGCTATTCATTTAGCAGTATTAGCAGATCAGTTTGAGCTTCTGTCATTATAAAATGTGAACTTAAACCAAAGGATTTGTATTTTTGTTTTTGTCATTTCACCAGATGGTAGACTTGGTACTCACTATTTTAAGTAGGAGAGATCCAACAGACACTGGCAAACAAACAAACAAGCACAAAAAACTCTTGTGCATAAATGACATGCACTTCAGACATCTAAAAAATGGCTTAGAAAGTAGTTCTCCAATGTTGATAAGCCAAAACTCCCATAAAGATAGGCTATTGAGTTACAGAGGGCTGCAAAAAATGTGACTTTATATTCCTGTTTGTAGGCATTCATGTCAGAACATGCACGCCCATATGCTCATATTGTTTGGGAGTTAGTTTGGATTTCATCATAGAAACACTTTTTGAATCGCACACATCTGACAAGGACAGGATGTGAAGTACCATTCCATCGCCCAATTACGATGTTTGATTTCAGTGATGTGTGTAAGCATTGCCACATTTCTCTGCTCTCAAATTGATTAAAGCACCATTTGTCTCAGAAAACAGGCAAAAGAAATGATCAAATTGTAAGATCCAGTGTTGTGCTGATTTGGAATCACAACGCGGCGTACTTCGCCCATTCTGTAGGAATCAAGGGGACAATTATGCACGCTTAAAGCTTACAAGAGAGCTTTCATTTAGAAGGTGTCCTTTTATTTGGCATTGTTTTGAAAGCCTTGAAAGCTTGGAGGT
This sequence comes from Myripristis murdjan, assembly GCF_902150065.1. Lineage (NCBI taxonomy): Eukaryota > Metazoa > Chordata > Actinopteri > Holocentriformes > Holocentridae > Myripristis > Myripristis murdjan. Next base: position 27,645,059 of record NC_043993.1, read on the forward strand.
AACACACTCTAAACCTCTCTTGTGAAAATTTGTAGTCAAAAATATTGCAGGCAAACCAAGATTTTGTTTGACTCGACTCTGGCATTTTCACTTGAATGCCCCGTTTGTGATATGCTAAAAGCTAATTCTGTCTGATTTCAACCTGGGCCTTATTTTTCTATCTTTTGCCATCATGATGACTGACTGTGTTCAAAATTTCATCACTTATTACACCGATCAAACTGGAGCTTTGATACCTTCAGGTCACCAGGAATGCTGCCGCCAAATACATACACACACCGAGCCAAAGCAAGCTCCATCAGCTGAACCCCAAATGCTATCAAAACACGTCCAACACAATCAATCATCATGATGGCAAAAACTGAGAAAGTGAGGGTCTGGTTGAAAAAAGCCAGAATTTTCCTTTTATTATGTCATAAATCATTTGTGATTTTGTATTCGGTAGATTTTTCTTTGTGTGTGTGTGTTTTACATAATTTCTTTCACTCCAGTGTCTAGATGCACCTACAAGATATATTTAACATTCTCAGTTTTCATCCTGATGAAAGTCTTGCTGCATCAAAGAACACATGAGAAAGAAGAAGAGGAACTCAAAGGCCTTCTGTCCCTGTTTCAGAGCTATCCTTTGTTTGGCTTTGGATTAGGGATTAGGCCTCGAGGGCAGCATAAACTCCTCAAACTCATTTGTCGTTTTTTTTGGAGAAGAGTGAATATCTAGAAATACCAACTTAAGTATCTTAACTATCAAAGTAATGTTAATACTTTGAGTGGTAAAATTAAAGATTTTATTTTTCCATTTAGCATATTTAAAACCCCTCAAGGAACTTGCAAAAAAAGTTAAAAAAAAAAAAAAAAAAAAAATTCAAAGAACTGTTGCACCTTTTTAAAATGCATTACTCAGCTGGGTTGAACAGATGATGTCCTCCTGTTGTCCCTCCTTACTTCTGTCTTGGATTAGGTGATAATTTGATGATGTAGTGCCAGTGCCTCCCTCAACATATTATCATACTCTCTCTATATTTATATATGGAGAGTCTCAAGAGTCCCCAGTGAACGTTGACATTTCCCTTCTTTGCTTTTACTTTAAAGTGAGTGGGAAAGGATTTCCATATAGCATGGTGTAGTGGTTGCTATGTGGAGGAACACGCTTTTCAACTCCACCATCCCACCCCCACCTTCTGCAACCCACCCGCCGTGATCTCAAAGTCTTTTGCTGATGATAGATCATGATAGAGTCACTCTATTCTCTTCTGACATTTTCAGATTTAGCTCTTGACAGGCTTGACTTGTATTAAATTGTCGCTGCAAATCCATCAAAGTTTTTTGGCTGTGTAGTCAACGCCGCCGTAGTCAAGTCTAAGTCATTCCCAAGACCAGATGAAGTGGAGCTGTAAAGGGGGTGGAGACAAGTCAGGATCGAAACCAGTGCAAAACAAATCATTTTCAAGCATTTTCAACCCACCGACAAACTGTGAGAGTCCACTTACTACATAGTTCACCCACAATCCCACCTCATCACTGTTGCATCTTTTTATTTTTCTTGTTTGCAGTTCACAAGCATTTAACCGTTTAAAACTTGAGCAGATACGTGTGGTTTCTTTGAAAAACGGGAAAAAGACAATGAGAAAATTAGCAAGAATAACCCAAAACTTTGCAAGAAAAAAAAGACAAAAGTGACGTAAATAATTAAAATAGAAAGAAAGAAAGGAAGGAAGGAAGGAAGGAAGGAAGGAAGGAAGGAAGGAAGGAAGGAAGAAAATAACCAACCAACCAAATTCCCCTGCAAAATTACTATTTTGGAAATAATTTGATAATAATTTTTTGTAAATTGATTTTAAATATATAGATACATTATTTACATCGTCATTTGTGTAATTTTATGGGTTTTGGATAAATTTTTGGAGTTTTTGGGCAATTCTTTTGGTTATTTTTTGAGGATTTTTTTTAATATACACTATATTACCAAAAGTATTCGCTCACCCATTCAAATGATCAGAATCAGGTGTCCTAATCACTTGGCCTGGCCACAGGTGTATAAAATCAAGCACTCAGGCATGCAGACTGTGAAACAAGACATTTGTGAAAGAATGGGCCGCTCTCAGGAGCTCAGTGAATTCCAGCGTGGAACTGTCATAGGATGCCACCTGTGCAACAAATCCAGTCGTGAAATTTCCTCGCTCCTAAATATTCCACAGTCAACTGTCAGCTCTATTATAACAAAATGGAAGCGTTTGGGAACAACAGCAACTCAGCCACGAAGTGGTAGGCCACGTAAAGTGACGGAGAGGGGTCAGCGGATGCTGAAGCGCATAGTGCAAAGAGGTCGCCGACTTTCTGCAGAGTCAGTTGCTACAGAGCTACAAACTTCATGTGACCTTCAGATTAGCCCAAGTACAGTACGCAGAGAGCTTCATGGAATGGGTTTCCATGGCCGAGCAGCTGCAGCCAAGCCACACATCACCAAGTGCAATGCAAAGCGTCGGATGCAATGGTGTAAAGCACGCCGCCACTGGCCTCTAGAGCAGTGGAGACGCGTTCTCTGGAGTGATGAATCACGCTTTTCCATCTGGCAATCTGATGGACGAGTCTGGGTTTGGAGGTTGCCAGGAGAACGGTACATTTCAGACTGCATTGTGCCGACTGTGAAATTTGGTGGAGGAGGAATTATGGTGTGAGGTTGTTTTTCAGGAGCTGGGCTTGGCCCCTTAGTTCCAGTGAAAGGAACTTTGAATGCTTCAGGATACCAAAACATTTTGGACAATTCCATGCTCCCAACCTTGTGGGAACAGTTTGGAGCGGGCCCCTTCCTCTTCCAACATGACTGTGCACCAGTGCACAAAGCAAGGTCCATAAAGACATGGATGACAGAGTCTGGTGTGGATGAACTTGACTGGCCTGCACAGAGTCCTGACCTGAACCCGATAGAACACCTTTGGGATGAATTAGAGCGGAGACTGAGAGCCAGGCCTTCTCGACCAACATCAGTGTGTGACCTCACCAATGCGCTTTTGGAAGAATGGTCAAAAATTCCTATAAACACTCTCCTCAACCTTGTGGACAGTCTTCCCAGAAGAGTTGAAGCTGTAATAGCTGCAAAAGGTGGACCGACATCATATTGAACTCTATGGGTTAGGAATGGGATGGCACTTCAGTTCATAGTATGAGCAAAGGCAGGTGAGCGAATACTTTTGGTAATATAGTGTATATTGTGGCAGTTTCATTAGTAGAACACAATTTTATTGTCTTGTAATGTTAAATGTGTCACATATTTTCAAGGTTTTGTGCGCAAAAAAGTGATTTTTTTTTTTACATTTTAACACTTGGGATGCAGTGTATCTGCAGGACTCCTGAACTGTACCTTTCAATTACTCTATTCTATTACTTTTCATTACTGCTCAGGGTTGCGACGAATGGCTTGCTATACACTGGCTCTTGCAGTTCTGCAGATGTGGACCTGGAAATGTTTATATAGGCAGGAATAAGTTGAGTCAATACCCAATAGTGGCTGAGATCAAGCCAAATCCCAGTCACATTAGGCATGAGGCCAAATCCAAGATGCCAGAAACAGCTGCCATAGAAGGCTATCACTCCTATAGAAATTGTGTAAAATTATAATTTCTATACGCTTTTCACCTGCTCAGAGGTGCAGCGATGGAGTCAGCAACGCCTGTTCCACCGAATGATTGGTTTCCTCCCCTCACAGTCTTGTGGTCTGGTATTGATTATGATCTCTCCAAACTCATGATGGAAATAAATACATGCGGCAGGGCTGAGATTAGGAGCGTTAAATGAGTGTGACGAAGACTTAGGTAACGGTATAGACAACAGCAGCCTGATGGGATGTGAAATGTTGTGTTTCTTCATAAGCCAAATGCAGTTTCTTATCCTGGGTTTCCTCTAGTGGATGTTGTGTTGAGGCAGGGCTTATTTTGCAGGAGAACATCCCTTTTCTTTCAGAAGTCAGCATTTGCAGGAGTGGCTTTGCAGCATAAAGCCTCCTGGTGCCCTGGCTGGAAAAAAAAAAAAAGAAAGAAAAAAAAAGAAAAGAAAACACAAGGGAACCACTGCTCTTATTGCCACTGCTTTTTGCAAACCAGCCCTGTGCTGTAAGTGCAACCATTTGATGGGATTCTGAAATTGTTTTTGGAGAGCATTCAAGTTACTTATTGGTCCATTTTTATGATAATAGTGAGCATAAACTAACCGAGACTAGATGAAACTTTAATGACCCCATGAGGAAACTGGATAAGCATTAGCAGGAGATGCTTCGATCCATCGACCTCCGGGTTATGGCCCATGCATGCTACCCCTGCACCACTCTTCTGCACATGGTCCTAATGAAATATCAAGAATGTAAAGTGATGGGTTTTTTTTTCATTTTTTTTATTCATAGTCCAATATCTGTTTATATTTTGCACCAAAGAGCACACAAGCTGGGGGTACAAAAAAAATTTGAGCGGTTTGTTTTAATGAAACCTTGAGTGGATATGGTGCAACGATAGTTCAAACCATTCTGTTCAATAAACTCTGCACCACTTCTCTCGAAATAATGGTTTTAGTTCCTATTGTTTGTAAAGTCCCACTGGCAAAATATTCAAATAATATAGCACATGAGTTTGTCAAACAGTTATTCACATTTTATTCACACTTTTATTTTATACTGTACCTAGAGAAAAAAATATTACATATTATGCAGTTACTTGCCCTGCTCCTCTTTGTTAGCCTCTTGGAAATGCTTGCCAAGCCATCTCACTGCAGAATTGCACTTGCTTCACAACTTGCATACTTATTAGTCATCTCTCACCCAAAGGGGAAAGTCAGTACCCATGTGGTGGGAACCTGTCCCTGCCAGGCGATTCAGGACATGTTTTAAGGCGGCCTCTATAGGCAGTCATTTTCTACTAATGTCTCCTTACTTGGCCCAGGGGGAATTTTCTGGCAAAGTCTCCTTCCCCTCAAAAATGGACCCTGTGTTCTCATTGGCAAAGAACGACAATTGTTCTGCAGCTCTCATAATGGCGCGTTTGCATCTAGTCACTGGAGTGTCCTGACACCTACGATCTGGGGAAATCTCCACAAAACATGGCTGGTAATGATGAATTTAAATGCAAATGGCAACTTGACGGGGAAACAAATTACACCCATCACTTGGCTAAATTGCTCCAAATTGAAGACGAGTCCCAAACCTGAGCATATTGCACCACTGCTTTATGAAAAAATAGAATATGGAAAACAAGGTGATAGCTAATTTTTCCTCCTCCAGTTACCTTGGCCTGGGGAAATAAATGGGAGGCATCGATTTTGATGTATGATTACATATCATACATACAAATCTGAAATGTTTCTACGGAGGTTTTTATCTGTGAAACAGTGTCCATTTCCTGTTGCTGGCACTGGGGGATGCTCCATCTACATCCCTACTTTATTTTGTTGTTATTTTTTTTTTTTTTTTCCTGTTGTTGATTTTTCTTGGAGTGCATAACAACGTGAAGAGCATTTATAGGCTTTTGTCTACATTGTTTCCTCTCATGTGTACAACAGCCCCTATCAAAGTGCCTCCGCAGAGTAATGGGGAATCATGGCCGCTGTTTATAGCTACACTCCTGCTGTTGTCTACTCTCCCCCCCTTCAGTAAGAATGCAGAGGTTGTTGCAATGGGGGATTGAACAAGTAGCTCCCGTTTGCCTGATAGATTGACTGTGTGACACGCTGTTGACCTTTCTCCATCCCATTCCAGCTGCCAGCCATTTATTCTTCCCACACCTCCAGCACCGACTAAATGTGCGGTTCATTGAGAAGAGCTAACATGGGAGGGGAATATTGTCTCCTTTTCCCCATTAAGCCACAGAGGATAAAAGAACACTCTCCTCCTCCTCTTCAGCACCCCCTCCTCTGGTGCCCTCCTCCCACCCCACCCCGATTCTCTCTCCGTGTTATCCTCTGAGTGGGGAATGCAGGGAGACTTTGAGATCAGCGGCGGAGTCAGGTGCAGAATACAGATCAGGGCCGGGGAGAACTGATGCCCAGACTATTTAGCATACCTAATTGACCTCTAGCTCGAAACCCTTGTGCTGTGACTGCCCCCCTTTCCCCCCTCAAACCTGATTCCACCATAATATTATTTTCTGACTCAGTGCGTACAGCCGTTTTGGTGATGAGTGAGCTTAATCATGGTTCAAGCCATCGGTTTTGTTTGTCTGCGGCAGGCCTTGCAACAATATGAAACTCGTGTGAGCCTCTCTGGTTTGTTTTGTTTTATTCCACCCCGTCACCCCTCCTCCCTGTCCACACTCACCCTCCTGTCAGTCAGAGGAAAGAATCAAGTCAAGTTCAGCAAACCTTGACTAGAGCGGCAGTGTAATTCCAGTTACCTTACACAATCCTTAAGCTGTGATTTGTCCAAAATAACCCCAAAGTAAGAGCTAAATCGTGGTGATTTACTTTAGCAAAGGAACCACAGTCGGTCGTCTGTTTTTAATTAATTAGGACCCAGAACGCACCTCGCTGTTTAATATTCCATATCAGCATTTAAATTCAGACTCACTGGGTCGCGAGAAAGTAGTTAGTTTTATTTTTAATGGGGAGATTAAACGCCGTATTTCAACAGTGTTATCCGCAACAGTCTTTTTCCACTGTCTCAAATAGCCCTGCCATCACAGTGGGATACCCCGGGAGGCCTCTAAAAATATGCAGTGATTAAGTGCTCACCTCATTCTAATGGGATTATTACCCTAAAAATATCCAAAGACGTATTTTAAACCTATAGAATTAAAGGATGGAAGGGAAGAGGTGGGCCAGATATTTCACTGAAGTGGAGATACAAAACCGTCTCCCGCCACTGTGTCATGTGAAGTAATTATATGGTGAAGTGAACAGCCTGAATTACTGCAACTCTTTCAGCACCCAGGAGGACCTACAAACTTACTCCACGTGTTTGAAAATGAAGAGGCGGAGTGTCATTTTGACTGAGACATCTGAGTTATAAAGTTCCTTGGTTACCTCAGAAACACTGCTGCTTAAATAAGTCACTTGTCACCAGTATGGTAAATGTGTCCATTAATTTCACTGTTCACATACTAATATTCATCAAATGCCTTTATACAGAGTTTTGTTATAGGAACTCATAATGTATGTACCTTTAATGTGATCAAAAAATCTAATGAAGATGCTGCTGTTTGTATTTGCATTTAAGGTTACGTTCAAAACCCCATCCTTTTTAATTGACAGTTTCACTCCAGTAAACACATCACAACTGGACTCTCTAAAGTATTACTGAAATCCTTTCAATCAGGCCAGTTTGAACTGGAAAGCCTCCACGCAGTAGGTTTACCTCATTTGAATTGGAGGAGCTGCTGCTGTCCTGCTGTCGACTGGCCGACAGCACCGGCTAGGTGTGTGTTTGTGTGTGGTGTTGGGACTGTTCTGCACGTGAGCGCTTGGTTTTGAGATTCATGGGATAAATACCCCTTTGCTAAAGTCCATTCCCACTGTTATAATATACATTATACTACATAAGGAACATTATTCTTATCGTGAGCCGAACCACAGTAGTTGTCCTCAGCTTTTTCGGAAAGGCTCCTATGTTAACAGGAATCAGACAGAACACTTAGCTGGGGTTAGTAGGTTGGCATGGTCGAATTGTTTCCTAATGGCAGAGAGAAACAAAATGAGCTCAGGCCAACATAGTAGATACGCAAATCTATAGTTGTTAACAATCGCTGTCTCCTTTCCAGGGCACAAAGAGAATGAATTTTCGCATGAGACACAGCAGGCTTGTCCAGTGTTTCTTAATGGGCAGTCAACCCTCAAGGCTTTTTATCTGGTTTTGTGACACTACACTGTGCAATTAAGAAATGCAGAAAAGCACAGCCAAAGGTGGGATTAGAAGCCATGCAGTGGTGTGTACATGGTAATTTGCACTAAGTGGTTGAGCCACAAGCATGCCCCAACCACTAGGGATTTATAGACTGCCACTGGCTCGATATCTAGCCATACCATGTGGGACTTCATTAAGAGTACTTGTCAGGAGGACTGAATCCAAGCCAAGCGTCCCTTCCTCCCATTGCAAAAAGAAGTCATGAATCTTTCTTGTATCTGCCTCGCAATCATGACAAGCAGCCACCAGTGAGATGGGCAGCAAAGCCACCGTTTGATGGTACCTAGGGCTGTAAATCTGCCACCAAGCACCATCTCTGTAGGTCCTCCAAGCTTGGAAGATATTATAGATGGTTGCTGGGGCAGATATGTGCACAGCCGCAGCTGTGGGACACATGACAGCACTTGCTATATCGCTATGTGTCACTCCAAGTGCTCCATAACAGTTACATTATGGACTAATTTAAGGCTCTTAAGGCATCATAATGGTACTGCAGTGGGATTTGTCTCTTGATGACATCATTCAAGTCTCAACTCACCTGTTTTGAGCTCAAGGAGAAACTCTCTTGGACTGGAGGAGTAATATTATATGTTCTGCTTTAGAGAGAGATTTTTCCAATAAATAATAAATAATTACACGCTGAGATACCAAAAAAGTATATCCAAAAGTCAGCTGCACCGAGCAGCTGACTTTTCATGTGCTTTATTCCCTTAGTTCTAGTGATAAAAACAGAAAACTAATTCAGGTCGAAATGATATGAATGTGGGACATTGCATGACAGTTACACTGACGGGTGTTTGAAGGTTGATACTGACACTTTTGAATCTGAGCCACTGCTTGCCAATATTTATATATGAACTTTTTATCCTAAAAAAGGAGGGTTTACCCGAAGTGTGGCTTTGGCAGAGTGTGAAGACCATCATGTAAGATCAGAGCTTTCCATTAAAACCCATACAGTAACCCGGTACAGTCAGTGTGCAGAACCTCCAACACACCGGTAGACAACATTTGCTGTTCGATGCCTGGCTTTTAGTAAAAGCCTGATATTGGCCTGATATCCACCTTATACACCCTGCCCATTTTCCTCATTGTCTTTGTGTTTCTGGTTGCTGGACTTGGATAATCCCAAACCGAATAATGAATCTGTGGTCAAAACTGAGTACCTAGCTCATTGTCCTTCCAATAAAATGAACTGTCGAGAGAATAAATGGAGTGAAGTTTTTTTTTTTTTTTTTTTTTTTTTTTTTTTTTTAATTTATTTATTTAAAACTGACAAACTTTGCTCAATTATCCATTGCAAGGCACTGTGCTGGAATTGAAAAGATAAAGGCAAGGTGATGGCCTAGGTGTTGTTCAGAAACATGCCACGGATATCAGTGTAAGCCGCAATGACTCTCTTTTTTTTAATGTCAGAGATAACAGCAACCAAAATAAAAACAAAACAAACTCCACAGAGGATGATATGTAATGTGCATCACATATCCTGCCAGATTAAAAGAACATTTTGATGCCATTTAGAGTTACAGCCCATTTACTGCTGTTTTCTTTACATTTGTCCAATCATGATGCATGCTTTATGTAATTAGATTTTAATTTTTTCTATGCCAGTCCTACCGTCTCAAACCTATCTTGAAATTACTTGCCATCCCGGCTTATAAAGACCCTAAATGAAAAGCCATGGATGTGACAATAAAGTTTGTAAGGCGACATGTTTTGGAGGATTTATTTCCTGGTGGAAACTTCCATGTCTTCCTGTGGGTGTCAGGTGATTGACAGTAAGCAGAGTGTAATGCAATGCAGCACTAATATGAAAACAGTCAACTCCGGCACAATGAAACTATGATTAAACAGAAAGTTTGACAAAGTCAAATTAAGGCTTCGTGTTTACTGTGATGGATTATCTCTCTCTGTGGTAGCTGTTTTTCCTGATGTTCCAAAATGAACGGCTTCTTGTGAGAGGAGGAAAACAGGCCCGTATCTCCAAAACAGGAATAATGCAAAATGAACGGGCCACCAAGATGATTGGCATGAACTTAAAAAAGGCACCAGCCTTATTGGTTAAGCTGGTAGCTAAATTAAGGCTTCTGAACATCAAACATCTTTGCAAAAATGACCTTGTCTCAATAAATAAAATCATGCACCAACCGAAAGAAAGGCAGTCAGTAATAGTTTTCCTTAACTGTCTCACTGTTTGGCCTCGCTTTGGAGGGTCATCGGCAAAGGACTGTGCATATTTGTATTTATCTGACTCCCTCTGTCTTGTCGAGCAGCCTGTTCCCGTGGTTCAATCAAAACAGACCCAGCTGAACATAAATGCCTCAGCCACATCCCAGTCGCTCAAGGGGCATTAGATTTTGGACATTGGAATTCAAGTTGTCTCAGCTATTTCTCTGCATCAATAGCTTGATGTTCCCCTTGTCTGTGCTTTCTCATACTGAAGTGGGAACAAGGGAGTTTGGTAAGTGATCACAATAGACTGCTGGACTGTCTACACTATGATTGTAAATTAGGCTCTAGGAGAGACGGGTTGACATTTTAAACCCAGTGATGAGTAGCCTATGTGTTGTTTGAAACCTTGTAGATATAATTACTGCACTCCAGTCTCTGCCAGTAGGTTTTTACAGGGATATCAGGTGGGTGTATCATCAAAAATAAGATTTCAGTGCGTCAATGGCATACGTCACTGATATGATCCATATGATGTTGTACTGAGTATTTAGTGCAGCACTGATCAGTACTATGGTGGCTGTCTATGAGAATCTAAATCTAATCTGAAGCACTGTATGCTTTCACTGCAGTATTTTGCCTTTAAATCTGATTGAGTATGCATTAGAAGTGGGAATCACTGGGTAATTTACAACACAGTACCATACCAATATTGTACCCATGATAATAGCGCTATCATGATACTTTTAATGTCAGGGGAGGGAAGAAGCAGAGGTTAGCTTTTTTCTGTGTTTTAAGTTAAGTTCAGTATTGTTAACGGAAGTGGTTTCAATAGCAATAAGTCAGTATTTTGATCCCATGACACCCATCCACAACGTACATCAATGAGTATCCTTATCCTCTGGCAAGATAGTTGCAGTCACACACTCACACACACACACACACACACACACACACACACACACACATTTTGGCTGATGACTTGCATCAGTCAGCTAGCAGATCAGTCAGAAGGAGTTCAAGTGTTGAGGTGGAGAGCAGTGATGATAAGTTGCGAAGGCTGGCAGCGTGTGTGGCGATTAGCCTGGCAGCGGTTAGCGCTGTGCCGTCAGTGCTTTCCTCCCATGCCAGAGCTAGCATCGCAGAATCCAGAACGCAACGGGGGGGGCATGGACAGAGCCTATGGGGAGATGTGAATCTGCCGAGCGACGTGGACACAACAGCAAAACAAACAGTGGGCCAGGAGGCTACCTATCAATCATGTCTGCGTCATAAACGGGATGCGCTTGACTGTCATATACCTGAACATGAACTGACAGGTGTGTATGTGTGTGTGTGGAGGTGGATGGGTGCTACACTGCTTTGTGCAAAGGTGTACCCCACCTGTCACTGTCAAGATTGATTGGATCATAATCCGCATTGTGAAAGATGAAAGATCACCCCGCAGCAGGTGGGCAGGCAGAAAATAACAATGGCAGTCATCAAATACCTTTCCCCTAACATGCACATGTGCTTGTGCATATGCTTGACAGTCCTCCCTACAGTTGCTGTTGGTTTTAAAAAAATTTATTTCAGTAAATTTTCAGTGTCTTTCATCTGAATGAAATAATCAAAATAAAAGACAAACAGAAATGCCACATTGTCAGCACACCTCCCATTTCTTCTTTCCTCACTCTTGTGTCCTCTGGGAATATAATCTCTAGGTTTGATCCTCAAACACATCACCGTGCTCGCACAGGCACCTTTGTGCCCATCTGTGTTTCCCAGTGTGTTGCCGACAGAATATGAAATGCAGTCAGAGGGCTCAATGGGATGAGAGAGATGAGTGGACAGTGGCCAGCGCTTGCAGATCACCATAGGGCAGCAGGTACTCTGTTAACACGAGGACCAGCACAACCAAACCCCCTCTTCCACTCTTACTTTTTGCTATTTTGTTCCATACACATTTTCATAGGTCTTGCCAGCCGTTACGCACTAACAATCTCACTCTTCGTTTTGTCTGTTCTCATTTCTGTCCCTCCTCCTCACTCTTCCACTTTGATTCTCTCTCTTTCTTGCCTTCTGCTGCCTTTCATTTGTTATAGCCAAATGTATCTGTATGAATGTGCTGGAACTGCTGCCGGCTACCCACTGATAACCTTGTCAAACATCCCAGCACCCCCGACTGTCAGCGCTCCCAGGGGCTCTGCTCCTCTGCTAATGGAGACCAGTTCTAGCTCCGCCAGAGGAAGGGGTGTGTCAAAACACCCATTATCTGCTCACAAGAAAACACCGGCAGTGCACCAAAACCCCTTCGAAAAACACTCTTTGAACAGGTTCAGGGAGAAGCACTAATTTATGTATGTGGAAGCATTTGAGAATGTTGTCCAATATGACCTGCTGGCGCTGTCATAATTTGTAGTCCCTCTAACGTGAGTTTGATTTAATTTCCTCTCTGACTCACAAGACAAAGAGTGGATTGTTCAAATGCAAATGACTAGGAATGCTTCATAGAGAGCAGTGTAGTAGCATAATTTTAAATAGTATAGCATAATGAAATAATGTCATACTAATGATTTAGCATAGTATAGTAATGTAAAAAAAAATCCGCAATTGAAATGACTCACTACATTACTCATAATTTAATTTAGTGATATATTTGTCAAGTCTACTTCCCAGTGATTTAATTATACCCCATCATATTTCTGTGACTTTAATAAGAATTTGTCCGTGGATAATCGAGAAAATAAAGCAATCAACTCTACGAGAGGATAAGCCTCTAACTTTTTATAACTTTTTTTTTTATAACGTTTTAAAAATGGTAAAGGCAATGAACCTGAAACATCAGGCTCCTTTGGCTACTTCAACACGGAGTGATGAAAGGAGAAGGAGATGAAAGAACAGAGTAGTCAGGAGTTCAGAAGGAGAACTATGCATGTCTGAAACTTAAATCTTCGCTCGGTTTAATTGCTAGCGCTCCATCAAGTCGTGGAGTCAGATCTTTATAAAAAGGTACATGGTGTTACTATGATGTAGTGCTGCAAAAAACAAAATGGCTGCATATCGATGTTGTCTTACGAAAACCTTAAAACTCAAACCTTAGAGATGATTATTACATATTTTTTTGTATTAGTACTTCAGCTGAAGGAATACATGGTTTTCAGTTAGTTATTACAAGTCCATCCCAAACATAATTCCTTAGACCAGTGGTTCAGAATCAGAAGCAGAAAAACTTTACTGATTCCCAAAGACAAATTGGGTTCTCAGTCTTTTTGCCTCCTGACCTCTTTAAACCATCCATGCCAATGTCAACGGCTGCATATGTAGACTGGTGAAAAAATGACTACCTGTTGAGGTTGTTTCATTCGCTTAATTGTCAGAGGAGGCCTTGCGTTTTAAAACAGTATTTCACCAGAAAACATAAAAAAAGTGGAAAATGTGAAATAAATTGCCATGTTAAAAATGTTTTTTCTTTCCCCTTTGTTTTAGTCATCTTGTGACCCCCAGGTTAAGAACGGCTGCCCCAGACCATAGTCTGAAAAGTAAAAGGCAGCGCTCACACAGCTCTTCTGCACACAACACAAAGATTGCTATTTCACTGATTTCTTCTGCCCTTTTCAAAAAAAGCATAATAATGTGTCTGTCTGTGACAAAGGACTCTAGGCTGGGATGTTAAATGTACACGGCCAACTCCAAAACATGTCAACCAATTTGAATACAAGGTTGTTTTTCCCATTTTTCTGTTTCCCTTTTCCTTGGACAGCAACAACATACAGGTTAACAAGTGATTCAGCTGCCTGGGTCAAGGTATCTCCTGTCATTGACCTTTTTCACAGCAGCCATTTTGATGTAAAATAGCAGATATTATTAAATGGCAGTAATTAAGATTGTGTTCCCTTTAGGTGCGACAGGGCCAGGGCTCTGGATTGTGCACGTTGGCTCTCTGGAAAGTCTCTGCTACAATTAAATGGAAGAGAAGCTTAATAACTATCTTAAATAACATCTGTGTTTACCTGCTATTTCATGTCAAAATGGCTGCTGTGAAAAAAAGTTTTGTTGCACACTTCAGTTCAATCTCACTGAATGGAGTCGTAATTAATACATTACTGTCTTCAAATACATGATACATGGCCTCTGTTGCATACTTTAAGCACCGTTTTATAAGGTTCACTTGAGAGCAGAACATTTCATGTCATATTTTTCTAGGAACCAATTATAGTGCAATAGTCTAGTCTTTGTTTCTGTTGTTCAGTAACAAAAGACCGCACCGACTGGCGGAGAACTGACATGATATAGGATGGATTGAGGGTCCAGAGGGAGGGATGAGGGATGAAGAGATGGAGGGATAGAAGTGAGGGTTGAGGAATGGAGGGATGAAGGGTTAGGGATGATGGGGTGAGTCCCAGGGGATGAAGGGATGGAGAGGAATGAATAAGTTGGGCCTAAATACTTTTATGTAGAAATGGGATGGGTTCGAGACGTGGTCTTTGTTCCCGAACTTAGTTATAAAACGTCATTCAATTTCATATTTCATGTTTCTTGCAATGCACCAAGGAAAAGTCTTGTCCAAACTTAATTGGAGCAAAAACAAGATTATACCAATTCAGAAAGAGTGCACACATGGTGGGTAAAGCCTGGTTCTTACTGCCTGTAGACACGGATGCAACCCAGGGCACTTGGCCAATTTGAGGCACTGGCTGGTTGTGAGCATGGTCGTGCACCCGCTGAAAAGTGAAACAGCACGGACTCTGCCACAGCGCTGCACACATGCCTCCTGTGACAATGGCTGAGCAGGGAGATGGGAAAGATGTGAGCCTGGAGGCCTGGAGGTGGGAAAGACTTCACCGGGGAGGTTTTTTTTTTTTTTTTTTTACCTTGAATGGAGCGAAGAGCAAGCAGCATGAGAAGTGTGAGTGCCCACAGATGTGGCTCCAGGGGACTGCGTGCACTGCGTTCACGCTGGAGGCATGAACCAAGCCTAACACCACCACCCGCTAACACTATAAAACTCAATAGCGTATGAAAAGTGGACTTGCGCTGCTGGCTCACCGTCTTAAGAAAGTTGAGATAAATTAGAGCCCCCGGGATGTTTCGCCTGAGGTGTTTGTGCATAGTGGATATGCTTGTATGGTATGCCGTTTAACATTTACAAATTCAACAGACTGCTGTACTGGATGACTTGTTCCAGATGCTACCACTTAACATGTGGCAGCAATCCAAACAACGCGGCGCATCGACACAATGCACACTGTAACGGGAGGTGAGCTACTTGTTATTATTTTGTTCTTTGGGGCTGCTCACTCCTAAACACCAGTGAGCATGTGTGTGTGCATGAAGACGCCGATGAAGAGGAAAAACAAGGTTAAGTTTGTTGGCTGGGTTTTTTGGGTCTTCCTCGGGCTGGAGAGCCAATAGGGGGGGATGATGGAGAGTCCCAGCGTTGTCCCCGATGATGACCTGCCCAAGCGGCATGTGATTGAGAGAGTGGTTGGGTGAAGAGTTGCTCGGGCCGTGAAGAAACAAAGTGGTAACTGGGAAAACAACAGGGTTAATACTCTTCAGTTCCAGCTGCAAGGCAGACATAGAACAGTTCGCAAACTCAAGACACATACACACAGTATTCCAGGTCTGGTAGATTTCCCATGCAAAAACTCTCCTGTTGTAATTAGTAGGCCACACCTAATGCCGCCAGCTGACAAGAGATAAGAAACAGAAGATAGGGAAGAGGATTTGTGTGTGTATCTCTCATCCTTTCAGTGCTAATCGACATATTCCCAAAGTCCCACAGCTGATGACATCAGTGGGTCGTGGCAGCCCTATGTACATAGATGCCACAAACATTGGACCTAAATGGTGTGTGGTTTCCCTTGTTCACATATAAGTATGCAGGCGAGGACACTAATGCAACCACTAATTTGGGGCGCATAATAGAAAAGTAATGCACCAATTACAGTATAATTACTGCTTCCAGGAAGTAGAAATAATAAAATAGCAGCAATAAAAGATAGATAGATAAATAGACAGACATATAGATAGGTGTGTGTGGGGGGTTGGGGCTACTTAATTGGTGCTACCCTAATTACTTACAATGAGGGGAGATGTTTGTTAGGGCAAACCCTCTTTACTTTTCCAGCAGTTGGGGAAACAACAGGCAAGGCTTTTCTGGGTCTTGAGAAGCTGCAGCCAGGGGCGCCGTATATGAGGGAAAAGTTGGCTACTGTATGATTCTCCAAAAAATAGGTAAAAACTAATATAAAATTATTAAACCATCATCCAGTAAATATATATATATATATATATATATATATATATATATATATATATATATATATATATATTTTTTTTTTTTTTTTTTTTTTTTTTTTTTTTTTTTTCATGGGGCCCAAAATTCCTGGCTGCACCTCTGGCTGCAGCATGTATTAACTGACGCACTGTAGCCTACACCCTGCATTTACTGCCAGGCTGACAACTTACCACTCGCTGCCTCACACTCGCTTAACCGCACACACAGATAATGTGCTGCCCTACTCCTTAAAGGAGCTACACTACTCTAACAACTGTACCTTTCTCGTAGAGGTGCACTGATGAATGACGAGAGAGAAATCTGGGATTTGATGCACCAGTCGATGACTCAGAACAATTGCATGATGACGTCGGGTGCTTTTGTGCACACACAATGTGGAAATCATTGGTAGCTCATTGATTTTAATGATCATGTGCAGTTTTAGCAGCAGTGCTCATAATTCACTGCGGAATGAATATCGAGGAAAACACTGCTGATAAAAGTCTTAGTGCTAGTGTGTTCCTCAAATAAAGACCACATTTTCTGCTTCCTGCTGCAAAGAGGATGTCGCCACATGCTTTTCTGATATTGCTCTATGTGTAATTGTTTTCTCTTTCTTGGGAGTGCTTTTTTCCTCCAGCTTTGTACTCATTCCTTAATCTACCATTATCACAACCTGAAAGCTTCAGCCCTTCTTGTGCTGAAAGAACAGCACCCTCTATATATTTTGTCCTGTAAAGAAATCAAGCAGATTTCCTGCCAAATCTCGTCCTATGGCACACACTGTAAAATGCAGTATAGATGTCATTGAAAGCTGCCAGTCCTCTCGGTGATGGCCTGATTTGTTTACTGTCATTATTTTTCTGTGTCAGAATTAATGTAGTAATGATTCACTGATGTTAAAATGCCACACATGCTAAAATGCTAAACATCCTCGATGTTTCCCCTGAGCCACCGTAATGGCACCCCTCTATTGCCTTGCAATCAACTTTGAATACCATCACTGTTGCAGCTCCCCTTGCATCAGATTCTGCCCATTCCAAAAAAACAATCTGAGCAAAGGGAAAATGGGAAACTCTTGATTTCCCCCCAGAACACCTTGTCATGTGATCACACAGAGAAATTGAAATGGCATCCATGTGGTACCAATATTGAACCAGGTAATGTGCCATTATGAGGAACAGCCCTCCAGGTATCCACAGCATTTATTGAACGAGGGGGAGTGGGAAGGAAAAACACTTACCTTCTCCAGCCAATGTCATCAGTCTTCCTTAACAAAGTATATTACACAGATTGAACAATCCATCATCACATCCCCACTCTGTTCTCATAAGGCAAATGAATAAGTGCCTTTCCTCATTCCAAAAGTGAGTTCTTTGACTGCCTTCTCTCTCTGTTGCAATTCTTAATGATTTCTGTTTGGTAAAATGTAGGACCTGCCAATGTTTCAAGGGCATTTTTTAATCACTCATGGTTTAGAGGGCTGTTATAGGGTGTGGAACATGTATTGGTATTGATAGTTGCGCCGTCACATTGGATATCAGAAAGCATTTTCCCAGTTGTGATGAAAACTGTATGAATGATGTGTCCTGCTGTTGGATGCATCTGAAAAATTATGCCTAATTCCATCAGTGGCAACCAAACGTGGCAATGTCAGAGCCACTGCAGTGGGCGAGGCAGGCAGTGGCTATAGTGATGCACGTCTCCCGTAATTCTGGGCTTCAAAAAGCCAGACAGAAGTGAATGGATGCTCTGTGATGTGTGTAGACATGTCTCTATCAATTCTTCAATTGCATTTCCAAAATGGACAAGAGATGAGGCCTATCCAAGGCTGTATGATTCTCCTTTCTATTACTG
Organism: Myripristis murdjan; assembly: GCF_902150065.1. Classification (NCBI taxonomy): domain Eukaryota; kingdom Metazoa; phylum Chordata; class Actinopteri; order Holocentriformes; family Holocentridae; genus Myripristis; species Myripristis murdjan. The sequence continues at coordinate 27,663,220 of NC_043993.1, forward strand.
TTGGGACAGAAATAGCATATTGGAAGTGGTGTAGAGTGGCCGCTCCCCCTTCCCTACTGAGTCCCCAGTATGAAGATATAAAGCTGCCCTGTGCCTTGTGTGCAGTGTTTACTGTGGACTGTTTCTCCAGCTCAGTAATGAGAAAACTAGCAAATGTTTGCTAGCTAGTTCACAGTCAATAAAAGAAAAGTCACCATGTTCATTTTGTGGTATTCAGCAGACATATTAGCAGTCCCTGGATTCCATGATGCAACAGTTAACAAACGTTATCATTACTGCAGTTTTAGTTTCACAGGGGAGCGTGTGTTGGCAATTTTGGATGTAAATTCCTGAGTTTATTGGGTGACACTTTATAATTATGTTCCCTAACTAATGATTAATAAGGTAGGCCGTTGATAAATATTCAGTAGCAATCATTCTTACTTTTATAAAGTAGTCATAAATAAATAGTGGTAAAATAAGGGTTAGGGTAACACTTTCTTTGGATTGTCTCCTATCCTATTTAACAGAATATCAATTGATGCATATCAGGAAGAGTTAAGTAGAATATCAATAAGCCATAAATTGCAACAATTTCAACATCTCTGTGAAGCTTCACTATGATTAATAATATTGATAAAGTCCTTTATTATGGATATTATGGGAATTTGTCGGCCTGCTGCCCACTTGCTAAAACAGAACCATAACGTTAACCAAGTGGGCGTGCAGACACATCGAACTTTATGTCAATAAATATGTCAAAACGCCGTTGAAATGTAATTTAAGTCTTATTGATGTTTTACTGAACCCTTGTCGGTATTTAACTAAAATATCAGTTGACATTCTGTTGAATATGTGAAAGGGGATGATTCAAATAAAGTGCAGCTGTTCTATTTTCATGGGGAGAGCGTATTGATAATTCTCGGTGTAGATTTCCAAGTTTGTTGTTGTGCTGATGCAAGCGTATCTGGTATTAGTGGCACGTTGTTTTCCATTTTGACACCGACAGTTGCTTTTTCGCTAACATCCTGTTCATGCCAGGATTTTCCCGTAGACACCAGCTTTCACTGCTTTGATTTTTCATCTATTTTCCTCAAACACGTAGTAATTATAGAGGAGAGTTGTTGCTTGTAACAGTGTGTGTGCCTTCATTGTTCGCATTGCTGAGGCTCAGCTCAAGTACAACCTGACTGTGCTCTCCATCAAAGTAAGTTCAATATTACTCTAGTTCTGCCCTTCACTGAAAGATAGAGGAGCGAAGGAGTGTGTGTGTGTGTGTGTGTGTGTGTGTGTGTTTAGAATGCATTGATACCTACAACCTTATTTGTAAGAATTAATCCAAGGCAACCTGCAGTAATTGACAGGCAGTGTTTGGGGAAGCCAGTGAATCAGTTCTGGGCTTCTTTTGCTCCCCCTGCACATTTCCTCTCTTAAGTCTTGTTTACTTTTAATTTTATTGGACGTTTATGTGCAAGTCAACAAACAAAACTGAACTTATGACTTAAACAGGCCCGCCCTGGCGTGGCTGGGCATGTTTTTGTGAGAGTTATGCGAGGCACTACAAGTGTGAACCACAATAAAGTTGACAGTTCACAAGATTGCAGCGGTTGAAAATGCCACTCACCTGTCAGCCCAGTGATCCTCCTGTTCAACTAACCCAACGGGAAATCTACTCTCCAAGTCAAATTTTCATGTCTGCCTATGACTGTGTGTCTGTGTCAAACACTTTGTGCATCCTTTCCTTCCTGTGTCACCGCATTTCCCCGAACCTCGCAGCGTTTTACTCGCTCAGCATGTGACAAAGTGGCTGAGAACTTTCCTTTACACACAACCCACAACTTTGTTCATGTGCTATAATTAACCCTATAAAGCCTGAACTATGAAAAAATTGGCAGAAAATTCCAATTTTTTGAAATTGAACCCTTTATTTAGTCCTATAACAAAATATATATATATATATAAAAAAAAAAAAAAAAAAAAATGTTATTACACAACTTTTCTGGTGTATGATATATGATATGTACTTGAAGTGCCAATTTTATGGTCCAGGGTGAACAGGGGAAGTGTTCAAAGGTATGCAACAGTATTTTGGTCAAGTATTGATTAAACTGAAAATGAAAAACGGAATTGAAAGTGTGTATCATATATGATACAAATGGCTTTATAGGGTTAACCATGGCTACTGTAACACTGCATCACTCACTGTTCTGGGTTTGTCTGTGCTAGCATTATGTTATAGTTCACATTAAATGAATGGGTCAAAGGTTTGAATATTATTTAATCATTAGTGCCTTTGCTCATATGTTTGGGAGATTGAGATTGGGCATGTATAGTCAGTTGTGTTTTGTTCCTTGAGGATATTATATTATTTTATTGTGCTTTTTTTTATTGTGCTTTCTTGTTCATTTGTAATGGAGAGCACTGTAAATAAACGTTCAGCCTTGGGAAATCAACATGTCTGCTAGATCTGCCTACCTATCACCTTCCTCGACGTTCGAGCTACACTATTCTACACAGCAGTGTGTATTTATGTATTTGGTGTGTGACATTTAATGCATCAAAGGCATCAAGTTCAGTTGTGAATCTGTGTGTCTTCATGTTGCACTGATGGCGCTCCATCAGAATGAGAACGATCAGAAGGAGTTTATCAAATCTTTGCTTGACAAAGTAGGGTAGGTTTTAAGAAAAGCGTTTCAATTTGCATTTTATTTGTCTGTGCTTGATTTCTTCATAAAGAACACCAACTGGGGAACGTGTTTGCCTTCTTCTTATTCACATTATTCTCTTTGCTTAGAGTGTTTGTTCAAAGGTAATGGTTAGCTCTTTATTAATAATTGTTACTGTTGTCAGAGTCAAATCTGTAGTTTGTATTTTTCTCTAAATTCATGCAGAAAATTTGAATTTGCATCTACCTGTATAACCAGCAAAAACCTGCATAAAACTACTACTTGTAATAGGCCAATTAATTCAGCATGCAGCTGATTTTGTGTATTATTGCAGTATCTTGATCTACCATAATAGCACACTTATTATGATATGAGTATGCACATAATAAAGCAGTCCACTGTATTATGATGTGTGTCCGGTCTCTCTTTGCCACACCCAAATGCAGTTAAGTTCGGCGTGGCATCAGCTCACCATCTGAACTCAGGGTAAGATTCCCCGGTATCTGCACACAGATTCCAAACATTTTACTTCCATCATGTTCCAAAAAGTGACCTTCACATTGTGCCCTTTCTTCATCAGTTCAAAGAATCACACAGATGGTTTTATTTAGTCGGAGTGCAAAAGCATTTGCCAAATTTACCAGTTGGGACTTTACCCTGCATTTCGAGAGCTGTGGTCTCAGTGAGCATGGGTTATTTTCCTTGAACAAGTGCTCTTCACTTTGATTTTCGGTGGGCCATTTTGCCTCCCTGGCAGGCGTTTTGTTCCCAGGTCTTGATGATAAATTGATTCAAACACAATTTCATGCTTGTAGGGGTACAACTGGGCGGACGCAGACACCAGCACTTGTATGAATGCGCACTGAAGACAGAGTTGGCCGGGTCAAGAAAAAAATACACATATGCACGCTAAGAGCGCACTACACATACACAACCCCCTCTGAGGAGTACACAGCTTGGCCTATCAAATCCAAGAGGCAGGGTCCATGAAAAAAATTGCTTTGCTATATTTAGTATCTCAGCGTTCTTTGGTGTGTAAATGCAGCGAGGCTTTTTCATTGATAAAATAACTGATTAAAACCAAACATCCATAGTGCAAAATGACAGGACTTTGACTGAAACACAAATAATAAATAAAAGATGAAAGGGTTTCAACAAGCTTAACCACAGGAGATGCTGCCTGTGGGTCTCATGTGTGTGTGCGTGTGTGTGTGTGTGTGTGTGTGTGTCTGTTTGTGTGTGTGCACACCCATTTGAACTGTTCATTTTTGCTTCCCTTGCACTCAGTTTCTATAACTTTTGGCAAAGACAGATATGATCGGCAGGTTTGGAAATAAGTCGCGGTGGGACCTCTCCATGCAAGCAAACAAAATACTGGCATCGTGGGCTATTTATTTTTAAGGATCATTACTTCTTTTTTTGGGAAGCTACACTTACTTTTTTACAGTCTTCTGGGTATTCAACTCAGACATCGTTATGTGCGCAGCTCCTTATCTGTCCTAGTTGATTGTTAAATATCTCACTGGTATTGCTTTGGCCGTTCACTTCGTATTCTATTACCTCTTCAGAGATCCGTCTTCCACTGAGACATGTGCAAGGCTGTTCATTATCTAAATAATCAACTGCTGTGTATCTAGGGCCCCAGCCCTCCAGGGAGGCACGTGGGTGATTTTCTGGCTAAACTCAAACACGGATACATTCATAAGCATGATTAAGACTGCGTGAACTCTTTGCACCAGATTAGAACAATTCCATAGCGGCAAAGCAACCTCAAAAAGCCTGATGTGGTGTGAAAGACTCCGAAGGCCCAAAGGGAACTTAAAATAGATCTAATCTCTGCGGGCACGGCCAGAACTCACGGTGATCATCGCTGTGGCATTTCTGATCGAGTAGCAGATTATTTGGTCATTGCAAGCGTCTGATATTTTAATTGACAGTGGGGGATTGGAGAGGTGCACCAGCAGCGCCTTCAGCATCGCGACTGGTGCCAGTGCAGCTCCCAGTTCCTCACATTGCCACTCAAGTGTCCAATTATCGGCGCGTTAACGACATGCGTTTCGGCACAACATGATTTATTTTAGAATGAATTTTTTTTTTCTGCTGATGCCAAAACGCCCCCTGATGTGAAAGTGCAGAGATGATGTTATGACTGAAGTTCATAGGCAGAGCTGTTAACTTTTAAGAAGGGGAGACAGGGCTGTGCAGGCCACACTGGGCTTTTTCAGAATCATTGGGTAATATTGGGCAATTTGATATTATGACAATATTTGACCCATGATAATGATGGTATCACGATACAGGCAATTCTGCAATATGTGATATATTGTATCATTGCTCACAGTTATGATACATCACAATATCTGTTAGTGAAGAAGAAAAATACTGTGGAAAAGGCAAAATAATTGGCTAGTATTCAAAAATCAGTCATGTTTACAAAGGGAGAAGGTGTGGGGCATTAAATATCAATACTTGGCACAAGTGTACCGCTAATGTATTGCAAGAGGAAGTATCATGATATATTGATTATTATTTCTGTATTCGTTAATATGTCTTGAATGCGTTGTTTTTATCTGTTTATGATTCCTGAGCACGTAAACATGCAGTCCCGCATGACTGATGCCCAAACAAAACTGTGAAGGTGCATTATGCTTTTAACTTTCATCCAGATGGGAGTCGCAGTGCCTGGGATTTCACCTGAAGCATGACGGACAGACAGACAAACTGATGGAAGGACACGGCATCCTGTTTATCATAATAATACTTTATATTTAAAGGACGATCAGCACACAGTGAGCGCTTGCTTCGACCAAATGAATGATGACTGTAAATTGAGTGGTTCTTGGATTGACGATCACACGTCCTGCCATATTTCTGGAAAAAATTGCCATTGGCGCTTTTCTATTAAGAAAAAAAAAAAAAATCTGGGGGCAACTATTTTTAATCTTTCCCTTTGATTAAACTCCAAGATTAAAATGCAAAACCCCTGCGTGTACCCACCCATCTCTGCCTGTGCTCTTCATGCCCACCGCTGGCCTGCTGGTAGGAACGGCCCCTGGACATATCAGCCATCTCACTCCTCCTCCTCCTCCTCCTCCTCCTCCTCCTCCTCCTTTCTGTCATCCCATTCACTTGGCTCAGGGACAAAAGGGACAATGTCACAGGCAGCTTCCCCCCCTGGATAGCACTGTCACCTGTCATTTGAGAGAGGCTCCAGAACACCTTTATTTGCTCAGCAAGGGATGCAGCCTGTGCGTGCTTTTGTGCGTGTTTATGTGTGTGTGTGTGTGTGTGTGTGTGTGTGTGTGTATGCCCTCTCTCAGTCTGCAGTGTTCCCAGGGGTCTGGCTGGTGCATCGACATTAAGTATTAAGAGCCCTGCTGGGCAAAATAACAGTGGTGGTGGAAGGGTTGCACAGGGCAGTGGTAGTGGAAGGAGGGGTTGGTATATGCCAAAGACAGAGAAAGGGCAGCGGGCTGCCGTCTCCCCTCTCCTGCTTTCTTCTCATGGTGTTTTCAGGGCTTCTCCAGCAGTGTACTCACAACTTCTTAAAAGTGTCCTGTCATACACCCTCCAACGGGGTCTCAAGTGACCACACAGCGAGTGCCAAATGTCAGCCGATTCTGTCTCTTGCGGCCGAATCAATAAGGGTCACTCGCCAACCTTTTTTGAAGCAATAACATTTGAATGTTTTGATTATCTGCACTCTTTTGCCCCCTATCAAACGTCTCTTTCCCCGCCGACCGCGAGCCAATCAGATCAAAGCACGACAGCGTCTCTGTACCAGACATGGTCCTGATTGGCTGTCTGTTACGGCACACTACACAAAGCCTGATAGCATTTAAACTTGTGTCTCGCCAGCTGCCTGGATGGTTAACTAGCCTGACGTTGATTAATATTTAATATCAAGATGTGAAACATTTTAACTTAAGCAGGCTGTGTGTGTGTGTGTGTGTGTGTGTGTGTGTGTGTGTGTGTGGTGGAGGTGGTGGTGTTGCGAGGGGGGGTGGTGGAGTGGTGGGGGTGTGTGGCGCTTCAAAATGCTCTCTTGTAATTTAAATTCTGTTGCACTTCACAATGAATTATAATCTTGATCCCTTGTATAAGTGAGTGAGCAAGTTTTAAATTAAAACTAAATCCGCTCTTGTCTCTTTATTGAATGTTTCACACGCTGCGGCTGGTTCTATACATGAAATAGAATTGAAAATGGATGAAATGAAAGGTTTTTCTGTTACAAAGATGCACATTCATTATTTTCACTGGGTAGATTTTCCTCTAAATTTACTTTTCAAAGCGTCTCCCTTTCAAAGGGGGAAGCTAAAAGTAAATTTTGGACAATTCATCACCCCCACCCCACCTAGCAGTCTGCTCCTCCCATCACATCAACCCCCCCCCACCCATCCCTATGCCCTCGTTTTTTCCGGATATGCTGACTCATCTATGGCTTGATCTGTCCCCAGTTAGGAAAGCGAGCCCTTTATCTCATATGTTTAGAATATCCTTATCTACCCGCTTGTCGGTAAGAGTGATAACTTCCGTGCGGGCTCCATTGATTTCCCCTGGCAGTGGAAGGGGGTTCAGGGGTTTGGGAGGGGGGGGTAAACTGCATCACTACTGGAGGGCAAAGATACAACAGGACTGCTGCAGGCAACAACAGCATTGATGGAAACAACACTCATCGGCCCTCATTGATCACCCAATTTCTCCCTATTTTTCTTTGTCTCGATCTTTCTCCCTTACTCTCGCCTCCCCTCCATCACTTTGGCTCTCCTGCATTCCCTGCCCCGCTCCCCTCCGCTCATTCTCGCCAAAAGCTTGTTGGTTACATCTGTCTGCATTCGTTTACGACGGATCAACTTTAAAATTGGCTTAAGTGCTCGTGTGACGCAACCGGCATCTGTGTCCTTGCATGTGCGAGAGCTGACTTGGTGATCTGCAGCCCCTCATTTTTTATTGTTCCTCTGTTTTACTGACCGGCATGTGGCGAGGCATCGTATTTATATCTGGGAAATAAGAAGCCTGTCACTTCTCATGACATATTTCTCTTCAAGCTTCAGGAGTGCTGAAAGTATTAACATTTGTCCTTCATATTATGAATAAAGAGCTTCGTGCGATATCTCACTCCTGCCAATCTTATTTTCCCCTCTCTTTTCCGCCCGTGATTGATTATTTTCTCTGGAGGCTTAATAAATTGTCATGAACTTAAACCATTTGCATTCGTTTGAAGCTGAATAACTTTGAAAGAACCCAACCAGTCTTTTATTTCTTGAATCTTTGCATGGCTGCAACCTTGCGGCAGCCTTTTCTGCTCTTTCTCCCCTGCTAAACCTTCACAGAGAACCCGCACAGTTCAATCACTGTGAGTGGTGGGCTAGTAAGAGATACTCAAACACACGGAGAGGCCGCAACACTGCGTAAAGTACATCCATCTACTAAAGAAATAATTACCACCATGGCAACCCAGCGTGTCCTTGGGATATCTGTCTTAGGCACTTCCGACTGGTCTCTTTTTTTTTTTTTGTAGTCTTTGTGTTTTGAGGTCAGTCACAACACCTGTTCATTTTCCGTCTTTATGAAAACAGTGTTGTGGGGGGAAAAAAAAAAAAAAAAAAAAAATCTGTCAAGAAAAGCCAAGGTGCGTACTGTCATCCGGTCGCCTCACCTTGTGTGAGACTTGTGCCGCAGCGTAAGTGGTGTGCTGAGTAGTCACAAATGCCCGGCCAAGGGGGCTCCCTTGAGGCGCCGCACCAAATCAATGTCAACATATCCACTGGGGGGTTTCAGCCACCGCCAAAGTAGTCGTTTAACACAATACACTGTTATTTGCCCAGCTGGGAACCTCTCAAACACATTCTATATTATCCTGCTGCTTTTCACAAATATCCCTGTCCTGATGCATTGCGAGACATTGTGTGGCTATTTCCTTTCTCAGGCCAGAATTGATGATTATTACATTTTCCCAGCGTGCCGTCAAAGGAACTTGTTTTGGATGTTTGCTGTAATGGCAGACGCAGCTCTCCTGAGGGCCTGGTGGTATTAGAGCCAGCGGCTGCATAGGACACAATCACAAAAATTATACTTTGGAGGAATGAATGCCTTTCACTACAAAGCTATTAGCATGTAAAGGTGTAAGGAATCCACAAAGGTAGCAATTAGGATGTAAAGCATCTGAGCAAATGTGAAGTAGATTTGCGGAACTGGCTTTTTTTTTGCACAAAAAAAAATTGACATCACAATTCACTTTATCAATAATTCATGCAACTTTTATGATCTAGCTTAGTGTCTCCAGATGTAATTATGTAAATACTCAAATGCGGAATGGTTAAGGATTTAGGCGAGAAAGAGCTCAGGTGTCTCTATACCTGAGGGAAAGAAACTGCTGGAAGTTTGTTATGGCAGGTATTATATTAAGCCCCGCATTATCCAGAATCATCACGCATGCGGTGTACAAGAAGAATGGGGAAACGTTCAAAATGATGACTATATCCGTGGTACTGCAGTCAAGGCATCTGACTTGGAGAATTTTCAAAGTTTATAAGTGTTAGAAAAGAAAATCAATGTTTCTCCATATGAAACAACTTTTCGAAAATTGGTACATCTGCAGCCTTGCCATCAGAGAATTCCATCATCCTGTGAAACTCAGAGAAAATATTGGATTCAAAAGAGGAACCATACTCTGACTTTCAGCGTTCATAAATCATAAAATACACCAAGGAGCATCTATGTCCAAGTGGATTTCTACCACATTTCTTCTTACTTACAGTAATGGCTACACTATTGGATTAATCAGTGCAATAATATTTGATTTGACTTCGAAAAAGAACATGGTCTCCTAAAAACTCTGCTAAGAGCCTCCTGTTACGGTGCAATTTATCTCTCTTTATTTAAACGGCCGAAAAGATAAAGCTGTGGAAGTTTGCTTTGAACCCTGGTTCAAGAAAGGAGGATGTGGTTCCAGAGACATCATAACCAGTTTGTGATCTTGTTATGGATGTGCATAAGTCCCGCTTCTGTTTAATATTTGATTTTTTTTTTTTTTCCTGGTGAGATTTACAAATGCCAAAGCAGATCACAGGCAAAAACAATAATCATTTCTGTCATTTTCTGAGCAGCATTTGTGTCTTTCGATAAACAGTGCTGTTTCGCTAGTTTCAGGGTTTTATTTTAGAAATATTCAGTACTTTCATCACGTTTTGTGTTCTGCAAGCTGAAATTCAATATGAGCATCACCTCTAGAGGGAGTGTAAGTGTGGATTGGAATAGCTAAGAAGAAGAGGAAGAGGGAGCAGGAGGGGTGGGATAGACTGCAACGGTCGGAGTTAATCAGCTGAAAACACGAGGGCAGCATCAAAAAGTCCTCCTCATCTTGAACCCCGTCCACATAAACTGGTTGAGAATACTGGTGCCAGCAGGGAATTATGGAACAGGTTCACTTTCCAAGCCAGCAAAAACAGAAGCCCGGTCGACATCAAAACCCCCGAGCAGAAGTTGTTGTAAAGCCATCCAAGTTAAGTGTGGTAACACAAATGCTGTTGTTCTGGCTTTACTTGTTTGGAGTCATATCATTTTTTTTTCCTTCTCTTTTTTCTTTTTTTTTTTTTTTTTTTTTTTTTTTTTTTAGAAACCAGACATGGTGATTGTGTTATAGTGAATTTTATGGCCACTCAGTTTGGCCATAAAACAGTGTTGAATCCGTGGGACACAAATATCGGAAATGAATTGGGAGTTAGGCCGTCTGGCTTCTGACTCGTCTCTGGTTTGGCTCCTGTCCCACTTCTGAGGAGCCTGGCTGCACAGTTGTGTCATGCTGGTTGTATCCGCCAGACAAAGTCGAACAGACGCTATGGATTTATGATTGGCACATGTTCATCGCCACATCTGTAGGGATGTTCTTTTTTTTGGGGAATGCTCTTGATGCTTTGAGGATTCTCTCTATATCCCCAAAGTCCCCACAGACACATTACTTGTAAATGCTCTTGAGGTCTAGTGCTGGGCGGTATGATCAAAAATGTATATCACGGTATTTTTCAAAATTATAGCGGTTTCACGGTATATGGCGGTATTTTCTTTTTTCATGCACGACTGGGTGTTAACCACATTTTCTAATGATTTAGAGAAGAATTACTGCAGTAAATTAACTTAGAATGAACTATTTTACTGTCATGAGGAATGAATACTGGACATTAATGTCCAAGTTGTCCACCCTAGTATTAATACAGGTTTACATAGCAACACAAAATGATGCAAAGAGGTGGCACTCATGATTCTAATGAAGTGAAGGAATCAGAATGCATGACAGTTGCAGTCAAAATACAGAACCTTTTTATTATGCAAATTTAGGCCACTTGCATTAATATGCAGACTGATTTGACTGATTTAACAATATGTTAAATTATTATTATTTTAAAAATGTGAATTACTTATCAAATAGACCTAACAATTCAGCCACCAATGAATGAGCAGTAGTATGCATGTGATAACATAGATTGAAAAATAAGCCGAAGTGATACCTCTTCTTCGAATAGACAAGCTAAGCCAGTGTGCTGCTGTTAGCCAGTGAAAATAGAGCGGAGTGGTAACTCTTCGCTTTGTTACACAATCTATGTCAGTGCGCTGCTGTAGCCTGGAAAGTTTCTTTGCTTTTGCCAGACGGATTTTTTGAAGCTGAAGAACTTCCCAACAGCCGACACAGCTCCTCTTTTTGGTAAAAGTTCTTCAGCTTCATTTTCTGAGTCCCCACTGCCTAGTGAGTGCAACTGCAAAAACAGTCCCCCCTCCAATGATGTCCTGCGGCACTACGTTCCACGTGCTGTTCCCAACGTTATGTGCGCTACACACACCCACACACACACATCGGTATTGGGGTATCTGAAAAATTCATATCATAAAAAAAATATTCAGTATGAACCGGTATAACGCCCAGCACTATTGAGGTCACAATTTTTGTTTGTTTGTTTTTTGGCTAAATGTCCCTCTTCACTCCTTTGGTGGGAAATAAATTGTCAGAAACCTGTAGGTGTTAAATGTTTAGACAAAAGCTACTTGGGAGGAAACTATTTTGGCAACATCTCCTCAAATTGTTATGAGCGACTGAACATTGTAGTGTAGCTAGGCCAGTTTTCCTTGCGGGATGATTTTGCTGCGATGATTCCGCTTTTTTTGTGGTGTATTCAAGCAAACTCTGACTGAATATGAAGGTTATTTACTTTCATGTAGTCTGCCATCACACCTCATGCCCTCTAGTGGCTCATTTCTGCCATTATTCTTACACTTTGATTCTTCGTAAAGTAGTTTCTCCCGGTTAAAATGATTTCAATGACGTGCATCAATATATAAAAACAGTGAAGAATAATAAAAACAAAAGTTAACTCCCATATTACAAATCCACATTGATCCCCGTGAACTAATATTCAAATAAGTGAGACAGTGGCTGCACTAACGATCGCACTCAGCCCCGAGGAGTGAATGTGAATTATTAATACACAAACACATTAGCACAGGATTATTTGCTGCACATTGTGCAGTCAACCAACTGCAACTGTGATTGGCAGATTAGTGCCCATTTGCCTGTGTAGGGATTATGATATTAGCTGGGCTGCCAGACAGTGAACGCTTTGCTTGGCAGACACACAGATACACTATGGTATGCTTGCATTCGGCTTTGTATGCTTGTTTGTGTATGAATTATAATTTCAACTTGTGTGTGTGTGTGTGTCTGTGTGGCGGGGGAGAACATGTCTGTTTGTTCCTGTGTGGATTTTGCTTGTTATTTGCTGGTCTTTGTCACAGACAATGCCACAGCCTCGGGGAGGAAAGTGCACTCGCTCTCTCTGTCTCTCCTTGCCTCTCTCTCTCTCCCTCTCTCTCTCTCTCTTTCTCTACAGTAGTGCTGCAGCCCCATGCTTTGAATTATCATTGGGAGCAACAGGGGACAACAGGGCACACAGTCCTGTCAGCAGTATCCTCTGTATGATACAGTCTCTGCTGCTATAGAGGTGTACTCTCATCTCACATCCCTCTAGAGTTTTACCAACTCCTCTCCCACAGCAGTCAAAATAAATAAACTGGATCTAATGCATCTGATATGAGTTTCATCCAGGATTCATATCTATCCATAGCAGCACACATCTGTGACGTCTCTACTTGAGCAAATATCATAGGAACCCCTGATAGGATCACAGCGCCAGTCCAGAAAAATCCTCGCCGAGCAGTCGCTCTTCCACAAAGGGTGAGGCAGCGATCAGATACAGAGTCTGTCTGCGCCGTCCTAGTCAGCGCGCCTTGTTATCATTCTCAGTTTGGGTTGTCTGCCTTGCTGTCACCACGCCTATCCCCTCCACTCCATCAGACATGGCAACAGCATCCTGCGACAGCACGCTTCACGAACTGAGATGCTCGCTCAGCGCCTCATTTGGCCCCCCAGCATGCAATAGTGTCAACACCAGCGTCGCTCACGGGCTATTTTTCATGGCTCCATGAGTCTTAAACCTTCCCTTCCCCTCCGTCTCCTTCCCTATTCCCTGTTCCCTCGCTCACTCCCTGCGAGGGCATCGGCGTCGTCCATCTGCAAGCCATGTAATCTCCCACCGATGGACCTCCCAGTGCCTCTTTCTCCATGCCTCCCTCCCATTTCCCCTTGTCACTCTCCACGTTTGTCTGCGCTCCGCCGTGGTGCGACGTTTTTCAGAAATGGCTCGGGGGATGGAGGTGGGCTCGGAGGGTGGCAAAGGGGTGGCGATGCAGGGAGGGGCAGGTCGCCGGAAGGCTCTGCACTGTGGCTGGCCTTGTCAAATTGATTGATGAGAACGGCAAGCTTGTGTTCTTGGCAGGCTGGGGATTCATCCTCCTGGCTGCGCTGATACACTTATCTAGGTTTATAGTGGCGCCGGTGGGGGGAGGAGGGGGATCCGCCATCGCACTGTAAAGGTGTGAAGAAGGAGATTAGGCTGCTGCACATGATGCCAAACGGAACAGGGGGAACCCACCGATGCACATGCCGCAAAGTCACTCGAATGCGCGCCCACACCCCCCGCCACCCCATTGTATCGAGCACGCACACACACGCGCACAGACACAGACAATCAAATGGGTGAGAGTGTTGGTGGCATGGCAGAGTGATAGAGAGCATAGTGCTTTGAGTGGAGAGAAGAGAGAGAGAGCATGTTGGGAGTCCATGTTTGCTGTCTCCCTGACACTGGGCTTTGAGAGGAACATGACATCATTGGCTCGACGGAGGACAACATAAAGGAGGGGGAAAAAAAATGAACGGTTCAGGGGAGCTTCTGTCCTCCTGACGAATCACGTTCCACCTCAGAGCCTTTATAGCACCGTAGGTCCCCTTCAGCTTGATTTCATGGCTTGTTTTTCTTCATTTCTTTCTTTATTTTTCACGGAATGACCCTTAGGTCTCCAAGAAATGGCATACATATAGCATATTCTTTTTTTTTTTTTTTTTTGTGCTTTTGGCAAATGCGGCGTGAGATCCCCGCGAGGCTTTGGAAACGCGATGCGACTGCAAGTAGTATTTACGGTGTCAGGTATTACTGAAGACACGCCGAGCTTATTCAATTTACTCAAAGCATCTGCTCTCAATGTCAAGACCACAGACAGTGTTGAAAATAAAATATACCTTTTTAGCGATAGACATCACATTTCACATTGGAAAATTAGATTTCTCCTACTTTCTGGATATTTTTATGGGTTGCAGTGATCCTCTGTGTCTCACAGCTATTTCTGTATTCCACAGTGGTTGCCCTTAAAAAAAAAAAAAAAAAAAAACACCCCCCAAAAAACAAAGGTTTGTATTACACTAAGAAAGCTTTGATATCCTGCCTGCAAACAATAGAAATTTGGAAGTCCTCAGTATACATCATCAAAGGGAATCTGCTCAGTGCAATGATGGCAACACACTCATAAGCAGACAAATATGTTCTTACACACGTACAGATGGACTGGCACACACACATACACACATTTTTAGGTCAACATCATTTCCAAAATGGGATATCCAACACTCCCAGGCTTACAAGATGATTGCTGGAATACTACTGAAGTTAGAGCTATAAATACAATATAGCGATAGTTATAAATACATTCATTATTTTGTTTTTTAAATGAAATACTTAAACATTAGATGGTACAAACACTGAAAAATGAACATCAGATAACCCTTTTTTTTTTACATACGACATATGCTGCATTTCGGAAAGAAAACCTTCAGTTTTCATCTTTGGTTCGACAGTAACTCTGTTCCCAGAACAGCGCTGGAGGGTGAGGAAAATGTTCTTTCAATTCTTTCACCATGAAAGAAAGTTCAAATTGCGTTGCCACTCCATAGCACTGAGGGGGAAGGGATTTGTCTTACAGATGTGACATTATCTTAATCCACTGTCCAGATCCCAATGCAGAGAAAAAGATGTTAAGTTATATTTTCATTCTTGCCATATTCTTATGCTTTCCCGTAACATCCAGTGATAATAAAACTGTCTCGAAAAAGAAGCAGGAATAAAGATAGGCGGCTTCGGTAAGCTGTTTGTGTTGCATCATGTTGAGAGCTGCACCGACGAGACAAGGCTTCCTTGAACAAAACTTCTCTGTTCAGACAATCCAGTATTGGTAAAATTTCTCCTATAACAGCTGTTTTCATAAAACTGCAGACACGGTAGCTGGGCTTGTAACATACTAGGGATCGGTTGTTTAGACAGAAGACATGACCAGCAAATCTGTGTACATTCAGAGAGTACACACTCCACCGCTGCGTGCATCCTTTAGATCCACATCCCAGGGCCTGGGCCCTCAGAGAGCATAAGCGAGGTCAATTTTCCCGCTAGTGATAAATGAATGAATGAGATCTTTATTGCTTCCCATTACATCTGAGCTCAAGAGAGCAACAAATAGGTGCATACAGCAATTCTTTTTCAGCCCTTATTTATCCAGGAAAGGCTGAGTGGACATTCTACATTAGACAAGGCACTTTGTTCAGCATCGCATGGCTTCACTCTCACTACACTACAGTAACACACATTCCCACATGGGAGCCACCTCGTACAAAAAACAGGCTTCAACTGTCGGCCACTGAGCGGCACAGCTGAAGCGGTTTTATAACGCGACAATATTATGATGTGATGATGTCAACAAACACTGGGATATTGTAAAGAGACCAGCCTGTACCCTGGAGGTGAAAAGCAGGTCGCTAATTTGAATCCGTGGACCGGCTGGGAACGTGTGGGTGGACAAGTGAGTGAAGGACGGTCTCCCCTTCCTCATCAGCTACACTTGAGTTTAGTCTTGGGCAAAGCGCTGAACCTTCACATGCTTTAGTTGAGTGGAACTGAACTGTAGAAAACTGAGATTGTGCTGATTAGCTCCCAGTGGTCAGCAGCACTGCCCTGCAACTGCTTTTTTTGTGTTTCCAAGGTCAAAGTTTAGCCATGGATGCTGCTAAACGATACCATCCACTGCACTAACAAAACTTTAGACACAATACGAGATAACTCATCAAGTTATTTCTCCTTACTTAAATTATTTGTACCAATGTTGCTCTTTGGTGTTTTACAAAACTGAACTTTGGTAGACTATTTGGTTGTATGAGTCCACATGCTGGTGAAATATGCTCATTAGTTTCTTGGTGCTCCCCTGGGCTGCTAATCCACAATACCGTATTTGTGTCCCTCCATTCACGTCTCCAGTAAAACAGCTCCCAAAATAACACTTAAGCCAACATAAACCTGGCAACAAAGTGGATTATGGCAATATTTTAAAAAACAATTCTTGGTTCCCTTTTTTTCTGCCCGTGTAATTACAATTTGGGAAAAGTATCAGGCCATGGCTATCGAATCATTTCCTCTGGGCGAAGGGCTGCTATGCGGAAGTTTCCTGCAGAGGCTTCCTGCCAGATCTACTTTCCAATTCAAATAGGAAAATAACAGGGGAAGAGCCGTTTAATTTCATCAAAACCAGAACTTTTTTTATTTTTTTATTTTATACTGGCTTAATCCTCTTTGTTCACGTTCGATTATGTGTAAAAAGTGTTATTTTGGGGCCTGTTTAGCCGTGCTATGGAAGTTAATGGAGAGACACGTACAGAATTGTTGATTAGCAGTCCAGGGGAGCAGGGAGCAACTAATGGGGATATTTCACCACCATGTGGACTGATATAATGCCAAGGTAGCTATACAACTCATCCCATTCCCAAAATCCAGGTTTGCTTTAAAACTGTGGTCATACATAGCAGCTTCCAGTGAGAATACATTAAACTTTATGAACGTGAAAGCAGAAAGTTGATGGAAAAGTGCATAATGCTGAGTCTACTTTCCCAGTATAAATAAAGAAAAGAGATTTTTAAAAAAAGAAAATATAGGATAATTATTAGGATGGAAGCACAAAGCATATACTGAATCCAAATCAGCAAATAGATGGAGCGTTAGTGAAATTACTCCAGCATGACAGACACATTACTTTGTGGAACAACCACTGCTTCTTGTTAAAATTACTTTGAGTTGCAGAAATAATAAAATGATTTGCAAATGAATCACTCTGGCCATCCATCTGCTTGGTAATCTAGAAGACAGAGTTGCCTCAGATATTTTTTTCTTCCCTCCCACTCTGCTGAGAATAATGAGTGACATCACCACCACCATCAATCTGCAATCGGCGCTTCATGACAACAGGAAATTGGTTACACTGTAAATTTGTTTAGCAGCTCAACTTTAATGAGTTTACAAGATGATTCTGAAAGAAACTTTGAATTGCTTGAAGAATTAGCTGCAGTACTGTTATTTGATGTTGAGATTCGGGTGAAAGTGTCACGGGTGGAATTACTTAGCTGCTCGCGAGCTGATCTCACATCATAGTAATGTTAATACACAGCTCAGAGTTCAACACTAATTATCACGGAGTTCAGTTTTCTCAGTGATGATCAATGAACCGATAAGAAGCTCATTGTTTCTGCTGGGTCTTCAGAGAGCAGCACAAAGTGCATCAATTCACATTCTACACCAGATCTCACATGAGAAACCTCATTCAGCATTGCCAAGTGTTCATTTTGCCTTGTTACGTGTGATTCATTTCACTTTGTGTTTCAGTGTACAGCGTTTACTGTGGTTTGGCGTATATATGAAAATAGCTTTTAACAAACAGCACTACAGAAGCGTAGCGTTTGATCAAGTCAGCTGCATTTAAGATAGGGAGTCAGCCCAAACGTACCACTGACCGGAGGACACAGTTTAATCTCAGCTTCAGTGACCTCTAACTGGTCAAAATGCATTTGCCCAGTAATGGATTTGTCTTACAGGCTCGGTGATACATCGGTCATGAGCAGGGCCTAATTAAAATTGTGTCTGAGGTCAGATCTACAGTGTGTAAGCTTAAATGAAGTTAGCACATGTCCTCTTTATGTATTGTTTCAAGTATTTACATCCACTCCTCTGCTCTGCGTCGTATCTAGATAGAGTATAAAGAAAGATATGAATATAAACTGAACGTATTGGACTGCATTTACAGTATAATGTTGTACAAAATCTCAAGGTTACAAATTCCCAAAACTAGAGCACAGTGCCCTTTGGGTGTGTCTGCCTTTACGCACTCTGCTTTTCACCGCGGGCCTGCCCCGATCCTCCTTCCTGTCATCCTGCCCATCCTCTTAAAAGAACTTAAGTTGCACATGTAGATGGGATAAGACACAAATTTGTCGTGCTTTTTGGTGGGCTTAACGTAAACCACCGCCAAACCCAAATTAAGAACAGCCTGGAGCTCTGTAGACACTCCCGGGGTGTTTACTGCAAAGGAAGGTAAGGTAAAAAGCCAGGCTTATTTCAAGGCAACTTTGACTGAGGCGATCATCTGCCCTTGAAATCGTCGAGTACATTGTGAAAGAGCACCACATTATCTCACTACATTCTCTACTGATCATTAACAGTCCGTAAAAACAAAAGTTGCTTCTCACTAACGTGCTGTATTGATAGCTCATGAGGACTGGCTGAGTGATACGTGAATAAGCTTCTTTAACTTTTAGCGCGGACACTGTGGAACGGCTTGAGCCTGGACTGAATGTTGATGGTAATTGAAGCGAGGAATTAGCTTCAGCTTCTCGATATCATCACCTCGCTTCATGAAATACCCCCTCAGGTGAAAACAACCTGTTTTTCTCTAGTGGATAGCATACTGGTTGTCCCCCTCTCTGTATGGGAAGGGAATAGCTGGGTTGGCTGTCTTCCTAACCATACAGAAGAGTATCGGGGTCGGCAGGCTAATGACAACATCCAGACCTACCGTGGATAGCCTCTCATTTTCGATTTCGATGTTGTAATCTGCTGGCGTGGCCTAGAATTTAGGTATAAGGTGCTTGCAGCATTATATTTTCATATGTGTGTCATGGGGATATTGCGTTCTGATACTGTTTTAACTAATTAACTCTTCGTCCTCTCTCTGTACTCCCAGCGTCTCCCACTGTATCTGCCCACACGGCTTTTGCCGGCGGTGATCCCGATTTTTGTTCCCAAACAATCCCGCAATGGATGTCACACACCGCATGATCAGCCAAGACGGCGGTATTAGCAAAACCATCTCTTGGCTCTGATGCACGAAAAAAAAATGCAAAAACAGAGAAAAGTCAAAGCAAACTCAACAAAAATAGAGAATCGTAGATTAATGCCAAAGTCGTTAAAAATCGTCTGATGCATCTGTGAGGCAGGTCGGAGAAAACGGAGTGCCCCGTTAATGCGTTCGGACAAACAGACATGCAGAATGGAGCACTCTCTGATTTAGTGCTTATTATAGTCATTACGTTAAAACTAAATTGATTACTGTATTTGTGCAACTGGTTGAATGCCTGGATTCATCACCCAAGGGATCCCATGGACAGTATACAGTAGTGCAAATGTGGTGTGTTCTCAACTTTAGAAAATGCTGTACATCATCGATTTAATACATTACAAACAGCTATTGAAACTGCACATATGTGAGTAAGTGTGATATCCACACATCACCAGCTTCTGAAATAAGCCCCAGATAGCGTCTTGAATGTCCTCTATCCACCTGATTAGTATTAATTTCTCCTTTATGATGATCAGTCTCGCTAAGGAAAGAGAATAATTCATCAGCGGCAAGCTTAAAGAACACCCGCATTACAGAGTGAGACGTTTCCTGCCGTACGGTATTAGTGGTCTTTGGACAAGTATTTGTAAAAATCGAAATGTTACCTTCAATTGGGGAGTGATATTGGGTATCACACATTCCCTTTTAAATTTGGCCATTATGATACAGAAGTCCAAATGGTGGTATTTTGAATTAGGCCCAAATGTGAGTGGAAACTGGAGTCTTAGTTCTGCAAACATTTCTTGGAGTCAGGGCTGCTCTGGCTGCAGCAGTAATCTCATTTGTTGACTTCAAACATGAATGGGTGGAGCCACAGGCCAAGTATGTCACATCCAAGAATGCCAAGCTGATACTTACAAACTAATCATGAAAGCGAGCAAAGACATATTTACAGTTTGAGATGGGCTCGGTGCTTGAAGTTGCACAGACGATCAATTAAGACACACAGCTGTTAATTTTCCCATCTGTTTCAGCTCCGTCTCTACTACTATATACTATTGCGCTATTGAACATGATGCATCATCCTTGCAGTGGATTCCAGCTTTCCAATTCAATCCCTTCTGTTGGACCAAGTCACCATCCAGTACGGTCCCAGCTGGAAAGTAAACATCTGGGATTTTTATTCATCCTCCCTCTTTGTGCCCTTTTGTTTTTGGTTCCCGTTTAGTCATTATTCCATACGAGATGCTAGATATTATGCCAGAAGCATCATGGAGGACACAAGAATGCAAATTGAGAACAAGTCAGGTTTTTATGAGTGCAGATTAGATAACTGGCCGGCTCGAAAGGCTAAGAAGGAAGTGAGCTTGGAGCTTACCTGCACAGCTATAGGCTGGTATGTCTAATTTTAAACGTGGAAGGTCAGCAGGGCTAACTAGTAAACCTCTCAAATGTATTATATCTCATTGCACTTTTTTTTTTTTTTTCATTTTGCATGCATGAACAGCACCTCAAGACAAAGCAGGAAAAGAGAAGTTACCTCCTGTTTTCCTCTCTTGCCTCTTCTTTTTTTTTCACAGAGCTTCAGAATTATAGGCTACCTAACCAGAAAAGCTGTATTTTTTGGTTCTGCCCATCAAGATTTACCTCAACCAATGAGATTATTTCCAACTCTAGAGCAACTCTCTCTTCAAGACATGTTTATCTAACTAAAACTCCAATCTCTGTTAATCTCAACTTAAAAATGCAGGTATACAGAGCTTACAGAACATGGACGTGGGTAAGATACTTTAGTCGTATGATGTTGTTAGACATGGATTTACTTGATATTGGAGGGAAATGTCAAAGCACAGGTGCTGCAGTCACTCCACCACAGAGAGGATCTCTTAGTCACTGAGTGTGTATCCACAGTCGACTATGTGGCACCATTAAAAGGCTGACACAGTAAATGTACAGTTGTGCTACCTACATAGAGGAGTAGGCAGTAATTGACGTGTTCTCCTGAGCTGAATCCATATTCTAAGTGACTGTTTCACCACTGGATTGACAGTCCAATTTGAATTTTGATACCTGCTTATTCTGCCGCTGCTTTCGAGTCACACATGTCACAGGACCTCAAACTGTTCTGCTTTTTCATGAAATGTATTATCTTAAATAAGAGAGGGAAAAAAAATATTATAGATAGAAGAACTGGGCTTTTTTTGCACTTGGGTAGATGTTTAATCTTTCACATTGAAGAGGCCAGTGGCAATCAAATTAACATAATTATTCATTAATATGCAAATTAGTCCAGATGTTCAACAAGCAACAGATGTGCTCCTCTTGTTTCACAACAGCTCAATATGATGAACTGCACAGAGAAGACAGCACAAAATGGGATAGAGAGCATGGGTAATTTATTATAATGCAGTTATTCCCAAGTTATTATTATTGCAAAAGAGCATTAATGTTGAAGATCCATACAAAATTAAACTTCTCTTTCAGCGGCAGGTCAAGAAGGTCATTGTAGTAGACAATCAGAACATCTGGTGGAAACCAAACCAGATAACCAAATGAAAAGGAAAAAAAAAAAAAAAAAAAGCCATGGCACTGCATGTTGTGGCTTTAAGGGTTTCAGTATTTCTATGTATCTTCACCTAAACTCAGCAGTAAGTCATTTTGAAGTAATGTTGTTTCTTTACATGTGCTTAATAATTCATAAAGGCCAATGTTCCCTGCATATTCACTACATAACTGCAATAGATCATTTGAGGTCTGCAGCATTTATGAGAGAGGTTGATTTCAAATGGCTCTAATTAAGTAATATAAAAAATTGACTCTAAATCAGTATCCCTGTATGTTATTCCTATGGCTTGGAAAATGCAGATTAAATCTATGGATATAAACAAGACTATCCCCAAAGCTAGAAACAAGAAAAGCTAATATTCATCTCTGTTAAGACAGAAAAACTGTAACTACTGATAGTGACCGGGACACCACAGATAATTTCTGGTTCAGTGCTATGAAATGACTGTCCCTTGGATGTAGACGCTCAAACAAGTATTGTGCAAGTCCATAAAAATCATTCTTAAATTCATTCTCCATGGAAGTGCACCAGGACGCGTAATCGTTTGGCTGTAATAATGAAAACAAACGTTATGAGTCTATTAAGTCTGTTGGCAATTAATTGCCCATGGAGGAGTTCCAGGTTTTGTCACACAAATTGTTGACAAAGTGTTGACTCTAGCTTTTTTTTTTTTTTTTTTTTTAATATTTTTTAATATTCATATATTAATATAATATTCACATTCATTTTGATTGAACTTCAGAGGATAACAGCATGTATGTGAACTCTCTCTCTTCACGGCACTGTGTGTGTGTGTGTGTGTGTGTGTGTGTGTGTGTGTGTGTGTGTGTGTGTTGGGGTTAATTTAGCTCAGAGAAGGACCACAAGTGCTGTATTGAGTTTTATTTTGTCTTTATCCAAATCAAAACTCATTTTCAAGCTATTTTATTTAACATAATTTACTTTTTAATCTGATATAATTCCACAGTTTGCTTCTTATGGTTTCTTCTCTCATGGTTTCTTAGGGTTTGGCAGTACAATTCTGCTTTCCTTACATTGATTTTTACAAGGAAAGACCTTGGCCTGATCATTAAAATTTAATAGAAATGTCTCAGAATAATTAGAAACCCATTTTAATCTTCATGCAACCCACTTTTGGGTCTCGGCCAAGACCTTTAACACCGCTGGCCTAGTATTAGCACAGGTTCCAGGGTTCCTAGTATTAACAGGCTCCAAATGTAGTTGTGATGTTAAACAACCATGACAGTAAATTTGAATGTTTGGCCCATTCACTACAGTTTACCCACATTTTACACTGCAACAAACCATTTTGCAAATGTCACAAATTGGGCCGCACAGCTATGACAAAACGGGAGGTATATACAACCAGAGGCAATTTAACAAAGTAATTTATTAAAGGAAAAGCACATAGGAGATGATCGTAAATCAGCCATGTGGTGTGCAGTCAGTAGAATCAGGAGTGTAGGTGAGTGTGTGAGTGGCAAATGTATGTGTGTAGCGTTGTGTGGTGTATTAACCGAGGAAGAGCACAACCAAAAAAAAAAACAAGATGGCAACCAAACAACCAAATGGTGTCTTAGAAAGGAGAGCACAGCCACAAGCCACACAGGTACAGGACAGAGAGGGTTGTCACAGAAATCATGTGGGGCTACTAAAGATTTCACAACATGTTATCAAAATCTCTTGATTTTCACATTTGAATTTTTAGTTGAGACACCCACCTTGTATTGTTCTGCTTCTGTGGCAAACAAATTCATCACCATTCATAAAACTGAACTCATAATTGGCTGTGTAAAGCAAAAGTTTCCCCAGGGACTATTTTTCCGGTGGAGGGACCGTATCACTCCGCCCAATTTCAAGTC
Organism: Myripristis murdjan; assembly: GCF_902150065.1. NCBI lineage: Eukaryota > Metazoa > Chordata > Actinopteri > Holocentriformes > Holocentridae > Myripristis > Myripristis murdjan. The sequence continues at coordinate 27,686,823 of NC_043993.1, forward strand.
ATTAAAACACAACAGTGCTGCTGCTTTTGGGAAAACTAATGTGGACAACTTTAACAGAGTGATGGGACAGTGGTATGAAGAAAGTTTGAAGTCTCTGATAGTTCATTTTCATGCTGTAGTGGAATGAATGGAGTCTATTTACTGCATAACAAGTATGGAAACCAATTTGGGAGTTCTGAAATATGACTGAAAAAAGATTAGGAGGAGGAAAATATTAGCAGAAACGTGAACTACATACAGTTAATAGATATTATGCTAAACATGCAGAAACACTGGTGTGGTCCTTTAATTTTTGCAGCAAGGTGCTGAAATTAGGTGGAAAGTTGCTACATGTGCACCATCTTTGTGCCTCAGCTTGTTTTCATTTTAACCATCCACGAGTGCAGTCACTCTGGCTAGTAATTAATTTTTCCATAACTTACGGGCTCAAAGTAACAAACTAAACAAATGCAAAGCCGCCCCAAACATAAGCTCATGTCTCAGCCACCAGGACTGCGGCAGTGGCATAGATACTGTAGTCCCGCTCATACCTCATGTACACAGTCTGACTGCGCTTCCAGTAGATGAAAGACTCCTCCTATTTTCTCGTCTGCCATTCTGTTTGAAAGTGGTGTTAATATGCATTGTGTGGGGCCTACTGGGATATTGCAGGGCATAACAAACAACGTGACTTCCCCTCAGGATTTTTCCATCTGTACAGAGTGGAACTCATCGGGGGATTTAGAATATCCACTATAATACCACTGTTTCTGTTACATTCACTTTTTGTCGCCCCTCTTTCCTGTCTTCCGCTCAAGCACCACCAATTATTTGACTGTCGTCGTGCAGGCCGGCCTGTGAACCATCTGCTCGTTATTCATTGTTACCCCACTGCATCTCAAGAGTGCCTTGTCCCCTTTCGACGAATATCCAAGCCCTCAGCCTCAATCAGTGGGCTTTGTTGGTAAGCGGATGCATCAAGATAACAATACAACACACACGGCAGCACGCTCACTTTACGAGTAAACAGTGTCTTGATGAAAGGATCCCTGCTGCATGAAATCATTTGAATGCAATAAGAAAACACAAACTGGAAGTCAGAGTGTAACTTGAAACCGTGACTTGCATTGGTTTTGCAGCAGCGGCTGAATATGTTGCCTATACTTTTCGAAAGGCAGGGGCTGAAGCACCATTCAGGAAGGATTAGACTGGCTTTAAATATGTGTTTCTGGGAAACAACACACTTCTAGTTAATTTGTCTTAATCCCCATAGTACATACCACTCCCTGCATGTGCAACATATGCACACACGTTGATAGAGGTGATTCCTGCGGTGTGCGATCACACCCCGTAATGGATGCCAGGTTGAAGCTCATATCTCTAAGCGGATTACACTCTCACTGTTTTATTGGGACTTTCGAGCAGTTGGCAAATGTGTGGAGCCACCTTGAGGAAAAAAGTGCAAATATCATTCATCTGTGGCTTGTTTGTGTTTGCTGCTCACTGACACCATGGATGTGTTAAAATGTGCGTGTGTGTTCTGGTGTTACTTAAGTGCTCAGCTTCTCAGTTATTATGTTTCTAAGCTGGTGCATGTGAAAACCACGTTCTGTTTACTATTGCTCAGATCAGCTGAAATTCTGATCATGAGAATCGTCACATAGAAACAATAGCTGGGATGTGCTGCCATGATACTGAAGCACGAAAACTATAAGGTGACTCGTCCCGTCTCGATTCTGTGACACTGTTATTTTTCACGTCCTGTCCTATTCTGATCCTGACACATTTCCTCTCAACCCTGTCCCAATTATTATTTCTAAAACTACCATGATAAATAATTATAACAAAAAAGCAGTTAATGCTCTAGCCTGTCAGCATACTAATTTTAGAGATACCAAAATGGAGCGGCAGAGATGGGGCATCCAAATATTTCCTCTAGACACTTCTTTAATTCTTAAACACTTCTGAAAAGGTCTTAAGTTATATGTGTCATTTATAACCTTTTATTATTTTATATCAATTTTACAATTGTACATTTAAAGTATTCAAGTATATGTATTCAAAATACATGTTTTACTGTTTAGCTGTTAAGTTTGTCTTTTATTTTAAACTTTTACTTTAATACATGAGATCACATGACCCTGAAATCCTGTTTGCACTCCTTTTTCCCTTTGTGACACAGAGAAGGCCGTGCTCTGAGGGCTCTCAAACTGACTAATTGTTCAATATTTAGGAAAAATTCATTCAAGAAAAAAAATTTAAATACTATCTGGGGTAAGTTAACTTTTAATTTCCATCATTAAAAACAGCTTAAACGTACTATGTGTATTTGTAAAATGGTAAAAGGAATTAGTAAACTATATGCAAATTTGTAAGTGAGGCTGGAGGAGAGAAGATGCCCAAGAAGGAGGGTAGGTGGGTGGTTGGCTGTCTGGTGGGCTGTCTGGTGGTCAAGGCTGGGTGTCTGGCCTGGAGGTACCGGACAGCTGGAGGCTGCAGGGTACGTGGGTGGCTGGCTGGCTGGCTGGTGGTCAGTGGGGGGTTTGGGGTGCTCAGTGTCTGGCCTGGAGGTCCAGGATGTCTGGAGGCTGAGTGGGTAGACGGCTGGCGGTCAGTGGAGGTGGTGCTGGTGGTCCTATTTTCAATGAAAGGATGATTTTTCTCACATTTGTGCATTGCTGTCATGTGGCATCAATTTTACTGACTACATTTTTTTTTTTCAAATATGTCTATTATTTAAGCAATTTTAAGTAATAAAAACACATTAAAATTGTATCATGCTAAAGTAGTAATTCATGCAATAAAAGGTTAACAGAAAAAGCCCATATTCAGCCGTTTTCCCAGACTCCCATCCAATCCAGCGGCTTGTTTTTCCCATCCTATCTCATCTATCGCCTCCATGCCATGATCCTGTGGGATTATCATTCCTATGTCATCCTCTAATGTGAATGTCCTACTGCATTTGCTGTTGGTTTTTGACGTTTTTGCAGCGACATGTGTGCATGTCTCTGGAATAGGCTATATTGCATAAAAAAAAAACACCTTCTTTAAGTACATATGGAAGTAGCATTGGATTACATATTCTTAATAAACCAACTGAACCTGACATGTAAAGACATTAACGTCCTTGGAAAGCAAACAGTCTTGTTGCTGTGCCCATTAGACAACTCTGAAAAGACAGAAATGAATGTGCATTTACCAAGAATTTGTTTAAATTTTTTTCTTTCTATTGCGTGCAGCAGTGTCAGAGGACATTGCAGTTTTTTTCAATCACTTTTTCCAGTATAATGGAACTGCGGTCCACTTTGTCGTCATCTTCACCTCCAAACCACAGCAGAAGTTTTCTTTTGCAAATGTGTTCATACCTTTTCATTGGATTCACACATTTTTTCACGCTCTTTTGCACAACACTTCTCACATGTGTCATTTACATGGCCCTGACTCCAGTGACTTCACTATGGTAGTCAAAAGCAAAACATCTGCTCTCACCTGATAGAAATGACCTGCATCACTGTGAAATCACTATTGCACCTGCATCACTACCCTTTCCACAAATCACCATTCACCAATCAGTATGCACCTACAAAAAAGGGGCCTATAAATTGTATTCTGTATTTTTTTTTTTTTTTAACTCCTTTGAGTGTAATACTGTATGTGAATTACAGTATTTCAGTTTTTGCCATCAGTACAGTAAAATTTCACTTCAAAGTCTTTCTGAGTTTGGATGCAATTCTTTACTGTAAGTTCACATTTGAATGTGTAGCTCACAGGAGAGCCTTGTTCAAACTGATAGCTGTATTTTGTATTGTGCTGTCAGCTGTGTTACAGTACAGTAGAGCTGACTGAAGGAATCTACTCATTTGGGCAGACGTTGAGTTGTTTGAGGGAAATATTGGCTTTTGCTACTTGCTTTACAATATGTAACTATGTAAATTATCAAAAAATATGACTGCAATACACAGGAAAAAAGTAAGGTTGAACCTGCTCAGACTAAAAAGGGTGTGTTGCATTTTGGTGTTGAGTATGAAGTCAGTGAGTGGCTGGATTTACTCACTTGACTGCAAGTTGTATTGGGCGGTGACAAAATGTGCTTTTGCTGCATGTTTGAAATGTTTTGTCATGGAAAGAGCCTTCTGCAAACAAAATGTGTTATTTTGGGAAGAGCGCCTCTCATTAGGCCTATGGATTAACTGTTTTGATGCCAGGGTTTCTGAGTTGACAGAGGAGGTAAAGCAATTGAAAAAAACTGTAAAAAGGCACAGTTGAAGCCTGATCCACTGTGAATCTATCTGAACATTGTTTGTAAAATTAACATGACCCTTTTACTTGTAAGGACAATGCCTGTGTTTACGCATGCACGCACATTCAAACACACAAAGCCTCCTGCCAAACAGCTATTGTGAAGAGTTCAAGGGGACTTGCTCTAGCATCTCCATTTTACATTAAGCGAAGGGCAGATTTTGCCTTTTTCATCACAGCCAAGAACATTTAGGGTCAAGCTGGCCTCTTTTCTGAATAGCCCTCCCTTTGTGTCCTTAATTCTTTTTTCCACAGCAGTGACAAACATTGTACCATATAGATCACTCTCCCTCTCTCACTCCATCTTCTTGATTGAAATGCCATTAGTGTTGTGGAGATTACTTTCCCTTTCCATCTTAATGATCTAACTGCCATTTGTGTTGTGGAATTGACCTGCTAGAATGGATCCGATGAGTGAACACATCAATGAACTACAGTAATGCCATCGCTGTTTCAAAGAGCTAACTCTATTTTTGTGAAGTGTTCAATTCCTGCGGAAGATGTGCAAAAAAAAGCCAAAGAGCCTCTGTTTTATGTGGACTTCTTACCTGATGCAGTCACTGTTTGAGATCCTTCATTAGTCATGATAATCCATATTATTGTAAGTCAGCAGTGATGCTTTGGTCTTTGTACTGCCAGTAAGGCATAGTAAGGGAAGATTTTGAGTGTGCAAAGCCAATCAATATTCCAGATTTTGGTGTGCCGTGTTAAGCCAGGTAAAATTAAAAGTCCCGGACTGATTTCCATGTGGATGGGATGTTCTCTGATGTGCAGTTTTAGGGTCAGATGGAAATCTGCGCTTTAGCCTATCAGCAAATATTACGACTTTCCAAGGTGTTTGAAATACAGCATATCACATATTCTGGATATTAACTTATCACGACGAGCAGGTCACTCGGGTAATGCCAAGGATTATCATTTTTAATAAATCCTTGTCATGTTGCCATGGGAAAAATCATACGCTGGCGAGATTTCAAGCTTAGCAAGCCAAACTCTAGCAAGCCTCTCTGTCTGTGGGGGAGTAAGAAGTTTTGTTCAGTTTAGTATATTTCAAAGATCTCAACTAAAGCAAAGTAGGTTTTTATTCTGCCCTTTCCAAACTTTGTCTGGCACAAGGTTGAGGCAATTATGAACTAATCGCTGGTCATCTGCCAGCTGATAGCAAAGACCTTATTCTTTTGTCAGTGTGCTTTAGGCCTTGTTATTATGCTAGACACCTTACGTTCCCTGTTTGATGTACAATGGTTTTTGCCATCCTGATGACCCCTCCTGTAAATGAGGTCAATGCCTGGTCCTCACCTGGAAATAGATTAAATTATGGCCATATATTCCAAATTACTTGTCTTCGGCCTTCTAACATATGACCCAATATGACATTGCACTGCTCCCTGGACAATTACACTTGAAGAAGCAAAAGGATTATTCTCACTTGACAAAATGTAGAGGCTGGCTCCCACAATAGCAGTGGGAAATGCATTGCCAGTGTTGATTAGATTGCAAAATCACATCTTGAGAGCAGCTGCTAGGTGAGATGCAGAGCTCTCACCAATGCGTTTGTCAGTGCCGGAGTGGTTCTCTAACATTAAGTTTGACCCTGAACTGAGTTCTAGAGATGATTTTATGCACAGTGTCTTTTTGAACAGGGCATGCTGACATATATTTTTAAGGACCAAACTTGACCAGTAAGGGAAAACTAGCTCAGTGCCTGTTAAATGCTTACCAGTGTGCGAGCTGAGTGTAGGTTGAATTATGCAACGTTATCATCTCAGTGCACGCAAGCCATTTCCTCAAGATATGTATCCACACGCTTATTCATTTTGAAGTAATCACTCACATCACAACATGTTTATCATTGTCTGGCATAAGTATATTGTGTTTAATGAGCACCAACGGCAGAGGAAAATATTGTGCAAGGTGAAACTCTTGCACAATATTTTGTAGTATAGTTTGTGCGTATTGCAGGTTACGTTCCAAATATTAAAGTTATGATTACCTTAATCTTGTTTGTGCTTGACTAAGAGCCTGTAATTTCCAAAAGGTTGCAAAGTCGCTTAATATCCCTTGGCTCATGTTTGTGTTTATCTGGAGCAAGCTATCTAGTTTACTAATTGACTGTGTTGAGGCTATGCGTTTTAGCGGAAGTGTTATTATTTCCACTCCCCATTTCAGACCAGCTATCCTACAATGTTGTAGTGATGTGCTCTGATGGTCAATATATCAAGCAACCAGTTGGTCATCAGATTACCATCTGGCAACATACGCTGAGTGTCCAGATTAACTAAAAATCATGAACACACCCGATGAGACTGCAAAATCTGAATATCACATGTTGTTTGAGTCAAAAAGTGAATGAGTGTCAAAGTGAGGGATAAACAATGCATTTGGGAAGGATCTTTTTTTTAAGCATTCTGATATTGTCTTCCAAAAAAAATTCAGTTTTTTTCCCCTCCCTTCAAAAGTGACACATTCCAGGCTTTTCATTTGATGACACCACCACCTACCTTCATCTTTTCCTGTCCATCTGTGGCTGCTTGACTCAGCTGTTGACTGCTTTGGAGGCGGTATGGGGCAGCTGTTGACTGACTGATATGGAGATGTGATAAATGTCTTGTTTGGTTTCAGACTAGTTGATGATGGCCTCGGTTACACATGTAAATCAATGTTTTGTGGTCAGTTTCATGTGTTGTTTCATGTGAGAAAGGAATAGGGTCTGTCTGTAGTGAGGCTTTGGTCATGAGAATGGCTTCAGGGTCATAACAGGACAGTATCTTCACTGGCTCTGTGTCTACTAATCAACATACTGTGCAAGAGGAAATGAGTAAAGCAGCATCAATTCTATTCTGACCTGTGTTGTGGAGTTCCTGCGAATTATTTTATTATTGCTAATGAACATTGTTTACTTCACCCAGTCAATATTCATTTATTAAAATTAAAATGATCAGGCTTATTCATTTCAGTTCATTGTAATGAAATGGACTGACAAGATTACGATTTAAAGTTTACATTTCTACAATCTGCAGACAACAAAATTATGTTACCAAAATACATCGCCATACTTCCCCAGTTGCCACAACGAAACTCTTCACATCTTGATGTCACAGCATTTGGGTGACAGTTTGGTTGGCTGCATTTGCAGTTCAAATAAAGACCCACCGAAAATGTTACTGTCACCTTCTCACATCGGTACACGCACATTTTTGCTCGTGTGCCAAGCATAGTAGTGCAAAGGCTGAAACACAAATACTGAATGGTTAGTGGCACAACTGTGACACTATTGGCTAGGATTTTCAGACATTACCACATTGGGGGCTTTCACAACAGGTACCATGCCCAAGAATGAATGCCCAGGGAGGGTTCCACTTCCATGTTTGGTACTTTAACATTCACACATGATATGAATTGCGCCTGAGCACAGCTGGACTGTACTTGTGACTGAGGCAGGGTACACTGATCCATGCCTGGGTACGGTACGCAGTGTCCACACTAATCAAACAAAGCGGGGTCACGTGATCATGTGAAAGCCCCTAAGTGTGGGTTTTAGCTGCAGAAATGCTTCAGCAAAATGAGAAACCAATTAAACCTTTATAGAAGTAGCCTTATAGCTTAGACTGTAAATGTTTCAGGCAAATTGAAGATAAATGCAGACCGTTATAATTGCTGAAATTTTCAGATAGTACATCTTCTAACCAAAATCATGCCGGTGAAATAGTCATTGGATTACCATCAAAATGCTTGTGAAGCACAAAGATGATTTTTAAATTTGTCTTTTAAGCAGAGTCAGTAATGATGAATTGTTTGTTTTCACAGCTGCAGTTACACAATTGGTGAAATAGCCAGTAGCTACTGCAGCGAAATGATTGGCTCCACTCTCATCGCTGTAAGAAGCAGCAAAGCATTATGTCCAAATGGTGCACACCTAAAATATAGCTAACTGTGATCTGTGAGTGGGTGGGTGAGTTTCACCTACAGTTCATAGAGGTGCTTCTCATCTAAAAACAGTATCCAGGTAACAGTGAGTATTGAAAGAATCTCCATGAAACATGGTAAGGATGATGGGAAATATGCATCTGAAATATGTAGGAGTCTCCAGTCGCACCATGGGACACTGAAAGGCTCCTGCAACTTGCCTTGAGTGTGCTTTTAATTCTTTCACATGAAGCCCTGTCTGTCCCATGGGTCCCAGGTTCAGTATCCATTTTTAGTACAAGATGATCCGAGAAAATCTCTGAACACACGACTGCCAGAGGTTTCACGATGACAGATTAACTCATTTGAGCCAAGGCGAGCTCATGCGCCTCATGTGCTCTGCGCTGAAGAAGAATATTGGGTTTCAGCCGAATTTCATAAACCGCTGTTTGTAATATATTCTGTTTTTTTTGTTTGTTTATTTTTCCAGCTTTCGTTTGCTTTGATGGTCGCCTGAAATTAGAACCCCCCTCGCTCAAATCATTATTCAGCATTGCATCTTGAATGATTGACAGGACGGAGTGGGGGTATGTACACGAAATGAACAAGGAAAAATGCATTTTCTCAGGCTTTTGCAATGCTATACCTGGAGCTGTCTCTCAGGGAAGAGATGTGCTGTGACTTTTTTCCACCCACATTTCCAGCCAATCCACTGTAAGCATTGTTACAGCGAGGTGGAAGCGGTCCGATTTGGAATGTTTCAGGCGAGATATCATGGCTTAACATTTTCCAGGACACAGCTCAGCAGGTACAATGCTCTCCCTATGTTGCTTGGTCTAGTTTCCCCACACTGCTAAATGCAATTTGTGGCTGCCTGCTGGTAATTGTAACTATGCTACCAACTGTCTTGTACAGCACCATCATGCCGTCCCCAGTGATCACATTTCCTTTCTGTTCCAGGTTTGTTGTTGCCTCCCATCTTAAATGTATTCAACTTCAGCTCGCTACAGGAGTAGTGAAACATAAAACCACACACTTCATTTCCCAGTGGCCATTATTCCACTGGCAGTTCGTGAGGCAGCTGTTTCATAAGAGCACGCCTTCCTCACCTCAAGAAGTTCATTGCTCGGGTTTTTGAAAGTTTCTTATGTACAAATTGTAGGTTTTCAGCATAACCACAAAAGCACACACGTGTATTACATTCAATCCAGATAAAGTCTCTGTTCCTCTCCAAGGCTCTCTTTTTAACCTGCTCTGAGCTCACGTCTCTATAGATCTCTTAGTTCTTCGTTCACGGCAATATATATGTGTGTGTGTGTGTGTGTGTGTGTGTGTGTGTGTGAGAACTTCTTACAAAATATAACCTCTAACACAGACCTTGTGAAGTGTTTGCCAGTGTTCTCTATTGTGAAAATCATTTCCTTTGACCTCATTGTCATAATTTGGTGACATTGCTAAAATGTTTATACTGAATAATCATCCTTTATTTCTCACAACCCACAGAATATTTGGGATATTTCAAAGATTCTTGCTGACACAGAGGCCCAGTCATTCTTCAGATATAAACATAGCCACTTTGTTTTGACATTTAGACATGGAGAAATCCAGAAGCAGTGCCTCTTGCGGTAGCCAAGAAGGAGCTGTCCGCCCTTGACGGGAGGGAGGGGTGTGACTGTGACAGGCTGTTGAGCAGCAGTTCTTGCTGGGAAGTGATGGTAACTCGTGCTGTCGGGCCTAAAAAGCAGTGGCTCTGAGTGACTGAAACTTTCAAAAATAATTTTCATTTTTAAGCAAGGACACTCTGTATTTATCTTCCCTTTGTCTTGTTTTTGTCTTCAAAGGTTTAAATTTTGTGTTGAATGAAGATAAATAATCTGTCATAGCTTGTTTGGCACCTGGGCTATTCTTCTTCCCTTTGACTGATTTCATTGTGAGTTTAAAACACAATTCAAACTTCCACTAACAATAATAGATGGAGAGAGAGGGGCCTAGTCTTTATTATATTCATTTGTATAGCCTCGGAGGGTCCAAAATGCTCTGGGTTATATTATATAACATTTATTTTTTTCATGTCAGTAATTTTTGGAGCACAGTTCAGTTCACCGTTCATTGTGTTATTTTTCTAATTTGCCTTAGGGAAACATAAATTACATACAGCAGCCTTTGGCATGTTTCTCGCACTTTGGCTGTTAGTAACATGTGGTCACTGTATGTTCAAAGCCTTTGAAGTGCATAGAACTTGGTTTTCTGTCTTTAGCACTTCAATAAAAATGTACTTGTAGTCTCTATAGCTGAAGATTATATCTATCTATATATATATACTGTATCTGTGTGTGTGTGTGTGTGTGTGTGCGTGTGTGAATATAACTGTTTTTTCTGTCTCTGAAGCAGTAAAAACAAATAACAGCATTCTGCAATAATATTGATCCCAGCTCTCTCTCTAACACGGCTGGACCGGCAATACAATAGCCACTGGTATCTATTTGTGCATGCAACAAAGCACCTTATAAATAACTGAAAAACATCCCAACACTAAACGTGATAAAAATACCTGAGCTTGACTTTCTCTTGACTTTTTTATGCATTGCATTATTCATAAACGCATTCTTCATAAACATTCCATGGATGAACAATGTGTAATGTGGACAAATGTGGTGTCACAAAGTAGCTGCCTACTTTAAACAGTCCTTGACACATTACAGTATCATTGACTGTCAGTGTTTGATGCTGAGTCATTGTATGCATAGCACTTTAATTCTCTGTGTATTTATCTTTTCATTCTAAATCCTTTAATGCTTTGTTTACGCAGCGAATTCTTGAATTGAAATTCACTGCACTCTGAAATTCATCGCCAGAGCTTGTAATACGAGAGCTGACACTGTATCATAGCAGAACGTCGCTACACAGTGCAGAGCTGTACAACCTGTGCAGGGATACTCTAGTTTACTGGCAAGGTTTATGAACATGGAAATAAAACAGACCTGCATCTTGAGATACACTTGGTTATGTTCCAAACAGCCCATTTTTTTCCCTTCTTTTTCATATTCAATAACATTATGTGGAAGTCTAAGAAAAAAGTGAACAATCATTCTCATTCATTTCATTCAGCTAATCACAATATAAGTAGAATGCATTTTAGTGAATTCAGCTCAGCTGTTTTTCCTCCAAATCTTTCAGGCTGATAAGGTTTCTGTAGGAACCTAACGAGTATATGTAAAATATAGATTTGCAACTAAATTCCATATTATGCCTTTAATCAGTTTCTAGCAGTATGTTCATTAGGTTACTACACTGAGGTGGAAAAGAGAAATAGCAAAACATGAAATGGAGTTCAGGCCCAGAGAGTTCACAAGAAGTGATGACAGTTGGAAAAAAAAAAAAAAAAAAATAGAATAAAAATCTAAAAGGTGAAACTCTTCAGCATTTTATGTCAATACCTAAAATGTGGGCTTCAAACCGTGAAGAGCCTCCACGGGTGACAAAAACTCACAGGTAAGTTTTACAAACACAAAATGTTTTTCATGTGTAGCAGCGCTGCAGCTGAGCAGACAGCAGATGGTATGACACATTACTGTGCCCCATGTGCGGCTGGGCATAGCTTGAGCAACACTCACGTCTCACAATTTGTTAAAATTAAAATGTAAATATTCACCGGCACAGGCTCTGCCTTGGTGCAGCCTTGTCATTTTTTCAAATTTGCAAACAAACAATATCATCCTCTCCTACAAGGATATGTGGCTCACACACAAGGTCATTATTAATGCCAGGTTAGGTGGCTGCTGCTGGAAAACTGAGGGAGTGCAGGAGGGACAGCTGTAGTGGTTTTTTAAAATGGCACTCACTGGCAGTAATGGTCCATTTCTGTAATAACTGGTAATGCATTTATTTGTTTCCTGGTATAATTTATGTCCTCATGACTGATCTCCTGCTCCATCATAGTTTGTGATTGGGCTGCGTGCAACTCTGTTTGTATGTATAAGCTTGTGTATTTGGTAAAAAAAAAAAAAAAAAAAAAGAAAGAAAAAAAAAGAAAAATGTCATATTGTTTTATTTTTTTTTTATTTGCACCTGTTACCTCTACGAGGGAGGCCATGTTCACTTGTGGCACTTGTTTCTCAGCTGTCATCTTCTTTTTCAAAGTGAAAAAAGGAGCTGCCAAGTGCATTTTTGGGCTGTTAAGAAAATCGGCCTGAAACGTTGACAAACTGTAACCTAATGGAGTTCCGCTGTATGCTATTTTCTCATTATTTTCTGAAAACAATGCCAGTAGTGCTTTTTGTACCTCTTTTTTCTTTCTTTTTTTTTTTTTTTGTTAGGATGGCCACTTTCTGAGCATTTAAGGGCTGCCTCCCATAGGATTCCATGTAAATATAGTTGGTGGCTGCTGAGATAAAAATGCTGTGTGCACACAGCCTTAGTTTGTTAGTTTTTATCTTTCAGCAAAATATCTCAAAGACTTATGAATGGATTGCTATGGCATTTGGCGGACAGATTGGCCTTGAGCATAAGAACAATTGAGTAGATTTTGGTGGTTATCCAGATCTGGGATTTCTGCCATTAGATATTTATCATTTATAGCCATAATTATGAAACTGACAGAGATGGAAACTTGATTTCAAACACTAATTGGATTTTTTGTATAGGCAAGAAATCAATTAAACCTAAGATTTAAGAGTTAGGATTTATGCTTTTGGGTGTAAAAGAAAGTTGGAGAACTGCTCAGCATTGGCAGAGCATTGTGCTCTCCCTATGCCTTTTAGTCTCAAACATAATTTAAATATATTAGTCAGTATATGCCAGTGCATAAGCAAGGGTTCATCTTCTGTGGCTGGCTGTGTCCACCCACCCGTGAAATCAACCAAAGAAGACACAATTTCTATTTTTTAACATGCAAGAAGTGTCGTTTTGCAGTTTTGAGGAATTCCCTCAGAATTTGTACAACATTTGACTGTGGCTCTTTGGCTACACGCTGTAGAGGCTAACTGATCAGAAGCCAGAGAGTCTGGTGTGTCACAGTATGCATCCTTGCAATGTGTCACATAAGTAAAAGTCACAACCATGCTTGTGTGTCAGGGTCAAGTGAAACGCATTCCGAGCTTGGCGCTGGTTGCAGTTTAGCCAGGGTTTACTGGGCCTGCCAAGAGGCATCACTGTCCAAATCCCCGCTGAAAGATGGCTTTAAGTGATGAGCACGAGGCAGAAGGCGCTCTCACAGAAAAGTCCGAAAAGCCGGAATTAAAAAGCTCCACAGCTCTCCGGAAATAGGTTCCTTCAACCCCCCCTTCCTCCCCCTGTCTGTCCAGTCTGTCCGACCATCCATCCATTGGTCTCTTTCCCTCTCTCTCTCTCTCTCTCTCTCACTCTCTTTCTCTCTCCCTCTCACCTCCCACACTCACTCAAAGCTTTTCAGCTCCCTGGATTTATATTTTCTCCTGTCAGGGAAGTGTTTTGCATACAAATTCTTGTCAGTGGCCTGCCAGTTGCTGCTGATGCATTGCTCCGAGTGCGGGACGAAAATGTCGAGGACCTCCGTTTTTTGGTCTTCGTCTGTCACTTTCCAAGGTTGCTAACAAAGAGTTGGAGTTGGAGTAGTTTTGGTGAGGCCGAGTCTTTAGCAGGCAAATCCCTCCAATCAGCTGCACTGGGAGCCAGTGGCATAGAGTGGCACTTTGTTTGGGCTGTGCTCCAATTGCCTGGTTTAAGTTATTTGAGCTTTAGAAGCCGGTTTGGCAGCAAGGGGGTCATTAGACACTACAATAGATGAATAAAGCCTCGCCGAGACAATGACTGAATGAATATTGGATTCATCACAGGCTAAACACAGGCTGCAACCTTTGTCAGTTGATTCAGTGCATACTAATCAGTTAGTGTATGAGCTCCATATTAAAAATACCATCCTTCAAAGGCTTGGCAGTGTAATTTCACCTTCTCATGCTACGAGCAAGCTATAAAGTCACTTTATCTCAAAGGCATTACTGTTAAAACACAGTTTTTAGGGATGTATTGGAGGATGTTTGTTTGGGCATACATTTTTTTTCCATACATACGCTGTGTGACAGCACTTAGCAACAACACGCTAGCAGTTGCCACACTGCTCTACAGTACACAAGTTGTTTGAACACACTACAGCTCAGCTCCAGGCACTGTTTTGGGTTTTTTTTTTTTTTTTTTTTTTTTTTGGCTCCACATTCTTAATTTGGATGTGCACTGACACAATAACCATTTAAGTTATTCACAACGGAAGTCCTGGGGCTCTGTAGCAGAATAATGATTTGAGGCTGAGGGTTTGATAATTCAAATCCTTGTTTATTTCTGTTCATTTAGCAAACGACATGCTGCATACCGACAAACTTAAAGCAGAGCACAGGCGCAGCTAAATTCCGATAAAGATACATTGAAATGCATAAAGCAGGCAAAGAGAGCACGACCTGGAGAGGGAGTTTGATGAGACGTCTTGTGATATTTATGGGCGCCGTAGAGTTTTGACCCTGGTTTATTGAGTATAACCTTGATTTCTGCAAGTAACTTCCATGACCTTGAAGCGGGTGCGCATGAGAAAAATAGGATATAGTATTTGTGAATTTATTTGCCATTCACTTTTGGTGTGATTTGCTGGAAATGCCTCCAGGCTATCACTATTGGTGTGCACTTTAACCTCTTTCGCATCGTGTCATTTCACATCCTAAATAGCAGACAATGGAGCCAAATCAAAACAAGCGTATGCCCCTTTTGAGAGCATTTTGCCTGGCAGTGGTGTCGTATGATGACAGGCTTTTCACATCCCCCTCAACTCATCAGCTGCAAGAGCTATTTCAAATTGCATTCATGTTGCACAATAAGAAAATAAACTCCAAGCCTTCTCATAGATTTTTGTTTAATTACATTCATTTTGCACAGTAATGAACCAATTAGTGTTTTAAATAGGTGTCTGCAAGTCTGTGCAAGCGAGTATATGGATACACCACATAAATGCTTCACATAAAAGTGGTTCGGAGAAGAATACCAGAGTAGAATTCTCCATAAAATTGCAAATTAATTCATTCATGGCGTTTATAAATAATCTCTCCTCTCTTTTGGCAAAGTTTTAGCAAAAGGCAACGTGTACTGGAATTGAGAGTGCATGGCTTCAGATAGGTGATATACTAGAAGGCAATGCATAGGTGCTTATCTAAGCCCTCAGCACCAACACACACCTCAGAAAAGCCAGAGGCGCTGAATACAATCAAAATGTAACAATGCTTTTCTGCACATTCACCTAGCAACCTTTCTGCTCTAAGTTGGCCTAGAAAGTGCTGGAATACAAAGTATAGAAGCTCTGCAGACGGCATACTTAAAATATTCATGCTCTTTAAAATACTCTGAAGTTCAGGTTGCATTTTTTTTCCCCCTCAGTCAGTTTGAATGTGGATTTGATCATCGTCGAACTGTTTATGCCTTCTGACATTTGGTGACTTCACCGTCGGTGTGTGTGTGTGTGTGTGTGTGTGTGTGTGTGTGTGTGTGTGTGTGTAGCAGGGTTCGCTCTGTGTTGTGTTGTTGTTTGAAAGAATGGATGATGCTACGGCGGCCATTTATTTTCACCAGCATCTGTAGTGAAACATGAAAAATCAATAGTGAAATCACTGTAAGTCTCGCTCTCATGATTGTTCTCCGCTGCGCCTTCTCTCATGAAATCCATTGCAGAGTGAAGAGAGAATGTACATTACATGGAATGCTTCCATCACGATATAACAACCATAACCATTACACAAGCATACGGTTGACATTCAAAATAAGATAAAATCTAAAACAACAAATTGACGTACCTGTAATGAAACATATCTAAAAAAAAAAAAAAAAAAAAAAAAAAGTCTCTCTCGTTCTCATGAATGCCCTCTGCCGTGCTGTTGATCACCAGCAATACTCATTATTTGACAGTGGTATGCATGTTGTAGTGCAACTGCAATGCACTACAACTGGCAACAACTGGCTTCACTGTTTTCAACATTTATGAATGAAAAAAATGTAAAATACATGAGAACTGCAACATGAAACATGAACTACTTACAAACAGCATAGTAATAATTAGGGCTGAATGGTTAAAAAATGGTTAAAAAATCATATTGAAAATAATTTTACAGATATTGAGATTGTGATATGAATCACAATTTTAGAAGGAATGATCGCTTTTGCATTATAATTTTAATTTCCCTGGGGAAAAAAAAAATATAATAGCAATGATTCCATTTTTGCTCAGTTCCATAAACGAACATGTATTCTTACATCTGGAGAATATGATTTGTTGGCCAGGGCATCGCTGCAGTACCACAATAATTCATTATCAATGTCAGCAAAAAACTGCAACTCTTGTGTTAGGGATATTGCACTCGGCCATATTGCGCTTTCAATAGTATTTCGCTTAATTGCTCAGTCTTAATTACCATCGATAATAGAGGAAAAGTATCACAAATGTACAAATTATTGAAAAAAAAAAAAATTACAGGACAAAGGACTGTGTACCTTCTCTCATGAAATCCACTGCAGAGTGACTGTGAAGCATCACATAACTACACACCCACAGTGGAGGAGTTTATTAAAATTTTTTCTTCCTAGCACAAAATATCAACCCAGAAATTTATTACATCAATTCCCTTTGCTCTGCGACAGCTAGTATTATTTATTTTTTGTGATTATTTATCTATTGCTATGTAATAATTAAATCAGGACGTTACACACTGCTACATATATGCTGTTGCAGACTCACACACTAGCAGACTTGTGCATTATTCCAAAACTGGGTTCAACAGGTTGTCTTCATCTGTGAAGTTGATGCCTGTACTTGTGCTTGATTTCTTTACAAATACACTGCTTTTTTTATTTAATTTATTTATTTTTCCAGGAGATCTTGTTCAAAGAGTTGATGTTTTCCACTGTTTGAAGCAGTTTAAAATTGTGTGATCAAAGAGGCTCTCAGACATCAACAGTCTGGTTTTGAAAGCCTCTGTCTCTACTGGTTCCATTTTTGTTTCTCCTGTGGAGGGCAGGGTCACTCAGTAAAAGTGGATTTAGTCAGAGGCTCGAAATGACACAATATATAAATCCAACGCAGTTTGGGCTGTGAACAGCGACTCAAGTCCAAGTCCAAGTGGTTCAAAGTTCTCTGGCAAAGTGCGCACGTCTTGCTCGAGCACACCACTGTCAACACCGCATGAGGAATTGACAAGCACATTCAAAGGCATTCAGTGATGTACAATGCATCTGTCGCGTCCGTTTCCTCCAGAGTGCATGGGCCTTTGCATTTGGGGCCAAAAGCAGTTCTTTAAGGGATCTCTGTCAAAAGGGCTCAGTGGCTACAGGCTGGTTTTCAAAAGTAACCAACCATGCCAGAGTGTATATGATAGAAATTGCATTTGAAGAAAAATTCATGGGACACAGAGCTCACGCTGTGAATCCTTCTTTAGAGATTGTCAGGAAACTAGGTCAGGGGGAATGTACAATTGCATGGCTTTTATTAAAGGGAAAATGATTACAGTATACTGTTTCAGAAGGGAATGGAACAGAAAATGAACAAGAGAAATGGAAGAGCAATATTGTTCAAGTGATGCAACAAGTACTTTTGCCCTTCATTACTGAAACTCTTCATTAGCTGCTGCTCCCCCATGCATTTCGGCTTCCAACCTCCAATTCAACTCAATCTCTAACATATTAACAGCATCTGACATCAGTAAATGACAAATTAATAATTACCTTACTGGCATACTGTACATTTGATGGCAGCCATGCAACCTCGCCCATCAGTGCCGCTCTTATTTGGCTGTGATGCTTTCTAAATTTTGGCAAACGCTGAGTCAGATGAGACTGTTGGGACGTATTTCTCATTTGAAATTGTGAATGAAATCAAGTGTATGCCAGGTTGCTCAGTGTTTGACAGCGATGAATGTGTATGACTGATGAGCATTCTCAAATCCGATACTGATTCATTTTAAACGTTCATATCCAAAATGCGAGTTTTAAGCCAAATGTTGTTAGTCATCTGACTAATGGTTACCGTGCTTTTTGGAATGCCCTCGTCCATTCATAAATAGTTTGTGGGAAGAGTTGATACTGAATATAAAGCATGTAATGAATTAAAGAGTCATTCACAAACTACTTTGAATGATTTTATTGGATCATAGGGATAGTGTTGTGCAATAAATAATCTGGATTTTAATACCTTTTTTTTTTTTTTTTTTTTCCTTTCGTGTAGGATAGAGAAAAGATAGAGGCAGTGGACTGTTTTATTTAGCCATTTGCACATCCGAACTCTTCAATTTAGTAAATGGCCATAGTAAGTGGCCTTAATGCCCTGCAGAAGGGTGACTTTGAAAGTCAAACGGTTTGTCCTCAAGGACTACAAATAGCATCTCTAAGCCTTGTGTTATGTTTACATTACATTCAACGAGAGACATCACAATGCTGTAGAAAATGGATATACATGTTGACATATCTGTAACATACACCAGACCAGACTGGCATTTACCTTTCGAGATGAAATGCTACACCCGTTTGCAGCGAGCCACACATAAATATTAGATGCATGAACAAAGAGGAGGAGCACTTGTGCACTGCACTCCAATGTGCAGAACACCCTTGGGGGGTCCCTGTGTTGTTCTTTTCCTTTGTAAATCTTTGGATTGAAGGCCACCCTGGACTCCCCAGTGCCAACAGAATAAAGAAAATCACTTGCTCTGTCATCTAGATTCACCTTGCAGCCGAGCAGCAGGATGACGAGGGAGTTAATCTCTATGTGCTGCTGTGTTTGTGTCCCTCAGCAATGGCACACGCCAGATAGAAAATCCAGTCACTTGAATTCCTCCCTTCACCCCCAATTTAGTTTGAGCTACAATGGAGAGCCCATGTTTGACAGAGTTTTGTTAGCTGCAAGTTTGCATTGCTGTCATTTGGTGTGCAGTCTGAAATCCCTCAGGAATATGAATAGCATTTGCAAGAAATCCCATAAATAGTCCATATTGGTACACAGAGTATCAACAGCTATACCAATTATAGCAACTGTTGCGGGCAAAATGCTATTATATCTTCTATATTGCTATTATATGTGCTATGTTTGATGCGACCTTATTGATGATGATGGGACGATCTGTTCTTTTTTTGTTGTGTGTTTGTTTGTTTGTTTTCTGATTTTGTCTTTTTTTCCATTGGCAACAAATGGTTCCAGATCAAGTTCCTGGAACCTAATTTCAGTCGTGCTCAGGAGGCGATATTCAAACCTGGGTGCTGGAAACTTTTACGACTAGCTAGCAACGCTGTCAATCTAGATTTTTCACTCATTTGACAACTCTTCTGAAAGCATGCGCTCATTAGAGGGCTAACTGCAAACTGCAAAAACAAATGGTACGACAATGCCAACTGCAAGTTGGACAAAGAGATGCATGCCGTTTTCGGTATTTGGAGGGAAGAAAGTACCTGCCGCCATACCGGGGAAGCGACTGGGAACGTGACAGCAGCCACTGCTGCAGTCATGGCCAAGAGAAAGCTGCTTTTCAACAGCAAGCAGGAGCAGGAAAAGCTCACTGCTCACTAGGCGAAAAGCCCTTGTATAAAAACCATCAGACGCTGATGGTTTGCCAACAAGCGGGGATGAAACAGGTTAAATAGCCTGATGCATCACCACAATTTTTATTTGACTGACTGTTTGACTTGGCTTTTGGATTTTGTTTTACTGTATTCGGCAGGGGCTTGACTCTGCTATTAGAAATGAGAAAGTGTATTTAAGTGGTGGTAAATTTTGCAGCATTTGGGAGAGCTTTGCATCGTGTCCACAGCTGAATGGACCTGGGAGTGGGTAAAAAAATAAAGCAAGCAAAGCACTTTTTTTTTTTGGTAAACCACTTACTACCCTTCACGGTTGGCTCTTCATAAAACAGCAGAAACAAAAGGCGATCCTAAAACTTCACTCGCTCTAAAATGTTCCAGGTTAAAGAAAGTTCTGGGTTACTCTTGGTAGTCGGTCAATAACTTGCCTATATTGTAGATTTGAGTGTGAGTGTAAGCCCTGTGATGGTCTAGTGACCTGCTCATGACGTTCCCTGCCCTCTGTCTAATGTAGCCTGGGAAATAACACTGTGAATACGAACACGTGGGTAGAGACAATGAACTGATGTTTCCTTGAATTTTGTTTACCAGGTAGGCGTCAGATACTGTCATTTGTTCTTATAAGTTCCCCATGGAGGGTTTTCATTTGAGAAACATTGAGGAAACCTCCCCCACAAAACGTGTAGTACAAAACAGAGGGCGTCCCTGCTGACATTGACGCACCACGCTTGAGTTGTCTCTTTCCTCCACACATTATGATAATGTTGGTGAATACCATCGACCCGTTAACCTGTATGAAGGTGACACGAGTCAAAATAACAGTACAAAGGCTTATTCAGCAGTGAAATCACAAGGGTGCGTTCATACCATCAAGCCTGATATCGTCATTTGGATTGCAAAAGTCTTTAGGTACACTGACGTATTAGTTTCACGTTGTTTTCTTCTAAAATTCAAAACTTTAGTTTAGTTAGCCTTTTAGATACTAATAATTTGATGTGTTTTGGGACCACAGGACAAGACGGTAATTGAACTCAGCGGGACTATCTGATGTGCTTCAACCAATAGCTTTTGATTTAAAAAAAAAAATACAGTTATGGACAAATTTAGGTGAGGGGAAACAGAAATTATAATCCTGTTCCTGCCATACTTACCAAAGAGACGGCCCGTTGGGTTCAGAATAAAAATGATGGTCGTTAGACGCAATCGCTTGAAGCAAAGTGCAAAAAGCATCTCATTGGCCTAAGGCAAATAGACATTACCTTGAATGCACTATTACTAAACTACTGATGAGGAAATGAAAACTAGCATGTTGGCCACGCGCTTTAATCACATCACATAATTTCTTTACTCATGGCATATTTGTGTAGCTCATTATCAGGCTTTCAACCAGGGTCTCCACTCACCACATTTTCTCTCCATGTCCTGCTCATCATTCTTTCAAGTAGCTTTGCTCGTACACGTGTAACTTCCCATCTGCATGTTTCATAAAATATACACAAGATGTTGCACTTGTTGCTTAGGGGCTGCTTGTTCAGTGCTGTCACGAGTTGCGGGTTTAGAGTGGAGGGGATTTACTGGGTTGAGGTTTTTGACTGCCAAATCATTCTCAACTGCTCAGGTAGGGATTTTGCTGCATGACACCATGAGTGACACTCTATGCCACATTAATGCTGGTCTGGTTATTAGTCACTACTTGCTGGTGCTGATATTTTGCAAGGTTTAGGACTGAAGCCCGAGATGACATGAATCACCAAAATGCCTGTCTCTGAATCACAGGTGGGACTGTTTGCAAAATAAACAAGTACAGATTCTGGACACTATATAACTATGTAGAAGTGTGTTGTGGGAGTAAACACAACTACAGAGCTTGCTTTACTAATCTCAAGCTGTATAATGAGTTTTTGATTTCCTCGAGTGCTGCAAAGCACAGTGAAGTTTGATGGCATGGTGCAGAGGACTAAACAGTCTCACCTCTGACTGATTGACCTGGATTTCTCTCTTGATGAACACGGCGCCGCAGGAAAATGTTTCTGTTCAATTCTTAAACACTCAGATGTTGTAACACTGCCCTGAAGTGTGAACAGGTCAAATTTAATAGGGCTCATTATGCTTCAAAGTAACAAATGATGATGATGAAATGACATCTTTTTTCACAAACAGACACGTTTTTGCACACAGCTTCACGTGCATGAACATGCCACCGGCCCTAGCATTGCGATGATTTTCTGTGTAACGTCAACACCTGTTTTTGCATGTGTATTGAGCAGCAAACGGTGCCCTCACGCTGTGCGGGCTCACAACATGTGCAGAATAAAGCGGAAAAGTGTTTATTTTTTGTCTCAAATGAAGGAGAGACAGGAAAAGAGGAACATCTACAGTATTTGCCAAAGCCTTTCATTTGCTTTCAGATATATTTAGTCATATGGGATTTGTTTGCGCAGCTTACACTCCAAGGCTGTGTGTGACAGCAACTTGTCTAAAGCTGTGTTTACTCTAGCAGCCTCTCCAGACTTTTTACAGAAGATATATGATAATCCAAGCGTGACATTGATATCATAAATCAAAAAGAAAGAAAAAAAATAAGATAATGCCTTTATCTCAGATACACTGCATTGCTGTGCACGAAATAAGCCACATTCCCACAATGTGTACTTTGACGTGTCCATCAGATTGAGCTGCGGACCTGATTAACTCATTTTTGCGGTTGTATAAGTGACCGCTATGGCCCATACCTATGATTAATCAAGAAAGTAGGGACTTGATTGTTTCGTTAATAGCATCTAATGAGTGCTCTCATGCCAAATTCCCCCAATGCACGCCATTATAACAGGGATCTGCGGTGATTTTTTTCGTACTAAATTTAGTGTAGAATGAGTTAATGTCACCTTGCAGAAAAGTGACTCTGCATTCCGCCAGCGTCTCCCATCACTTTGAGACGCTCCATTCGCTCTCCGATGGGAGCACCAATCACTCCATATGTCAATACCGTTGGATGTGTATTTCCACTCTCATTAGACATTAACTAACTTTCGCGTGCTGTAACTTGGCGGACTTCTCAGTGTTTAATGAAGTCATTCTATACATGGCTTGCCATCCATAGCTGGGCACGGTTATGCAGCAGCACCAACCCCCCATCTCCGAACAAGTTGCTCATTAAAAAGTTCACTGTCACAGTTCAATTGTTATTGCTGGAGTAAATACATTTTCCAGTTAACACAGCCTATGCAAAACATCTGCGAAAAAAGAAGAAAAAAAAAATCGAAACATTAAACAAGCGGGGCAGAGCAGGGCTCTTTGATTAATTAAGTCAAGGTTTGTCCGGTGGTGTTTTGTTTTGTTTGTGCTGATTGAATCCTGAAATGATTTCAAAACTGTTACATTGGTGTGCCTGTATAGTAGACTGATATTGGCATTTTACTAAAAATGCCAATATCAGGCCCAGTCAGTGTTGCCTGACCTCTGACATATATGTAAATAATGCAGTTTGACTGATTTATTACACTTATCGTCTATGAGAAGCAGTTAACCAGGATTAATTCAGCTAATTCTAAAGAGACTTTTTGACTGGATTCAAGTATATGCATATGTTATTAGTATTAACACTGCAGTCTTATTATTTTCTCTCTTTCTATCTATCTATGTATCTGTCTATTACAGGAAGACACACAAGAAAACAAATCAAAGACAACAACAACTAAACTGACAAAGCTGACAAGACTGACAGCCTTTAAAAGGCACACGCCGTCTTCTTTTTCTTGTTCTTGTTCTCTTTTTTTTCCTTCTCATGGAATAAGGGTGTGGGGAGGGAGGGGAACACAAGGAGGGATTAGGAGATGAGGCCAGATGGCGGAGGGAGGGAGTTCAGATGGAGTCCTGGGCAGCCAGAGCAAGGGAGGAGAGCAGAGCAGATGGGAGGATGAGAGGCCTCATAAAACCATATTACCAGTGGTATTATCATTGTCATAATCACAGGAACCATACCAGGGATGAAGCTTATTATGTCAAACGTTAGATGCTGAAGGACCCGGCGCTGACTGATGGCTGAGTGCTCGGGTGGCTGATGCTGGGGAGGGTGGGGGGCTTTTGCTTGTTTGATCCAGATTGTCTAGATTGTGGGGAATGCTGAGGCAAGGAACTGGTTGGTTAGCTCAGGCAGACACAAGACGCCTCTAAACAGCCAAGATGGAAAAGCAAGCGTGTTTGGAGAGGAGTCTGTGAGAGTCATAGTGTGATATCAATAGCCTTTCACCAGTTACAGTTTTGCCACAACCTTTGGCACGTCAGTACAACTTCTTTGATTTTCATGTCTTCTTCACTATAAAGGAAAAGGACTTAAAGTAATGATTTTTTTTTTGTGTACAGTAAATAAGTGTTTGCAGTTTGATGTGTGTGGTAGTAATTCATGAAAGATTTTACGCTTTTCCACAAAGTTTGGCTGTGCTTTAGTGACGGTGCAGGGCAGAAGGTGTGCGCTGGTGAAGTGCCATTTCTGTCAGGCGCACTCAGACTCCTGCCTGTTTGGTGTTTTTGGTGACCCACTGTGAATGTGACTGTGCTCAAGTGGAAGGAGAGGCGCAGTCAGGGCGTGTCAGTGATGATCAAGCAGTGAAGTGCAGTTTTGGATCACTGGGATTTGCACTTGTGTCACATCTGTGGTGAGACTGGGTGTCATCATGTGCATGCATGCATGAACAGATCCGATTCAAAAGCCTTTCAGTAGTGTTTGTCAGACAGTCAGATAGGTTGGCTGGTTTGACTTTGATATAAATCAAATAGTTTGATATAATTCCTCCAAGCAGGAAAAAATAAGATGCAGCATTTTTCATTCTGACTGTGTACACATGCAGCTTTGGTGTGAAGGATTGCCATCCATCCGGAAACTGTCAGTAAACACCGTGATGCACAAAGGAAAACATGAAAACGGATGTCAGTATCTTCATAAACATATGTTAACCAAACATTCAATCTTCTCCCAAGCTAATATAACATCATTAGCACTCAGCAGCTTAAGGTCAAGTTAGACTTCTCCATCAAAACGTCAGCATGGCTATGCCGTAGGTTTTTGTGGCTGCTGTGTAGCCTGCAGGGGCTGCCGCCGCAGCTTATCTGCACCTCTCCAGAAATGTAACCGCACATCGGGTGACACAACACCGCAAGGTCTGCGATTGGTCCACTAGATCGCTTTGCTACTTGCGCGTGGATTTTCACTGAGAGAGAAGATAGCATTATGCAGGTTCTTGTGTTTCTCCAACCGGCTGAAACTGAGAAGGTTTGGATGTGCTGATGTTGCCAAAACATCGCTTTGGACACCGCCAGTGTGTCCACCCTGAACTTGTAAGCAGTATTACTTCCATGCTTATCTGTGATTCATTAGCAGGGTATTAATAAAATCTGGACACTACCATTCCAGCAAATGGTCCAATATGTGCACAGATGCTCCTACGCAGAACTGCAAATGCCCACACTGCCATATTCCATCAGGGCGTAGCTACGACAACACTTTGACGCAGAAACTATGAATTAATCTTTACCTAATGTGCTCTGTATATTCACTTGTGATTCTGCGTCTCCTGCACAAGGACATCAGTTTCTTCTTGGAGGGTTTGTGGTGTTTCTATTCCAGACTGTTCACTCCATCACGAAATTGTCAAGAAGCCATGCCGTAGCACTTAATGGGCAGGAAAAGTGGAGAATTGATTGATCGTGGCTGATACCAGCACCTACAACACCAACTGATAAAGAATTCCTTTTTCCAGCTGTGCCACAGATGCACCAGCACGCTTCTGGCCATAATAATACCGAACAGATCAGATGCCATGACCTGTGCATTCACCCTGTGCACAATCGACAACATTTTGTACCATGTGCTGTTGGTTCATGAAAATAGAGCTGTCATGGTGGGGTGGGTTCTGTGGGGGGGAAACATCCTCTGGTGCACAGGGAGTTATGTGTTTTACATTTCTTCTTAGCTGGAACAAAGAGAAGAGGGACTGAATAGTTAGCATGAGCATTGATAGCCACCATGACTGTGCAGACAAAGTAAAGAGCGCCACCTAGAGATATTCATCAGCAGAAAATCCAAGCAAAAGGGCATTACAATGCTGAACACACTGTTCCTCTGACAAGTGCACTTTAGAAACACCACAGTATTGAGCATTCAGCAGCAAAGATTGGGACAAAATCAAAGAAACAAAATCTTGCAAGTTACCAATTAAAGGACTAATCTGCATTTGTGCTGGCGGTCTCATTGCTAATACCATTAATTCCAATAATACCATTAATTTCAAAAAGCTCAGGGTAAGGCTGCAACTGACAAGAATATTGAAATTGAAGAGACAGCAACTGCTATCTGCACTGTGATGTCAGTGTAACTCTTATGCATTCAAGATGAAGCAGTAAGTGCATCTTTATAGCCGTGCTATCGCCGTGCTGCTTTCACAAAGGTAGTCAAATCATAATAGCATAATATTTCCCTGTTGGATTGCATAATACATGCATGTGTTGTACATTTACGGATGCATGTGATTTAGATATGCGGATGATTGTGCATGTGTGTGTCTATGAGAGAGAGAGAGGGAGAGGATGTGCATGCATCTTGGTTTGCCAGGACAGTCTCTGCTAAGCCAAGTACATATTAAGATATTTGTCATGTAATTAGATTCTTGGGGCTGCTTTCAGCGGCATTAGAATGTGGATGGGGACACCCTCTGATGAATAAAACAACAAGTTCATAAACAGGCCTCAAATGAACGTAGCTACCTAGCACTAACAGACGGGGGGAAAAAAAGGAAAAGCCGGCGAGTGAAGGAAATGTTTGAGCATAAAGTGTCATGAATAATTGAAGAGGTTTTTGAAAAATTCAGCATTATCCCACTGGCTTGAAGGTCACATTCCTGGAATGTTTGTGCCCCTTCAAAGAGGAAATTGAGTTATCATTCATTGCTGAACTAAGATCAATTGCCACTGAGAGCAGTGATTGCTTGCCAGGCAAGTAACTAGGCTACTGCTGAGGATGGGCCGGTGCTCAGCGAACCTCAACACTGCTTTCACACAGAGATCCTGGTATAGATCTTAACTTTGGTTTAGACGTTTGAAGCCTGAAGCCATGCCGCCTCAGTCATGACCTTCTGGGGCAAACGGTGCTGTTTTAAGGCTGTTACAAAAGCTGTGAAATAAGTCCAAACTGAATGAAAGTCTTGAATTTACTGGAAACACTAATGTTAATATCTTTATAGAGATAGGCCACCTTGATTGTGAATGCTGAATAATGCAGGGGCTGCTTCCTGTGTAAAAATGGCATCCAATTTGTCTTAAACCCTGGTCTTATCTTGTCTGATACTGTACCTCAGAAGGCTTAAACCTCTGAAGTGAGACGTTCAGACAGCCCAAAAAAAAAAAAAAAAAAAGAAAAAAAGACAAAAGAAAAAAGAGAGACAGCAAAATGTCCAATCAGTGTCAAATTTACTCAACAACATTTGCACTTTTATGAATGGCCTGAAGGTGGTTGTTGTCTCTTCATAATGCACTGCCTTTTGACCCATTAATCATTGAATTAACTAAATTATCATGAATCTGAAAACCTTTTCCCTTTGAAAAAAGGCTGGTAATTAAGCCTTTGCAGTTATGCCGTGCTCTCATCATTTTAACATGAATCTCAAGATGTCTTCTGGCAAATATCTTACAAGATAATTACTTGGGTGGAATATGATCGATAAAAAGCAATTAGTATGGGAATTTAGATGTGTTTAATTATTGATTACTCTTTTCCAGAGTCTGGCGCTGCTCCACATATTAAAAAATAATTCTGCCAGAGTCTGGCGCTGTTCCACATATTAAAAAATAATTTTGTTCGCCAAACATCGTCACACAGAGTGAAGTCTCTTAAAAATTCATTTGATTTGGTCAAGGTACGTGCTAATCTCTGGGACTTTTTTCAAAAAATTAAATCATTGTTATATCCAGCTTGCCCTCAGCTGAGGCTG
The DNA here is from genome assembly GCF_902150065.1 of Myripristis murdjan. Classification (NCBI taxonomy): domain Eukaryota; kingdom Metazoa; phylum Chordata; class Actinopteri; order Holocentriformes; family Holocentridae; genus Myripristis; species Myripristis murdjan. Next base: position 27,714,560 of record NC_043993.1, read on the forward strand.
AAGTCTAAGGACACCAACAAATAAGAATAAAGTGCCATTCAGTGGCAGATGAATACAGGTCAAGGTTACTGCCAACATGAAGAGCGAGAGAAACCCTGACATTGATCAGATGTGCTGAGGATTCTCACCTCACAGCTGCTTCCACATTTGTTTTAGAGAATGAAGTGTAATTTTTTTTTGCAAGGAGATAGACAGAAGCGAGATGGCAAACAACTTGCAAACCGTCATTTATATATAGTCTCTTTGTTATCGTCGCAGCCCAGAGCCTCAGCATTGGAAATAAATTGCCCTCACACTCTCTGCGGTGTCTTTTAAGACATAGTACAAAATTTAAAGCTTTCTAAAGGCTTTATTGCACCACTAACTTTGATGGCTTTTCTTTGGACAGCTGTTATGGCCACTCAGTATCAGTTTTAATGATGCCAAGACAAAGCCGGAATGGCACTAGAGGCTGACCATGTTGCGGAGTTAGTAAACCGAAAATGTGGGACACCACTGAAGGTTTGAATTGACTCCCTAAGGAACGGTTTCAAAGCCCTCACCTCGTAACACCATGGTTTTTACACCACATGAGGAGTGGTAGAAAAATAGTTAATTCACTAGATTATTGTCCAAAAGTAAAAAAGTGTGAAAAAAAGTCTTCTCTGTGTTAGATGTTGGAGTTCAATTTCCGTCAGTGAACTTGAATATAATGAAAACCATTTCTGAAAGTTACTGTATGCCTATTTAAAAAAAAACAAAAACAAAAACAAAAAAAACATAACAGAACAGAAAAATATCTGCAGCTTGTTTTAATAGAGCTTCCAAAAATCTTGCAAAATATTTAAAATTTATTGCACCAAATCTTGTGTTCAAAAAGTAAAGATGTTTCGCCTGTTTTTTGGGCATGTACTTGAGGCTAATGTTATGTCTGTAAACCTGTGGAATTTATTGCTGCTGAAATTGAACACTTGCTTATTACAGTGCACACACACTGAAAAAAAAAAATTCTGCAGGCCACAATTAATAGCATATCCAAAATATCTCCCAGAATGACACAGTGGAACTTCCTTATTTTTATTCCTCTATTTATCAGTGTTTACTATGCTAAATTTTAGGATAGGCTCGCTAACATTATGCTGTGAGAAGGGTAAGGCTAAAGAAATTTAACAGTAGAGAAAACACCTGAATACTAATGTGATTTGTCTGCGAGTCGGAGCTGAAGACTCAGCTAATTTGGATGCATAAATGTCAAGTTGTTTTTCCAACCGATGCTGGCTAATAATAGATCGACCTTTCTTCCCCTTGTTGACTGCTCAATTATATTTGCTAGGTGACTTTACAAATACGAAACGTAGCTAGTTGCATCCTGGGCACAAAAAAACTGTTGAGTATTCAGCGTATATTACATTCGGCACATCCCGTGCCCTACTTACTGTTGCAGAAAGCTCTTCAGCTTTCACTTTGTCATAAGTCTCTCTTTGCAGTAATATCTATGTGCATGAAGGATTCGGGAAATTGGATGGGAGTATTTATGCGTCCAAACTGGAAGAGCAAGTCCATTCATTCTCCAGTCACTTTTATTGCTGCATCCTGTGCATATACCTTGGTTGCAAAGAAAGTCTGTTTTTTCTACCGCCCAACTTCCACAACTCTGTGAAGTGTCAAAACTTTTGATACCTCACATATTTGCAACACTGTTGTTTGAGGATGTGCACTTTGTTACAAGGTATGACAAATGCCTCAATTGATGGCAGATACAAGGATGGCTTGCAGGAGAGAAACGCTGTAAGTGTTGATTGGTCGATGGTATCAGTCCTGTTGGTGTGGCAACATTGCTGCACCAATTCACTTCCCCCTGGGGCCTGGATTTGCAATGCTGGGAAGACAGATTACCATGGCAGGTTCTGAAAAAGAGCAGTCTTCTTTAAATTTTTTTTTTTTTTTTGTGTGCCCAGGGGCTGTGTCACCTTTATGGTTTGCTGTTGGATTGCGGTGGCTAAACAACATAGCTTATTTAGTGAGAGGCCAGGAGTTTAGTTTCATCTGAGGTGAGAGGTAAGGTACAACAAAATGGATTTAGCCACCTGGAACTTAGCTGGGTTCCATTTCCCACCGGGCTTTGGAGCAGAGGCCCAGAAACTTTTTCATCCTGGTCCCCAAAATGCATTATTTTGGTTCCACCCTGAGACCAAGACTCATTAAACCCAGTGTACACATCTGTCATGCACAGACCAACCAGGAACAGGTCAATGACACTGTTTTGGGCACTGACACACAGTTGACGAGATGCTGACTCCATAACAGCGTCTGCTGTTCAAGTTAAGTTTGAAAGAAAGTATGTGTACGGTACTTATTGAACATCTGTGCCATTTGCACCAGTGTATAATTTTGCCTCCTTAGATGACATACTGTAACAGCAATAAGGGGTGTGCTGTGACCTAAAACTGCAGAGCATCAGACATAGAGGCAAAGCCGCACAGAACTAATTCTATGTCACTCAGCAAAGAAAATCACCTTTAAAGGGCCAAGGACATTTTCCATTTTCAGGCTTTAGAAAATGTATGGAAGTCAAACCATGTTTACAGAAAATGAGTCTATGTAGATCTGACTAATAAAGAGTTAATTACAAAACAAATTGATGGAATACTCTAAACAGCATAGATAAAAAGATAAGATAAAAATTAGCATGTTGGAGAGACATGGCCGACCTACGTAACCTACACCTTTGACCTTCAGTGGAGATGAGGGAAAACACCAAGGGAAAGTTTATGAGGGGAAAAAAATGAAAGTAACCTTGGCCTGACCAAGGTAATAGAGGGATTCCCAGCAGGACAGCTGACTATGCAACAGGCGCAGGGACAAACAGTCAAATGAACAGCAACATGAAAAAGGACAATGATAGGAGACACACATGAAGCAAAGAAATGAGACTTTGGGCAGTCCCAATGTGTCAGTCCTGAAATAAAGTCTGGGACTTGTTGAATATTGGTATGTTGCATTAGATGTCTACTTCAGACATTTTAGAGTATTTGTCACGGCCACTTGCATGGTAATGCAGTTATAGCAATAGAAAATCTGACATCCCGTTTACACCCAGTGTTAAAATGCATCTTATGTGATCAGATAGCAATCCATTCATATTTAACCACAAAAAATTTGGTGTAAATGCACCAAAGATGCATTGGGGACGGATTAAAATCCATCTCCTGGGATGGTTTAAGCAATTGGATACAATCTGTTTACAATTTGGATACAATCTGCACACAGGTTAAGAAAAGCCAGGTGTAATTGTAGCCTTAAGAAATGCCAGTCATTGCTTGCTGATGAATACTGACTAATAATACTGTATTTACATGCCTATGAAATCCCACTAACTAGATTATTATGTAAATATGATTTGTCCAGCATTCGATTTTGTGTTTTATCTTTATGTCAGCACTACCTGAAAATAAAATAATCTCATTGCCGTGAGTCTATTCATACTATAGGGTATAACTGAAGGCCTGTGACTATCTAAGCTATAACCATATCAAAACACAAGAGGCAAGCTTCCAGCTAGCCAAGCATGCTGTATGATAAATCCACCATGTAAGCCGAAAATCACATTTTGAAAAGCAAACACAGCTAATGCAGCCCGATAGAACCTGGAATCATAAGGTTCTAGTGCAAATGTGTACCTAATTAAGTTACTGTATGTTTTGCATAGGCTGCAGGTCAGAGCAACACTAATATTGCTTGTTCCAGTCGATTGTGTTCTGCTTTGGTGTGCGGGGCCCATTCTCCTGTTTTTTTTTTTTTTTCCCCTCTCTTCTGAGGGTGATGAAAAGAGCTCCTGTAAGAAGCTGTATCCTTGAGAGAATGACAGAATCAATAAGGCTCCAAAGTCTGAATGTTTTCTATGAGAGATTGTACAAATTCCTCATATGCTCTTTGAAGGTGCATGAAGTAGTCTGTGACACCTACTTAGTCTGTTACCCTCTTTCATCAACCACTACAAACTGCAACACCATCGATAGCACAGCCCCCCACCCCCACCCCACCCCACGCAAAAATGTCACATTTTCGCAACACAGTCTAGTAAGCTAGCTAATTAGAGCGGAGATTCGACGGAAAATACTGGCATAATAATACCGCTTTGTCATTTGCTTCTTCTGGCCCGCAAACAAGGTTGTTTAGCCTTCATAGCTGAAATATGTTGTGACATGAATGTGGCACCGTCCTCCATTGTTGAGCAGCTGAAAATGCCAGCGGGTGGGGGTTGCTAAATGGGTTTCGGGGCCAGAGGGCTTGGGGGTATAGGAATGTCTTGAAATGCCAATGGGTGGAGAGGTTTTTGTTGTAAAACAGAGACGAGGTCCGACACTGACTTTTGAAAGCCAGAAATCTCAACACCTAGGGAAGCGAGTGAATGAGTTATTGCTACTGATATTGGTATTGATCAACAGCCCCATCAACCCCCACAGATATATTATGACCAATCTGTGCTATGGAGCAGGAAATCTCAGCCGTTGCCACTACAGTTTGTCATGTTTTCTTTGACTTGCTCAGTTGTTTTCACTGAGTTTATGTGAGCTTATCTGTGCTGTATATTGTCGCTTTCGGAATACTTGGGTTTTTAGTCACTTGATTTTAATTGAGAGATTGTCTGCTAATTACACAGCACTCATCCCCCGGTCCTCTTTTGGTGTCTTACCACCTGCCAGTGACTCTCAGGCCCCTAATTAACAATAATAGTTTGCTCCATTACCATCAACACCAATCATATGAATATCTCGCGCCCTCAATCCAAGCCAATAGTGGACATATCAAAAAGTAATCAAGCATGGCAAACACATCAGTGACCTCTAAAACATTCACGGGGTCTCCAATAATATTTTTTCCATATCATTTGTCCTTCTTGCCTGCATAATCTCATGTGTGGAAATGAGGCTGACCTTGAGCAGTGCATGTGGTTGCATTGGACAGCTCCCAGGTATGAATGTGTGTAACTGAATGTGAGCCAGAGCTTTGCCAAAAAAACAACAGAGCAAGCATGGATAGTTACCTTTCCCTGCCTAAACAAAGGTTGAATTAATAATTGGATAATTAAGAGCTTAAGTGCATTGATGAGTGTTTTCAAGTTGCATGCCTTTAACCCAAAGCAAGAGACAAAGGCTCCGCAGTTGTGTTTGCTTTGCCAGTCTAAATGAATTTTAACACTGAAAAATCAGGGCTTGAGCATGATAATATGAGTTCAAACATTCTGCCATCACTAAAGGTGAGGCAGAGTAAGCCTTGGCTGCAAATACCACCCAGGATACAGTTCAGCAGCATGAAGCAGAAAGAATCCCAGCTTATTTTTTTAAAGAAGTCCCTTTGAGGCATCTATGAGTGCAGCACTCCGTCCGACAGCAGGATGGATAGGAGACAGAATCGAAAGCCCCAGCAGTCAAATAACAGTGAGTTTGCAGTCCTTTTCCTTTTGACTCATTAAACCAGATCAGAGCATCAATTGATTGAAAATGAGCCTTTCATCCACTTCATAATGTGAGGAGCAAAAGAAAAAAAAAGAAGACAAAAAAGGAAGATGTGGAGGATAGATGATAATGGGCATTGTAATTGCAGGGCAAAAATTCAGGCAGCTTTGTGCCTATATTGCATTTGAAGAGGGTCACATGAAAAATTATGGGATGTTGGAGAATAAAGGGTATCAGCTACCGCTACAACTTAATCTGACTAAAGTGGCTCTCGTAAAATTTTATAGGAAACACTGCCCAAGACAGTTTTAAGCTCTTTCTTTTTTTTTTTTTTTTTTTTTGTTTATTTGCTTTATAAAGTGCAGTATGTACAGTATATATGCCACATTTTAATATATCAGGGACATATAACATTTTGATTTAGATTTATTTTAAGACGGAATATGAAGGGCAAATGATTCATTGGTGTTTGTTCACTTTGGGATTTAATTGGACCTCATTCAGCTTGGTTCTTGTCAGACGCTTGCTTTAACAATTAGATGTGAATAAATTGTTTTCGCAGAATGTAATCATTGCATTGGCTGTAACGCTTGGAGCAGCATGTAAAATAATGCTGTATTAGTGATGTTTTAATTTAATTTGCAATTTGCAATTTCACAATAAAAAGCCTCCAACAACATACAGAAGATATATTCTTTACGAGGCTCGAGCAAGTATCTATTGATGAAAATGATCTAAAAATACCTCATTCATTAAATGGGGGCTAGACTAGTGAACCCGACTGCAGAGCACAGACAGGTGAGGATGCAGGACTGTAGTTAATTTATTATAAGGGAAGGAGAGTTGGAGTGATAAGCCTGGCTGAACAGAGCAGAGCAGAGGAGAGGAGAGATCTGGGTCGTGGATCCAAACTTTGGGCTGGACAGAAGCGAGGCAGAGGGCCTGAGCAGTGTGGCGTTGTGAGCGAGGTGCAGGCAGGGGCTGAGCGGAGGTTGAGCAGAGGGGAATCCAGGGCTGAGACGAGACGGGGGCTGAAGACAGGGGCCCGAGTCAGGAGCAGACAGAACTGCAGGAAGAAGAGACAAGGATCAGGTATTCGGGAGCAGGCAACAAACAGAATGCAAACTTGCCAACAGGGATGGCTTGAAGGGTAGTGGACTGTCTGGAAGCAGAGACTACAATCTGGCGGTGTGATAGTGGCGGAGCCGGGTATTTGCAGAGGACTGATTATAGCGACGGGATGCAGCCGGTGTGCCTCCAGTACACCTGTCTTCACTCACACAATCACAGGCGCACACAGGAAGGCAGAGTGACCGAGCCACTGGGGGAGGAAGCAGGTAACAGGTTAGTCTGGGACAGAGTGAGGCGTAGAGGGTGTGTCAGTGGAGGCCACAGGGGCAGATGTAGCAGAATTGATTTTTAAGTAAGTTAAATTTTGCATACCATGATTGTGCCATTACCAAGAAAAAGCATTTGTTTTCAAGTGCATAATGAGTATGTAAATAGCTGTTAATGGCCATTATTGTATATTTTTGCCCAGATATTTATATGTATATATATATATATATACACACACACAGAGGTGCAGCTTAGTGTCCTGTGGTTCCATGATTGAAGGCAATAAAAACTTAATTAGCCATTAGACAGTGTACAGCAGCTATCCTTCTGCATCACTTCTCACACTCGCAGCAGTAAATGACACCGCAGTGCAGTCTTAGATCGTGTTTTGCCAATTTGTTTTTGACAGTTTCACAAAGTTCAACATCTTACTTACTGTCCACTAAATCGAATCCACCAAGAATGGAGAAAAAAAAAAAACAAAAGGAAAAAAAAAGGAGCACCTAATTCCTTCCTTCTGTGAACTCTGCAAGCATTTTGGCTGGCAAGATGTAGGCTCAAAGAATGGGATCAAGTAGGGTGGTATGAATAAACAAGCTGCTCGTGGAGGCACTCAGTCACAAAGATAAACAGAGATCTCAAGAGCTGTGTGACCTTGTTGGGGTGGTTAAATTGAAAAGAGCAGAGGCTGATGCAGCTATCGGCCGCCGACAGTAAAAACTCTGCACACTGAGCGGTTAAAGCTCTCACTATATCAAGGCACAGATTGCAGGCACGTTGGACCCCTCTTTGTGGAATTGGCTTTTAATTCGTAATAAGCAATTGCACATTAAAGTACTAATAGTCCCTAATGGAAGTTAATTTGGTTACCCATGGGATACAATATTAAGCAGCATCAAACATTTTGGCAGAATAGGATCGAAAGGATAGCATCAGACATTCTTGAAAGTTGTAATTGTTTGATAGTAATCTGCCACTGTGGTTGAGAGATGCATTTAACTTGTAGGATTATGGGTATCTGCGACTTTACTTTGAGACACACACACACGCACACGCACACACACACACACACACAGAGGACAGCTGGGGAAAAGTCTCTGCAAAGATACTTGGATCTGAGAGGCGGTGTGAGGTCAAATCTTGACTGATAGGTTGTAGGCTAATCGAATGCAGTCCAAGTACAACAGCGCTGTAATTGCTTGATTAAAGTACAGTTGTAGATTCAGCATGAATAAAATATAGCCAGAGGAAAGAAGAGGGAAATGCATTTCAATTATAGAGAAAAGTTCTTCAGCAATATGTGGAAAATGTCTCCTTCTTCCACAATAATCCTGCCACTTCTTGCCTTTGTACGTCAGTGGTTTTATAGCTTAATTTGACGTGTCGCCAGCATCTCTCAGCATTTGTATTTGTCAATGGAGGAATAACTACAATATGACAGGCTTATTCAATATCAACAAAGTTGGATTTGGTGTTTCATAGTAAATTGTCAAAATCTCCTACACTTTTCTGAGGCAAAACATCATTCTTCAGTTTGGAGGTGAGCTGACACTAAAGGTGAGGTGTTTTTACAGACAGGATCAGGACCCAGAGGAATAAATAGCAGGATCAAAATGGGTCCCCAAATTATTCAGGGAAAAAAAAGACAGCTTCTGTCTGTTTTATGTTTCCAAGGGCTTCACTGCAATGTAAGACAATATGAATAAAATACCATGGGGTTGCAGGTCAGTAGTTCAAACACAATGCAAGTTTTGATTGATTTGGAGTGGACTAACTTCGCAAAAAGACCTGAAAATACTTTTGGCACCATATGCAAATTTATTTGAGCACGGTTGAGGAGAGCTTTTGAAAACACTGGCAGAAGGCGGCTCACATAAAAAAGCGAAAAAAGAAAGAAAAAAATAATGTCCTCCAATGAATCTTTCTCAAACAGTTAGAGGTGCGGTGCTCGTACACTAGTCATTAATATAAGGCATTAGTGGAATCGACTCATCCTTCATGTTAAAGGTTCATATAATTCCTGCCTGGTTAATAAGTTAGCTTGACATTTATTCTATGCATTTATCACTTGGATGTTCTGTGCAATTTAACCTTGGCTGTGAGCAGAACAGAACAGCCTCTTGTGCGTGGTACCCTTATGTTTCTGAAGAACATCTGGTCGAGAGGTCATTCGCTGCTATGGAGGAAGGATGAATGGTTGAACACATCTTGGATCAATGGAAATTTCCTGGCCGTTTTGTCGGGGAAGCATAGACCTGACGTGAAGTGGAGGGTGGCTACCGCTGTGGAGTGCATTTAAAACCCTTTAGTTCACACCTCAACCATGCCACACGCCAGGTGCCAACCAATAAAAATAGAGGGGGTGATAATATATGCTCTGAAAATTAAAACTTGGCTCGCACTATTTGACACCATGTCAGACCAGCTAACAATGATGACACCAGCTGATTATTCAAGTTGTTGGACTTGTGCAAAATGGATTAAATGGATTCGCAAATGGATTAAATGCAGCAAATATCAACATAGAAATGGTTTGGCAGGCGGCTGCTGTTAATGTTAAAGCAATGTTAATTATCTGAAAATAAGTAGTGTTTGGTGCCAAGTGTGGCAGGTAACATAAGCAAGTGTAGCTAACTTAAGGCTGACATTTCAGTTTTTTTTTTTCCAGGGATATACATGTTGGTTTGGTACTTTATGGCCAGTATATATTATATATTAGACTAATGATTACACTGGACTGGACACAGTTGGAACCCACACACCTTGCAGCCAGTCAGAAACAAGCACGATGGTAAAACTGAGAAATCGTGTGTTTTACTTATTTATGTGCTTAGGTCATTCTGTCGCCACCTGTGGAGAAACCCTGACACTGAGGCGAGGAAGCAAGTTTTGAGGCCAGATTTGTATTTTGATCCAACGACGCTGTCCTTCATAACCTTGGTCTCTAATTGGAGGGGTGATGGAAATCAGCCTACTTCTCCTTGGTTTGAGCAGAGCCATTTGCACACTTGGGAATCATAATGCCTTACACTATACTTTTATTCCGCCCCACTCATTTCAGAGTTAATCTCCTGCTTTTTTATTCTGCCACATTTATCAAATAACCTGCAGTTGCAGGCTACTTTGATGAAAAAGGGTTAGCTGAATACAAAAAAAAGGTTAGCTGCATGCAGAACGAATGAGGGGAAAGAGCCACCTCTTATGCACCATTTGTATTCACTGATGTTCTTCGCTAAAGCTGGCTGGCATTTGGAAGCAGCTCCATGTTTTTTGGTAAATTTCAATGAGCAATTCAAAACTGAAATGCATTTTTTTTCCTTCGGCAGTAACACTCCTGAGGCTGAGACACGTAAACATGTTACAAGGCTGTGTGAACTCTTTAAGGTAGATGCGGTGCTCATCAGGCTACTCAAGTGCTCAAGGATTAGTTTGATTTTCAGACAAAAAAACAACGTGAATGCAGCACTGTGTGGCAGCCTAGATTAGCTTTCAGCCCTCTCAACCGGCACGCGGGAATCTAATATAGAAATGATCTAATGGCAGAAATTCCAGTCAACTGATCTTTAAAGGACCATACCATTGATTTTGAATGATTGGCCCATTTACTACAGTTTACCCACACCACAACAAACCATGTTGCAAATCTTATAGGGGTAATGGTTTCACAACACATAATCAAAACCCCTTTTATGTGAAACACCCACTTTATGATGTTCTGCTTCTATGGCAAACAAAGTCATAAATATTAATGAAGCACATAATTGGCTGTGGAAAGCAAATGTTTCCCTGTGGACTGTTTTCCGGTGCATGGATCGTTTCACTCTGCCCACTTTCATGTCAACAAAGCACAACAGTGCTGCTGCTTTTAGGAAAACTAATGTGGAGGACTTTGTTACGGTGATGGAATAGTGGTGTGAAGGAAGAAGAAAAGAGGAAATTTCATATTTTAGTGAAATGAATGGAAACCAGTAGCTGGATATCAGCTCTAAAATATGACTGCTTGTTTTGGGAAAGCAGAAAGATGAAGTATGTACATTTTGCAGGTATTACACTAAATCTGTCCATCTATTCTTCAGTCTATTCTTAACTTGAGATGTTTTGCTGACAAAGAGACAAACGGGCAGGTATGAAAACATCAATTCCCTCGAACTTGGTTGATGAAGGTAATGAGCCTTTGATATCTTGATAGTGAAGTTTTGTAAAGGAGCTTTTGTTAGGTGATATTTAAAGGATTATGAAGCTGTTTGTGAGCACTGAACACACACACGCATACACACACACACATACACACATAAATATATATATATATATAAAACTGGATGCTGTTCCTGTAAGCTCTGACAGTTTTCATTGGCCTATACCCCAAAGCTGTGTGGATATACCTGCATCTGATAAGTGCACAACAAATTTCCAATCTGCGCTCATACAGAATACTTCTATACTCAATGCTACCAACTGGAGCATTGCAGAATCAAAGACGGGAAGATACCTGTCATCATTTTTAACCTTTCGTCTAGAGATTTGGTTGGCTGACTGCAAATGGTGTGTGAAACTCAACTTCAGTCTGTTATGAACCGTCATGAATTCCCATGAGCTTGAACTTCTTTTTCTTCTGCTGCTTTTTTTCATTCATGGTTCACATCTCCTTCAGGAAATGATATACATGTATCTGAATTTAGATATGTATATTCTAAGAATGGGTGACAAAACATTAACATCATTGCAGAAATCCAAATATCATCTTACATGAGTTCTAGAGGACGAAAGCTTGCTTCATTTTTTCCTCATAAAAGCTTATGCCCTCTCTTTATGCATACAGTTTAAAATGAAAAAGAAATCTTTTTTTTTTTGTTAAATATCATTAATATTCAGAGAAAATTTTTTACTTGCTGCGACACATGTGAAGGTGCAAATGAACATATGCTGCAGCGCTGAACTAAAATTGGCTCCCCACAAATAGCACTGTCAAACTTGTGTTATGAAGCCAGTTGGATTTCTTTGGCAAATCTTCGTAGTACTGCAAACCTTCAAAATGTCAGTAAACGTCAAGGTGTTTCCCACATTTTCCCGGGAAAAGCACACGTACTTCACTTCCACTAATTTCCAGGATCTCGAACCAAAGAATCCTAAGAATTAATCGTCTTGCCTGTATTTTTTTATTTATTTTTTTTTAAAGGGAAATCATCCCTGGTTGGCAAATGTGAAAAAAATTCCCATTTGATGAGATGGGCCCCGTTGTCCTGCTACCACTGCCACATCACCCACACACACACACACACACACTCACACACACTAATATCTTGGTATGACAAATCACCATGCAGGTAAAGGCTCATCAGGCTGAACCCGCCAGTCAGCTAAGCATCTGACTGCATGTCACCTTAAGAAAAAACAGTTATTTCCTCTTTCACCGCGAGACTCACAAGCAAGATGAAGTGGCTCGAGTCTTGATGGTATCAGCCATAGGTGCATCCAAGCGCCAAGATGCACTAAATCAGGCATAAAATTAATTTCCAGACCGCGTTTCAACGGAGGCCTGTGTAATAAAGCCAATATCCATTGTAGCCAGGATCCGTCATCTGCACTCGGGATCTGTCAGTTGATTTGTCTTTCACAATCAGCAGGTGGTGTTGTACATCTCCATCACAAAAGTCCCTCCTTGCAGCTTGCTGAACTCTTTTGGTGTGAACAGCCGCTCTAGGGAGACGGCAGACCCTTTTCTTTCTGTTTGTGTTTTGCTGCATTGCTCAGGTTTGTCCGGATTGTTGCACATCATGGGAGGTTTGGCTTTCCACCGTTCGTTCGCTTGCTCCTTTGTCCAATATCTCACACAGCGCTGATGGGGTTTTGATGAAACTTGGGGAAATGATTCATCTCACTGCTGAACAAGGTGACATATTTGCTACTGATCGGCCATGAGAGGGGCTGCATCATTCATGGTGGTGGTGGAGGGAAGGCAACTGTTGCCTCGGTTCAGCTGTTTTTTTCATGCAAGCATTTGTCAACAAGCAGGTGGCAAAGTTCAGCGTCAGCCCCTAAATTTCCACAATGTGATATGACAACATGGTAAAAATGGATTTTTAAACAGCTACAGGAACTATTTTGAATTGATATCAGGAAGATATTTTCACCCCAGTTTCGCAAAATGCAGCGTAGCCGCCACGATTTTGATTCTGCAGTATTCACACACTTTTTCATCGTTGGCTCCGGCTGCCAAAATATTTATTTGGTTGTTTTTGGCAGGCTGAAAATGCCGGCGTTAAATGGTGACACTAGTGACAAAGATTCGGATTTGTGCAGGTTGGTATTGATTTTGCCTGCCATTGCTGTCTCTCTCACTCGATCACTGTATTTCTCACTCTCCGTCCTCTTCAGTTCCCCCGTTCTCGCTCTTCCTCTCTCTCTATTTCCACCCACCCCCTCCCCCTCCTGGTCTATCTTCCCATCTAAACTATCTCTCAATCTATCTTCCTTCTCCCTGTCTAAAAGCCTAATACTTCACAGCTGCCAAGGCCCATCTCCACTGAACAGAACAGCATGTGCAATTAGCAGTCTAGTGCTTATCATTGCTCCTCGAGGCTCTGCAGAATGACCTCTTTATGGCAGCAATCCCAAACCCAATACCTTCTTTGTTCGCATCCCTACCTTTGCATCGAGCAAGGACTATAACGCAGCTGGCCTGGCGCCATACACATGATGTCACTGTCATAGTTTATTTAGAGGCATTTTTATTTAGTCCTTTGTTTATTTATTTTGTACTTAGTTAATGCAGTTAGCACATGTTTGAGGAAAGATTTATTAGCACCTGTTGCATTGTCTGAGTCCGCAGCTTAGCACCTTCGCAGAGGCATATGGTCAAAATGTGTTTTTAGCATAAACAATATTTACCTTGGTTGCTCAAATGAGTTAACATAAACAAAGAACAGATGGACCAATTTAATAAGCCTTGCGGATGCACATGCCATAGCATACTGCCCATGATGTTCCATACCATATGTGTGTATTTTCAGCTTCTGTTGACATCGTTGCATGTGCATGATTAGCAGTTAACGCCAGCAGCCTGCAGGCGGTGTCCGTTTTGCATCTCAGTAGTCAAAAGTTAGTTTTTGCCTGACCCTGTAAGTTTTAGCTCGCTCACTGGTGTAATCGTAATGCTTTCAGGCAGTTACAAAACAGAATTGGATATGTAATCATGAGTTGCTGACCTCAGTGGTCTAAATAGTCACTCAACCAACTGGTAGCTATAGAATCAGCTATGGCAAATGTGATCTTGGCCTAATCACAGTGTAATTATGGAGAAGAAAAGTGGCGGTTGTTAGTAGGTTTTGTATGATGCTTGTACCTGCAGTTCACCTCATCAGAGCCCACTCCCCACTGATTATCTGAAGGAGCAAAGGGTGGAGCAAGGTTTCCCCCATGCACATCCATCAAGCACGAGCTGAGCTGCTATAATTTGACATTCTCCAAGGACCTATCCCAAGCTGCATCTGACTTTTCTGTCCTTCCATCAGGCTGCCCAGTTTCCATCAGTGTCAATAATGCAGGTCAAAACAACCAAGGCTTAAAGAAAAAAAAAAAAAAAAAACTTTTTGGTGTTTGTGATGGTTTTTGTTTTAATTCTTGACCGGCTCTGTCAGAAGCATTTCAGTGGATCAAGGGATTGACTCGTAGTCCCTGTGCGGTAATGTGTGCCGGAGCGTGGCTCAGTCCAAAGCAGTCACAATCATTATTTCATCACTTGAAGGTAGAGATGTATTGTGTTCACGGTGACTGTTTTTCAAGTGTCCATCCATCAAATATCACCGCAACCCATTTCTAGACAGAGCAGTGAAATACAAACCAAAATTTTCACCAGGGCTGTAAGGCAAAAATGAGTTGCTGACCTTGACCCAGGTTGTAGAGGACCCATGAATATATTGCTGTTTTCCTGTGTGGCTTGTTGCATTTCAGACAACTGGCTTACTACATAAATCAGTGTTTTTAGTATCAAAACAGTTGCACGGTGTCGCATCTTGAATCGTATTTCAGTGAACTCAATCTGCAAGTTCCCCTTGGCCAATCAGTGCCAGAAACCATCTTGCCATTCAGGCCTTTTGCAGCATACATTTTTGAATGCTTGATGTAATTGTTTGTTTTTCTCTTTTTTCCCCCTCTCTCTCTCCCCCTCTCTCTCTCTCTCTCTCCCTCTCTAGGTAAGTGAAACAAATTGCTCAAACTGATTGAAAGTGGACTGCCTTGGGGTGCCTCATTCAACAGCACACACAGTTCTGGTACAGTACTCAACATTCATACTGATGCAGGCTTTGTTTCTCTCGGCTAATGGACAAATTCAGTGAGAATTGAAAGGGTATGACTGCACTATATGCACCGTTTTTGTTTTTTTGTTTTTTGTTTTTTTTTTCTGTTTTTGTTTTGTTTTTTGGCCCAAATCTCCATCACAGTAAGCGGTTTGGCATTCAAAGGATTTCAATATTTTGGGAGAGGTTTTGATGACACTGTGAGCTGAGGTGTTTCATTTTTTGTTTTTTTGGGTTTTTTTTTGCTTTTGTGCAGTGAGACTCAATGCTTTTTCAGTAGATGAGATACTTGTAGCCTCACTCAACACGGTCATTATAATGTGTTGCAGCAATATATTGTTTGAGCTGCCATGGGATTAAAGGTGCAGATGGTTGCCTTCTTGATGAGGAAAAGCGAGATCACGGGCCAGTGTTTGAAGGCACTGTATCTCAGCATGAGGCTTTATCTCTGGTTACGCTGGTTAAATGTGACAAAATCGAAAGCGCTAATCACTGATTTTACAAAGTTAGCACCCAGCTCAAAGCTGACATCACTGAAAGGTGAGGGGATCCGGCTGTTGGTTAGCTACAGAGTCTTTGAGCATTCATGACAAAAGCATCTTCACCTTTTGCTAAAAGCAAACTATTTAAATAATGATAATGATGCATTTTTAGTGTTTTTTTTTTTTTTATTTTTTATTGCTGTGCCTTGTGTTTGACTGTGCAATAAGCTTACTTTATTTGAAACCATGGCCACAAAAGATCTGAGCTGAACCTAAGCATTTCTCTGATGCTTAGGATGCACTTAGTTAAAGCTTAAGTTGCCTTAGAGGTCTAAAAATATTTTGTGCCGGAGAAATTATCATCCCTAACTCGAGGAAGCATAATGCCATACCTCTTGATTACAATCAGGCTCTCTCCTGCTGCAGACTTTCATCTGCTTAGCTATAACTGGCAGTCAGTCATGCAGCATGCCTCAGGGGTGCTGATGCAGTCGCGTCTCAGTCGGCATCACAGCCACTGGCTTTCAGAGGAAGTTACTCGTGTTTGACTCCTTCTCGCCGCGTGTCATGCAACATAATTGAGTTCAAATTGAATATAAGTTACCAATCAGAAAAATTAATGGAGGATCAGACCGTGTCTTGTGAGGGCGCGGGGTGGACAAATCGTCCCTATCATCAGACATTACCTAAGCACCCACACAGTCACTGTAAGACTGTTTAGATTGGCCATGGTCTAGCTGCAGACAGAGGAATGCATTGTCACGGCTTTGCTCATAATTTCTAACAAATTCAATACATTTAACACTTACATTCTGTATGTTTCACTTGAGCAAAACAAAACAAAGCATTATTTGATTTTTGAGTTTTAATCATGTATCATATTGCGTGATGTTGGAAAAAAGAAACTTTGAAGCACATATTTTCATTTTACTATATTATTAAATCACCTTAATGTGCCATGGTAATGCGAGTGCATGTGATTGCTTTACGATGGTGTTTATTGCAGATGAGTTATGTGCATCCGCTGTGTTCATGTTGGCAGCAGTGATGGTGGGCACATATTTAAAAAGCCTAAAACCCTATGCAGGTGATTTTTGCAGTGTATTTGCATACACAGTATAAACAGACTTTGTGGGTGTCAAGTACGTACCTTTTCGGAATCTGAGTAGGTGTCAGAATTAGTTTAGCCACCAATGTTAGACGAACAATGTCAACAGACCTCTTGTAGCCTCTCCAAACTATTTCTATGGTCACTTTAAAGCAGTGTTAAAAAAAAAAAAAAAAAAAAAAAAATCAATTTTCTTTTACATTACGGGTCACAAAAACAGATATTACAAGCTGGCGGCAAGCTGTGATGGCCACAGAAACACTTACAGAACCAAACGCATGTGACAAAACAAATCCTGACTCCTGGGTAATTATTCTAAAAGTTACAGTATCTAGTCATCAGTGATGTAGTGTTTCTCACAGACTCCTGATAAAACCAGGCTGTATTTTCTGTTCTGATCCAACCAGCAGCGCTGAAGCCCAGCACAGCAGCTCCTGAAATCCTAGACCTTTTTTTGTCACAAATCTTACCTGCAACAGGATTTTCTTCAAATGTTGTTGATATTATCTTTATGACATTTCAATCTTTCTTGCCTTTTCATTGGCGCTTCGCTCTGCAGGAGCACATATTGAATGCTCTCAGTCATTTTTCTCACCCTTTGTAATATCCTTTTATGTTATGGGAGATTTCTCCTTTTGTGATAACATCCCCTAATTTTATAATCTTTTTAACCTCCTGATTTTTTTTTCCAGGCACTGGATTATATTTAACAGTAATTACAGATACTGAAAGGCACTTTGGATTAAAGTGCTGGAAGGTATATGTTTTTGTGATGAACCATCAGTGCACATTAGGACCAGTTTTCAAAGTTACAAAAGTAAGATTTTATAAATTCTGGTAGATTAGGTAGGTTGTGTGTCTGAAGTGGAACAAATTGCCACCTAGCCAGCATGAGCAACAGCTAAAATGAGCTGCAAGTTGCTCATTTATTTAAAACTAGACAGACAGATAGATACATACAATTGAATAGTATTACACTCAACTTAAAATTATGCATATATAAATAGAATTAAAAATTTATTAAACTATTAAACTAGCATTACAATTATATCACAGTCTCAACAAAGTTTCAGTGAAGCGTTCAGCCTGAGGGATGAGAGAATTTCAGTTCCAGTAAATTATTACTTCATCAAGGCAGAATAAAGCATCTGCAATTATTGACCAATTACAGTGAGGAAAATATTACTTTCTAAAAAAAAAAAAAAAAAAAAAGAAAAGAAACTAATAATCAGTTCTAGAGCTGCTCTCCATTTCTACATTTGTGCAGTTATGAGTCCTCTCCATGTTCTGCTTTTATTCTTATTTTAGAAATGGCTTAATATTGCATGCAGTAGGTAATTTAATGATCAACATTGCAAACTATGCTATCCACCAAGCTGGCAACAAATGTAAAGCTGGTATCAACATTTCCATCAGCACTTTTCGTGAAGTGAAATTAGGAATAAGTGTTCAAATATAAAAAAAAAAAAAAAAAAAAAAAAAAAAAAAAAAAATCTTGTTAGTATAATTATTTTTAACTAGATTTTTGCATTGTGAGCTAATTTGAGCCACAAGGAAATATGCAGAAAGTCATTTGAATGGGATTTTTTTTTTTTTTTTCAAAACCATAAGCATAGCCTGCCATTGTATAACATAGATGGATGGATTGATACATAGACAGATTGATAGATGTCGAGCGAAAATGCCCAGTGCTGTCCAGCCACACTAACACACTAACACACTATTACTGTGTTATAACATGTAATTGTCCATACGAGACTGAGACTGATGCAGCCGTCCTGCAGTTTTGAAGTGTGTACAAGCCCTCTGACAGAGAAAACAGCATACATGTGTCCTTACACAGCAGCATGGACATGAAAGAGATGACTCAGCGGGTTTTGATCGGGAGAAAATATATTTAACGCTATCGAACAGTCTGGAGATTCTCTGATGATTTAGTGGCGCCTGCTTAAAAATGCAGTCAGCTGCAGTGAAATCGCTGATTTTGCTCCATCAGCCCAAAACTTGGCACAATAACTTCTAATACATAGATTAGCAAACATGGGCGTTTCTGGCACAATGGAATAGACATTTTTCCAGGTGCAGATTTACAGGGTAGGCAGCTTCATGAGGAGGGATGTAGAGCTCTGTGGGCTGAAGTGTAGTTGTTCTTGAGCTGACCAGAGGGTCACTGGTATTATGACATACACACAAAACTGCATTATGTTTTTGTTTTGTTTTTTTTTTCTCACCACGCCTTATCCTCCCTGTTTTCAAAGTAAAATGTAAATTGATTTGTACACTGCAGGATAGCATTACTGGCCGGGACTGTCATGTAAGCACTTAAGGTTGTTAGACTTCACTGGCAGTAATTGCAGTGTTCCTTTCTATCTCTCCTCACATTTTTATGTCTTATTCTTTGATGTCATAATGAAAGGTAGAAAATGCAATGTCCGTCACTCCAGTGAATTCTGGCCTAACATTTTTGGAAATAGCGAAATTGCTACCATTATGCCATAGAGGTTTGTAGTGACAATGACAGACTGGAAAAAAGGTGTATTGAGAGATAATGTTGATGATTTTCTGCTCTGCACTTGTGAAGTCTAGCTCTTTGTACACTATTGCCATCATCTTTTCTTGCTATTTGACGTGTTTTCAGTTAGTAATGTCTGTTTGATTTTTTAAGTACTTGTACTCAACCACTGATCAACTTTACCGCTTGCAGGTTGTGATTGTTCACTTTTTGCTAATATATATATTTTTTTACTGAGAAAAAAAGAAAAAAAAAAACAGTAAATGGTAAACGGAGTATTATGGATTTTTTCATTGTATTTTGTGCAGACGGCATATGCAATGCTGGATATACAAAAGGGTTTACAAAAGTGTTCATATGCAAATGTTTTTTTTTTGTGTGTGTGTGTGTTTTTTTTTTCAGTGCAGCCCCGGGTCCTTTGCACATAGCTGTTGCAGCTTTAACGTCAACGGGTCGCAGTGTTGGCAGGTTGATAATCTAAAAATATCTTATATTTGGCGTTAACAGACACAAGTGCACATAGGGAAATCACAGCAAGGGGGTGTAAGGATATGAGAAAATATGTCAACACGTACTCATTTTTCTTTATCATTCCATTTTGCCTTTTGTTTATCATGGACTTAACATTTTTTTTTTTTTTTCTGCTGTTATGTTTTCAAGAATGATGACCTCGTCCGTGAAAGAGGTTGTGTTGGCTCTGCTTTCGGGTATTTAATGAGGGCATAGTCATTTGCTTTGTATCAGCATTAGAATGTGAGTGAGCCATGAGTCAGATGCCTCCGTGGTGGAGGACAAAGAAAGCATTGTAACCCCTGCTCTATTGTTCTTACCACAGCAGTAAATATTATGTCTGAGGTCTTGCATCAAATCCGTATATGCTCATTCGATGTGGATTTAAATGAGAACAAATTATAAGGAGCAAGACAGCCTCACACAAAGCAAAAAAAAAATACGAGGCAGGTATTGCGGCACACAGAGACAACCTTTCCATCTAATACAGTATGCTCCATTGGCAGCGCCATTATGCTAATGTGCAAAGCGATGCCGTTGAAATGATTCGTTATTGTAATGGGAAGAAGCTAATTGAGTGAATTCTTGCCAAATTACGAGACGTGGTTAATCGTCCGCCAGAAGCCTCAGTCAGATGTGAACATACAGAATATACACAGGTACAAATGTACTCGCACACACAGCTACATGCACACATGCACATGTGCGCGCACTCACACAAATGCATGCAGGAGTCCTGATAAAGAGGGGTGACTGCATTTCTGCTGTGACAGTCACTCACTTCGGAGCAGCAGTGCTGTGCAGGTGCTGGCTTCTCCAAGACAGACAAGATCTGAGACTGGAATTGACTTCAACATGATGAAAAAAAAAAAAAAAAAAAAAAAAAGAGAGAAAAACCTGCATGAACACTGAGTAGCTCTCTCAGCAGCAATATTCAAAACCTACTGTGTCTTTCAGTCGACACAATCACTTGGAGAAAGTGCTAAAGCAGTATCCGAACTGGTGGCATTTACAAAGCTGGCATCACTGAAGATGATACACAGGTAATAATGTTTCATAACTCTAAGTAGAAAAGCAGTGAGTAAAAGCATTAGACTTTACTTGAATAATTTCCTCCTCTACAAAGAAGCATTTATACCTATTTCAGTAGAGCAATATTGATAAATCACATTAACAGTTACCTTCCACTCCTCCTCGATCTAGCTGTGTATGTGTCATGTGCGTGCGGGAAGAGAGAATACACCCTAGATAATGTCACATTAGCATACTTGTCCCTGTACTGTCATTCGGTGTAAAATAGAAGACATACCTGTAGCGCAGGCCCTATAGTGACTCCACAAATATCTCTCCTCTGTAATCAGGAGTCAGCCATGTGTTACACCACGGTGGCTGACACAACAGCTCACGGGGGTTTGAGCCAGGGAATGGATACATTAGCTTTAATGGAATACAATACATACAGTTCAGCCAACTAAAACATAATGCGGCAAAGTTCACATTTTCTGCTGAAATCACACAAAATGTTCGGCGTGAGGAGCGAGCACGGCAATGTCAGAGGCGGACGAGACAGCTGCCATCACTGCTGAAGTGCTCAAGTGAAAGCTGCGGATTTCCTCTCTGAAACATTTGACCCAGTTGACTTACACGCAGGGAAATGTGACACAGAGTCAAGGCCTTGCTGCTGGATGACTGGAATGCTAAGAGGACTTGGGGAGGGGCTGTAGCTCGGCAGCCACCGTAGTGCTCTTGAACAAGGTACTTGAACATGTGCCTCAGGCTCCAAGGGCATGTGTTCGTACACATCCCCCCGGCTGTGAATGTCAATGTAAATTGAGTTTTGTATTCTCAAGTGTTCTCATCGTAAAACCCCAGTGAAATTTGCTGGAGAATCCTGATATTTTATTTTATACTGTGGCAAAGCTGCATTAGGTGAGATTTGTTTGTATACCAGTCCACTCATTTTATAATAATAATCACAAAGAGGAGCTGCCACTGAGAGAAGCACACCATCATCATTAATTGAGACACACAAGATTCATCCTGTTTCTTTAAATGTCAAGTATGGAAACTCCTCTTTCCCCAGGAAGCCAAAGGTGAAATATATACCCAAACATCACTGAGCAGCTCTGTCCAGAGAAAGCTGGAATCACCAACATTAGATCTCTTCACTCTGTTGTCTTTTTAGTAACCTTTAGTAAACTGTCTGGAATGGTAAATAAGAGGATGGTGTGTGCAGCTTACTAACATTAATGTCAAGCAGTGAACATGAACAAAGCAGATTATGCCACTATAAAAAAAAAAAAAAAAAAAAAAAAAAAAAAAAAAAACTGGTCCCAGTGCCCATTTTTTGAGGAAATGAAATAGCCCTGACTTGGAAAATAGATTCGGCAGGTAGCATCAGAAGGAAGCTTTCACATAAGAGTCTTGTACCAAGAAGAAACAACCCGAGTGTACTTTCACAGATAATTGTAATTGCAAGGAAAAAACAGGTAATGGCCTTCGTTTATATATATATATAGATATACACTACTCACAAAAAGTTAGGGATATTCGGCTTTCAGGTGAAATTTCAGGATGAACCTAAAATGCATTATAACCTTTACAGGTGTGTGACCTTCTGTAAACTTTTGAATGCACATGTCCAACTGTTCAGTGTTTCAGTACTTTTTGCACAAGTTGCTGTTCTCTAACAAGGAGTTTAACGGCAAAATTCACAACAGGTGTTTGATCCATGAATCAACCAATAAATTTCCTGGTTCAATTAGAATTTGTATTTAAACAGTCCTCCTCATCATGCTGTTCACATTTTGACATCATGAGACCAAGACGACACCTAACAATTGATCAGCAGCACCTCGCCATTGCGAGGCTTCAAACAGGATGTTCTCAGATGGAAGTGGCCACTGAGCTTAGAGTGTCACAGAGTGTCATCAGTAGGTTGCAACAGAGATACAGAGAGACTGGAAGAGTCACAGAAAGGCATAGAAGTGGACGTCCTTTGGCCACATCCCACACTGATGACTGCTTCATTGTGAACAGTGCCCTGCGGAACCGGATGATGAATGCCACTCAACTCCAGGCACGTTTAAGGGAGGTGAGAGGCACCCAAGTGTCATGTCAGACCATTCGAAACCGTTTACATCAGCATGGTCTGCGTGCTAGACGACCTGCAAGGGTACCTGACCACACCACCAGACACAGGTGTCATCGTCTTGCATGGGCCAGGGAGCATTTACGCTGGACGAGGGACCAGTGGGCCTCAGTGCTGTTCTCTGATGAAAGCCGATTCATGTTGAGCAGAAATGATGGCCGCCAACGATGTTGGAGACGTCAAGGAGAGCACTATGCATCAGCCACTGTTGTCACCAGACGAGCCTTTGGTGGTGGTGGTGTTACTGTATGGGCAGGTGTGTCTGGTCAGTACAGAACTGCCCTACACTTTGTGACAAGCCCATACTACCTGAATAACATCATTAATCCAGTCATTGTACCTCTGCATGAACAACACAGTCCTAATTTCATCTTCATGGACGACAATGCTCCAGCTCATCGAGGTCGCATCATTAGGGAACAGCTGCTGGAGACTGGGGTACCTCAAATGGAGTGGCCTGCACTTTCTCCAGACCTGAATCCCATAGAAAACCTATGGGATCAGCTGAGTCGCCGTGTAGAGGCTCGGAGCTCTGTACCTCAGAACCTCAATGTCCTGAGGGCCGCCCTTCAAGAAGAGTGGGATGCCATGCCTCAGCAGACAATAAGTCGACTTGTGAACAGCATGAGATGTCGTTGTCAAGCTGTAATTGATGCTCAAGGCCACATGACAAGTTATTGAGACATTGACATTTTTTGTTGTGGTATACCCACCACTGTTGTTAGCTTTTGTTTCAAGAAATTGTTTGAGATGAGGAAATCACCAGTGTATGCTTCTACTTAAATGCCCTACTTTCATGATATAATATCACTGTAGCGTGAACTTTTTACATTTTCCATAAATTTCACCCGAAAGCCAAATATCCCTAACTTTTTGTGTATATATATATATATATATATATATATATATATATATATATATATATTTTTTTTTTTTTTTTTTTTTTTTTTTTTTTGTGCTAAAAGTCTTACTTTAGTAGCTCTTCTACAACGCTGTGAAAGTGAATGGAGAGATGTCTTTGTAGGTTCTCAGTCACCCGGGTCATGGTTATCCACGTAGGGTTAAATCAGGATCAACTGGACTATTTGTTGATTCTTGAAGACGTTTCACTTCTCATCCAAGAAGCTTCTTCAGTTCTGACAGACTGGTGGTTAGTCCCAGGTAGGGATGGGATTTGATGAGATTTTAGTGATTCTCATTCCATGATCGAATCTGCTTATCGATTCGATTCTTTAATGATTCTCTTATCGGATCTCACTGGGTAAGGGGAAGGGAAAAAAAGTACAAATGGGTTTATTTGTATTAACTTTCTTTTATATGTTGTTAAAATACCACCACTCCTGTCCATCCAAATGACTTTTACACAAGTACATTTGAATGTTCAAATTGTTGAAACATCTTCCAAGAATCTACAAATAGTCCAGTTGATCTTGATTTAATCCTGTGTGGATGCATGGAGAGGTAGAAACACATTATTCTGGATTAGCTCACACATAGAGGAGGTCAGAGAAACTAATGAGTATAATTCACCACCATGTGCACCTGTATATCGTCCAGGTAAGTGTGCAACCCAATACTCTAGCAAACAAATTGATTTAAAACCCCCAGCTGCAACCTGAAGAAACAGGCTGAATAATGTTCAGAAAATACTTCAGATTTTGTTAAATAGTCATGTTGTAAGCAGTACATCAGTTCAAAATCTATTTGCACCATACACAAATAAAGATTTTTATTTATTTATTGCAACCTCATTTTCTGCGTTATTCCTATGAGCTCATATTAGCCAGCCTTGAAATGACAAGAATGTGTTGTTCATGGCCTATTATCATGGTCATTCACCTGTTAACTGCAAGAGTGTGCCTTCTAATGACAAAAAAGGAGAAATCCAATCTCAAACAATTTAATCCCTCGGCAGCACTCAGTCGAAAAAACAAACAAAAAAAACCAAAACAAATTTAGAGGATTAACACATACGGTGGAGGATGTAGACAGATTTTACAAGAGACCCTCCTGATGCCCAATTAAATAGCGCTGGGTGATACCACGTCAACCTCATGTGTGAGCCGGAGGATCAGCGTCGGGTGGTTGTATTGTAACACCAGGGCTGAACACTTTCATTTGCGAGGTCTCCTGCTTTAAAGAGGCTGCAGAGTTTCACTGGGTATTGTGGACTCATGTTTCCAATCCCTGTCTATTCAAACTCTTACTCCAGTGTAGCGGAGAGGGCACACTGAAACTGCACTGCACTCAGGCATCAATTTAGCACAAAAGTAATAGCACAAAATCATCAATTTGGTAAAAAAAAAAAAAAAAAAAAGCAAAGAAACAACATTTGCCTGAGGTGTCTGTTTACATGAGAATAAGGGATAACTGCCAGTCAGTCAGAGCTGGGTGTTAACCCAGGCCAGGGCATTGTATAATACTGTTAAACCCTGTTAGACTTTCACCAAGTGTGATATTAAACCTGGTAACCACAGGCACACAGACAATATTTACTTTCATCTTAGCAGTGGGTTCATGGATACAAAATCTTCTAGTATGAATATACCTTTAGCAACAAGATTGCCTTCTACATCTTCAGGAAATACTGATATTATTTGAGTTGGAAGCTATGTAAATACCCCCACAGAAGAACAAAAATGTCAAAATCTCAGTGGTGCGATACAATACAGACATGCCTCGCCCAAAGATTTTGAATTATTATTCGTCAGTCTCCTGATCTGCATACCTGGATGCTGCTTACTTCTCCAGACATTGTATTGATTGGACTGACCTTTCTAGCCCCTACCTTCCAAAATAAGATTAAACATAATTTGATTTGGTAACTTGACTGGATTATGCTAAATAAAATGCCCCAAAATAGCCTTTTGCCATTGACCACAAAGGGTGAAGTCTAAAATAAAAGTATTTTCATTGTTCCGGTTTGATGTTGGGCCTGTTCCACTGTGTCTGAGGCACCAAACACCTACTGAACCAAACGCCTGAGCATAAATAAATAAGGTGTTCTCTACTTTTTCTCTAGTTTTTTTCGCACTAAAACCTTTTTTTTTTTTTCAAGTCTGTCCTCTGTCAGCCCTTAATATCAAGAGTCTCAGTCCAAACACTGAAGTGAGAGAGGAGCAGATGGAGTAGCGATTTATGCAAGGGAGATGAACAACACTGTGGCACCAGTATGCCATGTTATAGCATTTCCCAGCAAATTTTTTGAATAGATATTGATAGGATGGTCTGCACCAGTGTAACTTTTCATGTTGTGAAATGAAAGCATAAATATATTTGTTCTACACCTTCTCATCAATCTGCATACAAATAACACGACTTTACACTTTCAAATTGCATGCAGTGCTTACGCCAGACTCTAGTTTCGCATGAAGGTGACACTCTGATCCTTCCCACTAACTTCTGTGGAGAACAGATGCATCCAGATACCACGCATAGAGGTGCAATTTGTTAGAAACAGCAGACTATTGCAGCAGATTATGGCATTTAATTATTCTTTGAGGAAAATAAGAGCTTTCAGTTGTAACTTCCAGAACAAAACAACTTATGCAGTACTGCAGTGTTAGGGCCTGCTCACATTAGGGCCGTTTGTTCTGTATCCTGCTAAAGCAAAAATGCCCCCCTCCCCAGTCCCCGGCTGGCCTGCACTCACATTACCTAAAGCCCAAACGCGCCCAAGCGCGATTGCCCCTGGTATACACATCATCACGTTGAAATACGACAACAGGTATGGTCCGACGTCATCATAAATCAATATAGTTCAAATACATTTATCATGTCTTCCTTTTAACTAAAAGACATTTTTGTTCCTTTTAATAAAACATGGGATGTTTATTTACCTTGACAGTTTCGGAGGTAACTTCCTCCTTCTTCAGAACGGTCCAACTGACAGCCGGAGCGGCACCTGGCAGATCCGGCAGAACCTGACTGGGTGCCGTGGCCGGTGCCGTCCGGCATCAGGTCTGCCGGATCTCCACGCATACAGACTGCTGTACTTTCATCATAAATCAACTTTTGTTTATATGCGGTTGCAGCAGCACAACAGACAGTGACACAGACAACATGGTTGATTATTGATTGCGCAACGCGGCCATTCGCCGGTAATCGCACCGCGCGCATTAAACAGTTTTGCAGAGGCAGGAGGAAAGTTGCATGATTTACGTCGTATCAACGTTCGCGCACTGCGTGCGTGACCGTGCATTAGCTCGTGTATGCGCCCGTACCGTGCTGAAGCACACCCCTTCCAACCGTGCCAGAGGGGAAGTGTGCTGTATTCAAACATGGAACGGAGCGCTCACACTAGTCAAATAATCCGGATTTTAGGGGCAAACGTGCCTGGGCGCTCCTTACACTTGTGAAACAGATGGAATTAGAGGAAAAAAGTCCTTTTACCCTCTCTAGTTTAGGTAGATAAAGGTCTCAGTCACATTTGAGTAAAATAATCTTATTTCTATAAATGTCATAGAATCTTTTTAAAAAGATTTTATTTTCACGGACCCCTTGCAATTACACCACGGACCACTAGGGGTCCGCGGACCCCCGGTTGAGAAACACTGGTGTAAATAACGAATGAACTTGTGCCCGTCTGTGCGCCCAGGGGCGTGTTCGTGTTAATGAGGCGTGGTCAGGTGCATTGCTATCTTGAGACAGTTGAATGTATTGCGCAAATGACCAGCAACAACCAGGCCTGAAGTTAGTGCCACAGTTTTCATTGTTATTTTAACGGTGCATTATCAAGATAATAATGCATGTATGCATAGACGGGTGCCAACATGCCTTCTTTCTGCTTGTGACGAGCACAAGGATGCCTTTACAAACACGGATGCCTTGTTACACACACAGGGATGCCTGCTTCACCTCAGGGAGGTTTGATGGAGTCCTGCTGTTGCCGTAGATGATCTGCTCACGTGTTTTCGCTTTGTGCACGAGCAGATCCTGAAGCGATCCTTCTTACCTGGCAAATGCACCATTATAATAGCAATCTGCCAAGGTGCAAGCACACATGGCTTTTAAAGGTAATGGAAGATGGCACTCCACTTAGTTTAGTATATGTTCTGCCCAAAACAGACCTATGATTAATTAAGGGACTAAGTGCATCCCTTTTGAACTATGCGCCTGGTGCAATTACCCTATTTTCCACCATTAAAACAGCAAAAGTGGACTTGGACACACCTTAAATGCACTTGCGCCGTGCTCTATGTGCTTAGATTGTTAAACCGCAGACCCTTCCACCAGCCCCAGCCTTCCTCCTTACATGGTGTTCATCACCCCCTTCATACGACGTCATGTTAGCGGCAGATGCATTACACGGCATGCTACTCGATTGGCATATCAAATGATGCAGTTAGTGTTAACAGCTTATCATGGACGTTGGTACTTTATTTACACAGGCTTTCTACAGTATGCCACATCATTGCTCTGTTCATTGTGAAAATATTCAGTGCCAGTATGTCTGCCGGGCTCTCATTTCACCTGTCATGCCATAATTAAAGCTGTCACATCTCAAGCTGAGCACACAGTAAGATTTTATAACACTTATCACATATCACTCACATCACTTTTTACGTTATCACAATATCACATTTTATGTAAAGTCGTCTGCTTTATCCTCTACATAGTCACACAGGAACAGGCAGGGGGAAAGGTTTTTTTTTTTCCTTTTGAGTCAGCAGTGTGTGTTTGATCACAAGTTCATTTTCACCCTTTTATAGCTGTTAATGAAGTACAGCATTAGAAAATCAGCCTGAATATGAATTATCCTCCTGTTTGTTATTTTGTTTTGCTTGTACTACATTCCATACTGTACTTCTCATCCCTCCCTGCCTCTTTCAGTCATCACTGATTTATTATATGAGTGGCAAGCTGATTGTTATTATTTCAATGATTTGTCTCCCTTTGTCTGAGGATTTTATTAACCCCATGAACTCCGATTTCCCCCTTAAGTAGCGCAAAGGGGGGGGGGGGGGGGGGGGGGGGGGGGGGGGGGGGACTGCATTCTGTAAAAATTCAGTGCCTTCATTCTGCTTGTGACGAGCACGGATACATTTTCTGTATCTGCTGCTTGCAATGCTTTTTTGAAGCTACAGCATGCTTACATCGAGTGCATTACGTTACATTGAGTTCAGCAGGACATATTTGGTATCTTTGGAAACCATGGGGTCTCCACTTGGCTTTAAAATGAAGTTCTGGGGCACCCTGGTAGCTCACCTAGTAAGAGTGCATACCACTTGTTAAGGCTGAGTCCCAATTGCTATCTTTTCGGTTTGAATCCAACCCTAGGCCATTTGCTGTATGTTTGCCCCTGTCTCTCTCTCTCTTGCCTTTCGTGTCTCTCTCTATTGTAACTGCCAAATAAAGCAGAAATGCCAAATAAAAAAAAGGAATTTTTGTGGGTTTGAACAAAGCTCGGCCATTCAGCAACCACAGACTGACCCGTGGGAATGGCAGAGTTGAAGAGGTTGTTAAGAACCTCTCTCAAATACTGTATGTTAAGCAGTTGGCTATGGCCAGTCAATTTTCAAGTTTATAAGGGCTAAAAATACTCTTCCCAAGTGAAGGAGATGAGTGAACGTTGTGGCCTTCATCTTCAGCAGTCAAATCGCCCTGTGACAAACTGCCCTGAGCTGCCTTTCCGGCTTCTCTCCAGTCATGGATTATGCAGGACATTAAGCTAATATCATGCATCGCTAGTGCAAAGTGTTTTGTTGCTCACAGAACCCACTTCAATCTAATGTTCTCACAGTTTTGACCAGATATGCCAGACAGAATGCAATGCAGAGTGGTTTTTTAACGTTTATATGCAAGAGAAAATGCGGGTTGCCAGAATGAGTTAGTCTGGTCCTTAGAGTGTGGAGTGATTTGCCTTATTTCTTTGCTTTTTCCACTCCTTGAAACAGTAACGGCTGCAGACCAGAGAAATGAATGAGTGCACTCTCCGAACAATTGGTTACACTAATGGATCAATTTAACACAGAGGAGAAGTGAAAAGAAAGCCACAGCTGATACAGGTTTAGCGTAATAGTGCTTTACTGACAATATCTGAGGTGAACATGGTGTATCAGGGGTAAGCCTCTCTGGAACTCTGCAGCAGGGTTTAACACCTTGGGTCTAAGCCACCTGTGTGTGTGTGTGTGTGTGTGTGTGTGTGTGTGTGTGTGGTAGTGGCTTTGACGGGCACCTTTAAATTTGCATCATCACAAAATGTTAAATAAAATGTTAACCAAAATTTTAAACACGTACATTTTTATATAATTATTTGCTTTGCTTTTGCTTTCACCGACGCACTTACACTCTGATGGATTGCCCTCAGTGACCTACAAATATTGAGGTACCCTGATATTACAGTCCTTTGTTTTTTTTTTTGTTTTTTTTTTCCCTGTAAAAGACATTCCTTGTGGTACATGCTTTATATGACTGAAACGGCTTACCCACCAAGGCTACAATGAAAAGAGTTAGGAATGAGTTGACTTAATTATTAAAACCATAATTGAAAGTTCAAAATCCATGTCAAGCCATTGACTGATACAGTAATGTGAGATCAATAGTTTATTTTATACTCTGCACAATGTAATAAAGTAAAACTTACACACTTTCCACATCGCAGTAGCAGAAGTGCTTGCTCAGTTCAATATACAGTGATACCTCTGCACCTTTCAGCAAAAACTAGGTCGTAATCCTGACATTGCTGGCAAGGCAATGACTCTGACAGATTACCAATTACTGGACTGTGGGCCATGTAAGTAACAGAGGGTCTTATCGGGCAAGCTGTTGGGCTGTAACTACTATTGGTAATGTTTGCTGGAATTGTAATGCAACTTGTTGTGGCCTGTTTTGCATCGTGGGATGATGAGCTTAAGTGTACTGCCAACAAAAATGACCAACTCCTACGTAGGCTTGTGTGATTTCCAAAATTGAATATCACAATATTGTCTTCTTGAAATGTTGTGATGATCAATATTATGATTTTGCCTGGGCGGAAGGATGATTCACCTAGCACAATGTCAACATCATTTCATTTCATTGTAACTTCTTCATCTCCTTCTCCGAAATGAAATGTTTAATACCCATGAAATGCGCATTGATCAGAATTGTTGTGTGTAATCTATTTTGTTGAAATTGGCTGCATATGGCCACAAATTTTGTAATATTCTATATTATAGAGTATCATCCCAAGCCTATTGCAATAGTTTTGCATATTGCACCTGTGACCTAAATTTGCGCAGTGAAGATGAATTGTCCAAAATAATAAACTGTACAGTAAAAGGATAATAAAATATTAAATATAATAAAGCATAATGAAGTACATAAATAAAGTAAATAAGTATAGAAATTGTAAAGTTTGTAGAACTAAGTTAAAAGTATTTAAAGAATATAAATGGTTTTGTAAAATATATAAAAGAATACAAAGTGTGATATGCATCCAGACTGTGCGTATGATATAATATTGTTTAAAATGAAATAAGATACAAGGTGTAACGTGTTCATTACACATTACACATTTGATTATTACGATCTTGTGCAGCTGACACACCATGACTTGTGTGTGGTGTGTGTGACCCACCGCCTGCATTGTGTGGTTCATGTTTGACTGACATATCACATGACTTAATGAGTTTGCTCT
The DNA here is from genome assembly GCF_902150065.1 of Myripristis murdjan. Lineage (NCBI taxonomy): Eukaryota > Metazoa > Chordata > Actinopteri > Holocentriformes > Holocentridae > Myripristis > Myripristis murdjan. The sequence goes on from NC_043993.1 coordinate 27,746,016, forward strand.
GTCGGTGCTTTGTGTCGGGCGTGAGCTCGTAGGAACAGTCAGGAACATCAGCAGCCGCCCCCGGGATGCCTTTGTTTTATGTAACACTGTGGATGGCATTCACCAAATGAATAAGTTGTTCGGCAAAAGTGCATGTGCATCTATTCATAATCGCAGACAGTCGGGCAATTATGGAATGTCCTAAGCGCTGATTGCCAGCCCACCACCCTGCCAAACACAAAATAAACACATTGTCCTCCCAATGTGCATTGATCTGCTTCTACATGCATGTATCCCATTTTTCTATTCATAGCTTAGTGGAAATGATGGCTGTTGAGTAACAAGTTTTTGGTTTGTCTGCCTTGGCCCACGTCAGCCTCTGAATCAGCCCTTTGTGTTTGAATTAAAAGGGAGACTGTAGGAAGTCCATTGATTTATGTAACTCACAAATATAACAGAAGTCATCAAAAGGCCCACATGCTGTACTCATTTGTTTCTGGCTTTTTATTTATTTATTTATTTTTTTAATAATAAATTGTCATTAGAAAAAGAAATTATATTTAAAAAAGAAACAAAGACAAAAGCAGAAATGACAGGTTATGTTCATTTTTATATCTGTAACTTATGATGGATTTTCTTTTTCTTTCTTTTTTTTTTTTTATGCTGAGCAGAATATGTTACCTCACAGTTTGGATGCAAATGACTCTGCCTTCTTTGTCTGGTCTTACAAGTATGACTAAGTGAGTGCAGGTGGGCCACTCCAGTGGATTTGGCACATCAACAGAGATAGGTGTGAGTTATTTTGTCATCTTGAGCTCGCCTTCATCTCTATGCATAATGCACGCTAACCAAATAAATAGGAATGGATAGTGAACGGACAGTGAATGAAGAGCGCTTCTCGTCATGCACTCTGTATGCGGGTGACGGTTTCAGCTACACTCGACCAAAGCACGTAACAAAAACATAATCAGAGTGGAAGTGCAAACAACATGCACATCTGGCTTGGGTAATCCAAGCTGCCATCAAAACTGTTTCACCCCTTATTTAGCAAGGTCATTATTTAGTTAGTTATTTACCCTCACCAAAATGAAATATGCCTTGAATTTGAAATTCACATGTGCATGTACCATTTTCATATGTGACTGGCAATATACACATGTGAACTAACATTTTCACATGTGAAAAGAAAATAATGTCACATGTGAACTTTGCACTTCACATGTGATTTTCAGTTTTCACATAAGGAAAAAATGTCACATGTGAACTAGATATTTTCACATGTGATTTGTTATTTGCACATGATTTAAACTTTCCACATGTGAAAAGAAAATTGGTCACACAAAGTCATGTGGAATTAGCATTTTCACACAGTGCAAATTTCCACATATGGAAACAACATGAAAACATGTGTGCGTCGCCACATTAATTCCATACTTTCACATCTGACTGGACTCTTCTCATGTGGTGTATAAATCAGTGTGAAACATGTCACATGAAATCATGTGAAAAATGCATTCTCACATGTGAATTTCACACTTTCATATGTGACTGGATTCTTCTCATGTGGACTATAATTCACTTATTCATGTGTGAAATAATCTCATGTGGTTTCAGACCACAGGTGGGAAAAACATCTCCAAAGTCACATGTGAAATCATTAAATTACACGTTGTTGTAGAACACGTGTTAAAAAAAAAAAAAAACATGGTTTATTTCACATGTAATTTTTCCTTAAGGGTAGTTAGCTCTCTCTCTTTTTTTTTTTAATCTCTTCCTGACATATTTTACTATTTGACAGCAACAATTAAGGCACTTTGTAAATGTAGCTTACATAACTGCTATGTATATATTTTTTGTATTTCACTTCAGTTTATTTTGTAAATGCACCCTGTAAATGACACACAGTACATCGTATTATTATGTACGTCAAGCTCTACGTTTGAGTCTAGGCAGGACACCATTGACATTTCACCCCGCCTCTCTTATCTCTGTATTTTAAGACAAAGCAGATTCTCCTACTGAAAGACTTAAACCAGGCCTGTGGTTTGAGAAGGTCATTTCAAAATGTTGTCTGTGAGCATACAATGTAGTTACATATTATGGATGGATAATTATGGGTAATTATAGAAGTGGTGCCTCAAACTCATAATGTTAAATTACTCTAAGTTAATCGTGGATATCCATATCCATAATCTTCCCATTACAATGTGTTTTCCCTTTTAACAATGCTTTTGAGTAATCTGCTGTTGCAAGTTGCCTATTTTTCAGTGGTTTATAGTGTCTTATAACTGAAGGTGTTCTCTCTCCATTCCTGTGTATAGTTACCCATTATTAGAATCTCATCACAGGCAATAATACTATGTTTCTCATTCCTGAACATAATGACAGGCATTATAGTGGCATGTTAAACAGATACCAGCTTAAGATAGCATCAAACGCAATGAGAAAGCTGAGCAGGGCCGATATATAACATATCAGGTGTTCTGTGAATTCTGCTTCAAAGCTACAGAAGCCTCCTAATGTTGTTAAAAAAAAAAAAGCCTTATCTGAATAGGACAATCTTGTGAAGGATGTGAAGGAGAAGTGCAAGAGAAGCGCTCTCCACTAACTCAACAACTGCTGCCTTTGTGTCTATGAACAAAGCACGGGAGCGCCAACAGTAGAGCTCTGTGATTGCACAAGACAGCTCCTATACAGAACTGTTGATGTGAATCTGTAACCAGGGGCGTAGCTAGGAATTATGGGCCCCGTGCACAGGCAGCTCGCCCCAGTTTCACAGCATCGTATTTTCTGAGAAAGTTTTCTTTGGAGTATTGTCAGTTTCCACCAAACCCCGAACTGGAGAAGTTTGAAATAAAAGTAGATGATATTTGAAAATATACACTTTAGACCCTAAAATGCATTTTTTTCAGACATTTTAGGGTCCCTCCCTCTGCCTGAACTATGGATAGTCACTACTTCTACTACCCCCTATCATGCCCAGAGGCCACGTTTACATGCACGCTATAATGTGACTACTCCCAATGCTGCCAGTAATTAAGCCTTTAACATGATTCCATAATTTGACAAGTCCCTGTAACAACACTATTTACATAAACTGAAGCACTTATTTGTGAGAGAGAATTATGCGAATCAGAGGTGGTATTGCTACAACACTGAAAAATCTCATTATCACTTCTGCATGTTTTCGCACAGACACAAACTTTTCTGAACTACACAAGTGTTGACTCCTGCCACCTTTGTCTAGCCGAGAACAGGCTACATTTCTTCTTCCTCTGTTGGGTTTAATTGGAGATTCCTGTTTGCTTTTATTTTCCACACAGTGCAATTAGTATGTGCGCTGATTGACCACAGGTAAAGAAAAGTGGTGTGTACATATAACAGCTGTCCGTTAATGTAAATAAAATTGTAATAGTTCACATATTACTGCAATTATGTTAACTTTAACTAAGAGCATAATTGCACAAATTATAATTATGGGAGGGTGTTTACATTAGCTTTGCCTTACAATCGTGCTTTAATTGCAGTATAATTGCATTTTTGTTGTAAACATGTTTAGTGTTGAACTGGTTGTTCCCGGAAAAGGCCAAGTTTGCTCATTCAACACTACGTGAGTAAGTAAAGGTTAAAAATGAATGACTTTGCAATTTGTTGTCTTTTGTTTAGCGTTGGTTTTGTACGAGCCCACACTGTAGTAGGAAGCTGCTGGCAATTTCTCAAATGGCTTCTCATACCGTACAAATGTTTTGGCTGCTTGAATCTTGAATCTGCCAATCTCATGCTGATAATAGTTAATTTCCTTCAAAAATTACACTTTTTCCCCTAAGGTTTATCAGACAACTAAATGGAAATCCTGATTACTCATTCATTTCCATTCAAAATTGTGGACAGTGGAGGGCATTGATAAATCATGAGCAATCCATTAAGTTAATTTTAATAAGATGCCCAATCAACAGGGCATGAGGGCACTCGCATGCATCCCGGGTGTTGCTAATGAAAATGATTGGTAGTTTACATTGGCCCAGGCTGAGCCAAGTGGAAAACAAAATAAATCTCAGGAATTACATTCTGTAGGGGGAGAATGGCTCTTAAATGCAAGATTAATTTGGATATGCATCTTCATAGTACCAATCACTCAGAGTGGAAACATGGTGGGATTTCAAGGAGAGAAAAGGTACATAAACTGCACCCAGTCAACACAAATCAATAACGGTTAATTAAATGGGGAGATGGGGTAAACAACATATTGAAACACCTTTAATGGCAGCCCGCACGGATTCTGCCATGCAGCCTGACGGTTGTAAATAAAGATTCACAAGCACCACTCTCAAACTTCACTTCCACGGAATGTCAGGCGAGTTGTGTTTTATTGTTTACCATGATTTATAATTCTTATCTCAGGCCACAAGTCCAAGGTTTTGTGGCAGAAGACAATAAAGTCAATAAGTTTATAAATTGAACTGGATTCTGAGTTTGCTCAGCATAGAAAGTAAACACTGATTTCAGTGGCTTATCTGGAGCTGGGATTTGATTGCCTCGCGGTCTTTCTTAAGGTAGAACAGTGGCACCTGGCCCTCTGCAGTGTTAAAATGAGAGCATGTTCCAGTGCCTCATACTCTCTTCAAAGCCACAGCAGAGTTTCTCTCCTACAGAATGCTTCCCACCAGTAGTCTGTCTTCCTAACAGCAGAAACTAAATGCTAATGGTTCGCTGAATACATAAATAATTGAGTAGAGTAAAAAGGAAATAGTATCTAATTACCCTAAAACGTTTAAATTGACTGGTACTGTCCCACATGCTATCAACAGCTTGTTAGCATTTTTTCAAATTAATGAACTCAAACACCTCCAGAAATAGTGCCAGTCATAAAACTCAATGAGCTATACGTATGGCTGCCTCCAGATTGAGGGTCATTCATTGCAGTACACTCATGAGGTATGAGGTGGTGATAGAAGACATGACATATTTGACTACATGCTCAAGGTGTAATTATTTTTATTGTTATTATAATAATGAATGAATGAATGAATGAAGAATTTTATTTTCAAACAAGTATACAACAAAAAAAAAATATATATATAATATATATGTGTACGTTTTCCATATATAAATACAAAAAAGGACAACAAAAAGAGAAACAGATAAACAACATGGTGTATCTTGTTTGAAAAAGGAGTAGGAAGAAGTATACACTTTTTTATACCTACCCTTTTCTACCTATTCATCATAATTGATGGAATTGGATTCTATATAATTCAATACAGCTGTACATATAAATACATATAATTATACAGCATACATCCATTATAATATGGATGTAAGAAAAGTTAACGTAGGCCATGCTAACCACTTCTTCCTGCAGTGGCATCAATCATTTGTCAGGGAATTTGTGTAAGCATTTTCATTAATTTATCAGAATTTTTTGTGTGTGTCTGCGCCTTTTTCTGCACGTGAATTAATCATGAAGCTTAGTGAAGCATCATGAAAAGGTCTTAAATACAGATGTTTGCCCTGTAGTTCTTGTAATCATGATGAATTTCAGCTTGACCATTGAACTGTAGCTTCAGGCCGCCTGAACTGCAGGTTGTGTGCTGCAAAGAAGGATTTCTCTCCTGCCAGGCAATATGTGCGAGAAGGTTTTTGAATTTTTCTGCAGTTAAATCAGCAAACACACTATTGGTAAGGACTGCGGCAGCACTTGTCTTACCCAAGGCCCCGGTACAAAGACTTTGTGTAGGTGAGTGGTACATGCAGAAAAGTGAAATTTGAAAGACATAAATCTCAGCAGCTGGCTAAGTGATATTTGAAATATTGGTATTGGTCAAAAATTCAGTCAAAACTAGTCATTTGCATGTCATTGGGTTCATAACACTTCCCGTATTTGAGAGTTCATGACCAAAAGTGCCACTTTACATAAGGTCCGGAGTCTCTGTACTCATTACAGTTTTAAACTTGATGATAATTTTGTCCTGGGTTCAAACACACCCAGCCTTTGCCAACTCTTTTGCAATTTTGATACAGTTTGCTTTTCTAGTACCCCCTTCTATCTTTTCCTGAAATTCAGGAGATGTCCAAATTGATTTCTTTGGCAGAACAGAAACACCAAACATGAGGATGTGCACATCCAAAGGAATTATTATGTGCTGGATCAAAAAAGGCCCTACAAAAGTAAAAAGATAGACCCTCACATCATAGATCCTGCAATAATGGTAATAGTTAAGTAAATCTTTATGGGAACTATGGTCTGCAGATCTTTCTTTTTACATCTCTTTGGCTGACCACTCTATGTCCTTTGATTTCTTCATTATCCATGTTTCTTTATAGAATAATTAACACTTCACTCTTGTGGTCATCATGGTTCCTAATTTTTGGTTCGAGCTGGGAACCAACCTTTTGGGTTCCAGTTTATTTTCACTTGAAATGCTCAGAACTGTTCAAAATTAGCATTTGCGAACTGGGGCAGTCCTTCTATTATCATTAGTCCTGTTATTTTCCCTTTAAATTACTCTTCTAATGGTAAATAACAGCTACATGATCACAAACGTGTGTATGTACAAATTCTGTACATCTGAGTCTTTCTTATTTTTCCCTAAACGAGCAGACACCTTATAGAAACTGAACTGTGTTGCGTGTGTTTTCCATGACAGCAGTGTTAGTTGGTGCCTTCATTCAAGATGAGGCTTGTTCTTATTTTCCTCTTGCTTATATCAGTTTGGAGCTTAGAGTCAACCTTATGCGAGGAAGTGAAACTCTGGGTAAGATTACTTGCTACAGTTGATGATGCGATTACGCCAGGCCCCTTAGGAAGCTGCCCTGATGAAGCAGTCGCATAATTTTGATTAGAATTACTGTAGCAGAGATTATAATGAAGTCCGTGAATGCATAATTAGCATATGCCATTTGATGATATGATATCAACATAATGTTTTATCAGCTGCAGCTTAATTAATATTTCATTACGCTTAGCATACATTGCAAGGCACAGAGAGATTGGTGTGCACTGGAGTCAGTGAAGGGAAGAGAACAGATTGTTTTCTCCTGAAAAAAGTCTTATGCTCGGGAAAAGGTAAATCATGAGAATAAAAGAGTCAAGGGAAAAGTTTACTAATCTGTCCCTGGCCATTTTTAGCCCTACTCTCTGCTTGGCTTAACCTAGCAGTGATGACTGAATTATGTCACCATGTCAGGGTAATAAACAGAGTGTTTATTGCCACTCAAATTCATAAATTTCACTTTTGGACTCATTATCCAAAATCACCACAGCAACATGTCATTAATTACATTTTTCTAATGAGACATGCAGTGTTGGGAGGCTTTAGATGATCTCATCTCCAGGAATATTTAGCACATTTTCATATTTGTATTCAGATAATTCCATCTCCCCTTCTGCTGCATATAGCAGGCACACAGGCATGCACGCACGCACACACACACACACACACGCGCGCGCAAAATCCGTTGTATAAAAAGTAGCTGCACCACCAGCAAAAGGCAAATCAGCTTCCTCCACTGGTGTGCGAGGTGGGCTCGATATTGGCTGAGGAGGGACATAAGAGTTTATGGGACATCTTCACATCTACAATAAGTCAATAACCTTACCAAAGAGGGGGGACTGAAGGTTGGGGTCATAAATGTACCCAAATATGTGTGCCATAAAAATGAGGTGACCCCTTTAGGGCTCTTAAATGTGCCACTTACAAGTGAAACACAGTGGAGCAGAAGGCACTGAATTCTCAGCAGGTGTGTCCTTCACTTAGGTTTGTGTTGACATTGCTCCTTTATTGGAGGAGATACTGAGTGATTGCCAAGTGCCGTCTGCTGCCATCTCCAGGACTCACTCCAACAAGCATTATTTTCCTACTGTCTTCTGTGCTCTGTCTGCTCTTGTCGGCAAAGCCTTTAGCACTGCGCGGACATTTGAATGCATATGTGAACACATTTTGGCTGGCAAAGACAGTTTTATGAATTCCTGTCGAATTGGCACTGCTCAGCCCGGCATATTTTTCTTTCTCTCCCTCTGTCTCTGTCTCTCTCTCTCTCTCTCTCTCGCTCACTCGCTCACTCTCTCTCTTGCTCTAATGTCCATCTCAGATATTTTAGTTTTAAAAGCAATATGAAGAGAAGCTATTTCCCTCAGATGCAATGCGGTAAAAGCTGCTGGAATTTGTTTTGGACAATGTTGAGAGCTGGAGGTGGGCTGCTTGGCATCATAATAGCAAATACATGAATATATGTTGTCTGTGCTTTTCACATTATCAGTGCAATCAGTGCGGGAGAAAAACTGCCAGTGTCACGTTCGGGTAGAGGAGACCCAAATGAGATGGAAATGTATTCAGTGTTTAAAGGTTGCCACCCAGATAATGAGGAGCCACAGGTCCAGTCCCACCTCAGATCATTAAGTGGATCCAGCAGATCATATACGCATGCCATCCTCTACCATGTGAGGAATTAAAGTTTTTCAATCTCCTAATGCATCTTGACTTCAGATATTGACATTCTGGTGTCCTTTTGCTTAGATACAATGCCAAGACAGGATGTGCGCAGCAAAGTATTAATTAATAATCTCAAAATGTGTTACAACCCAAACTTCAGTCGGTACATGCACCCTATAATTTGGTCCTGAGTGAATGGCTCTCAGATATTTGCAATGCTAGGATCTGTAGATTATGCATCGAGTAATGTAGGCTGATTTTTTTGGAGTGAAATGAACAACCAATTTTCTCTCTGTAACATCTGCTCTGTAGGTGATTAAGAATTAAAATGGTGTGAAAACCCCCACAGTGTGGTGTTCTTCTACCTAATGTGGTTCTAGCACAAGCCAGAGCTGCTTCTTTTATACTGTGCAAATACACACTGTATATTTTTTAGATCTCGCAGTATGAGAGGAGTGTGAGCGAGCATGTCAAATAGGGTTTTAAATATGGCTCTTGTCAGTTGCCAAAGAGAAAAACTCTCTTGAACGATTGCTCAGTGTTCAGGTTGTGCTATTTTATCATTCTTAAGATGACAAGTCAACAGCTCAACAATATTAATTGTGCAGCTGTGACAGACATTTTAATCGCACAGTTATTCTTTGCTTTTTGAGCCTGGTAAGTGATGCAAAGGTGAAGAGACAGAAGTGCTGTGATGAAGACGTTCTGTTATGTTTTCATCACCGGGGCTCCATTATTCTTAAGCGCATCATTTTCTACTCTATACATACTGATAGCTCTGTCATCTGAGTCACTTTGTCCTACATGTGATGTCCTCATAGTTTGGATCGCTTAAAGATTAATGTTTCTGCAGAAACACTCCTGATTTTTATTGACAGGTCAGAAGAATGTATGCGTTGGATGTAATTTTCTGTCATCGCGCCTTTCCCTTTCTTCACAAAGATTTGAAAGCACAGTGTGACAGTGACTATGCTGCTTTACCAACAAATACACTGTCACTGCTTTAGGTAACTCTTTTAGTTGTGCTTTGTATTGTTCTCTTTGTACCTGAGTGTCCATCAGGTGAGCACTGCTGGAAAGCTGGTTCGCATCAGGTTGCGACTGACAGGTTCGGATTTGGAATCTGCACGGCAACGACAAGTTGGCAACTCGCTCTCTTTTTGTTTGACCGTGCTGTTGGCCGAGCTCCCAAACCCTTGAAGCCTGGTATCTACCGCTTAAAGGTGTTTCTACTTCATGCCAAACAGGTTCTGACAGATAAAGGTTGATCACTCTCTTTTTCACTTAGGACTTGATACCTCTCTCCCCCTTGAAAAACATTTAAACTGCAATTTTGTCATCAAATGCACCAGGATGCATTCTGTGTGAGTAAATGAAAAGTAGGTGGACATGGTGTCATTTTTCAACTAAGTGACCATGGCACATGGAACAGCTTTGTATCTCCGTTGGCATGGTTACGGAATGAAAGGTGCATTGTTTTACTCAGTAAGGAAACACCTCTGGCCTTGACATGACATGAACCAAGCTCCTCTAATGACAGTGTTAATAGGCTTTACACTCGTAGGTGAAGTGCTGCAGAGTGTTAATGAAATGCACAGCACAAGCCAGACTTCTCAGCTCAGGGCCTCGTTGACTTGGAGGGAGGGGTGGGGGGAGTCTGCTTTCTGACACAATAATTCATTCCCGTTTACCATAGCCCGGGAGTGCGGAGCCCAGGCAATAGGGGAGGCATAAATCCCGACTGAAATCTCTCAGATTGCATCCGAATGGCCCTTTAAACAACCGGCACGGCTGCCACCGTGACTCCATCCGAGCAATCCATCGTCTTACAGGTACCGCATGAGCCTCCTTTCCAATCACAGATAACAACAAAGCCAGGCTCTCCTGGCAAATTATGTGATAGGACTCTTTTTCTCCTTTGCCATAGCACTTACAGGTGTAATATACAAGGAAATTAACCGTCTCTCTCTCTCTCTCTCACACACACACACGCACACACACACATGCACACACTCATTTGGCTGTTTAATTCATTAAAGCGACCTCTGAGTGGAAGATTTGTCAAGGTCAAACCTAAAGAGAGCACAAATTGGCCTATCTCATGTAGAAGACAGCAGCACAAAGAAAATGGCATCATTCAATGTCTGTTCATCTTATGGAGATTATGATCTTGCATATAATCATCATTAGAAACCAAACCAACTGATTGCACCCACCCCCACTCATCTAATTATGCCCGGCACACTCGTCTGAGGACCTGAGAAGTTCACCCAAAAGCGAAGCCGTAATTCCATGTGATTTTTCTTTTTTGCTGAAGCACATAACACTTTATAAGGTATTCTTGAGTAGTCATTTGCTGAGTTAACACTAGGCATGGAAGTGCCCTGTTCGAGAATATCTTGTATTGCAATTTAAGAGGCACTAATTGAAATTTGAAAACGGGCGATAAACTGAATTAAACATCCTTATTGTCGGCTGTTTGGAATGAAAGAGAAACCTATTAAAGCAAGGTGAACTGCAAGCAGGCAGTTTTTCTAGAAAGAACTCCGGAGACACCACGATCACTGATGCAAGCATAAAATAAAGACACTATTGCTGTGGCAGCCCGGGTGTTTTGTCATCATCACATACCTTAAAAGGGGAAAGTCAACCTCACCAAATCACGGGCAGTTTTTTTTTTTTAGTGTGTTACACAGGCAAAAGTGCTCCTGTAATATGTTGCTACAGGACAATTTGTAAAGACCTTGGAGAGCACTAGGTAGCTTTGAGTGGTCCAACTGTGAATTGCTGTGATTGCTCCGTGTTATCATATTCATCTAAAATGGAGCCAGGCAATAGCTGAGGCTATAACTCATCTATGTGACAGCATATGGATAAGTACAGGTCAAGGTCAATATGAAATAATGATATTGTAAATCTTTATTAATTTATCAGTGTCACTCATGTTTCCAGACACGATGGCACTACCATCTCAGGCTGTTTGGTCTGTACCGTTATAAAAAAATACAAAAAAATAAAAATAAAAAAAATACTCATACCACCTCATATCTCACCTGCCCTGTGTAGTGTAAACCCCAAAGTAGTACATGCACTTGTATTTGTGGTCAGACAGATGTTCATGTGTTAGAAAATTGGAAACACACCCGAACATGGAGATGCACCCAAATATCCGAGTTGAGCCCATTGCGCACACTCAGATGCTAAACCAAAGGAGCATGTCCATGTAGCCATTTGGGAAGAGCAGCCAGGTATTTCACTCCCTCTCAGTTAAGACAGCTGTGTGCCCACTGAGGCTGTGTGTTTCATGTCGCAGTATACCGAACCTGCCATATGGCACTGACTCCTCCCCCGCCATAGAGCCCGTTTAATTTGAATAAATTGAACCCATTTTTCTAGCCAGTTGGCATGGTCCAAAATTGAGTATACATTCTTTAGTGGAAAATTAATTATGGGGAAATTTAAGGCTCATTTTTCATGTCCAGCTATGAATCTTAGCTGATATTGCTGGTGCTAATGGATGAGGCAGCCCAGTCCCTAATAAGATGCACTTCACCTCATTCTTTAGGATCTTTTCGTTCCGCTCAAACCATCAGTCACTGCAGAGCACAAAGTCGGTAAAAAGTGTGCAAATTTTACTTCGACAGGGTGTATGCATTTTGTAGAATGCTGATGGGGGAATAAAGCTTCAGATTTAGTAACAAACACAATTTATTTTGGCTACAAATGGTTGATGCTTGCTCTCACTTCCAAAGTCTGAGGGGCCTGAGGTTATCCTCTTGGCCCCACCGGTACGAAGGACATTCATCATTGGCTTTGCTCCGTATGACCCGTCTGGCCAGTGTCCTTTCCCTCTTGCCAAGACATTCCCGCCCCCGTTTGCTCTCTGGCCCTCCCTGCTTCTTTTTTTCCGTGTGGACCAGAGCACACAGCCTGTCCGTTCCTGATTTGTCTGTTTCTGATCCTTCAGAGTGTAGCGGCACCAAATTTTGATATAGTGCTGGTAGATTAATATTTCTTCACATGATCTTGAAGGTGCAGCGAACACTAAAGATCAGCAATGTGTGATAGTTATGCCATAATTCCACACAAATTCCGCCACTGTGGACCCCCCTCCGTTTAAAGGGTAAACAAAGTGCCATGCCAAAGCTAATGCACAATAACAACTATGCATACTTACAGCCATGTCCCTGTGTCCTCCGCCTTTCTTATCAATGGATACTATGGCTGTTTTCAGCTTATTAACCTTTATCTGAGCACTCAAAGAAAGGCTGTTTGATTCCTTAGCAGAAATACAGTATAAGAGCATTGCAGTAAACAGACCATAAAAAAGAAGCTAGGGAGTTGAAAAGAGCAATGGCTGCCTAGCAGGACAGTGCGGATTTGGATAGTGGATGATCGATGTGTAAAAGCACAGTTTCAGATAGGAATCAAATTCTCGCTAATGCTGTTGGCTCCAGCATGGCCCATTATGCGCCGATTGCTGTATTCTAATGGAGAAAGCACAGCAGCGTTGTAGCTTGCAGTGGGAGATTATATTCCATTACTTGTTCTGTTTTGTATCTAGATGGCCTCTGTACGCATCAAAGTAGCTTAATTCCTGCATGATCCATGTCGACATGAATAAACCATGACTTGTAGAAAGTCAGCTCATGCTCCATTTATGGCTTTGTTTAATAAGTCAAAGTTACTTCTTTGTGATGTGACGTGTTGTACCTGAAAAATGCTCACTAATCTTGTGGTAATATACTTCCTCGAGTTTCTTTTTCTGCTGCTTGCTCGATGAATCAAACAATTACCTTGGTCGGGTTCTCCAATGGCTTTCAGGGAGCAAATAACATTTCTCTACTTACACTACTATTTTATCTGCTCTGGAAGGAGATATTGATCCATGTTTGCTTCTAAATATAAAATAAGGAGCACACAAAAAAGATATTGCAGTTGAATGCCATGCAACAGTCCAAGGCGTAGCTTCAAAAGCACAATTATTGCTATTTTGGGATGAACTATGGGCCACTGTTCAAAAAAAAGGAAAAAAAAAAAAGACACTATCATCACTTTGAAGTTTTGGTATGGCAACGGAAAAAAAAAGCTGTCAAAAAGGCAATTTGAAGCAGTCTCCCTATTTCCCTCCACTGTTCACACTGTACCTATGGTACCTGAGGGTAGTTGTTAAAGCTCTGCTCATGACAGGTTGTGGATAAAGCAGCTCTGTGTGTCTTTATTGCAGTGTATCCTGTTTGTGTGTTATTCAGCAGCAGCTGGTCGGCTAGCCCTCTGAAGACCGGCTCCCTCTGCCACGATTAGGTTCAATAGAGTCATCAGCTCCAGTGTGCTTCCATAGCTCGCTTCCCAAGGTCGGCAGGCCCTCAGGCACTCAAACACTCAACATGTGATTAGCCTGAATATCACACACACTGTTATCCAGGGCAGAAAGAAGTCTTACCAACAGCCAGCAAGCATTGTGACTGTGTCAGCCGCTTTGCTTGGGTTTTGTGACTGTGTGCTGCTGTATTATGGTTATGCCAAAGTTGAAGACATAATAAGGCAACTGAGTGGCATCAAGGCTGCTCCAGGAATCATTATATTCCAAGTCATCATCGGTGAAGGAGCACAAACCCAAACTAAAACAAGGCAACAAAGACTTACAAAGTTTAGGCTTGCACTCCCCTAACCTGTTCTTCCTGGGGTTTTTAAACCCTTTACATCACCCTGACCCACACATGGATGCACAAACACACTCACGGGTTTCCAGATAAACAGAAAAATGAGATAAGGGATGTTAACAGACTTTGCAACCTTCTGATTCAAATTTTAGGGAATAACACCCTCTTACCCAAGTGCAAAAATGAAGATTTAAGACCATGAAAGACTCATGAAATGGACTCTTAATTTCTTGACTTGATATATTTCCTGTTGAAACAGGATATTTAGGTGGGGCATAGCGCAGGGAAGGATCATTCAAAAGTTCAAACCAATATGACAGGCGTAACTCTAACCCAATAGTTTATAAGTTTGGGAGAGAAACATAATTCTATTTGAAGGGATAGGTTGATGAGATGAGATGTTTAAAAAATTGTGAGGGTTTTATTGGCTGAAAATTTAATTATACCCTCTAGTGCAGGATGATGTTAAGATACTCTGTTCTGCAGAAAGTAGAAGTCATATGAGGTCATTTCATGGGGACTTTTAGTACTCAACTTTAACACTTGTAATATAACTTGCAGTACACACAAGTGAGATGACAGAATGTTGAGCAAGTTTCACCTCTTTTCTCCTAGCCTTGGGGCTCATTGACAGAATAGGTTTGCATCAAACAATAGTACAAATCTTGTGAAGTGAAGAGCCTCTGTGGCTGAGGAGCACAGGGACCGAGGAGCTGATGTTTTTGGATTGAAGTGGCTGATACTCCACATCTTTCAATTTGACCAGTTTCTGCAAAAGACATTCCAAAAATGTGTCGTGTAATCAGTATTTCCCCCTGAATTGTATTCTTATCAAGGTGGAAAAGCCTCTGAAACAGCATTTAGACCAACTTTCCATTAAAAGTAGGGTAATAAAAATATTTTTTTAGCTGGTTAGCAGCTCAGGAATATGACACGATTTGTGGGAGATCGGATCATTGGTCAGTTTTTCAGTTAAGTTGTGGTGATATAGTTAAACACTAAAATCATCCGTGTAGATCATTTGCTCTGGTGCTCCGTGCTCACACCCTCGCACTCACAAAGCCTCTGTAGGAGCCATTGTTTCATGGAGGTTTTCCCCTTTAAAGCTTGTTCAGGAAAATAAGCTACTCTTTCAAAAATTTCATCATGTCAGAGATGAACGATATTGTCCATCCAAAATTAGATTTTTAATAAAAGGTTAAAATTGTTTCGATGCATCAGTCTCACTCCAGTGTGTATATGTGATTGAGTGCACACATTTCTCTGTGTATCTAAACGGAACTGTGTATGGGTGTGCATTGTTCCCTTGCATTGCTGTTGGCGAAAGAAAAATATAATAAGGACCAGGCACCGTGACTTGAGGGTCTTTATATCTTCATTATGTGTGAAATTATCTGTCTGTGTTGTCAGTCACTCATTCATCTCTCCATTTTTATTTGTTTTGCTGATTTTTTTTGGCCATTCTCACAGTCGGTGTAAAGAAATAATAAATAAAACTCATATGGAGTACCATGCAGTTATTATGTAACAACAGAGCATAGAATCGCATCTATCCATGAGTCACATTGCAATGATGCAATAAAAATTTTGGATGCTCTGATTAAGTTGACTGTTTTAGGTCACCGCTTCTCCCCTCTCTTTGTATCTCTCCCAGCTCTCTTTCTCCCACTTTTTCCTGGATTATTTTTTGAGCATTATGAAATGTGCTTATTTTTGTTTGCAGCTAATTGTTCTGTTGCTATCTTGGCGCAGTCTCCCTCGGAAAAGAGGTTACATTTAGACTCCCTCTATAAATATCTCCATAATTACATTACAGTGTGGTCTGAAGCACAAGGTGTTCTGGTCAGCTGAACAGCACACTGCACAATACATGGACAGTATGGCTTGTTGTTTTTTTTTTTTTTTTTTTTTTTTTTTGCAGCGTTGAGAGTGCGGCATTGGAACATATTGGTAGATTAGCTATGTTTCTTTTGTAATAGCAACACCGGTTTAGCCAAAACCACAAAGCATCACAGGCCACACTTTGGCTTTTGGGAGCGGGATTAATCAAGCCATTGTTAGACCATAATTTAGCACCATATTGCACCGCATTCAAATTCATTACAAACATATGGGACATTTGGATCAAAAGTGGAATAAATCAGCTTGTTTTTCTTGTTGTTTAAAACAGCAACAACAAAACATAAAAGCTTTGAATAGTTAATCCAGTAGATGCTATGGGATGGGTCAGATGAGGTTTTCCTATGTACCACCTGACTTGATGTGTATGTGTGTGTGTGCAGGTTAGTTATGTACACACACACACACACACACACACACACACACACACACACACACACACACCACACAGCTGTTGATAAGATTTCGCTGAAATCTCCCATCAGGAGACGTTGGAGACTGAGGATATAATTGAGAGGAAAGTGTGATGCAATTTGCTTCATGGGGGCTTGACTCCCCTGTGTGATAGATGATAAAAAAGCCATAGCATAACCATATGCTGAGATGCAAAGAAGCACAAGAGGTGAATGTTCTTCCCTTATCAAAGGAGTTAATTTGACTTATCTCCCCTGCTGAGAGAGCTTTAGCAGCTTGCTTCTGCCTATAGGCTTCCTCAGATATGAAAGATTCAGTATGCCCATGAAATGGTCGCTGACTGGTTGCAGCTCATCCACCTTTGGACTGTGTGGACAGGAGGGAAAAAAAAGCTTGAAAATCTTCAACCCCACCAAAAAAAAAAAAAAAAAAAAAAAAAAAAAAAAATCAATGTTCGTTTAACCCACCTGAGCAACAGATATGGAATGGATCGAAGGTGCAGCATTAGGTTTGGCCTGCTTAGTGCTGACTTGTATGGCCATAGCAGTAGCTCTTCTGGAGGTGACTCAGTCCAACCCAAGGGGAACAAGACAAATAAATAGATTTTCTTTCTCCATCTCTCTCTCCCGCTGGGTTCCCGAGGCTCTCTTGGCTCGGGCTGAGGTGTTCCCTGTCGCGCACTGACAGTTTTCCAGAGCTGACACCAACAATCTGTCTTCCAGCAGCTTCAGATTGATGTAATGATCCCTTTCCGTTTCCTTGCAGGAGGATGCCGCAGCACTAAGTCATTTCATTTACTATGCATTGAGTGGGTGTGATACAGCTCTTAGTATTCATTATCTTATATAATATGACAAGACTTATTGTTTCAGAGAAGTCAGGCACATTTGCAAAAATTTAAACCAGTTTTTTTTTTTTTTTTTTTTTTTTTTTTTCCCCAGCTCGCTGAAGGGCACAGATGGACATAGAGGTCCAATCCTCACCGCTAAAATAGTGCAACAGAGAGCTT
Source organism: Myripristis murdjan (assembly GCF_902150065.1). NCBI lineage: Eukaryota > Metazoa > Chordata > Actinopteri > Holocentriformes > Holocentridae > Myripristis > Myripristis murdjan. The sequence continues at coordinate 27,763,412 of NC_043993.1, forward strand.
TTTCTCGGGCAGCTTCTCTTAGGAACAGGCTGTAACAATACCATGGGATGTGGAGAAAAACACTTTTTTGTTGTAGAGGTCAATACTTGTTCAGCATTCAGGGATCCTAAATGCAAGTTGCAGCTCAACTTTTTCTCCCCAATGCTGCAGTGTATAGTTAGTCAAGTTACTGTCTGTCGTCCCCATAAAGCTAAGTTGCTGCTTATGTGTTTCAGCTGACTCGGTTGGCAACATCTGTGCCGTTGTGTCGGTCTGAATAAATATCCACTCGCTTCTCATCCCTTTTGAAATGCCAAATGTTACTCCCCCTGCTTTTCAGCGTCTCCCTTCTCTAGCATTACTGGAGTCAATTGAATATTGCATGCCCACTCGCCACCACTTTCATGTGAAGAGGCAGTGTACCGATGACCTTTTGCAGAGAGCAATGAGTAACTTTGGACAGCTCATCCGTCAACATGTGTATTTTCTTAACCCTTTATTTAGCCTGGGAGGTTGATTTAGATCATTTTGGTCAGTGATACTCACAGAGTCTCACTCACGGGCCAGTCTGTTAGTTTGAAATAACTATTAACTAAAGTTTAATTCATCGTATCATTTATTAATGATGGTTATTATAACATTTTACCAGTTACTATTAACAGACAATGAAACGATGATTGGTAACGCTATAATTTACCTTATCATCCACAGTGCAGCAAAAAGTGCAATATTCGGCTCTGACGTGTAGAGCAGGAAAAGTCTAAAGTGGCACAAAACGGAAATACTCCTGTCAAGTGTCGGTACCTCAAAACTGAGGTACTGGCCGTAATACAGTGCTTGAATAGATGTACTTAGTTATTTTCTGCCACTGCGTGAAAGCTCACTCATGCTACATTTGGAGTACACTGTGCATGTGTTATGGGTGAGCATATGAGCAGAGCCAAATATCATGTCATCTGTGTTGTGTAGCGTGTAGCATTACTAAGAATTAGTAAACATTATTAATTATCATTTGATTGTTTGTTAACAGTAAAATAACAATTACATTCAATTAACTATCAATTTGCTATTTATTAATGATGGGTATTATGAAGTGTCACTGTTTAACTATATACTAACTTACAGGGATCATATTTGTAATGGAAAATTTATCTCAGTTATATTAAAAAAGCGTAATAAGGTTTTCAGTTCATCGTGACAGAATTTGAAGTCTCCAAGTTACAAATACACAATGTAGTTAGCAGACTGCTTTGTTCTTTTATTATCTCATTCTCTCTCTGGGTTAACTCAAGAAATCCGCAGTGGCTCATGATGATAATTGTTTTACTGCCTCTGCAGAAGACTGTTATGGTTCAAGCACATGAAGTTGTTTCAAAGATACTGAGTTTTGACAGCTGAAACCGCCCTCTGCCACATGACTGTTGTTGCTCTGTAGCTACGCACACACTTTGCAACAAAGAGTTTAGTCTTTTAACTTCTTCAACACATTTATGGCTTTTGAGTTGCAGCTTACTTCTCCCTGCATCTTTTTATTCTGGAGCCCTTTATTGTAAAGTCATCAGGTCAAATAGGGGAAGCATGATGGCAGCATTTTTAGTTTACGATCTCTAACCTGCATTGTAGTCGATAGTTTCCATCGGCTTCCATCATATTTATAGCCCACTCGATGTTTGGACGAGAAACAGTTTTGGTAAGCTGATCTTTGGTTCTTGGCTTTGGGATGCAGGGAGCGTATTCACTCTTGGATCTGTAAGTAGTAGTCGATTGTCTCCTCTCACTTCCATTGTACTTCAAATTCAGTATTTTGTTTACAGACACTCAGTTGCACTATGCTTAACATAATAAGGTGATTAAAAGTGCTTGTGCTCATGATGATAACATTTTGAGCTAAGGTGCAATAAAGAGCACTGCAGTCAATCTTCTTTATAGACTTTCATATTTATAACTTTACCAGTGCTTACATAAAATGCATTCCGTCTCAGTCCATTATAATAATAAGATTGTAGATACGTACCTCTGTATATTACAGTGCTGTAGTACACCGCTGTACTTGCAGACATGTATGTACACAAAGCAGCTACAGTGGGATTCATTTATCAATACCCACAGGCATTTATACAGACGACAATGTAAATGTATGCAATCCAACATGTCAGCAGCAAAGCCCGCATTTAGTCCATTCAAATGCATGTAATGCCCTGTTTATGTCATGATTTAGTCCACGGCTTAAGCACATTAATATGTTGTGCACAAATGAAAATATTCAGAAAACCCACTATTAAAGGACTGCACTCGCCTTATGGGAGTTTGGGCCATTTTTCATGTTTTGTAATTCATGACAAGAGGATCGGCACCAAAATTATGTAGAACTCTGTCCGGTGCACATCTCAGAGTTTTAGTATGCAGCGTATTATAGAATGGAAAAATTAGCTCATGTTACCAACTTTATGTGAGTTAAAATGCTTGGAAAGTATGCATACCCTGATAAGACAGAGCAAGTTTGACACTGCTGCTCTACATCAGCCTTCTCCTAAAGTGAGATGTTATTTTAGAGTTCCCAAAAGGGCGAAAAATGACCATAAAATCACTCCAAACAGCACAATCCAAGTGTTCTGAAATCGAATGACTGCACTGGGAGTCCAAAAGTCCAATATCTACCGCATGCTCACTTAGATTTTCCTTTCACTTGCTCTGCACCACGCCAACTGTTACCACAGTAGCAAGCAGATGCTACTCTTAAATGTTCTTGGAAATAGTTTAATTATAAACAAAATGCGCTTGAACGACCAAATAAAGTAAATGCAAATAGAAAAAGTTGAGATTTACTTCATTTTCATTTTTATGTGCCACACATAACTATTAGCCAATAAAAATATTTAAAACCTCAGTTACAAAACTGATATGAATATTTATCTTCATTATGCTGTTGCAGCACAAAAGTTGCCACACTTGATTTGTAAAATAGTCTCCAAAAAGCCACTTTTGTTTCAGGGTTCATTTTGTTGTTTATGACTGCAAAGTGCTTGAATATGCAACGAGTTGTATATAAAACTTTGAAAACTTGGGAGTGCAAGTTTACAAGGTCCAAATGAAAGCAGTCAACTAAGAGATCACTGTAGGTTGACCAGAGCTCTGTGTGTGGAAAATCTAGGTCAATGATTGTCAATTGGTGGCCCGCGGGCCACATCCAGCTCACAGAATATAATTGAATTCAGAAAATATGAGGCGGAAAAAATGGGTTCCGGTATTCAGGATATCTAGCATTTTTTTCACTGAGGCAACACCAAAAACAATTGAGATAGAAATAAATTCATTAGGAATGATTTACTGGCCCCAAATATGTGTTTTCAACCCACACGTTATAAAGACATTATAAATCCTCCTTAGTTACCTGCAAGTAGCCACTCTGATATATGCCAAAATAACATGAATTGTGTTAGGAATTAAAACTATTACACAATAATAGGCTATTTAGGACAAAATAAATTCAAATTTTGTTGTTTGATAGTATAACTCCCACAGTGTCTGCTTAAAAAATTCTGGCTTCTGGACAAATGTAGTTGATGGCCTTGGATCTAGGTAAATATTGGACTTGTGTAGTGAATTCACTTGATTTCAGGGGGGATTAAGCTGTTATCAGCAATTGATGTTGAGTTTTTCTTCTTGCTGGAACATGGAATAACAATTTCTTGGCTACTTTGGGGAAAGCTGATATAGAGCAGCACTACTACTCTTGTGTCTTATGTGGACATCCAATTTTCACCAGTGCTTTGACTGACCTAAGGTTGAGTAGCTAAATGATCACATTTTCATTTTTGGTGAACTATTTATGTATGCATATCCAAAATATGAAGATAAGTCTTTTAGCTGTCCAAAGTTGATATTGTTTTTCATTCTAGGGTCTGTAGATTCATTATATAACATCTATCCGGCTCACCTCCTGTGCAAACAATAGCCAATGGAAGTGTGCTCTTTTTGTTCAGTGTCACATCTAGTTTACCTTTAGCAAGCCTGTCAGGTGCAGACATATGTCACCACAATTACCTAACCGTACAGCCCCAGAACTGCTACAAATTCCCATTTTCTCACTTTTAGGCCACTCTACTAATCAATGATTATTTAACATATTAGATGTTTAAGCGTTATGCTCACAATACAGAGCTATCTAACAAACACACAGAGGTGATTTTGAAACCTCTCCTGCCAGTTAAAATGATCAATGGGCCAAACTCCCGGGAAGGCAGTGTCGTCCTTTACCTGACAGCAAGTACACTCAATTTCTTTATGGGGTTATATCTGCTCCCATTGGTCTACTCTTTAATACCAAGTACTTAATTTATGTGTAAGTCAGGAGGTGCTACAGTATGGAGAGGGAGATGATCCACTAGGACAGCAGAGCAAAGGATAGGTCTCAGATTGTGAATCAACCCATGAAACTGCTGTTAAACAAAAGGGCATCAGACGTGGATAATCTCCATGCTGATGTGCCATGTCAGAGATTATACTCACAGAGCTGACGCCTGACGCCTATGCACAGACAGGGGAGTCTTGGAGGTATTAAAGAACCAATTTGATGTTATTTTTCAGACAATGCTGTGCTTGTGCAAGGCTGTTGTGGAAGAAAAGGGTATTTGAGCTCACATTACTAGGTTATAAGTGCATTGCGAGAGACCTCCATATCAGCACTCTCAATGGAAAAGGGCTCTAACCATGTCTACATTTCCATGTTTGATTTCCACTTGTTTTCAGCCGGGATTCACCTAGCTACTACATAACTGGCCAATGGATTTAGGCCTTCTTTTTTTTTTTTTTTTTTTTTTTTTTCAAAATTAGCTCTCAGTGAGGCGAGAAATTTTATGAACGAGATTGTTACCTTTGCCATAAGATGTGGCAGAACCTGGCGAATAGGTGCCTCAAAAAGAGCTGAAAGGTGTTGTCTCTTGTTCTGGCTACATCCAGCACAAATTAAGCCCTGCTTATGTTATCTCACCGCTGCTCTTGGGGCATCTATCCAGCCTTAAGTCACACGGGCCCCTTTCATCTAGCCCTTTTTCAGATGGTAAAATACAGCTATTCCACCCTTCCACTCTAACAATCTCTCTGCATTTAGCCAGGGACACCACACAAGCCCTTGGGGGAGAAAATTGATCCCTTTGCCTAGCAGTGCCTTCTTGTCTCTCTCCACTGTCAGTGAGCAAATGCATCCTTTGAGCTTTCCCATTTTCTTGTCTTACAAAGAATGAAACTGACTGGCTGACTTTGTTTTCCCCCCATCTTTCTCGGTTTTCACCTTTCTGCGGCTTGGTGTGGGGTGAACCTTTACCGAGCTCACACTCCTTGTGCTGGGCTAATGCTGCAACCACTGCATTAATCCTCTCAGTTTGTGGGGGGCAGAGGCAGAGAATGAGAGAGAATTAAGACGGGCGCCCTTGCCCTTCTATTGTGGGGTGGATTAATAGAAACTGGTAGCTCAACATTTGCAAATGCACTAATGCTGTTGAGAATGTTGCCATGAACGGGAAATGACACAGGCTCTTAAAGGCGGTTGTGAAGATGAGTCATTCTCCCTCTTCCTCTTCATTCCTTTGATCCTCTGATACACTCAGTCAGCATGACTTGGGGTTTGTGGAATTAGCTTCTTTGTGGGTGGGCCAATTTCCTATGCACTCTCAATGTCATCCGTTCTCAGTGAGGAACGGATGACAGGATGTTTATGAAAAAAAAAAAAAGTACTGTCGTCTTAGAGGACAGTTTTGAAAGTAAATTCTAATACACATAAATGTGCTATGTGGGTGTGAGATAAAATATGACAACTGATAGCCACTTGATATCACACTGTTCTAAACACCTACTGTAGCTTTTGAATTTACAGCTCTACTGCCCTCTAGAGGAATGCGGTGTGTGTCACAGCTAATCCCCTCTGCAGTGTCTGCACAGCAGAGCTGTATGACAGCCCAAGGACATCTGAAGACAAGATGAGTACAGATAGAGCAAGCAGACAATGAAAAATGACTCCTGCCAGCTTTTTCTTTATTTCAGAGTTTTCATTCCATTCCTCATTCACCACACTTATCCATTTTTTGGATAGTGCGCTGGTATTTCTTTCAAATGGACAACAGAATTCAGAGAATTGTTGATTAAAAAAAAAAAAAAATCACAGGTTGTGTGCAGCATGAGTCTGGTCATCTCCAAGCACCTCAGTTCCTCTGCACACAGCTTCCAGTGAAGTGTTCAGTTCACTTTAGACTTGATTTCTCAATCCACTTTGTCATTATGGTGTCACTCAGGCCTCATCATGTTTTTGTTTAACTGTGCAGAAAGCGTGGATAGCTGACCATTTGGAGAAGATCTCTAGCTGTTGACATCTGGCAGCAGCCACTTCTCTGTACATTTTTGTGAAACCAAGGTGCAGATAGTGTTTGTTGTCTCTACAGGGCACTCAGTGAGTTGACCATGTGAATGCCAACCTTCACAGGTTGATTTTTATGTATAAAGAACAGAGATTTAAATCAACACAGTTCATATCTTGCAAACATTATATTTAATAAATAATAAGCGTAAATTTGGGCCAAAATGAGAGTTAAGCTACTGCTACCTGCATTATGTGTACATCTCTTTCTAGTACTAGTGAAACAGTTTCCAAAGTAGATGAATATTAATGTTTACTGTAAGGTATTTATGCTTGTAAACTTGCACATCATATATACCCAAAGGTAGGCCCAAAAGCTGGACTTGTTCAGTTCTTGAATGCCACTGTCCATCAAATGCTTGCTGGGTACTCTTGCCTACAGCATTATTGTTGCAGACAAGCCCACCAGTGTTATGAAAAATATCAGAGGAAGATTTTGTAGACCAGCTTCTGGCCGGATGTTGGACAGAGCCAATGTGCAAGGAGTCGCTCCCAAATAAACACAGTTTCTTGTTTTATTTGATCCCACACTTGTGTAACATAATTGCCACCCAAACTACTATGCACTTATGGCAAAAAAACAGACAAAGTCAATTCCTGAGAAGAGCTACAACTTTGGGAAACAGGGCTGCCAATATGGAACCTGTTTCTCTTCTCATTAACAAACTGAACATGCTCAGGACGAGCTTCTCAACTGAGCTGACAACCGCTCTGTCTCCGATTCAAGCTTCATTTGATGCAATCCGTCTCACTTCAGACAACCGCGGGTGAACTCTCACGACCATAGAAGCTTGCCTCACGGTTCACAGTGACAGGATAGCATCAATGGAGACAGCTCTCGCTGAGCTAGCAAAGGAAAATGCTTACTTTAAGGCTAAAGTGGATGACCTAGAGAATCGCTCTCGGCATCAGACCATCCATATTGTCGATGTGGCAGAAAGTGCTGGACCAACATCTGCTAAGTTTGACCAGAGAGAAAGGCCAGGTGCTCTACTAGGGCAAGAAAATGTTTTTCTTCAACGACTTGAGTCCCAGACTGGCGAAGAAGCAGATGAAGAAGTGGGCCGCGTTCAATAGCGTGAAGTTTGCTTTTTATGAGAAAGGTGTCAAGTTCACCATGCGACATCCAGCAATCCTTTGTTTGGCTTACGAGAGCAAAATGGTCAGCTTTGACACACCAGCAAAACCTGAGGAATTCTATCCAAAGGACATAGAACTGACCTGAGTTGATCGGAAACACTGAATGCCAGTCAATAAACTCTGAGGGCATTTGGGTGTAACGGGACTGAGTTGAACATCACACTGTTGCTGGCTTTGTTGGTGACTGTTCCTGTGTAAGTGTTTTAAGTTGTTTACATTTTTTTCCCCCAGTGAGCTCTGTACTGTTGTTTAAAGTATGAAGTTCTACTGGCTGATTATAGTTAGCCAGAAAGACCAGCCTATGCCAGACAAAGTCGATAAAGCCAGTGATATTATTCAGTCCAAATATCCATGCACAGCCTCGAATCGGGTGCTGGTAGGTCGCAGGGTTGTCTATAGGATCATTAAAGGGAGTAACAGGCTACCGCACACCGTGTTGACTTTACTTAGTGTTTATATACAATAAACACTAAGTAAAGTCACTTTAATGATCCAGTGATATTATTCTCTTTTCTACTTTGTAGCCCAGGTATTGCTTTAAACTGGGTCATTACAAATGCCATTCTAAATGTTGTTTGTATGTTAGCTAGGCAGTTTCCATAAGGCCTAATGCACAACACAACTCATTTACCACAGACCAAGCTATAATATGTTGAATTCTCTCTAATCTGTACTGGTATGACATTATCATTATATATATATTGTGCAGTAGTGAAGTACTTAATTTTGCCATATGATGGGATAACATGTCCAAATAAACAATAAGCTAAGTAATAAAATTGCCTGAGGAATTGCCAGTCCTCTGTTCTCTACTCTCATGTCAAACAGATAATTGTAATACAATTATTTTTTTCATTAATTCTTGTGTTTGTTTTAATTTTACAACATGTTACACAGTTTAATGTAGGTGCTACATTTGTTACATTTCTACCCATGGGAGCCTCCTTAGGAGGATTGAGTCTTGGTTAGAGAGTAGGCTATGTTCTACAGGAAGTTGTGCAGTTATGGATGCCTTCTGTTCATTTCCTTTGGGAAGGTAAACATAGGATTAGGGATTTTTCTTTTTTCTTTTTCCCCTGGGTTAGTGTTCGAGGAAGGGATTACAAGGGTTTTTGGGAGGTGTCAATTGCTTTTAAAATAGTCACACTGAATGGCAGCTTTACAATGTCCAGAGCCCTATCATCATGAATCAAATGGGATATGTGAGCCATGGAGATTTCTTTACCCAAGGACCAAGGAATTTTCCTTCTTTTCTCATGTCCATCACTTGTACACTAAAATAGATTTTTTTTCATTGACAAGACACTTCTTCAGGTAAATCAGTAGAATGTAAAGCCATTGTGAGCTCGGATCATGCCCCTCTCTTGTTAGAGCTGTCTTTCCCATCTACTGCCACCCAGTGCTCTCTGTGGAGGTTAAATTCCTCTCTATTATCAGGCAAATGATTTTGTGATTACATATCCATGTCCACTGATCACTTCTTAGAAATGAACAAAACTGATGCTGTATCTCCCTTGTTGCCGTGGGAAACATTGAAAACTATTCTCAGGCCCTGAATTATCTCTTATTCTACTCAAGCTATCAAATGGCGCACAATCAAAATACAAGAACTGACTGAATCCATTTTAGACTTGGATTGACAATACTCAGAGACACCTACTCAACACTTATTTAAAAAGAGACCTGAAGACAGAATTCAATGTAATATACTGCCAAAGCAGAACAACTGTTCTGCGCAGTACTTTTTATGAATATGGAGACAAGGCTAGTCATCTCCTTGCTCATCAAATAAAATGTAAATCTGCATCACACATGATTTCCCAAATTGTAGACTTCACTCAAACTCTAACTACAGACCCTGCTATCATTAATAATACAGTTTCATCTTACTACTCCAATCTTTATACATCAGAAGCCCCTAGTGATAAAAACAAACATTAAGTATAGTACAGAATTAATGTTGGGGTTAGACAAACCTTTCTTACTGGAAGAGGTGGTAAGCACTATTCAAAGTATGCAAAATGGGAAATACCCGGGTCCTGATGGATACCCTAATACATTTTTTAAAAAGTTTTCAAATATACTAGCGCCTCTTCTTTTGAAAATGTTTGAAGATGCCATTTCTATAGGCACTGCACTGCTCCCACACTGACCCAAGCATCAATTTCACTTTTGTTGAAACCTACCAAGGAGCCTATAAATTGCACCTCCTACCATCTTATTTCACTTTTGAACATGGTTGAAATGCCAGCAAAAATGCTGGCATGCCGAATGGATACCATTTTGGTGGATATTATTTTAAAGGACCAGACAGGTTTTGTGAAGGATTGCCATTCTTTCTATAATATATGTTGGCTTCTAAATGTCATTCATTCTGCATCTCCTTCGGATAGTGTAGAGGTGATTATCTCATTGGATGCAGAAAAAGTATTCAGTAGAGTGGAATGGGGATATCTATTTGCCATCTTGAAAAAAATGGTTTTGGGGAAGAACTCTCCTCAATGGTCCGTCTTCTCTATTCCGCTCCACAGGCTAGCATTGATTAAGAGCATTCATCGTTGGGGTACCCAACATTGAGTACATTTACATGCACACCATATTCTGGTATTATTCGGAATATTCGCAATATTCCGGTTGCGCACGTGTCATGTAAACACGCACCGAACCCAATTAAGGTCATATTCCGGTTGGAGAGAATTCCGAATAAGACCCCTGGCATATGCCTGTTCCAACCGGAATATTGAGGCATGTAAACACCTTAGTCGGAAAATGCCCCGAACCAGAATATTCAGTCACGACTGCACATGCTCGATTCGCAAGGAATTCTGGGGCATCTTTGTTGCTATGGTTACTGCAAGCGGGGAAAATGACATGGAGCACACTACAGCATGGCGAAAAGCAGCAAGAGCCAGGAGACTGCAGTCTGCCTTCAGCTGATCAAAGACTTAAATATCATGGAGTATATCGATGGGAGAAAAAACAGAAATAGCGACAGAAGAAGAAGAAGACTTCTTCTTCTGTATTTCCGGCAGACCAGACACCTATTTGCGTACTGCTGCCCCCTGCGGCTGAGTGTCGCATTACATAAGAGAGTGGATACGCCGAAACATGGGAATATGCCAAGTAACATGTAAACGGAATATTCCAGTTGCCACAGCGCAGTTACCTTAACCGGAATATTGACCCGAACCGGAATATGGTGTGCATGTAAATGTAGTCATGGCTTATCCTTATATGCAGATGACCTGTTATTATATGTCACCGACCCTATTGATTGTGCACCAGAAATACTAGATTTGTTGTGCTCAACCAAGGTGATACTCCTTTTCATTTTTTAATGGTAGTTTTAAAAACCTGGGCATCAAAATGACTTGTTCCATTAAATCTTTACATAAGGAGAATTTTATAACTCTGATGGAAAAAGTGAGATTGGACCTCCAGAGATGGAAGGTTATTCCTTTATCTTAAATGAATCTTTTGCCCCAACTACTTTATCTTTTTATGTGTTTGCCTATTTTTATGCCCACATCTTTCTTTGATTCATTGACAGCTTGATCTCAACCTTTATATGGAGGAGCCATGCTCCAAGCATAACTAAATCTCTGCTTCAGAGAAGTAGGTCAAAAGGGGGCTTAACAAACTTTGTGTTTTATTATTGGGCAGCAAACATCCAAAAGATCATTTTTTGGCTACCCCAACCAGACATGGATTGGTGCCATATGGAGGCCGACTCCTGTTTGTCTTCCCTTCGGGCGATTATTTGCACCCCCTTACCGTCATTATACCATCACACTGGTTTTATAATAACCATTTATTCTTCCCTGCAAAGTTGAATGCAATTTTTTGGGCAGTGCAACAGAGGGAGATTAAAATATTTTAGTGATCTTTATATTGATGGTACCTTTTCTAGCTTTGAAACCCTATCTGTTAAATTTAACCTTCCTGATTCAAACCTATTTCGATATTTTCACATACACCAATACTTAAAATCACAAAACCCATAATTTCCACTGTTACCAGCCAAATCTGGCAAAGACACACACATTGAAACTCTTTATATGCCTGGAGGACTTATCTCATGAATCTATGCCCAAATTGGATTGGGTACAGAGCTTGATGATGATTGGTTGGAGAGGGCAACAGCATGTTCCAACTCCTCTTCCTCCTGTGCCCATCTGAATCTAATCCAGTTTCAGGTTCTACATTGAATTTGTCTCTCTAAATTTAAACTTTCAAAATTTTACCTTGAAGTAGATGACAAATGTGACTGCTGTGCACAATCCCCAGCTGACTTAACACACATGTTCTGGTCATGCCCTAAATTGATAAGTTTCTTTGAATCCCTGAAGCAATTGGAGTCAAGGTCCTACCAGGTGCAAGGGCAGCTATTTTTGGTGTGCTTGACTCAGTTAAAAACTTCACACGGAGGCAGCTAAACATCATCGCTGTCCATTGCAATTGCATTTGCCAGATCAGCCTGGAAATTTTATTCTACCTGGCAGCCCTTCTTATCTTATTTTTAAATACTAATAATGCTTCCCCATCATTAATACCACTTGTATTACGTGTATTATATGTCTTAATTTTAACTGGATGGTATGTATCTGTATAGATTACACTTATGACATATGGGATACTTTTTTCGCTCCAGTTACTAAAATGTATCATATCATAAAGTATGACTTATGTAAAAAGAAATGACTAATAATATTTCATTTGTATATTTTTGTACATATTTTTTGGATTATTCTATAATTGTTACTACTGTCAGGCATTTTATGATTTTTTTTTTTCTTTTCCATGCAGTGGGAGAGGGTTGGGGCGGGGAGGGTGGAATAACAAAATATTGAAGGGCAATGATTTCTATTTCAGTTGTATATGTATGTTGCTGTACATTACTTCCAATGAAAATATTATTCATTCATTTTTCGAATTGCAATCATTTCCAGTGAACTGAGTAATGGTGAAATAAATTAATGCAAATTTTGCAGGGGATGTTCTGGCCTGTCCTTCCCTCAAGGACTCCAGACCCATTAGGGAACCACCACTGTAAATTACACGTGCTCAATCATTGCAATGCGGTTTCCTCAAAGTTACATTCTCATACAGCTAAACTGCAATCTCAACTACGTTTGGAGTGGAACATATTTTGTCATAAATGATGTGATCACTTAGTCTGAAGTCCACACTAGGAGGAAGGTGAGTGTGCAGATGGGCCAAACAACTGACTTTCAGCCAGGCATTACTGTGCATTACATTACTGTGACCGAGTGTCTAAAACCCTACAAAAGCTACACTGAGCTACCGTGTAAACTGCATGAACTACAGTGTAATGGAAATGTCTGTGAATCCACAAAATACCTGCACACAAACTACAATGTGCATTCACATTGTATCAAGTACTTAAGTTTCCCAGGAGGAAGTATCACCTGAATGCTGTCTGGTATTAGCTGTCAGGAGTTCGGGACAAATTGGGATTTTAGATGCAGCACAAACTGCCTGACATGTAACACAATTACTTTTTTCACCATGGCTGAACAAACAATAGAGAACTGAATTTCATACAATAAAGCCAAAAATGAACCGCATGGACAAATTTAAGAGACATGAACATTCCTTGATGACTACAGTGCTGCGACATTCAATTAATTTCCTGTGGTATTTACATTATGATCCCCTGAAACAGCCAAGGATTGCTTGCAAGCCCAGTGTTGGCTTGATTAGAAACATTAATGTTGGACTTTCCAACCATAAGCACATGCTATTTCGATGGCTGAGTTGGACATGTTGGGAATTTGATAAATCCAATACCACATGAATGCATGCTTGGTAAACTCAAAAAAAGCTAAGAGAAAGTCTCTTGCTGTGTTTTTGTGTTCATGCGTCTACTTCCTTGGGGAGGGATACAAACGCATACCTTTACTGTGGTCATGTGTTACCCGCTGACACTGATAAGATACTGCTGATTTAAATACCATAATTTAGAACTCCAAAATCATATTAATCTACCTATATTCAAATGCAGCATGGATTTGATATGGTGTTTGGTGCTGAATGTGTGCGCAAATGATAGAAATGTACATCCATAAGGTGTTACATTTCGAGCTGTCACAAACAGGAGATCCAACATCTAAGATTACCCGGTGGCTTTGTAGCTTAATGAAGATATTGATAGGTGTATATGACTCAGCAGGTATTGCACAGGCAGTGCATGATGGAATGAATGGCAGAAAATGATAGCAATATTCTTAATTACTATTGTTGCAGCGTATATCAGCATGATAGTAAACAAGTAAGGATATGTTGCTGGCTGCCACTACTTATGAAAAATGCACAATGTAAGTTGTTAGTTTGATCCTCACTGAGTAGAACCAATTTCCAGGTGGGAATATATCGGATCCTATATGTTTTATGGATAACACACCCATACTGCAAAAAAATAGAATTCACATACACTGTACTTAAGCATCTCTGGAGAAACCTGGATCAAAAAATGCACATGTATGAATTGCTGCTGATGAACCCCTTACAAAGCCCAATGGATAAACGTGTTCAAGCTAAAAACAAGGCTTTTTTTCCCCTTAGGCTCCAGAGAGAGGTATTTGTTAAATGTGTGTGTATTTTTTTTTTTGCAGCAGCAAAAGACCAGCACTAACTATCTATCTTTGTGAAATTATGCTCCATTGATTGTATGCAATCATTGGGGACATTTTTGATGATGTATCGCATGCAATCAAAAGTGTATTTACTGCAAATCAGGCTCAGCCAGGCCTGTTTGGATTGTGCGTGAGCTGTATATCTTCAATTATATGATTAAGCTTTGGCACTTCAATCAACATTTTAGCCTCCTAAACTGCCTGCTTTCATGCTTCGTTTGGGATCAAGAGGATTGAAGTGCATTTTATTCTGTACAGTCCACAGTTGTCATCATGAGGTCTCACTGCTGTTTGTGAGCTTGGCTGAATTCCCATCGGCAGGGGTCAGCACAATACCTGACACCTTGCATGGAGTTATTTGTCGAAGGCTTCCCCTGGCACTGTGAACCTGATGCGAGTGTTTTGAATCACAGAAAGCACATTTATCTGTGACCTACTATAGGGGCTATAAGCAGGTTGGCTAAAATGCCTCTGCAGCCTTCACCGCATTGTCTCCATCACAGGGCTACACTGCATGATGGGAGTTCATCTCTCTCTTTTCTTTTTTTTTTTTTTTTGTCTCCTCTGAGCATTATGCTTCTCTCCCTCTTGGCTCTGCTTCTCAACAGCAAGGCCTTTCTGTCTCCACAACAACCTTGCAACCTTATAATTTCTTTCTTTCTTTCTTTCTTTCTTTCTTTCTTTCTTTCTTTCCTTCTTATTTCCCTTGCAAGTTTATGGCCAAGAATTAGCAGAACGAGCTTCCTTATCTGTCTCTGCCACAAAGAATCTCTCTCATAGCTTTAGTAGCTTAGCAACAGCACTGGTAAGTGGTGAAGAGCTGAAGGATAGCGGGAGGGTTAATGGACCAGCATGTAGAGTCGCTTGCTCCCGTGTTCCTCGCCATTATTATTGTTTCTCTAATTTGACACAGTTAAATTCCACCGTTCTGTCTTAATGACACATTCATCATCCTGTCAATGGACAAATATAACTATCCTCGGTGGTACTGTTGGCGATTTATTGTATGAGGCCTTCGGTTGAACAATTGGAAAAGGAAGGTTGAGTTGCAAAACAGCAGTGGAGCAACCTGTAATTTCCCTGTGGCCTATTTATATGTAGCCGGGATCTGATTGTCATTGTCACTGCTGTTAAATAGCTGGGTTTGTTTGGGAGACTGGACCACAAATCAAATTGTTGTAGTTATAGCCTTGACAAGTTTTGACTGCTGCAATTTGAGAGCACACACACACACACACACACACACACACACACACACACACACACATAGCTGAGCAATACCAAATGCCTTAGGCACGACCTAGATGCAGATATTTACCCATTCTTGAGAATTTTCCAGTCATATTGCCAGTTCTTTTATAGCCTGTGGGCATGTTTGCCAACATCCAGTTAACATTACAAGTTATTTCTCAGTCCTGTACGTACAGCAGCAAATAATCTTAAATTACAGCAAGAGCATGCTGCATGAAAACAACTTATGTATTTTTTTTTTTCCGCTGCTCTGTAACTATTTGAGATCTTTATGACCGGACAAAAGCATTAAAATGAAAGTCTAATAAAAGTGTGAAGGGAAAATGTAAAAACAGTCATTCACAATATAAGTGGCTCTATAAAAATGAAAATTATTTTTTAGACCCTCAATGAAAAATAAGTAATAATAATGATAATAATAATAATAATAATAATAATAATAATGAAAAAGAAAAAGAAAATGTCAGAACTAGACCAATAGACAGCCACAAATGAACATAAATTTTCCCCGTTTTTACCAACAAGACAGACGGCAAAATATCCCTCTTGTAAATTTCTAACTACAATGGTAGGGCTGTGTGATATGACCTAAATCTCATATCCTGATATTGGTTATATTTCATATCTCGATATACATGCAATGATAGACATTTTTCTACCGCCGCATAATATATTTTGTCATATTGCACAGCCCTACACGTTGGAAACATGGCTCTCATGGTGTGTAACCTCAGGAGAACTTAAAGCTTTCAAGAGGCAGAAACCCATAATTTCCTCTTTGGCGCCCATTCTCTTGAGTTGACGCAGTAAATGTCATGTTAGTGAAATTTTATAGATGATACTGCGCAACATATCCAGCTACAGAAAGCCGACACAAACACAGAAGTAAAGAGAGACGTTGCTGTGGAAACGTTACGTCGTCTCAACTAGTCTCATTGGTGTAAACTGACAGGTTGCAGAACTTTGCAGCCCAGATGTAGTGACTCTTTTTGCAAGTAATTGCAAGTTTCAGCTCATCTTGTCATGAATCTCTGGTGTAAGGTAATGCACCGAAGCTCTCACAATCACTTTGGTTAAGAAGCGAGCATGTCAGAATGTTTATTTATGAGCTTTAATGTTGCCATACATGAGGCATGGTTTATCCTTTGTGAAGTTTCATGTGCAGAGTTAATACAGTGTTAAAAAAGATGCCCACTTATCATAAGATACTAGTAAAGAGCAAACGCTGCTCCTGAATGCAAGCAAGGGGACTGGCCAGAGCAAGGAGCCATGGAAGCCCAAGAAATGCAACAGTATTTTTAGAATAATGTCCTTTCATTTCACTAAATTGACTATAATCAGTGTGACTACATTTTTTGAAGAAAATCTGGCTGCTACAAGAAAAAAAAAAAAAAAAAAATCAAGAAATGACTAAAACTACAACTAATCACTGTACCTGCTTGTGTCATGGTTCTGAGTTTTTTGTGTGTTTTTAGACTTTGGTTGAACTTTTGAGTTTCTCGCAGTGTTTGGTGTGGTTTCCTTTGCCTTGCTGTGTCACTCATTAGTGTTTCGTCCTGTGTCTTGTTACTCAGTCTTGTTTGCCCCTCCCAGTTTCCCACACCTGTCCTAAGTTGTGTGTCAGCTCTGATTGTTCTCTCAGTGTTTCCCTCAGCCAATCCTCTGTTTCCTCCTGTCTGGTGTTCCAGCCCCTTCCCCAGGTGTGTCTTGTCTCCTAATAGGTTCCTTGTACATTCAAGCCCTGTTTCAGTTCAGTTCTTTGTCTGGTTGTTGGCTAATATTGTCTGCAAATAGTCCTTTATTTTCTAGTTTCAGTTCAGCATTCCTCGATGAAAATTGCCTCAGCTCCTGCGTTTCAGTGCACTTTCCCTCTGCCATGTGATAGTTTGTTCCAAATTTATGCGCTGTGTGTGTGTGCTGTGTGTGTGTGTGTGTGTGTGTGTGTGTTTGGTAAATAAATTTTAGCAGGTCAGATATACAGAAAGAAGTCCAGTAAATAGCGGAGTTGCAAAGCCAAGTGTCAAAAATGTCACAACCATGAACTTCCCAGCATCAATTTCAACATACAGCCAGTGGCCACTTTTACAAGTTAAAATACTGAGTCTGTTCTTCTGCTTTTTCCAACAGCACCTGAATGCAGCAAAAAAAAAAAAAAAAAAAAAAAAAAAAAACAGCAGCTGGCAAAGTATGTAGGCTGAGGACATACATATGAACATTTGAATATGTATAACATATGTATCTTATTGTTTATTACAGTCATTATCATTTTGTCTGCACATTGAAGGAAGATAAAAGAGTATGGAAAGATTGACAAAATAAAACATGAGAGCCTGATTCAGACCGGTCATACCAGAAAAGTTATCTACAATTACACTTCACATTTGGCAGATGCTTTTCTCCAAAGTAACGTACATATGAGATTTTTATAGACCACAGGCAAAGATCTATTTAGGGGAGAACAACGACATCAAGTGCCAGAAAGCTCTGGTTCTGGTCCAAAGGACAGAGGAGCTACAAAGCAAAGAGGAAGGAAGAAAGCATAGAGACAGATTTTTATTAATATTATTATAATTATATGGGGGATTACATAACCCATTAGGTGAGAAAGTGTAACCTAAAGAGCTGGGTTTTTAGCCCTCTGTTAAAGATCAATGGAGTTTGGCAGCTCACTCCACCACCGAGGAACCACAGAGGAGAAGAGTCTAGCTGGTGGTTTAGGGCCTTGTTGTGCCGGCAGCGCCAGGCAGGGGTTGTGTCGAGGTTACCTTTGATGCTGGTGTGTCGCGCTGCTGATGTAGGAGGCTGGAGATGCTGCAGCGGTGTCATGATTTCAAAACTCCATTACGAGGCAGAACAACCAGGTCTGCCTCGTAACCTTTCTCACTTCCAATGATCTGCTCCAGAGGGAACCAACCCGGGGCTAGTGCTGAGCAATTAATGAAAATATATTGAAATCACAATAACCAAATCACAGAAGCTGCACTTTTTGGCCAACAGGTAGAATGTTATATATTTAACATTGTGATAAATAAAGTATTTTGTTGCTATAGAGATGTCCTGGCCTACAAATGTGTTTTTCCAGATGTAAGAAAAATATTTGTTTGTACAAACCCCAGCAAAAAACATTACTTTAATACGGTGTTCAGGGAGTATGTAAAAATGATCATTCTTAGAGATTAGATTGTGAATCATACTGCAATCACATTATCTATAAACTGAATCACAATATGACCTCCTTTTTCATGCAGACTCTGGTTAACAATTTTGGTGTGCACCAGGTTTCGGTTACGGTGTCCTCCCCGACCCAAATGAACCGCAACAAGGGGAAAAACAGCATCAGAGTTCGATTCGACTAAACAGCTGGGGTGAAAACGACCTCAGATGCAGTGTGGCGGCAGGAAGAGGCCGCCAGTCTCCTCGACAGCAATCTCATTTATTCACACTATTTAGGCTATTCAGATAGGTAATGATTTATTGATGTCAAATGCCACGTGGTATCTTTAACACTTATTCTCCTATGGGATATTGTTGTTGAGCACATTGGTCTAGCCAGTCAATAATGAAAAATACCTTTAGACATTTCTTCCAGTATAGCCAGGGTCCTTTGGGACACTATATTCTTTGTGCCTGGCAGAGAGTCTGCTGGCTGAATATGGAGCATTACAGCCTTGTCTTAAAGTTGCTGTTGTTGTGGATGTTATTTATTTTTTTTTTTTTTTACAAGAATAAGATGAGGACGAAATGAATTAAGCATAACAAGGGCATACCTGCGTTATAACATTTTCTCTTGCATGTGTTTCATGTTTTATAGCTGTGAAACAGTAACAGCTTAGTTCTCAGAGATTACAATGGAGAAATAGCACTGTGTTGCAGCTTATTGTTCATACGTTCAGCTTCATTACATTCCCTTGACACAGCACAAGTCTCGCCACTGAGCTGGAGAGGGGCCTTCGATCCCACTTGTAAGAAAGCAGGATTGTGATCGTTGAAATTATTCCGTAAATCACGAGTGTGTTGACAAGCAGCAAGATCATTGGGCAATTAATTGAAGGCCACAGTGCATTTCACAGAGTGTGGATATGAGCAAAAATGCTGTTTTCAGAGCCAGGGCAAATCCGCTGAAAAATACAAATCTATTTCTAAACCTTCAGTGCTCACGCCAGTTGTAAAGAGGATATTGAGTATATGGCCAAGATTGCATGTAGGCCTGGTGGCATGCGATGTCAGCTCAGAATCAACAGTGTGTAAATCCAGAGCAAGAGTTATTTGTACCTATAGCAACAGACCTGGATAACGCTGGAACATCATCTTTTGCTGAGTGGCGCTGGGAGCACAGGGTGAATGCAGCATGCACATTTCTTATTCATTTATATGTATCAGGTCTAGCAGGTAGCCCAGATACCCCTTTGCCTTCTTCCCGGAATAAATCACCAGCACACTTTGAATCTCTCCACTATTTGAGTGGATCAAGCACAGTCTTTGCTTTTTTTAAAAAAAAAAAGATATACCTTGATCTGTGTGTGTATATGTGTGTCTGTATGTGTGTGTGTGTGTTTAAATATGATATAGATATATAGACATGTATCTATATCAGTCATCCTCGTCAATGTCTCATAACTGCTTTGGAAGCATGAGAGTGTGAGACAGAGGCTAAAAGCGTGAAAAGTCAGATACATTAGCCTTATCAAGCCTGTATCCGCATCTTCTCTCTCGGCCTTTCTGAAGCTATCCTGCCCCGAGGATTTTTTGGAGGAGGTAGATGTGGACATGTGGTACGTGGCTTTTGGTGTGGCAGAAGCTCGCATTGGAAAGGCAGTCAGTGCAGCCTGTTTGAGGCTGAAAATAATCGGTTTGACTTGTGAACAAAAGAGCTTAAACCCCCTGTCGTGTAACGCATTGTTTGTGTCCGAAAAAATACGCTTTTATCCCGGCTGGATTGTGTCGTAATCTGTTGTGTCATGTAGAGTGGCTCTTCCCATACGGAAACATTTGCCCGCTCCCAATAGGTTTTTTTAGTGACAGGAAAAGAGAGAGTGAGAGACGGAGAAAGATTGAGAGAGAATGCACATATTGCCATGCATATTTTTGACACAAATGCTACAGAGGAAAGGCCATTTTTGCTGCAGTAAGTTACACTCACCAGAGCTTACACTGCCATGGGGTGTGAAGTCTTCCATTGGCCCTATTTCTGGAAGAGGTCAGTCCCACAGAGCTGCCCAGAGTGCACTTTTTTTTTTACTTCTTTTTTTTACAATAATTTTTGATTCAACTGCATGTATACAGAAGTACATGCCCTTAAATGGCTGCCAAAGGGTTGTTCTGGCTGACCGGTGTGCAGGTGATAAAAGACAGTGGAGAGCACAGCTAGTTTTGCCAGAGGCATCGAGAGGAGGATTTTTTTTATTTTTTTTTTCTGTTTTTTTCCTCAAACCATTCCCCATCACTGCTTTTCACTCTGCTCAATGGTGTGGCAAAAACATTTATATCCATTCGAATAACTCAGAAACATTGAAAGAAAAAAAGGAAGTAGTGGAAGTGGCCCTATAGCCGTGCTAAAGGGGATAAAGTTGGATAGGAAGGGGGGGGTGTTGTCCGTGCTGTTGAGGGTTTGCTTTTGCCAGACTTGTCTGTGCATTGTGTAGCTTTGAAAATTCCTCTATAAATTTAAGATGACATAATGGGGTTCTGAAATAATAATGCTTAGACAATTGAAAAAAATATATAAAGATGAAATACTCCCTTGTGCACAAGTGGGATGAGTCTAATTCAAAGCTTTAGTTTGGCATGTGGAAAAACAGACAAAAAAAAAAACAACAACTCTACCCTTATTCCTGTCAACGGTGAGAGACCTGTGATTGCATCATAAATATACATAAGGAGATACAGATACATGCACTTTCAATATAGTGCAGAAATAATATTTGAAGAAGTGATACCAAAAGTGGTGCTATATGAAAATACCCATATTAGACGTACAGTTGATACTGGCTGAAAAACACATATTTGCATCCACCCCTCCATCCTCTCTCATCTTTCCTCCTCTGCACATCCCACAATTTCCTTCATTGGGATATTTACTTTCTACTTCCTCCAGGGCACAATTTTGTAAGCCGAATTTTATGTTAATAAATGTTGTTTGTCTTCCCTCACCCAACTAACGGATCTCGAGAGTGAGAGCAAAAGAGTTGAATGCACCCGTTCTTTTATTCATAATGTACATACAGGGAGGAGGCTTGCTGTTGGATTAGACGGTTCTCTCCAGTCCCTGCAGCTATCTGACACTGACGAATAAATGCTGTTTTTCCAAGTCGAGCTATCATACAATAGGGAGACCCAGGCACCATTTTTACTGAAACAATCCTGAGTTTGACCGCTGGTGATAGTCTGTAGACTGTTTTTGATTGCCAGGAAGTCGGATAGGCTTTGATTGAATATTACATCCGCAAAAACACAATTACATGCCATGGTAAACTCTGCAGGAAAAAAAAAAACAGGAAGCAAGAAACAGACTTGACAACCCCAACAATACATTCTGTAGAGCATCAGCTCCATCTTCTGTCTCCGCCTGGCAAAGACAGTACCATTCATCATCATCATCCTCATATAAAGACAAACAGAACTGTCTTGAAATGGAGCAGGAAAAATGAGTGTTATTTTGGTGTCAATTTAGCTTGCATATTCCAGTAATCAAAGATTGATCAATATCATACCATATTATCTTGGCTTTCAGATGTCACCATAAATCATATGTGTGCTGAAATTTGTGGATATAGAATTTGTTTTTCTCACAGGCATTATCTGTTTGAGAATTGTCCTCCAAGGCATGTTTAGCTAAATGTGCTGAATATTTTGAAGGCTCCAGTTTCCATGTGAGGCCTGCAACATGCTGTGGCATGATTAGCTGAGCTCATATGTGATGTCAAGGTGAGTCCATTTCCAGGTCCCTCAATAACTCTGATGATTACACGCTGGCCCCACAGGGTCTCTCAATCGCTGACCCAGGCTTACATATCGGGACTGATTATAAAGACAGGCTTGCACCATGGCTTGTCAAGCCTTCATCTTGCACTGCAACACGTAATCCACGATTGTGATGTGCAGTGATTTACCAGCAGTGCATTAAAGGTGTCCTACAAAAGACATCCATCTTGTACCTGCCAATGTTGTTTTCAATGCAATTTCATCTGTTTTTGCAGTTTCCCTGAAGTATCTTGAACTAAGGCAGATATCTTGAACAAGTCCACCTCAGTGGCAGGAGGCTAATGGTTAGCATTTAGAGCAACCAGCTAGTATACAGCACTCAGTAACAATGAGAGGAAGATAGCACGACTACTGTCCTACATGACAGCTAAGGGTGAAATAATATATATATATATATATATATATATATATATATATATATATATATATATATATATATATATATATATATTCCCCCAAGTGGGTTGAACTAACCCTTTAACATGATTGTCCATGCAATCCATGAAAATTTTTTTGTTTGTTTGTTTGCTTGTTTTTACATTTGTGCAAAGCTGCTGTAAGGCAAGGTGATTTTTGATGAAATAGCTGCAACACAGCATCCCCTCGCTGAGTCCTACCTCCAAGTGTCTGAATGCAGCATTCCAACTGCAGTCATTTTATATTGGACAGGGGCATTGGGTTTATGGGATACCTAACAATACAAAACAAGCTTGCGGGGGTGGAATAAAAGTTGCAGTTCAGTTAATTTTATGCAAATAAAAGCACTGTTCACAGTGTGATCAGGCGTTTGATTGGATAAACAAGATGTGCAATGCTGCGTGGTGGAGGGTGGCAGAAATTGTCGGTGTCTGTGTCAAAAATGAAAAGTACTGAACTGAGTTAGATTTGTAAAATGCAGTTTATTACCTGCCAACTTGGCAGAGCAGCTGCAACTCCATGTGATTACATCGTGTTCGGTGAGGCTATACCAAGTGTGCATGGACAAAAGGCTCACAACGGCAACACAATGAGAAATGTTCTAAAATACAGAGTAAACCGAAATACAACAAAGGTGGGTACTGCTAACTCAGCATCACTTTTGAAGCCGAGTCAAGTCCCATAGCACTCGCCTCCACTGAAATACACTTCCAATATTTATTTGAGTTTTAACTCTGTCTCGATCTAATTTTTTTTTTTTTTTTTTTTTTTTTTTTTGGTAGATTATAGCCGGATAGGTTTCTCTTTGGTCTTCCTTCCTTTTGGCTATTTGGCTATGTGAGCTGTTTTTGGCAAAGAAGGAAAGTAAGCTCTCACTGTCTGATGGCCTTTTAAACACCATAATGCTGTGAGCGAGGCTGTTCCAAACCGCGCATAGCAGAGGCCGGCTGCCCTGCAAGCGCGCCACAGCGTGCACATGACATGAACGTGATTGAAGCTGAGGCACGGATGCCAACTGGCTGTGATTGGTTGCTTGATACAAGACAACTGGATATTTACAAATCAGAGTACAGCCATAGGATCAAGCAGAGAGACTGGATTTCTTCGCAGTACACTTGAACTAACGCCTGTTGGTTTATGCTGGGGATTTCACCATTTATGATTGAGTTGTGCTGAATGAATTTTCCCTCTAGTGGCTTTACGAAAATAGGCTTTAACAATCTATAGACTCAGACCTGCTGAGATGGATATTTTTTTTTCCTTCTGAGTGTGATAATAATGCAAAATTGATTCAGACATACCTGCATGTGGTAAATTAACTGCTTGTTCATGTAAGGAGCCTAGGCATGGCCCCATAGAGAAAGTATAACATGTTGTTATTGTTATGTATAGTTGGTTTTTCAGTGTGACGCTGTCGTCCTACTTCATAAATAGATTCAAACTCCCTTTTTTTGCAACTTTGCAGCTACTAGTGGGAAAAAATACAGAACTTGACGCTCAGTTAGCCAAGCTCAATGTTGTAAAGACTATTTGTATCCATCAGGCCAGGGCCCCGCTAACAAATCAGATGAGATCAAAGTAAGACTTCTTTCTCTACAAAGTCTTAACCAGACTTTTTTTCAGTCTGGGTTCTTGGAGACATTTTCATATTTAATGATGAAACAGAGACAGATGATAAATAAATAAACAAATGAATAAATAAGTTTTAAAAACTGAACTTATTTCTCACAGTTTCTTTGTCTCATTTTCAGTCTTTGCACGTTTAGATACTGATTTTATCCTTTTAATTTAAGTCTTAATCATTTCTTTGACATCATGTAATAAAGACAGTTTTATTTTTCGCAAATTACCACACATCTCTGACATGATTGGATAGAAACCGTTTTAGCCAGGGTGATCAGCAAGGTAATCACTTGCCGATCAGGATTAGTGAAATTTGAAAGGAGCAGTAATGGAAGTAGGATTTGAACAATATTCATAGCTGTTGGTTTGCAATGAAGATTACAGAGTCTCAGGCAGGCACCCGCGGAATCTCGACTAATTGAGATGTAGCACTCAGTTTTTCCATCCTCTGCCAGCCTGGCACTTACAGTAGACCTAGTTTCAGTCTTTCGGAAATCAGCCAATCAGACCCTGTGGATCAATCCTCGGCTTCATCCAGTAGCCTGTTAGCTCACTGTAATGGGATTTTCACTGGTCTTTCTCGAGCTCTAAGCCTCTGTTGACTGTGCCTGTGTCCCTCTCTCCCCACCGACTGCTTTTTCTAACAAGCCGCCGTGCACAACATCCTTTTCAGTGGCAGCTGAACATAGAGTCGAGTGCAGAAAGACTAAAGTAAGAGCCGGGTAGCAACAGACTCGATATAGTAACAAC
Source organism: Myripristis murdjan (assembly GCF_902150065.1). Lineage (NCBI taxonomy): Eukaryota > Metazoa > Chordata > Actinopteri > Holocentriformes > Holocentridae > Myripristis > Myripristis murdjan. The sequence continues at coordinate 27,788,618 of NC_043993.1, forward strand.
AATTTGCATGCCTTGTGTGGTAATATGCAAAAGTTGAATTGCAGATTTTCAAAGGGATGGTAGGAGTCATAGTTGATGCTGCACCTTTTGTTGCAATTGTGAATGCTAAATTTGTCTAATAAGCACCAAACATTTAACAGAGAGTTGATTTGTTCAGATTAGATTCTTGTGTTTCTTGTTGCTGGTAAATCCCTTCAAGCACAGTTGTGTTTTGCCAAGAAACACTTTGAATGTCTCTGATTTTTCTCTCTGCAGTTTTTTAGTAGTTCTCTCATTGTTCTGCCCAGCGGTCCCAACCTTTTTAGAGAAGGATGTGTGTTTGTATCTGCAGTCACTTAGCAATTACCGACTGCTTTGTGGTAGTTAGAGCTTGTGTCAACATCTTCCCACAGATGTAAACTGAAGCCAGCAAAAGTCTGAGGGTAATTATGTTTTGTCAAAAAGTAGCAGTCCCACACAGAAAACCAGGCTCTGCCCATGTATATTCGACATCAACATGCATCCTGGGTAGTCAGATTGTGTTAAAATAAATTAATAGAAATATAAAACCCAGGTGTAAATGCAACCGTAATGCAGATTTGATCACCCAAAATCAAGTCTGGAGGTGTCCAAGGAGGCATTTAAACTCAAACAACAAAGTATAATTGCGCTGCGTCTCCTGTCGGTATACCTGCATAGCAACTATGCAAACAGAAATAAGCTGCAGTGCATGGATCCAATCAAGGAAGTGGGTGCAAATCAAACAGGCAGCAGGAAGCTTGCATAATAACACACTCAAAATTGGATTGTTAGGATATTCGTTAGTGGGGAGCAAGCTAGATGAGGTGTTAACCGTCAATTATAAAGGATGTAAATATTAGGAGGGGAAGTGATGTGCACATTAATTCTTCATTTAGGGGCAATAATCAGTCGAAGACTTTCCTCTACCATTTTATAGGTGGGTGGGACACCCTGCCATAGCTGCCAACCTTCTGAAAGAACTTCATTTGTCTGGGGTACAGTGGAGAGTTTTAGTGTCCCGTGGTGGTTTCAATGGTAGTTCAGAGGCTTTCCATTATGACAAGAATGAAATTCTGGTTAAACGCTGAATATTTGGATTTGTTTGTCATAAAAACTGAAAAACTGAAAGATAATGATTATAAATACAAAACATCAGCCATCAGGTGATTCAGTACAACAATATCAGTGCAGGGGTTGGCCTTCAGAACCCATATAAGCATAACTGACTCAGTATATAGGGTCCTTTCCCTGAGAAGGACAATATTCCAGTTTCAAAGCTGCAGTGTTGGTAGGAACGCTGCTGATGGTGAAATTGTTACATCTTGAATAAACCTGTCAACCAAAAAGAGGCTTGCGCCTCAGCTCATCTTAACCCAGTGGTTTGGATTTGGTGAGCCAAGTGTTGGAGGTGAGGAGTATTTGAATGCAGTTTTTGGAAAAAGAAAAAAGAAAGAAAGAAAGAAAAAAATGTGTGCATTTTGGCAAGGTATGACAACATTTCACAGATGTGAAAAATAGTTTTCTGTATAAAGTAAGTGTACAATATTTGGAGTTATAGTGTGTTAATGTGTGACTACACACACACACACACACACACACACACACACAATCAAATTTCACTGAAAATGCATTGTATCAGTTCAGCCTGCAGCAAAAACCTCATTGCACTCCTACACAGTGTTTTTGGCAAAACTGTGACTAAGCAAATACAGAACACTTTTGGATGTAGAAGCTTAGATATAGTGATGACTTCTGGTTTTCATTTCACAGAAAAAAAAAAAATCATAGGAGGAGAAATATAAACTGGTACTACAACCCCTTTAATCATTTTTGTTTTCATTTATATAAATTACTCGCCCATTGATTTGATGAACAACACCTATAGATGATGTGAAAGCTGCAGTTTGTTAGCTTCCAGTAGAGCACCGCCTCAGAAAAATGTACCTGGGCATGCTTCTCCCCAAATTCACAGCATACTATTACATCATCTTTTGTCTAAATTAATAATATTTCCAAAAGAAAAGCTATTACTCTTTATCAATATGTTCCAAACAACCAAGCCATACATGTACTTCAGTGTCAGCATTAGCTCTGCCTCTTCAGTTTTAAGCTGTTTTTTTTTTCTTTTCGTTTTTCTTGTCCAGCCTTGCCACCAAGATCTTGAAAGCCCCATAGCAAAAACCTGCAAAGCTTTCATTCAAACAAACACATTTGATTTATTTGAATGCAATGTAGAGGCACTTTAGTGCTTCACATTGAGCCGCCTACAGCCTCACTGAATTCTGTGTTTAGTTTTCAAGTGATTGAAGGTTAACCAGGTAAATAGCAAAGTCATGTGCCCTTTGTTCAGAGTAGCTTGCATGTTGCGACAGTAAATATCACCAACTTTAGTGAACACCTAAAAATACATAATCCGTGTGTGTGTGTGTGTGTATCGCTGTGTGTACACCTGCTTTTTACCACCACCCATCTCCGTCATATACATTAAATAGTTTAACATGAACGACAGCAAAGTGTGAATGGATTTTTTTAATGACATCATTGTGCTAGAGACATTTCGATAACCTGCCTACCTGAACTGCCAAAGCTGCAAATACAATTAATGTATGATAGTATTTATTGTATTTCTTTTATTTTGATATCCTATTTAGATGGTCTTTTTTCCTTGGTTGTGTCTGTTGTATGTGATTCTTACAAAAATTACAAAGAAGGCCATTCATTTCTAATGCACCCCATGGTCCTTATATGGCTTTCACACCAACCAGCTCCCTTCTCTTTGAGTGGAGAACTTCTTGCTGAGTTAGAAATGCCTCTGAAAAGTAGAGTCCCCTGTAGTTCAACATTCATGCATTCATATTCCAGTGAGCAGAGACATGAAAGTAAATGGGTTCACTCACCACTTGCCTAACCAGGGGCGTATGTACAAAAAGCAAATATGAGACTCCTGAGTTGAAAGCTGAGACCTAGTGCAAGGGTCCAGGCGCTGTCAGGATAACATCATACACTGCAAAGGGCTTGGCCATCTGAGGCAGTTATAGGAAGACACACATCTGGAGTGGACTGGTATATCTGATGAGACAGTCTGCCTGGTGTCAGTCTCTCTTTGACAGATGAGTCAAAAACCAGACTGTCCGGCTCAATGGCAGATGTCTGGCCACCCTGCTGACGTCCCTCTGATTCAAGTTAGCATAAGCAGAGGCTAAATCTCTGTCTTTGTGCTGACTGCAGCTTTGGACTCCAGTTTCAGACTATTCACAAGTCAGAGAACCACCTGAATATAACAAGAAAAGTAAAAAACATCAAGTTGCACTCAATATGCTCCTACATTTCTCTGCAAATGTCTAAATAGCTCTGCCAGAGCAGCAAAAATGGTATCATAGATAAGGCATTCACACTGAAATTTAATATTGAGAATTCTATCATCTGAAAATTCATGTTATTAATTCACAGCGTAATTAAAGTTGTAACCGCAATCACTGCAGAAGTAATTTCACGAGCAAATTGTACAACTTTTGAAAAGTGCTTTGGGCTGACTTCAGTTCCTGTATCCCACGCACGCTGAAATTTATTATGTTAACTGTGCGTGTTTATGTTTTGCTTTATGTCTTTCAGCAAGTTTCCCATTCAAGAGACAATGAAAAAAAAAAAAAAAATGTTTTTTGAGACAAGGACATAAAAGTGGATACGTGGAGGTCACTTTGCAATCTGAGTGAGCAGTCCAAAAATTACAGTTACAGTTGCGCTCCGATAGTGGTCATCGATTATAATAAAGTCACAGACTACTGTATAATTGATAATGATGGTATCATTAGCCGGGCTTTATCAGCACACAGGCCCATGCTCAAAATCTCAAATTCTGAGCATGATCCTCTGGCACCAAATGGCCTTCCCACAAAGTTGGCTCTGAGGCAGAACCCTCCCACCCGAGATTGCTTCTCCTCCATCCCTGAAAGCACACATTCACTTCAAGTCCCATTCATTAGAGCAGATCATACCACCCCGGGAGCCAGTCAGCCAGGTCTCTGAAAGGCCAAGGGAGCCATCCTCAGCATTCCCCCCTTCAGTTATTAGAACAAGACCTCACTCTGCAAGGGAGCACCGAAAAACCCATTACTCTTCCTCTTCCTCCTAATCTTCATCAAGATTTTTCCCCCACACCACGCTATTCTTTTGACAGCGTGACTATCCATGTGCGGCGTTCGACTGGGGGATTAAAAACCTCTGAGTGCACCTTTAGGGGAAAAAAGGAATTGGAATTAACTGAGGTTCGGTATTATCAGACTACATGCCATAGGTGGCTGCAAGTCTATCAGCCCAGAGGAAAACGACTTAATAACAGCCTCATTAAGAGCATAGTCCATTACTGATAAGGGTACCCCTGGGACGCGCTAATTAAAAGCAAAGGGGGGTGTCAGAGTGGGTGAATTGGACGCACTCAGTGAAACTTTAAGTTTTCATGGAGAGACAAAAGGCAGCCTAATCACATTGCCTCCTGTGTGAGGCATTGTGCCTGCCCTGATACACCTTGCCTCGGTGTTTTAGGTATTTCTTACCGCTGGCCATATTAAGACTTGAAAAGAGTGACTTTGCACAATGATCCTGCTAAATTAGATTTTTTATATGTGTGTGCAGCACGCAGCGTGTGGGTGTGTTGGTGGATTTGGAAATGAGCTCTAGCATTGTTGCCCACTTGGTGGCAGAAGAGTTCTACTGTACCGCACATGCCTCTCTTTGTTGCTCCCTCCCTCCTCACAAAAAAGAGAGAGAGAGAGAGAGAGAGAGGGAAAAAAACCCACTTCTCACTCCGTGAACTAAGGAGACACAGGAAATCAGCTGAAGATGTCATGACGATCACGCTGGTGCCTCACAGATTGACATACCCACTCTGCAGTTTTCAATATGTCAAATAACCTGACGATGTATTGCGGAGAAAGACATACAATGAAATGTTCGTTTTGGGACTTCATGACAAGATGTCTGAGAAAACTTAAAGCCAGTTTTGCACTGCTGCCCAGAATGACATCTTCTTCACAGGTGAACTAAGATGTACTCTTGTCGAATACAGGTGCTGGCGTCTGACACACTGTGACTGTTAGTTTTCTAAATTAATCCTTAAAGTGCTTTAATTCTAAGCGGAGAAGGTCCCCTGTGTTTGATTCCAATATTAGCTGCAATAGCAAATACATTCAGGACCCTGAAAGCCATAAGAGTGCAGCGGCAGTGTGACAGCTGAAATGACACTCGGTGGCATTAAATGTTTTCCTCCATTACTGGAAGCCCCTAATAATCAGCGTGTCATACGTTAAAAGCATTCTGATCATTGTGTTGCACCCATTGAGAACTCTGTGGAAAGACAGGAAGAAATTACTCGGCTTATAGAGACCGTGTCACCCATCAAACCCCACATTTCCACCTGGCATTGTATTGTTGAGGTACCGCCGTTATTCTTTGTTGTTGTGCAAACAAAAAAGTCCTTCCTCAGTGGATTTCCTTATGTTCAGGGATACAGTGTTTGTGAAATTACTTTCATCCTTGAAAAGAGGAAGAATAAGCTACTGTCAGGAAATATTGTGCTTGGCGGCCCACATGTATATGGCATTCCTTCCTATTTGGAAACAAATGTGCATATCTAATAGAATGGCTTGAGCAAGCAGAAAATAAATTTCCTCCCCCATGCACTCCAGTTGTCTTCGGTTTCATCCTTATCCATTTCGGTGCCGCTGCTACTGCTGTCATTGATAGTAAGGGCAAGGACTGTTCATACACAAACCATTTCTCTTCTGGGAAGAATTGATTTAATGACAACATCCAGTGGCCGCAATCGATGGGGCAGAGGGAAAGGTACATTATGAGGAAAGGAAGACAGATAATGGAGGATCACAGAGCCATTTCCATCACTCTAACTAGCATCCTTGAACACGCTCCTCCCCTCCTTCCTCCAAAAGTACCCAGCGGAGCAGGCCGGTGTCTGAACTCATGTGATTGCTTTCCTGCAGGATCTTATCGTCACCCCCCTCCCCCCTTCCCTTTGACCCACTTGTTCTTTGACACCCAGCAGAGCCACATCTGGGATCACAGTTGCATGCATGACTGGATGATGATAATTTCAGTTTACAGCCCTAATCTGTTACCCCATGTGGCTACTCGGCTAAATACTGTAACAAGTGACAGCAGATCCATATTAGCACATTCTGTTGTTTTTGCCTTCTTTAATGGTTTTTATAACCATGCATGTACTCTACATCTTCAGACTTGGGTGCTTGTTTGAATTGTCCTCAATTTTTTTTAAAAAAAGTGGACAGTCTCCTGTTTCGTAGCTGTATCTAAAAGCCTGTATTCACTCACTGCATTTGATGAGTTGTCTCTTCAAACCAGGGAAGCTTAATTCTTCTCGCAGAGTAAGGATGCAGTGTGGGTCCCACACCCAGCGTGACATTGTTTATGAGCTAGAAAAAGCTCTTCAGTTTCTTTCTAGTTAATGAGTGTCAATCTGCGGGGTTTAGGAATTTTTTCCACTTGTCCTAGATATTATGGTTTCTATTTTTGAATACCTAAAGGTGTTGCTTATTGTCTCAGTTTCATTGTTTTCTGCACAACCCACTCATGAGGGAAACTCACTCCTTGAACTGCAAATCATCGTGTAGTGCAATGGAAAGCCTTGTGTCATATATGGTAGGGAGCTCTGACTCTTTTTGGAAATCAAACCAAAAAGTGGATGTGTATACGGGCCCACATGGCCGCGGGTTAAAGTGGAATCCTAAAGCTGCACAGGTGAGAGATTGTATATTCAAATTGTTTTATTTTTTTTTTATTTTTATTTTTTTTAGTATTCAGCTTTTTTGCTTGAATATCCAATTTTTAAACAAATGTAGCAAAGCATAAACTCTGAGTACACACATCCTGTTTGCGGTGTGGAGCCATGAATGGAAAGCAGAGAGCAGACAGACAGCCTGGCGGGTCGGCAGTCTGTCACCGGGCTAACGCAGACTGACAGACAGTCACATTCATTGCAGTGGGCAATTTGGTGTCTCCCATCCACCTGACTTGCATGCAGGGTCTGAGATTACCACCCGCCAAGCGACAAATGCCGTTAAATTGGTCTTTGGCAGATAAATCAATACGAGCCACTCGCCACACAGGCCAGTAACTTTTTGAGATGACGCTGTGAATGCCTTGGTGACAGGCTGTGGTCTTTTGTCGTTCTCAGATCTGGACACTGCTGGCCACCGTACGCTCTCTGACTGTGGGCCAATCAAATCAAAGCCGAACAATGACTCTGTGTCCTGCAGGCTCCCGATTGTCTGCCTGTTATGCTGCTGCACACAAGCTTATAAATTGCATTGTCTAGCCCTTTTGTTATCATCTGGTTTCAAGTTTGATGACAGACAATGATCTGCTGATTTTCTTCTTCTGAATGTCGGGCTGAAACGTTTTTTTCCACTTTGCTTGTCATTTATTTTCAAACTATGTTACGTGGAATATTTCTTTACTGTTTCCTTTTCTACCTTCATCTGAACTTTTGTTTTGAGCACACAGTGCCTGTTTAGAATTAATAGATTATGATCAGGTCAAGCTTTACAGACCCATATTCATATGATAAAGGGAGATGCATGGGAAATTAAAAACAAACACTTCAGTATTACTGAATTACATGACTATTAGCAGCAGATTCATTAATTGTGATATACAATTATCCACAATTAATTGTGCAGCCTCCTCTTAACCCTGTTCTCTCTTTGTTAAATGGTTCATACACAGTACCTGAATCTGCCTTGAAAATAGGTAGGATGACATATTTCTATGAAAAATATATCAGTTATTTTAGCTGGTAAAAATATTCTCAGCACATAGTACTTTTTTTTTTAGTTTACCAGCCCTTGGCAGGTGAGCCAAAAAGTTACACTGCTTGCAATGTGGGCGAAAAGTGGAGCACCCGGTGGAAACCCAGACAGACATCAGGAGAAGGAGCAATAAAATAGAATAAAATATAATACTTCCAAATTTTACTTTCTTGATGTACCCACCCTTGCACTTTGTCGCCCTGCAATGCAAATCCCCCTTCATTAGATGACAGTGCAATAATTCAAGGTTGCACTCGGCAGGAATCCACTTGTCTTCGGAGCTGTCACTTTCACTGGTCAAGCAAAGTTTGATATAATGAGACTCCACAATGCAACTGTTTGTGTTTGATGAGAGCGACCCCGGGCTGCCTGCAGCTGTCCGCCTGCCTGCTCACCTCTCCTCGAAAATGAATGACTTCCGGGTGGCAATCACTTACTGTGTGTAATGGCCCTTAAGGCGTGCCATCACACTTTACTCTCACTGAGGCTATGAGGCATGCAGGGCTGATTATAGTAATGATTTCATTGACACATATTCTTGCATCTGACGAAAAAGCACTGTACTCAGGTATCAATGAAAAAAAAAAAGCCTGACTTTGTTTTTCCTTCAAAGCAAAAATGCATTTCAAACACTGCTGCATTTAGAAATGTGCAATTGTAACAATGAGCCTTTCTAATACGTAATTATGTTTGAGTGCTAGTCAGTTTGACGCAAAATCCATCAGCCGTCTGTGCTTTCACATTTAATAACACTTAGCACCACTGCTGCTGACACCCCACCGCTTCATTCAGTGTCACTTAACAACAGAAAGCAACAAAGTCCTGGCTTCAGAGAATGCAGCACCACGTTTCAAACTCGTCTTAAGCCCGCTTGGCTAGTTAAACGCTACTATTGGCGGTTGTGGTTGTGTTCGCCTTCCCTTTAGTCCCAGAGCACTGAAGAGCCCAGGTGTTGGCGGGGAGCAGCTTGCACAGCAGCAAAGTGATATTATGATGAGATGACAGTCAGCTCGCTTTGTAATTCTACTGTGCAGTGCGGCATTGTGCCCCGGCTCCCTGGTGGGACAGGCAGCTCCTTGGGTCTACACAGCTGGCATTGGCTCCTGCCAACTGCGGCAGCTCCCCACCACAGATGTTCATGCAGCCATCACATTGGCAGTGGCTAGCCCTTTGTGTTGACCTTGTTCACGAGCGCTGCTACCCATGAATGAGAATTGGAATATAGCAGCCTTCAGTGAACCTGTTAAAGGAATACATGGAGATTTTGGGGGATTAGTTTGTTGGCCAACAGTAAGTGATGAGAGCACAGAAACAAAGGTCATCCATGTGTCCCTGCTGTATCACTGGCTCCACTTTATTGTTTTTTAAATTTTATTTTAACTGTCTTTTTTTATCGTTGCCAGCCTGCTGAAGAAAAAAAAAATCCATTTCAGTAATTGTAATGGACAATAAAATACAAATATACATATAAATAATTAGTTTCATCAACCAAAGTAAGAAGGCTGACCTTTTTATATGGCCTGCGAATTCATAAATTGTAAAAATGAAATATGATTAATTCAGTGTGGGTGATGTGGGTAGTCAGGTTAATTTTTGGAACCATATCAGGTAAGCAGCCATGTATTCCTCTGTTCCTTATGGAAACAGGGGAAGTAGCATCCTGTGTTGTTAGTATAAAACAGGTTGCTATTTTTATTTTTTTTAAAACTTCTTCTGTGTGTGTTCTGTGAACCCTTGGAAATCCATGAACCCAGGACAGGAGTAAGCTTTTATTTTTAGATGTGTCATTGAAGATTTTTTTATCCCCCCCAATTTTTTTTTTTTTTTTAAATAAAATTTCAAATGTAAAAAGAAAATGTCAACCGTTATAAAATGAAATAGCCCACTTGATTTATTCATTTTATTTTATTTTCATTTATTTATTTATTGTAGGATTATGGTTATGGTGATTTTATTTTATTTTTTTATTTATTTTTTTTGGACAAGATTAGATCTTTTTGAAAAGGGGGCAAAATAAGGAATCAGCCTCTATCACTGAACACTGTGGAAACAATAATCTGCCAGGAACACATGGATGATTTTGATGTTTTCATCACCTACAGTAACAGCTACATTGATCGGTGGGTCAATATCCTGAATAAATATTGTATTATTACTGGATGACAAGTTCACTGACAGCAGCTACATTCATCTTATTGCTCCAGAATATTCCTTCAGGAGAGCCACTGTGGTAATCAGAACGTCTGCTCGGTCCACATGGCAGAGGTACACCGCTATAAGAGTATATGAGTGTAGTATCTCAGTACCAGATGGCGTGACTACTGCCAGAATTTTGCAAAAAAATCCTCTGCCACACCATGTCTTTTTGATCACACCTCATCTAAAAAATGGTAAATAGGTCACCCTCATGTGGGTCACTTCATGTGTGCAAACACAGCATACTTATTTTAACAGCAGAGGGCCCTTGTGTTGCTTTCAACATGATTCGTCCTCACACAGCCCTCACCATATGTCAGGCTGAAAATGATGTTTTGCACAGCATGATCGCTATGATAGTCACTTATGCAATAAGAGGCAATTAATTTTAAAAAGGTATCTTATAATGATGGGGAGGAGGATGCCGCTGCTACAGAATCCAAGTATAGTCATTTTCTTGCGGTTGGGAGCAATGTTCGGTGTTTGCTTAAGAGATACAAGGGGATACACATAGTGGCCCCACCATCACTGTCCCCACACCACCCCCAGTGTCTCCAATCTCATATGCACAGAGGCAGACGCAATTATTTTCACAGAGATAGAGGGAAATGTCATCAGGACTCTCCAAAAGCCTCCACATTCTGTCACCTTTTTTTCATTTCCATGATTCCCTTTATCAATTAAGTCTGTTCTCAAGATTGTCTCCGGCAATTTCATTACAGTCAATTAGCCTGGAGAGAGAGGGAGAGGGAGAGAGTGAGAGAGGGAGTGAGAGAGTGAGACGGAGGGGAGCCTTCCATTCAGCGAGGGAGCTGCCGACCAACAACATGCATCTCAGGCCCTGCATACAAAACAGTGACAGGAGGAGGCTGGCCAAGACACCCTCAGATTAGCTTTTACCGCTCTCAAGCCTAATAATATTTTAGAGCCGCTCAGCAGAGACTACTCAGACAGACCGCTGCTGCTTTGTGCGCCTTATTTCTGAAATAAATATATATATTTAAAACTTTGACAGACATGTTGCTGACCACAAATGTACCAGCCATGAAATCCCCTCTGCTCTTGGATGGTGTAACACAACTCCAAGTCAGCATTCAGACATTTGAAATGGATAGCAACACAGCTCAAGGGAGACTGTTCATTAAAAATGTATACCTATTATAGAGACTGGGGTTTGTGATCTGTCAACAATGCTGTATGCACTGAAAACCATGTGGGCTTGTATTTTTCTTGCCTGTTTATTTGAACTATATAGATATATACTGAAAATGGACTTATAGTGATGAGGTAGTTTATGAACATGTAGACCAAATTTCTGCTGCCTATTTATCACTTGATAGGCTGAGGTCAAGCTACAACTGCAGGATCTAATGTAGTTGTTTTTAATGTTTTTAATTACAGACATGGTAATTGTTTTTTTTTTTTTTTTTTTTTAATTGAAATACCATCATAGTCTTTAGGAGCAAGGTGTTCACGTGCACAAACAAGAATTAGAAAGCATCAATAGAATATGCTGGGGCAATGTTCTTCCTGAAAAGTGCCATAATCCTGGGATTATATCCGTGTTTTGACCGGTGCCTTGTGTTTTCCACATTGGTTCCTCACACTGAGTCAAATAATTCTGCTGATTTTTACCCTCTCTGTGTGGTGCTTCTGGCATCTCCCTTTAATGACATCAAAACATATGGTTTAGCTGCAGCTGACTACCTCTCAAACAGCAACTTATCAGCCTGCCAGAACTCTCGGGAGTCTGCATCGCTTCTGAGGGGGGAAGAGTGAACATCGCCTGACTGTGCAATTTACTGTAGCATTACCTGCATTCTGGGCTCCGATGCCAGGATGATCCACTATATCATGCACTGGATGGTCTTAATGGTGCTGCATTAAAAGCAATAACAAGCGCTTTCTTACTCCTAATGTTAAAGCACATAAGAGACTGCTCATAAATAAATAAGAAGTAACTGGATTTTTTTTTTTTTTTGTGCTCCTAATGTTAAAAGACATAAGAGAGTGCTCATAAATAAATCAGAAGTAACTAGATTTTTTTGTGTGTGTGCAAAATATCCAGGCCAGCATTTGATTTTTACCACGGCAGTAATTGCCATGAAATTGTTCTTCATTTTTTTAGTGATGTTGAGGTTGGTGTCAGTGTACGGATTTGTTTGTTAATGAACTTTTTAAGTTTGGTTGTTTACTTTATTTCTTTTTTGGCAATGCCCCAGCTGTATTGCTGGGACCTAAACAGGCAGATCATATTGAGCAGGGAAGAAATGCACCGTAGCCGCCCACAGTACGTTCTTTGTGTGTTGTCGAATTTGATTTGATTTCTAATGCAGTTTTTCATGCTTGCCAGTGGAGGATTCATCAGGAAATATTCAGTCCCTTTATTGTGCAGAGTTTCAGCCATTCTCGCATGCTTCTTCTAGTGATATTAATTCAAATAAACTAGTCTCTTTAATATTCTAAACTGTACACACATATATATTAATCTTGTTATGGTCAAACCTTTATCAAGAATTTTATTTTCAACATGCTAATAATTAGAGAATATATCAGCATTGGCGTGTATGTTGTCCAATATGCACCAATATGAAAACTTTTTTTTTTAAGAACATAATTCAGAAAAATGCCGATGCTTGGGGTTATTTAGAAATGAACATTTTCATATATTCCTTTTTCTAAAATAAGATTGTACATCTATATCTATAGCTCTCTCTCCTCAAATAACTCATTTACCATTTTTTATTTTGCTTCTTGTTAACTCGAACATTGTTGTACACCCATTAAAGAAGCTGCTGTGTGTCGTAGAATATGCCTCATCGTGCTAACAAGATTTTTCCACCCATACAGTGATGAGAGAGGTGACATGTGGGTCCCCAGTCAACAGTTACTGAAGACACTGTTTTGTTAATGCAGCATCTGTCTGTCTGTAACTCAAAAACAGCGTGATATAAACTTCATTCTTATACCACAGGTGAAGAGATGCTGGTGATGTGATTAAATTTTGGCACACCGTGCTGCCTAGATTTGCATGCGACTTTAAAAAAAAAAAAAAAAAAAAAAAAACAACAAACAGACAAGCAAAAAAATTTATCTCCTCAATACTGCTGTAACTTTCTTGTGGTTTCACATTCTGAGTTCATCTTAATTCTACCAATGTATTTGTGGAGGCAAGTATGATGACACTGAAGTATTTGCTAATTAATGCATCAATTAGCCTAATGACCTCACTAGTATTAATGGGTATTATTAATATATCATCGTGATTATTGCTGGACATTAGGCAGCGCGGGCCTTTCTTGTTTTACATGTCTGCAACGGTCTGCAAATTTGAACTTGAGAAATTAAGGCCAGAGGGTAGCATACAATTTAAATGAGAAGTCTTAAGTCTAAGGAAAACACAACTCGCACGCACTGCACCCCTTAATCAATGTGCGACATCTGTCCAAGGCTGCTTTTTCCTTGCACAAAGCGTGATTTGAGTCCTGTTCTGTTTGTCCGTAATGTTAAAATAGACCTTTGTAAACCGGCCAAGAAACTTGCAGTTTTCCACAACACAAAGAGCTGATGAGATGTGACAACCTTACTTGGCCTCTTGTCAGGAATTGATACCCAAATGTTTCACCGTAATTGCTTTGCTCTGAGCCAGCTGACTGGGATTTTGGAGTGTAGTTTAGTGTTTCCGTCTGGAGTAGTAGCCCGAGAGTGTCACTGTTGCCTGCTTCATTCGAGCTCCACTCAAAACAAATAATGATTTATCAGAATAGGTGCTTGACTCTTCAACAAACTCTTCAGATATTTTTTTTTTCTCCCGTGTACGTCTCCTTGTCCATGTCCATACCTGACATGCTTGGCAGGTTTGGATGGATAATCCGTCACACCTCTTTATTATATGCTCAAAGCCGGTTTGTCTTTAAGCGAAGTGCTAAACAATGTTAAATTGGTAAAATGGGGTTAAGAAGGCTTGACGGTGTGATAGCAACATCTGCAGTGCGTGAGATGTGATGTGTTTGTGTTGACTTCCACTCACTTGTCTGAACAGCTGTGAAATTGCGAAAGCTGTCCATGTCTTGCATCCATTGCTTCCATTGAGTCCGACCAGTTGTTTCTCTCAAAGTAATGCACAGTGAATGCTAGTGAATTCTTCAGAGCATGAATGAATCCTTTGATTTGACAGCAACAACTGCTTAAAAGATTGTCAAAAGTTTTAGTCGGTGATCTCATTGGACTTTGGCAGTCTAACAAACTTAGTTGATAGTAAGCCTTAGAGTTTTTTTTTTTTTTTTTTTTTTTTTTTTTGAAAGGGTCAGCAACCTATAGAGTGCAACTGGAGGGAAACGCTATGGAAATTGAAATGGCAGAGCATCAATTCTTTACCAGTGTGTGAAATGAAAAACAATTTTGTCACAATTTTGCCAGGAGGCTCCTTGTGTAAGACATGTTTTTGCATAAGGAACCATGGCATTGTGCTTACATCAGTCACTGTTGTGTGGTCCTTTGCCCTGCTTAGCATTCCGCTAAGGTGCCTTTTTCTTGGGTCCTACCATAGAAAGGAAGAAAGAGGCGAGGGAGAGGCGAAAACAACCTTTTATTTTTTTCATCCTCACCCCACTACCAGCATTACCAACACCAACACCTACTCCTGTTCTCTTCATGAATATCCAGAGTTTTCTCTTCTTTTTCTCCGTTGCTCAGACAGATTATGCATCATGGTTTTTAATTGATCCCTCTGGGGGGGAATTCTCACAGTTGGGGGAGACTTAGGTACACAGTGGTATGAACCTCGATCCTGTGATTTCTAAGCAAACACAGCTTTTTGAATTCCTAGCTCCAGGCAGCATTAATTGGTTTAGCATAGTCTATCATTTGGATGTTCACTTCTTCCACAGCATGGAGATTTTCAATGGAAGATGGATTATTTAGACAATATAAGCACAGGAGATGTGAGTAGGTAATTTGGGGAATTATATATTTGGGCGGACAACCTTTCCGACTAATTGTCATCGTGTTCTGGGGTAAAAAGGTCTTTGTTGGAAGATACACAGAGGGCTGAGTAGCTCCCTCATGTTTTTGTGATCTGTTTACAGCTCTGTGCTGAAGAGGATGAGTTCTTGTGGGGGTGTGGATGCATCCAGGAGTGTGTCTACGTAGGTGTGTGTGAGTGTGCCCTTTATCCCTGAGCATGACTCATCATCGGAGCCTTTAAACTCTCCCCATCCCTCTGGGGTATTAGATGTCCTCATCCCTGTCCCTGGGATCTTTGAGGGCAGATGATCCTCATTAACGGTGTCCGGACATAGGGCATGTGTCTTTGCAGCCACTCCTGTCTTCACCCGCCGAAACCCAATCTGACAAATCCTCTTATAAAGATATCATTCGCCTACCCATGCCACCACACCACCATCGCACCCTCGTCCCTTTCCTCATCAGCCATCGATGTCTGATTCGTCCTTCCTTATTTGCACACAGCATTGATCAGGTGCCACCGCCGTGAAACTAGGGCAGGCGGCGTGGATGACTTGTAATAAATGATGAATATCCTTCGCCGAGCATTTTGCCGGGACCTGACACATGAGGCATGGCGATCAGAGTTAATATCGTCTCGTCGGTATGCAGATGAAGGGTCGGGTTGCCATCCCATCAACTACAATAATTGAACTGTCGTCCAAAACCGCCGTATTCCCCAGCTCACTTCTTGTATTCTCCTTTCTTATATATTTCATGAAATTTTCATCAGCGCACACGGGAGTTATTTCCTGTCTTCATTTTCTCAGCCGGCTTGAGTGCTGCTGAAGACTTCACTGACAGCGAACAAGATTTAGAGCCATGTTTTATCAGATGAAAACCGCACGTTGATGAAAGAGCAGTTCAAGTGGGATCAAGGCTTTCGACCTCTAAACGCCGGCAAGTTTGCGAATGACAACCCATCCACTTCTTTGTCACTTCCTGCCACTTAAATCCAACTCAGCCGCTAAGTGACTGTAGCCTCACCTAGATCGTAACTGTTCTATATTGTCAGCTCAGAGCGTGGGTGACATCTCAAGGTAACCGATTCACCAGCTGCCACTCTGGTAGGTCAGATAAGTGTGATGACATTGTGACAGATTCTGAATTCTTTTGGAAAATATGCACTGCCAGGAACATTGCATTTCTGTTTACTGCTGAGGAAGACAATGTAGCAACCCTATTCTTGGCTCAGTGAATAATCTGAATAATACTGCCGTAGCGCTCCCTAGATGCCGTGTCCTTGGAGTAAAAGCTGCTCTGATGGTGTGGTAGTAAATCTGTGGATTTCTATGCACCTATGGCCTCATCAATCTTTGTAAAAGAGCACGCCCTCCAGTGGGCAAAGCTGTCACTGTGGTTGTGATGCAGTACCTCAGTGCTTAAAATCATCATGGTCCTTTAACCCAATGCCTTTCAACCAAAAGAATGCAAACACCGAGGTGGGCGACATTTTCTAAACAGTATTATCTTGGAAGCTTCCAATATGAGATGAGGTCAGGAACTGCCATTTTTCTTTTCCTCGCTAATATTTTGAAGTCCCCTGACCCAATCATTTATCATATCAGATTACTTTGACTAATGCCGGCTCCTCTCCTCAAGCAATCATAAAGACAAAGTCTTGATAGATCTTGATGTATTTAATGAAGATTAACAATTATGAAATGATTAATCTACATATCCATATATTAGATGCTTGGAATCCAGGCAACAAATATGTATATATGAACATATTAATATTATATGGTGGTGGAATGAATGTCAGTATCCAAATGAACTTTAGATTGGCATTAAATCTATAGTATTCGCTCTAATTATAGGCTTTTGTCAATGCCGCCTTTTTAATCTTTATTCTCCAGCTGTGCATCAGTGTAACATCACATATTAGTGCAGGGAAGAAAACTCACTAATATGGTCAATAACTCAGCCGTCAGAGTAATCCAAAAATAAAAAAAATTCCAAAAAAAAACCTACAAAGTTGTGGAGGTGAGATGAAAAAAAAAATCATTGAGGAACAAACATCTTATTTTGAGGCGTGTGGCATAAAGGGATTTTTAGGAAACATGGAATCAGTGTATGCTGAAGATATGTGGTAGCACTGCACCACTGCACAGGACTGATGTGTATCCAAAGTCAAGTCATAAAAGCCTTTCAAAAAAAAAAAAAAAAAAAAGAATAAAAAAACAACTGAGAAGAAAGATCCCATCTTTGGTTTGATTCTTTTTCAAGTACAAGGTCTTGTTGCAAATGTTACAGCACCAATTGAAGTTCAGTCCAATTTTAAATTGACTGTATTTTATTTCAGCTCAGATTCAGTACTGTGCAGAGAAAAGAAATCAAGGTGAACTTCAAAAAGCTCCTCCACCCTGATGTTCCCTAATGAGAATAAACCTTGGGATTTTATTCTATACAAAAGCTTTAGAAAAGTTGAATGTTTCTAAAGTAGGCTAAGTTTGAGAGCTCCTATTCATTCAGCATGGTACATGTGACTCTCTGCTCCTTGATACCAACTACGGTAATGTGCAATACACAGCTTGATCATTACCATGATTTCACTGCAATTATGCATGTAAGGCCAGTTATTATGTGAATAAAGCTAAAAAATAAATGGGAATAACAGTGCATTAAACATTAGATATCAGTTCTTAGTTGATATAGATCAGAAAACATGGTTTAAGAATTTTCAGGGTAAAAAATCACATCTGAGAGGAAGGAAAGCAAGGTAAACACTCAAGATGTCAAGATGAGTGCCACTGAGAGAGGCAGTAACCTAAGAGCTTCTTAGTGAATTTGACCACAATTACAGGTCATGTAATTACCCGAAGGTAGTAGTGGGCAGAGGAAGAGAGAGAGAGAGAGAGAGAGAGAGAGAGAGAGAGACAGAGGGAGAGAGTGAGAGTGAGAGTGGGGGATAAAGATAATTAAACTGAAAGAAATATGCCTTCATATACATGAGTAATAAGTCATTATAATGTCCAGAGGCAGCAGTTTTCTTGACATCCCAAGGTCTCTGCTTATTTCCATTAATCCTCGGTCCTCAGCCTGAAAAATATCCTGGATGAAGGCTGCTTCGACTGCCATCTGCTCAGATTGGCTAATAAAAGCAACACCATCAAACTGTTAAATTATGCCTTTTTATGATTATGATGGGAGAATTTGTAATTATTGCGGGAGAGGGTCCTCTGGTGGACCCAGTCACATCGCTCCCTGTCTCCCTCTGATTTTTCATCCCTCTCCATCTCCTTACCCACCCTTTTCAATTCCCCTCTTTCCAGAGGAGCGACATGCTCCGCTGAAAGTCTTTCCAGTTGAGGAAATTTTGGCCTCGTAAGTTTCATTACTGAGCTCCCTAGTCACTCTTCTGCTACCGCTCGACAGCATTTAAGATCAATGAATATGCACCTCTAGCTATGCTTTGAGATCATCTGCCATTAGTTAACAATACGCTCTAAAACAGCCCCTTCTGGACAGCTCTCTCATAGGTTGTCTAAGGCCACAAGGTTTTGAATCATTGGGGTTCACCTCTTGATGTAGATACTGACACGTAGTAGATAATGCACTCCTGTCAGAAGTTTCTTTAAGGGGATTTACCACATGGGCTCCATGCAGTAGTTATGTCAGCTTGATAGATGTCCCCAGTGTGTCATTAAAACACTTGAAACTTGGCCGGGTCCCAAGGCTGCGTCATGTGTCTCTGTGGCGCCCAGTAGAGCCACCCACATTACCCCAGCAACAAACCACGGTGGAAGATGGATGTGAGTGTTGCGGCTCTCGCTGTCGTACAGAGCGCACCGGTCGACCGAGGGGGTGGCGGGGCGGGTTGGGAGGGGGGGGGGGGGGGAGGGGGGGGTCAGCCCAGGTCCGGCTGCCCACAGCTTTTGTGTGTCTGTCTCATTTCACAATTCATCAGCCGAGCGTGACTGTCAGGCGGGCCTTCAGCTCCGGCGATCCATCAGGGCCTGTCACCCAACCATCAAAACTGAGAGATGAGGCCCCAGCATTCGAATTCCATTAGCCCCATCAGCCCAGCCACCGCCAGGCAGCCCAGTCAGCCAGCCAGCACCTTGTTCGGGACTCAAAGAGATAATAAAACCATATCAGCGAATCAGAAACAGCTCCCATCTCCTGCCAACCCGCTCCCACTCCCCACTCCCTCCGTCTTCCCCTGGGATATGCTGCTGTATTAAAGCTGTATTGACTGACATTACTTTTCTTTTCGGTCTTTTCACATTTTCACTGTTGAATGAAATATTTCTGCTTTTTGCAACGCTCCCCCCACCCCCCGACCCTCACATCAGCCTCCTTCCTTTAGATCTGGGGGTGACACAGAAAAAAAAAGAAAGAAAAAGACATCATCTTTAGGGTGGTGCTGTAATCATGGGGTTGCAGAGACAACAAAAGAGAGCTGCTGCACATATTATGACACAAGGCAAGGAGATGACAGGTTGCTTCCTCATTCCACAGTGAGCAGAACAAGATTTATTTAATCACAAATGTGTTAATGAGGGCTTTGAGTCTCATGGAAACACAATAGCTGTGGTTGGAATTTGGGCAATTCAAGTTTGCAAGGCTAAAACTGATTCTAGGATATTTGTGCTGAAGCTGCTGGTTGGCTGATATTTTGTGCTGATAAATACAGCCATTTTGTTCCCAAAAAAGACAAAAAACACATTTTTTTTTTTTTTTTTTGTAATCTTTGATTTCATTCTTCTCAGGTAGGATAAATCATTGAAAAACCTTTGAGACATCATTGGATACCAAAACCCACCAGTGAAACCCAGACTAATCAAATTCTTTAAGATCCTTTTATCTTTGTCTTTCCATTCTCTTCCATAGAACTGCAAAACGATCCCATAATAACATTTTTAGCACATAAATGAACATGAACAAAGCAGATTATGCCAATATATAAAAATGGGAAGAAAAAAAAAGGGGCTCGTAACCATATTTTTAAGAAACAATTTTTTTTTTCTTGTTATTTTCCTATTTGAATTAGAAAGTAGATCCTGCAGATAGAGTCTTCCGCATATTAGTCTTGCACCAGCAAGAAACAACCTGATAGTACTTTAAACTGGCATAATCCACTTTGTTCATGCATGTTTATGTGCTAAAAGTCTGATTTTGGGAGCTTTTTTTTTTATTTATTTATTTTTTTTGCTATACTATGGAAGTGAATGGAGAGACACAAATACACTACTCTGAGTTAAAAGTCCAGGGGAGCACAGAGCAACTAATGAAGATATTTCACCACCATGTGGACTCTAGCAACTATATACAACTAGAACTATACAGCGCAATACCCTACCAAAGTTCATTTTTGCTTTGACTAATAAAAAAAAGAAAAACCAGACACAACACAAGACCAATCATAAGTACAACACACAAAGCTAATAAAAGATCAAACACAAACAATAATGTAGCTGTATGCATGTAGCTGTGATCATATTGGCAATGACCACTGTAATCTGCTGATGGTTGATATTTAATAAAAGGCCTGCTCTATCAGCAAATCAGTGTATCAGTCTAATCCTTTCTAACTGCAGTACAGAAATTAGATTTCAGCAGTGTTTGCTCAGTGCAGTAAGTCTTTTTTGATGTGCATTTGCAGGTTAAATGGAAAGGCAGCGTCTTCATTTATGGCCTGCTGAGAATAGTAATGTAGCCCACCAGGAACAAATATCACTGTTATCTGCATTCCCATAGCTTGCATTGTACCTCACACATTCTTCATTGTTAAGAACTGAAAGTCACATCTGGTTTCCTATGAGACAAATGAAATTGATTATTGTACGCTGTGTAAACTGCATCCAGTGTACTCAACACACAAGAAAATCATGTCTGCTTGTAATAACTATGCAGATAATGCCATTATGTCAAGTGCTGTAGGTAGACCTTGGGCGCACAACTATGCAGAATTAATTCCGATCACTCCCCAAACAACAAATAATATATTTTGTGTGTCTAATGTGAAATTTTAGGGGGAGAAAAAATGAGCAAAGGATAAATATTCAAAATAAAATGGATTTGTGCATTTGTCACATTTTTGAGAGGGAAAAAAACCTTTCAAATATCATAACTGAAAAGAAAAACAACAACAGCTAAATTGTTTATTGAGGTCAGATTCACAATACAAAATGACTTTGTCAAATATTTGACTTTGACCCAGATACTTTTTTTATTCCACTTTCTATTGAGTGCTTGTGCGGTGACGGGACATTGATCCGAGTAAGTATATGCCCTCCCATCTGATTAACAATATCCCTGGTGACAGGATTATGTCCTGTCACGCCATCTTTTCTTTCTTTTTTGGAGCCTCGGTATTCTCAAAGCACCCCAGGTTTTTTAGTAGGTAGAGAAGATGAGCAATGTTGTCTCATCTCCAGCACTGGCATCATTGGCTTTCTCCTTAATCCTTCAGGCAGTCAATTTGCAGCCAGCGAAGTGTGAAGCTCTATAATGATGGGTTATTGACCCGTTTGCTGTTTGGCGATGAGGACAGAGGCAAACTTAAAGGATAGTTCCTGTTTTTTCCGTGTGATATTCAGATGGCTCTTTGGGCTGAGGGTAATGAAATTGATATTGATATTTCTCAGATAATGACCATACAAATATCAGTAATGTTTTGCCACCAGTAATGCTTAATGAATTGAGCTGTGGAGCGAGTGCAGCATCGCTCAGATTTTGGGTTAAAATTGTCCTCATTTAGAAATAAAGACCATGTTGTTGATTTAAGTGGCTTTTGAGGTAATTTTAGCTCCCATTTCTCAGCAATCAAGCCTATAGTGTCAGCCTGCCTTCACCAATAAATACACAGAAAAGCAATTTGAACAAAGGAAAAGCAGGGAAGTTTTGGCATCCACATTTTTCCCAGTAATTATCATCACTTCACTACAGCACTCTGTGTCGTGTAACTTCCTTGGCATTTTTCAGCTGTCACCTGGCCCACTAACCAATAATTAAATGCCAAGCAGGCAGAGTAATCCATCCTGGTTATTTCCTTTGAATCATGTTGTAATCAAATCTGCAGATCCATGAATACGGAGACGTTTGTAGGATGGCCGGGAAAACCTCAGAATGACTAATCAAAAAACAAAAACCAGATTGCAGCTCCATGCGGAAAGCACGTCAATCAAAAGTTTTAGGCAAAGGAATACAAACAAAATATCTATTAAAATGTTCAAGACTGCTGACACCTTTAGGCACTCTGGTTTATTCTTCTGCTGTTGTGTTTCTCTCCGAGATAGTTCCACTATCTGAGTGCTCACTCACTTAAAAGATTGCACTATTAGCTATATGGCAGGACATTTAACTTAAAATACAGTGTGAACGCCACACTGACAGCTATTAAAACATTTTGCTCCATTACTATCACAGCCATTACCAGCACTACATTGTATCGGGCCATGCACAGAACAGCGAGGAAGTTGGAGTTTCACAGTCAGAGCAGGACATGGACAGAATACTTTTTCTTCCTGGCTGACTTTTTCCATCCGCAGTCCTTCCCCACACACATGCTTGATAAAAATGCAACCTTCCTCCTGTGTATTTTTGCGAGGTGTATTTTTGTGAGGTAGTGTATTTCACTTGCTACCTCATGCAGACGAAATGACATAATCTGGCCTTCCTAGAAAGCAAGTTTCTCTGTGTCTGCCCCCCACCCTCCTCTCTCTCTCCCACCTATCCCTCTCTGTCTTTGCTTCCCGTGAGGTTATAGTGGTTATCTATCTTGACGTGAGGGGAGGGGAAGCCTCAGGGTAACGCTAGACAGGGATTCCTCTCCATGATGCCTGGCAGCTCTCTCCATTCCCTTGCTGTCACTGTAGGGGAATATAAGGGAGCCATAAAGGAATGCTGTCATGTCACTGTCACTAACACTATATGCAGCCAAGACGTCCAGCTGCAATGCCGACTGTGAGCAGCAGGAATGTGTTTTGTGTGGATGTGTTTAGGTGTGTGTGTGCACGAACGTGACAAAAGGTACGTCGGGGTTGGTGCAGACAGAAACTGTGTGAATGTGTGTGCTTGAAGGCTTTCATAGCAAGACATCGACCTACCACTGGACTGTTGTCTTGTGAACTCACCATGCCAA
Source organism: Myripristis murdjan (assembly GCF_902150065.1). NCBI lineage: Eukaryota > Metazoa > Chordata > Actinopteri > Holocentriformes > Holocentridae > Myripristis > Myripristis murdjan. Next base: position 27,811,748 of record NC_043993.1, read on the forward strand.
TACATACTAATAATCCATAATGAACCAAAAAGAGTATTCCAGGTCACACCAGGAGGATTGACACTGCTTTATTGATAAATCACATTAAAACCAAAAGGAGGGAACTACAGTGTTTCATCAGATTCACTCAACGAGCTACTCATCAAGTAATCCTAGTAATCCTAGTATCCTGGTGTGCGCCGGAATACTCTTTTTGATTCACTGTGTTTAACCTGCACCAGTTTGCACCTAGGAGAGAACTGTTGCTGTGCACGGGGTGTTTTCTGTTTCTGTTTAATCCATAATGTTTTCAGATGTATAAATATCTGATTCTGTTGCTCCCTGGCACCCACTAAAGCAATGCAATAGTAATTTAACCTATCACCAGTGCATAAAAGTGTTTACATGTGCTGCTCTAAACACCTGATGTCTGGAAAGTTTTAAGCAGGAAAAATCTCATGGCACACTGGAGGTGATTCATTTTGCATTTCCAGTTTGTACAGAATAACAGGCCATGTCCAATCGAATACAGATTTTTTCGAAAGCACAACTTTCGAAAACAAAACAAAACAAAACAAAGAACGCATAGGTCTTTGCAATATGAGCATGCACAATGAAACTGAGGCATGACTGCAGAAGTTTGCTGACATTTTTTCAGATACTGTTAAAAACATCTTAAAGTGACATCCATCCATCTATCCATCCGTCTATTCATTTTCTGCTGCTTATCTCTATCAGTAGCAGACAGAGGAGGTTAGTCCCAGTGGTCCTCCTATCCAGACCAGTCAGGATAGAGTGTGTGCTGGGTCTGCCCTGGGGTCTCCTCCCAGTTGGTCGTGCCCTCAACACCTCCACAGAGAGGCACCCAGGGGGCATCCTAACTAGATGCACGCACCACCTCAGCTGACTCTTTTCAATTTGCAGGAGCAGCAGCTCTACTCCAATCTCCTCACCGATGTCACAGCTCCTCACCATTATTCTTACCACCGTTATTCTCACTTATTAATACAGTGACAGTCAACCCTGATATAACAGTTACCCTTCTTGACCCTTAAGGATGTTGATCACTCAGATTGTTTTTAGCTACCAAGGTCCATGTAAAAATGTAGAGTAATCCATGGAGTCCGAATTTTCAGCATTTGTTTTCCAAAGGTTGCATCAGTGTGGTAGTAGTAGCAGCATGAGTAGCGGTAACAGTGTAACCTACAGATCTTCAAACATCTCCAACAGAAAATTCAAGGGAAAAAACAAAACACAGCACTGGACACACTGGTGGAAAGAGAAGAGATCTCAGGGAAGTGCAGTGCAGAACTCGACAGCCATGAGGACACAGCGCTAAAGATGTCACCAAAATCAAAACAAAAAGAATCTCATGGACTACCACTTTGCTGCTGCACCAGACCCATTTTAGCAGCCGCAAGTGCCAGCAGGAGTTAACTGTTTGAACTGTTGAAAGTTTGAAGGACTTCAGTATCCAGAAATTGTATAACATGGTGTGAGTAGACTGTGCACTCCTCTGACCTCCTCCTCCTGACTTCTTTTTAGTGGCTTAGGGAGTGGAGGTGGTGTAAAAATCTTTTGGCAACAGGTTGAGCCATTGTTGGCGAGTTGGGCTTTATCTGCACAGAATGCTCATTTTAGTGCCGTGGAGACAATTTAGCATTTTGTCAGAATGCTTGGAATAACCCACATTATTTGGAGACTGTACATTTCCACAGTTCAAAAGTGCAAAGATTTTTTTTCTTTATAATTGGTCCAGTATAACTTGAGAAAATCAATATAAACGGGCTGCAGATATCCATACTGAAAATACCACATCACCCAGCATGCACAGCAAACCTTTTTTCAGACTCGCTTGCTTCTACCATTCACGAGCAAAACAAAGATGGCATAATATACTTATCTCTCGATTTGCTAATGGATCCACCAAAGGCATTATAGTTCTGCAAGCTCTTGAGTGACAGAATGCATTGAAAAATTTTGCGGGTATTTTACACAAATACAAATAATAACTTTTTACCCCTCACCTGTGCAGAAATATTTCATACCACATCAAATGTGATGTGGTATGATGCCCTTAGTTGTAGCCTTAATTTTTGAATCAGGCTGATAATATACAAGGATACAAGGATACAAGGAAGTTTATTGGTCATTATACAACAGGTTGTATAATGAAATTAAAATGTGGTTCCCTCTTGATTGATTATATGTGTGATTATATACATATACAGCACTAATGATTAAACAGAACAAGAAGTACATTCTTTAGCCTGAAAAGACTTCACTCAACTTTTCAGCAGCAGTCAAAAGATCAGCCGTCATCTAAAGGGTGAATTTTCTACTTTACTTTTCAAGGACAAATTATAGTGAATGAGCATAAGCTCACGTGTCCTCTTAAAGCCATGCCATTACCTTTGGTTCAAGGCTGTGGCCTGCACTATCATCTCTCAAGCAAACCAATGCAATGATCAACCATTGTTTTGACCTCCTCATATTATGAGGGTCTGAATTGAGCCACGCTGAGCACAGGAGCAAACTGAGTGGCCCATAGTGAGTCATTGGACCTTGAGAGCTCATGAATAAAACATTGCATGTGTGGGTGATGATCACACAGTAGCATTATGGAGCAGGCAGTCCATAGCCTACTGTGCCATATGGAACGTCTCATTTATCTGATATCAAAATTGTAAGCACAGTAAGCTACAGGGTATTGATGGGTTCCATTTTGGCTGTTGGAGTTTACTGTGGCCGCTATAGACAGTGAGGAATTTCTGATTTACACTTTCAGATTATAATGAGGAGCTGTTATGTAAATGTTGAACAAAGGCAGCATGCCTTAGGGCTGTTTCTTTCGTGTAAGAAAATGGTTTTACAGTAATTACAGTCCAGTAGCGCAAAATGATCTACAATTGGCAATAGAGGAAAAGAGCAAATGTCATTGAGTATTAATATGTTAATCTACATATTTTGGAAAAGTCTTGATTCCAAAATCAAATGTGAATTGGTTCATTGCATAAAGACCTCACAGTACACTGGTGTACTGTACATGTCCAGACTTTTAGCATCATTGCAGCATATTCTGAAAGAAATGTGTTGCACAAAGTAGAACTTTACTTCAGGAAATTGTATGGGATCCCCACATAGCATCATTATTATTCACTATGCATGTTAGAATTAAACATTTCTAACTGCTACTTGTTTCACAGCAACCTTTTTTTCCCACAGGGCCCAACACTTAGTTTAATGATAAGCCAATAAACCTCTGCAGCACATCCATCTGCCTTGACTTGTGTGCACTTAGTCCCAATGACCTTTGCAGCTCCTGGAGTTGTTACTTAGTGCAGGTGACTTTTCTCCGCATGGTTGCGTGTGGCGATCCATCGCAGCAGCGGCAGCAACCCCCGATGACTGTCTGACATACAAGAAGTTCTTCATCTGCGAAACGACTGTCTCTGTTGCTATGCACCTTGAATTTGTAATTCTCTCCGTCACCTTGCCTAACCCACTTCCATTCTGCAGTTCATCTAATAAGCATGTGCAAGGGAACTGTTTCATGTAAATGGGCTCCTGCTCTGAGCTTCGAGGACAGAGGAAGTGCTGGACTGGTATCTATCAGTGACAGGAAACACTTATCAAGGAAGAAACATCAAATTCAATTACTGTCTGAGACAGTGGCTATGGTGTCAGGATGTGTCCTGAGGGGACAAACGCTCACCTTGGCCCCCCTGTGATCCATCAGGAATCCAAGGCATGCCATGCTCAAGCAGTCTGCAACTTGTAACACTTCACATCTCTCATGCAGATGACATATTTCTCTTTGATCTCTTCAAAGTACCCCCCCCACCCCCCACCCCCCCTCCCTCAAGACCCCAACACTCACCATGCAACAGAATTCAAATCGTTTTTAGTAATGCAGGGCAAAGAACGTACAAATACGGCCTTCCGAGGCAGTTCTCAAAATGGCGAGAGGGTGAAAGAATTCAAAGCCTTGAAAACGGAGTAAACAGAAAGGTTAAATGATTTCAGATTGAATAGAATGAGGCTTATTTGGTGGTTTAACAGTTGCCATTAAGGCATGCAGCCCCCTCATTGACAGTGGAGTCAGGGACCATGCTAGCTCACTGAACTGGAAGGGGTTGTGATCAGCTCAGAAAAGACCGGCCTGACTATGATACACAGCCCTGGGGTGTGGGACTTCACCTTGGGCTGACTTTGTTTTGGGATTGATTTGCACAGAGATAGCTCATGACTCCATATTTTTTAATTGAGCACCATGTGACCTTACTCACCCCTTTGGAAATGCCAAAAGCCAGCAAAGCCAGGAGAAAGAAATAAATTGGGCCAAGGTTGTGGGAAAAGGGGCACGCATTTAGCGTACTGAGAATGTAGAGAAAGGATTCAGAGGTAGTGTTCTTCTTCCCCTGTTACTGTGAGTAATAAAAGATAGATGTTATGTGCGAGATGCCATTGAGCTTTGACAGCCAGAGCTGGTTTCCTTGTCAAACAAGGATTGCAGTGTCTTTTTTTTTCCTCCCTCTAAAGCTTGAAATGAAAAGCCCAGTGCCTGGAATCAGTTGCAGTACCCAGAGGTAGGCACACAGAGGTTTATGCATTATTACTGCTGGGGACAGCGAGGAGAGCTTGTTATCTCTGCAACATGTGTGACCTCCCCCAGGAAATTCACCCTGTAATGACTGCTGATGATGTGTACGTTGGGGTGTTGAAATGCATCCTTGATAGTTCACCACATGTATGCCAACCTGACTACATCTATTTTTTCCACTCTCTCCCCCTCATTTAATGCATAATGGGATGAGCTCATGGGTAGCGGAAGAATTTTAAGTCCTTGGTAATGAGTAATTTAGTGGTCTCCTAGCTTCTAAATAACATCTTTGGCTAAGATTTTTGGTGGATGATGACGGCTGTAATTCCCCTACATATGTCTTGCTCCGAAGCTCTTAAATGTTAAACAGGTTTCAGAATTATATTTGCATACCATACGTGCACACTGAAATATGACAAAGATAGCTGTAGCTCATTTTAATGCCCCTTTGATTGCACTGCCCTTGAACTGTGCCATTAGTCCTTGTCAAGCAGACAATCTAAGCAGTCATGATGTTGATATGCTCATAGTTACAACCATTATACAGTATAATGGCTCATTTGGCTCTCGTCGTTTCCCATCTACTGAGATTAAATGCTTGGTCCCTGCAACAAAATTTATTTTTGTTAGCATAATAATAAAGAAAAGTAGCATATTGTGCGCCATGCTGGCTGAACTCAGGAGAGAATGGGCTTTAGAATTGAATATTCATTTTTGCATATGTTAAGGATTGTGCTCACTTAATTTCTCATTGGGTAAATAACATGGGAATACCTCACCTTGTACATAACAAAGACTGTGGGAGGAAGACTGGTGCATATTATGAATCCATACATATTTTCAGACTTGCACTCACAGAGCTTACAGTAGATGTCATTTGATGAACTAGACAATCCTGCTGAATATTGTAATTCACAGCTTCTGAACTCTCTAGTAACCTTTTTTTATAAAGAAAAAAAAAACTCTCAAGGCCATTTCCAAATGTCATATCAAGTTCCAGTGTATTATTAAAACTTGTTAATTCATTTCACCATTATCAGGCCTTCTCACAATTTTAATTAGGGGTAAAGGTCCAGAGAATAATACCCCACCAGACAAAGAATAGAGTCAATTCAGCAAGTGAATGTGGTGGTGCCGTTAGTTTGAGTGAATGAGAACTCAAAAAGCATACATCCAAATTAATCAAAGCAGGCAATGAGCAGTTTCCATTCAAGAAGTGAAATAAAATTAAGAATGATATGCAGATCAAAAGCTTAAAATGAAACCGAAACAATGTGGGCAAAGTCGGCGTTGAGGAGTAAAATGGCGATACCTGCTTGTCTGCTAAAACAGGATGTAAAACAGAATATACATGAACTGAAAATCATGGGCAGCAGCCTCAAGTGTATCTGTATCACAGTTAAAGAAATACAAGTGGTTGGCAGAATGTCCTGCTGGTCAGCTTAACACTTTCAATGATGACAGCAAAGACACAAAACTCATCTACGTGTCTCCAGCACATCAGTCGCTCCAGTGATCCCTGCCAACACTTTAGCACGCCCTCCTTTGAGTGACAGTGACAAAACAGGAATCTGTAGCAACTTTAAAGCAAAATGTTAATGAAATTTTAAATGGTTTCTTACTAAGTCTGTTTTTTTTTTTTTTTTTGGACAATTTGTAAAATTTGCACAAAATATGATATGGTAATGTTGGGACTACTTTTTTCTGTTTCTTTATGTAGACAGAGTATAGATATAGATTTTTTTTTTTAAATCACTGCAGCAGATAAATATGTAGCTACAAAAATAAGCCAGGCTACTGCAGGGTCATGAACTTAAGATTTTTTACTCTTTATTTATAAATCTGCAAGCTGTAAAATAACCACCAATTTTTATTGTTAAAAGGTCAACTTTTTTTTTTTTTTTTTTTAATTCAAATAGTGTTATTTCCCGACTATCACACCACAGTTTAATATTAGAATGTCTATTTGTTATCATGTAGCTGACAATCACTCAGAATTGTTTATGGTACATTATTTATGGACCACTGGAGCCAATGATCTACCAGGGATAGATGGATGATTTCGTTGTGTGTGTGTGTGTGTGTGTGTGTGTGTGTGTGTGTGTGTGTGTGTGTGTGTTTCCAGTTGGTTAATTTTCCCTTAAAAACATGGTATATTCCTTTAAGCAGAGTACGCACTGTGCAATATGGATTTGTCCCATCTGCTGAAAGCCTCAGCCCCTACGTCCTGTTTGCATGCTGGTCCAAAATTAGAGGACATGTTGTCGGAACGGGAATGGTTACGCATCAAACTCTATTGGCCATCCTCCGCCTCTGTGTCCATATCTGAGGGCAGATAGCTGGAAGGACACCCTGGGATTGTTGTCCTCTCTGTCTGTCTGCCTCTCTCTCTCTTTCCCTCTCTCATGTGAGTGTATGTGTGTCAGAGTTACCGCCAAGTAGGGCATGCTTCAAAGAGAAACCAATGTGTTTATTTGCCAAATGCTAGAGATACTTCAGAAATACTGTTTTTTTTTTTTTTTTTTTTTCTTTTCTCCAAGAGGGGCAATTATGTGGCGAGGGTATTTACAGTGCATCTTTGGCCCTCCGGCTCAAAAAGCAAACACAATAATTACTCTCCAAATATTCAGTTGAGACTGCTTGGCAAGATACTCGTCCCATGCTGCATTACTTTGACAACATTAATATGTTGTGTGTCTATTTATTTTATTGCGAGTAACAGAATGTTCTTGGTTATTGATACTGGTCTTGGCAAATCGTTATACTCGAAGAACTGGGAGTCTCGGCGATGTTTTCTCTGCATAGAGAAATTCTTCACGTTGGGAGATAATAGACAGCGGGTCCTATAACTTATATTTCTTATTTTGTAAAAACTGTTATAATTCAGATTTCAAAAGCATGAGGCTTTTGAAACTAGACCACACAGTTAAAGGTTACCAGTAACATTTAGTCAAGAAATAATGAATGTTGTTGAATGGGAATAGGAAGAGACTCTCTCCTCTAAATCGAGTTCACTGAGCCCTACCAAAGATGCTCAAGACCTATGACCTGTGCTGTAGCCTCGTATTAATCTTTTTGGCATAGGCCGGTTGGATCGGGGTCTGTGCGCGCTCGCTGACAGTCTTTGGCCATATTTTCTCATGCTGATGCTACCCTTATTCTTACTTTATGCGTGTAGCTGCAGAGCCCAGTTTTCTCCACTCCGTGCAAAATATAGAGTGAATCCTCACTCCGTGTCCCAGTTGTCCTGAGGAAAGCTGTCCCGGCTGGTCGCAGGAACAAGCACAGCTCCTTCAGAGAAAGCAGGTGACATGCAATGGGAAGCCACACAGATGCCCCCGGGGCAGCCACGACTTTCTCCTATCTGACACACTCAGACCTAATTCCTCTTCTGCTTAACGAGCCACTTGATCATCCTGCCAACTTGTGCCTCCAGATCAATTCTACCAGAAGCAGGAAAAAGCAAGGCTAACATTTCTTCCTGCTGGAGATATTTGAAGCTGCTTATCAACAAAGCACAATAGAGCAAGACAGGCATTGCTGACCCTAGTGACCTCTGTGTAATATCGTGGACTCTAGTATGAAATGAGAGGTTATTGTTGGTGGGATTGGGGAGGGTTGCTCACAAGCTGAAGAGATTGTAGACTGTTATAAAACCACTCTGCTCTCATTTATGAACAATACAGTACCCGCAATGTTTAGCAGTTTAAAGCTACGGTTTGCCTCGTGCCTCAGTGGTAAGCTAATATTCACAGGAAATTTCATAATCACAAACATATCCATCAGGCTCGCTCACTCGCATTCTAATTGGAATGCTTTATCTGCCTTTTTTTTTTTTTCTGGTCTAAAACACAGACAGGCAGCCTGTTTCGGTGTGCTTTCTGATACTAAAAGGGGATGTCATGTTGTTTCAGTTCACAAGAGACAATACTGACCTTTCTTTTATGTGTCCAAGTCTTTGTTGAAATGCCAGCAAACCAACACCTGTAATAAATAAAACTAAAATCTATTAAAGGGATTTCCAAAAACAGAGCCGCTCATCAGTCAGCCAGTAATGCACCAGCTGCAGGTGAATTATCCTGATTGCAACATGGCTAAAGCCTTTTAAACACTAAAAATGAGGAAACTATATTAAACCCCTTGCTCCTTGCACATAAACAGGTAGAATAGTTGCTTCATTGCTTCATGCTGAATATAGTGATCATGTTCCAGACATGCCATTCTTTGCATTGTGTCCACGGAGGGCTTTTAGCTTACACAATGAAATGCTTTGTAGCAATGGCATTCCTCTATTAGTGACAAGGCCCTGGATCCTTTCTTGTATAGGCATGCACAATTACACTGCTTACCATTCTAAGTCCACTGATGGCCTTCCGACTTGACCATGGATGTACAATACACCACAGTGCACCAGCAGAACATCAGCATTTACCTCCAGCTCTGCTAAAACAAGGTTAGCATTTGCTTGTGAAGCTCTGGTTTATTGGAATATGTGGGATTGTAACAGGAGGTCAGTGGGTGCATTGTTTGAACTTTAAACATACAGGTATGCATTTAAGTTTACCTGTTCCCTCTCACTCGCTGGGATCAAAAGATGGTCTCTGGAGACGGCACTGTTGGCAAACACTTCAGAAGGCATTTTTAATGAAGACTGAGTTGGTGTGCACCCATCACTTTGTTCCACTTTATGAGGCCAACATTATGCATGTGTGCAAGTCCCCACTATTTGCCGTTTAACTCCGTTGCTTATTTGTTTTTGTCAAGTCAGTACTTGTTAGCTGAATTAATTATGAAGGAGGTATGTGAAAAGGAATTGTGGCATTCAGATCAGCTTTACCGTACAAAAGAGAGGTAAATTCTGAAGGATGTGCGGCATGTTGAATTTAAACGGTATGCAGCGAGAACCTGCTGCAGAAGAAAAGGGGCTACATTCATGCACATTTTGCTTAAGATTTTTTAAAAAAATGCAATTATAATTCAATTATAATATTGACACATGTCTTTGTCATACCCTTGTCATCTTTAATTGCCGGTCTTCTAATGGAAATTTTGGATTTTTTCATTTTGGATGAAAGATATTCATCCACATGTTGTTCCAAGTCCTATTGTCTCATTCTTACAAATGGCACAATTAGGGCTCTTTAAGAAATTGATACCGTGAAAACTCTAATGTATCAAAAAAAAAAATAAATAAATAAATAAACTTCAAACTTCTCCAAAAGTCAGCTGTACTATTTAGGTATCATGAGGTACTAGGATATCACAAGTTTGCAGGTGAAAACAAAAAGGTCAAGTTCTTACCCAGTTTGTGAATTTTCATTATTATTATTTTTAAGCTGACCTTATTCAGAGCAAGAGTGGCAACCTAATTTTCCATCGCCACATGCATATTTGACAGAAATATCCCAAGGGAGCAGGGTACCTTGACACTTTCATACCAAGGTCTTTTATAGAGCACTGCAGCGGTGGGTTAGAGCCATCTGATGAACCCTCATTAGCTTGGCCTTATTTCAAGGACTAAGGCCCCTTTACTGCTTTTAGTTCCTCGCCCATACTGCTTGAAAAAGAGCCACTTGTTTTTGGAAACCGAGGTAATCGTCACTTAACAAAAACAAAACTGAATACATGAACTGTGACAAAGTTCCTTTTTCACCTCAAGTCTCAGATCCCCTTGAATGAGTGTGATGACATGCACTTCTGTTTACCACGTTCACAGACTGTTGCTCGCTCTCCACTTTTGTGTGTGCCAAACCTGACTTAACTGCCATTACCACAAACATTTGAGACTGACATTTGTTTGTTTCTCTGATGCAGTCATTCGTGTGAGCTATAGCTCTCTGTCAGGATGAGCCTCAACCTTTTAGTGCTTTGCCTGCCAGCATAATCACACTATTGATTTAACTAATATAAAAGCAACTTCTGAATTAGAAGGAGGGTGTTTCTGTTGGAGGAGTGAGTTTCAGCTGATCTGTCTGTAACAACGTAATCTCACAACACATGAATTTTCATGACTAGAATCCCCAAAAATTAGGCAAAAAAATCTTATTTTATTAGTTTGTAAGATTTTGGTCAGGGTGGCAGAATTGTAAACATTCAAATAACCGTACTGCTTTGCACTACACACCTCAGTCAGCTCCACCCATCTCTGCCCTCCACCCTGCTAAAGGCGTCGACCAGATCAGCCCCACCTCTGCTGTTTTAGTTTGGCCGAAAACTCTCTGTGCTCCATTGATTCCCATACTTTTTTTGGACCTTGGTGGTTTAAAACTGCATGACCTACATGCATAGGGTCATGGATGTAGGATGTTTAATGAGTCAGCTGTAGGTTTAGGGTTACCTGCCACTTTAAAGTCCCTTTTATTAACCCCCTAAAAAAATCTCTGATCATCGATATTACATTGGTTTTTTTTCCATGAAAAAACATCCCTTATTACCCTAAAACTGCTTAAATATAACTCTTAAGTGTTGCCCCCATTAACAGTTCACAGATTTATGATAATTCCCCCTGCCTGCTTGCACATCAGCTCGTAACCAGAGCTTTGTTCAGAATGAGGAGGTATCGTCCAAGACAGTCATGAAAATGGTGCCATATTTTGAAATCTAACCATGACAAAATAAATAAATAAATAAATAAAATAATAATAATAATAATAAAATTCAGCTAATCTCTTAGTTACACTAATTATTGTTCATGTGAAGCAGCCATTCGAGTTGGTCTTGTTGATTTTTTTTCAAAATAAAGCACAATCAACAGTCCAGCAGCAGCACCATGACCAGTGAAGCTGCTGCTAATGATATGCAAAGCAACACCTTGTCAGATGACTGGATTGGCTGTGGGATTTGTGATGCACCAAATCTAGCAGCCCCAGGGTACATCTGAATTTTAGGGCTGTGCGCACACACCTCCACTTTCCGTTGAGGATTGTGAAAACATCTAGTGACAAACGTCTACTGACAGTCTTTGCACAGAAACAAGTCTGTATAGTCAAGGTCAGACATTTTAGGGGGCATAAATGTAAGAAAAACACATTTGAGTGGAGAGCACTTTAAGTTCATCGACAGCCTCAACTCATGCATTGTATTTATTATGAATGATGATGAGGGATGCAAAAGTTCCAATATTTGCAGGTGTAACTCTTGTCTCTCAACAGCAATCAATATCATCAATGCGAGACAGAGCAATGCGTATCTCCAACTACCTGTAATGCTGTTGGCGAGCTCAGTGAGCATTTCCCCACGTCAAAGCAAACACTCCAGTTCCGCATTATACTTGTGTTACAGCACTCTGTTTAAAAAAAAAAGCCTCCTTTGCTGTTTTATTGATATTCCCAAGCAATTATCACTTGTATTTTCCTGTGAGACAGAGGTGCTGTCTTTGTTCTGTGCGCTTATGTGCGAATGCCTTCGCATAAAACGGAAATGCCTGCAGCTGACAGCTCAGTGGTCCAAATCAATTTAGAAATAGGTAAAATGTTAAGTTCATGTTCGACGAACACGAGCAGGATCAATGAAATAATGACGAGAGGCCGGTAACAGCTCGGTTGAAGTATCGGCCTTGTAATTACATGTTTCCTTTAGGAAGGCGTTTTTACATTCCTCAGATGTTTTCAAGCTCGGAGATATGTATTTTGATTTTTTTTTTTTTTTTTCGTGTATACAAAGAAATGCGGACTTAATAACTGCACTTAACATTGCTTGATCTTGTAACTTTGCTTTACGCCTACAGTGTATGAATAACTTTTCTCCTCCTGTGGCAGCCCTTGATGAAAAGAAACAAAGCTTTCCTTTTGTGACAGCGTAGGTGCTACATGTCTCAGTTTAAAATCAATAAATCATTACCGCAACAAACAAGATGATTATCAAGATGACTGGCAGGCTCTTCTGGCCTCTACATGGCTGGTACATGCCAACCGATGCATTTTGGGGATATTTTTTAAATATTTTGTACTGCGTGTAACAGGAAGATGGTGCTGTTCTTTCAACTCTAGTAGCACTAAACCCTCCAGAACTTCTCACAAATGGCAAATCAACAACTTTTATAACCTACTCAGTAAAACCAAAGAGAAAACCTTGACTATGTAACAGAAAGCCTCCACATTTATGGCTAATGTCATTAGGACTGACTAGGGTTGGTAGGAGTGTAATTAGACAAGGGAGAAATTAGAAAAGTGGGAGATTTAAAAAGAAAAGACTGCAAAAGAAGGACAGATGCAATAAAAGAAGTTTCTCACGGCAAGCCGGCGTTATTAAGTCGTTGTTTTTCTACTTTCACTTCTTTGGAGGAGGAGAGGCAGTTTCCTCGATGGACAAAAACAAGAAAAGGACGGGACTAAAAGAGAAAAGAGGGGAAGGGTCCTCCAGAGGCCTTTTTTTCCTGATTGAAAAAGGTGCAAAAACCTGAAAAAATACATACACAAAAAAGAAGTGATTGTTTGCCCATTCGTTCATCTTTTCCTTTTATACGTTTTTAGTACAGAGAAAGTTGATGGACAAAAATAAAGGACAGAAAACAACAAGATAAAGGAGGATGAGAGTCTTTACATAAAAACACTAAAAAAAAGACAACAAAGGAGGAAAAGAAGCGATTTGTTATCGGTGTTTCATCTGTTGTGTCCTTAACTCTTTTATCAGAGGGAAAGTTTCCACGACGGAGCGGTGTTACAAAGCCACATTAGTGGAGATGAAAGAAAGAAAATCTAGACTTTGGTTGGGTTTCATGCAGGGAGGTGAAGACATTTAAAGCAACAGAAGAAAGGAGCAACAACACAAATTAATCAGTAGTTGTATTTTGCTCAGATAAAATTGTCAGGTATTGTCACTGCCAGGGAAGCTTCCCCGCTGATGGGAAGGGATGAATCAAAATGTGAGAGTGAAACAGCCTAACAGAGGTGAACGAGCACTCCAGCCAGAATCTTTGGTATCTTTTGGTATAAAACATGACCATAAAGCTGACCTTACAGGATTTATGAGCGCTGAAGCTGAAAACTTTGAAAAATAGATACCTCTTGCTACCATTTGCAGTTACCTGAGTGCAAAGTTGCCAAGTGCAACTTTAAATTAGTCAGTCTTATTATTTGATTCACAAAAAAAAAAAAAAAAAAAACTTTCATGTGGTCCTTTGTATGAAATCTGAGGAATAGTGTGTTTTTGATTGTAGTATAATTGTAATGAACCATGCAAATGAATTATGCATTATATGAATTATAATAAATCCCAGACATTGACAGCTATAACCGTCTGACATTGTTGTGTTGATTGCCTGTGCTTCATCTGTGGTCTACTTTTCTCCCCCACTGTCTCTGATGGAATACCTCACACCCATTTAAACATTCAGTTTGCTTGAACAAACTGCAGCAAAACCTATTTTTTTAATCAATTTCATGAATAATACACTCACAGATGCCGCGGTCTTTTGATGGCTTTGCTAATGCACATTGAACTGCCATTCTTCTAGGATTCAATTTATGTTTCATAGGACTATTTCTTTATCTTCATCAAAGGACAAAGGTAATAAAAATACCTCACGCTGTGCTGTTAATATTTAATGACGGAGCCCAGGAATATAAACATTAAGTCAAGCTGGTGTAAGTTGGAGCTCAGTCACTGGTCCGCCAGTTCTTTCACACGGAGCTGAATTGATGAGCAGCTACATTATTTATTCAAAATGAATCCGAATTCTTCAAAGATATATTTTTCCCACTACACAGACTGCATTACTACCAGCGTGATTTTTTATGATCTGTCAGTGTCTGGGCTCCAAGAATCCCATAGAACTGCATTCGAAATCATTTGCGCTGTTTATTTTCTCCAAGTTCACTGCTGAGACGTAAATGGGAGTTTATCTATGAGATTCACCGACACTGCCTGGCTTGGGTCCAGACTACATCTTGGATGCAGGAACTCAGCTCACTCACCTCCTTATACAGATGCATGAGATTCACTTGTTTGTACAGGCACCCTGAAGCTGTGTCTTTGGAAAATGCAATATTAAAAAAGTTAATTAGACCAATAAATTATATCGTCTGGAACATGGACCAGGAAGACAGTTACATATTTAATTTATTGCCATTATTTTTCAAAGGGAATTCCCAGGTGGGGTATGCACCTGACACCTTTGTTATTGAATTGACAGCGTAGTTATATTTGACCTCTCCATGTTATTGCTCAGAGACTAAAAGAAACCAGTTGTCTTAGATGCTCCTATTCAAATTCTATCTCTTCGGCCCACTGAGAAATCTGTGGTCTTGCAGGGCTTGCAAGAGCATATTTGCCCCAGTCTAGAATTATCCTCTTGTGAGCACCTAATAAATCAAAGGCCAAGGATAGCTCGGCATAGTGATTTAGCCAGCTGATGAAAAGAGGAGATCCCTGGATCACAGCGGCGGCAAAACACCGCCACCCATCCTGTTCGCCCCTTTCCAGGAGGGTGGAGGAGAGAGGGGGTTAGGGCTTGGGTGGGGCTGGGGGGGGGGGGGGGGGGGGGGGGGGGGGGGGGTTCGGAGAGAGGGGGGCAAGCAGGTAAATCAAAAGAGGCTGGTGTGCGGATTTCCTAAACCAAACAAGTTGTTCCAAGCCGTGTGTAATTCACCCCACAGATGATGGGTTTTACAGCCTTTTCGCCTGTATTCTATCCAGTAGGGATCTGTAAATCTGTCAAGGAGAGAGTCAATTCCATTCCCCCTGCCGTAATCTCATTTGCCTCTGGTGCCAATGGTGCATCAAATGTCGTCGCCGGCTCCTGCGGTTGGGTGCAGTGCATTTGCCTGTCTGCCTTTCTGCCGCACTGCCGAGTCGAGCCTGGGAGTAAATCCCACCTGTCCCACATGAGGTGCTCCATCAACCACAAAAATCCATTATCCCAGAATGTTTTAAGGGGCTAATGGAATCCTTATCTTTATTTTGCACTGGAAGAATTTAATTACATGCCGTAGTAAAAGTTCGCCCGGTTTATCAACCTACAGGCTCTATCTGTGCTTTTTTTCTAGGCCTAAGGCTGTTTGTAAGGATGTTCCATGGCTGCTGTCTGTGTTTTACAGTATTGGCTGCCAATCACCCTGTTCCATCATTATACTGTTCCAACAAGCATTATTTCACACGACAACCTCTGAACGTAGTTGCTACGGATAAGATAAGAGGAAATAAAGACAGTTAGGCACACCCCCATCCGCTCACCCACCTTTAGCGAACATCGTTTGGCATTTCCCTGCAAATTTGTTGTGTGTTATTAAGGAGGAAAACAACAAGGAAGCCGCCACTGTGCACGCATTACTGTAATGTGTACAGTGGAAATTTGATCAAGCTCGCTGCTTGCGCTTTGTTTTCCTTCCAGCACGGCAATTTCATAACAAGCTTTCCAACAGTCCTTCATTTTTAATCACTTGGGTGGCGGCGGCGGCGGTGGTGGTGTGTGGGGGGTGGATGCATGTCATATGAAATCCTAAAAGGGTAGAGAAAAGGCGAAGGGAGATGCAAATGAAACAGCATAATTACTGTCGTCACATTTTGTTTAGGGAGAGATAATGCTGAAATATGTTTTGTTTTCTAAATTGTCGGGTAACGTATCTTTGATGACAAGTCTATTTAAGTGGATGCTGCAAATATAATAGCCGGAGCTCGTTAAAACCTAACATTTCCATCCTCCACAGCCGAGGGTCTGGTGATTAGGGAGAGAGCTAAAGTGGAGGTGCTGCAGAGGCAGTTTCGCCAACAACATATCTCATTGCCAACCAGGTCTGTTTCACATTCATAGAAGGTTGTTGGAATTACTGGAAACTTCACCAAAGTGTTGTGGTAATGTCAAAAAAAAAAAAAGAAAGAAAGAAAGAAAGAAAGAAAGAAAAAGTCTGCATATGCCAAAGGTTGGGACGGTTATAGTTCTTTTTTTATTTTAGTTGCGCTACAGTAAACTTACTTGAATTAGTTTCTTATGACACATTATAAAACCTCACATGCAAACCTAAAGTTTTATTAACTTTTTTTAATATATATATATATATATATATATATATATATATATATATATATATATATATAATACATTGGAGGCACATTAGAATCAACAGAATACGATTCTATAGTGTATTAGGAGTCTGAGGCTGTTACAGTATTTCCCAATGGGGCCTATATATTTCTGTTGTTAATTATATACCAAATGGATTGTAAAATGAGGCATTTTGATCAGTATGTCATAATGCCTTATAAGTAATTCATGAAATCATCATAACTGAAGTAAAAGGATCTCACATCATCTGTCATACGAGTCCTGACCTTTTCATAAAGCCGTCATATTTCTTAAAGTAAAGTGAGATGAACGACATCATTATAAATGAGCCACGGCACACTGTCGTATGCATCTACTTAAATTATGGGCTGTAAAGTAATCGTTGCATGGCATAATGCATGGTAACAGATAGAAGTTTGGATCAGGTTTCCGTAACTCCATTATTCTGTGTGCTCATCTGAGAAATTACGTTAGTTCAGCTGACAGATGAAACAGATTATCTTTTGAATGACACCAAATACGTGCATTTAACATTTACAGCAGGGCCTCAAACGTTGATGTAATGCAGAGGCTCTTTCCTCAACGGCTGGTGCGCTGGGTCCTCAGGGGAATCACGTGGGTCCAAATAATGTTTGAATATAAAATAACCAGGAGAGACAGTGTGGATCCATTCAGTAACATCACAAATAAACCTGGCTTCTAGCTCAATCCCCCCAGACCAATTTTGTGTCCTGCTAAAGAATTTAACGTAGACATCAGTTGGATTTTGGCAAGCGAACTACCCAACAGGTGAATTTAGCAAAGCCACTGCTGACACCCTGTGTAATTATACTGTAGACATATTCCATCTGTAAGAATATGTGGCCACCTGCAGGGGGCGATATACATCACTAAAAGTGGACGAAACAGAGTCAAATGAACAGTGATCCATGGAACATTTTCAGAAAACCAGCACTCTAAATTATAATATATAAGTTTTTTACCATGCATTGGTGAAAATTTACATTTTTTCCCTCTGGTTATGCAGCCAGTCAACACTACATGGCCTCATTGCTCGTAGAAATTGTCACAATTTTATGGATCGCACATCAGCCTATAATTATGTTTTCATTATAAATTCTGGATCATGTAACAATGACACTAATAGTCGAGTTATTCCTAAATATTTGGAATCAAATGCAGGGATCATTTTGTAGCATTCAGCCCCATTGACCTCCATATATTCTTCTCTGTTTAGCAAGTGCTCAACACTGCCCCCGATGACCATAAGCCTGTACTGCACTCTGTTTTTCTGTCTCACAGCTGAAAATGGCCGTGCTTCAGCTTTTCTCTCTAGCCCTTGGTGTTACTGTTTAATCTGTTGTTCATTCATTCATCCGTTCAAATTTAACACACAGTATAACTGATACTGCTGATTGGATTCTGGCAAAATAATGTGTCAAACGCAACGTCTTGGACACCTCTGATGACATTTTTATGAAACTTTGGGAAATGATGCAACTCCCCGCTGCATTCTGACACTTTCACAATTACACAGATTGGCCTAAGGAAGGAGGCTGTAATTACCGGTCAATCCAAGATGACATATTTGTTATTGTCACTGGTTTTCCCAGAGAGGAACTCCTATCATTTGTGGGAGAGGACGTGTCTACTGTTTTGGAAGTCTACAGAGCCAGTTTCCATTTCCGTGGCATGACATTTGGTTGCACTAGCTAACCCACCGTACATTATGTGAACATATGAACTTCACTTGTGTTTTAACTGACATTTTTAAATTTCTGGTTAAAGTATTGCTGTAAGTCAGAGAAATTATTTTCACATTCACAGCAGTACTTTGGAAACTGCAGATGGCATATTTTAGTGAGGAAAGATACTGAGTGCAACCATAGTGATGATTTAATATCTTTGGGTGGCTAATTCAATTAAGTAGAACACATCTCTCTTGTACATTTGTAACCATAATACCATCAGCAGGAAGTGGGCCCCCTTTTTTTTTAATCAACTTCGGCTAGTTTGAAAGAAAATGTCACTGATTCTATCGCTGCCCTTTCTGTTGTTCATTTTGCCTTTTTTGATTAAATCTGGCAGCAATAAAACTGCACTTTCAAATGTAAAAACCAAATGTCAGGCAAGCCGGAAAACCGCACATTAATACACAAATAAAGTTTTCATAGAAAGGTTATTGTTTCGAATTTATAGACCGCAACCACAATCCTCTGAGACTTGGGGACACATTGACCAGCAGCAGGTGGACCTAGTTTACATACAGCTTCAAAGTATTCATTCTTCCATTGATCCATGTATGCACATTTTATGTGAAAAAAAATAGAAAGTGTTGAAAAAAAAAAGCGGCTCCAATGAAGTAACTGTATTACTAAGGGCTTAATTTTGCAGTGCAATCAAGACTTGTTTTTTTTTTTTTTTTTTTTTTTTTTTTTTTTTCTAATCATGATCTTGGATTGCTGATGAGTATTTGCACTTTTCCCACAGCCAATTCCACACATTCAGTTCAAATCAGTGTTTGAAAATAGAGATCAGTTGCCGGCTCTCTCTCTTGACTTGAAGCAGGCACTGTTGACAAGCAGCTGGAGCAGCCGGTGCCTGAATGTTAAATACAGGCAATAAAGAAATGTGAAGTTCGCTGTGGAAAGTCACAGAGTGTGTTCTGAGGGTCAGAGAAGAGCAGAGGTGCATTATCTGCATGCACACACATGCTTACCGTGCACGCACAAGTCATGCAGTACATATGTGCGTAGTGACTTTGTGTAGGAGGCTGGGGTGGGGAGATGCTGCGACTTTTATTGTGTAGTAGGAGGAAAGGGCAGAGGTGCATTATCTGCACATATGCACACTTATACATACACGTCATGTGGTGCACGTGTCCGTACTGGCTTGTCTCTCTCTCTCTCTCTCTCTCTCTGTGTGTGTGTGTGTGTGGGTGTGTGTGTGTGTGTGTGTGTGGAGGGCTTCTCTGGGTGCCCTTCATTGCTCCACCGAGCAAGAGGATTATTTCAGGGGGGCAGGGATGGTGACAGCCGGCTGACACAGCAAAAAGTGGAAGGAAAAAAAAAAAAACACATCTTTAAATATTGTGGAGGGGCCGTGACCCCCCTCGATAAGGTGACTGTGCCCCAGTCACAACATTCATACAAGCGTGTGTGCTGCGACTTTCCCATTAAACCAATTTAAAGGTGCAATAAATAACAGTTTTACTGTCCCATAACCCATAGCACAAAATGAACATAACAGCCTACTGTATATCTACAGGGGGAGTCTTGATCAATACCAGTGGCTCAATGATTTCTTCTGCAGGTGCTGAGATTTCTGGCCTTCAAAACTCACTTTGCAGTCCATTCTTGAAAAATGCAGCTCTCAAAGCAATTTGAAAATCACAAGCAGCATCATTTTTGCTGTTTCGTTAGATTGCATATTAGTATATAATGTGCATTTCAATACTCGATCTTCTGTTTTGAACATGTGGCTTGATTATTATGTGTTTGCCGAGCAGTCTGTCAGTGCTGCAAGTCCTCGGTCCTCACTAGATAAAACCCATCAGTCAAAGCTGATTGATGACTTAATGTCTCTTTAATGGCAAATTTCCATTCAAACTCATCTGCTCACCGTACTTTACCTGCAGTGGGTAGCGTGCCGCAGAAAAGCCCTGATGTGTTCAAAGGACATCTGTCAGACTCCACACTACAAAGTCACTCTATTCTTGCTTGGCTGGGAGCTTTTTGGGCCTGACACACTTGTGGTCTTATTTCAGCACAATCCCTCACTCTCCCACTGTCTGACAGGCCTCATCAACTACTAAGAGGTAGGTCTGAGGTTGCTATTTAATCTCAGTGACCCCTCTGCCATGGCACAAAATACAAGCACCACACAGCAACTGTATCATCTTTAGATGGGAGAGCAGAATTGATGGGTAGCCTATAAAGTGTCCAGCTTTCTGTGTGTGTGTGTGTGTGTGTGTGTGTGTGTGTGTGTGTGTGTGTGTGTGTGTGTTGTCTGGCATACACACACACACACACACACACACTGTGCCACTCCCACCGTTGTCTGCTACTCCAATTTTTCACTTGGCAAGTAGTCCAATATACATGCATATAATTTTTATCCAGAGTAAACAGAGTTTTATATAGTGTTCGTCAAGGCTGTTATGGTGCACATGCTCGGGTTTTGTCAAGTTGTCTGTCTACCAAAATATCTTTGCAGCCGCTCAAGATGGAGCTGTCAGACAGACGTCAGAGAGCAAAGTCGACCCATGAGGCAAAAATGAATCCATGACCTTGACTTGGAGGTGTATAGGTGTTGCACTCCTCAGGCTGTCTAGTTTTATTTTTATTTTGCCCGACACTGGCATCCACCTTTATGTGTGAAGTGAAAGAAGGCTATTACAGGCTGTGCATGATCCTGGCAATAATGTCACTTTGGTGCATTTTCTTCTGTGCATTCAGTAAAAAGCCTCATTGTGATAGACGTCGTAAAAGCTAAGTCTCAACGTTGCAAATAACTCATTTGACATTAAGTTGTTGATATCAGGTGTACATCATTGAGAGGCGAAATTTGCATGTATATAGATTCAGTGAAGCACCTACTGAGATTAGCTTCCTCTCTTCTCCTCAAGAGGGCTTTTACTCTCTCTCTCTCTCTCTCTCTCTCTCTCTCTGTGTGTGTTAAACTACAGTGTAAAAGCCCGAATTGCATACACTATGTTGCATTCATATATTCCTGTTTGTCAGCCAGTGTTTGACTAAGCATAATCACTGAAAAAGGTGCAGGAGGCAGTGCACAAATGTTTTACTAAAAGGCCTTATCCATCATAAACTCACATGAGGGGACATTAAACTAGTCGGTGTGTCTGTGTAGTATTGCACACTTAAGATGATAGTTCCTTCCTATTTTTCTTGTTTAGTTGTGATGGCATTCTGCAGATTTAGTTCATAATCGCTCCCCCAACTAGGCAGCAGGTTCCAGAGGTCCTCGGCGTGGTTCTGCTGAAAATAAACAATCAAATATATCATGTCAGAGGAAGGCATTAATAGTGCATGGTGTGTTCAAGGTCAAACACTATAGGCTCCACTGGTCTTGTAGCAGTGCTTTATCTACTTGGATTTGAGTTCAAAGCAAAAGGAAATAGAGACCTTCTGTGATTTAAGAGTTAAAAGATTTATTTTCCTCTCAGCTGCATTTTAAAGCACATCCATATTGTTAAGACATCAATAATTTAATATCCGAACAAGTTATGTATAAAGCCACACTTTTATGATACAATTACAGCCAAAGATGTGCTGTGTTTGTGAGCCGTAGCGCCGAAATTTAATACATTTCAGCAACTTTTGCATTTTGAATATGCATGCAAAACCTTTACCTAAAAAGCCACAAAGTTAAGCGCGTGGGTGGCCATGAGGCTTTGCATATTTCCTTGGTTAATGCATTATTAGTCACAGTAAGCTCCTTTTTCCATTCCTGTAGGAAGGCTTGTAGAGTCTTGATTTTGTCAATGAAAAGAGTATAACCACATAATAATTAGATATGTGCACCTTCCCGCCTTAAGCTGATGCTTTTATAAAGCTTTACTGAAAAATTCCATAGAGCAGCGAAAAATGTGTTTATTAAAGTGCTTCCACCAAGGGAAGCAAAGTGTGAAGGGGGGGGGGCGTGCAGGTCTTTTAAAACAGCTGTTGTATTTGGTGAGTGTTGCTCCCCCTCGAAGAGTGCTGAGATAAATAAACACACTCTCGCACACAGACACACACTGTTCATACACACAAGCCCACACTGGCATTAATAATTACTGAACTCCTCCCTAGCTCTGTGGTTTATGAAACATATGAAGATTTTTTTTTTCTAAATTCCTATTGTGCATTTATACCATGAATCGCTTCGACCTATGTGAACAGTGAGTCCATTGCCCTAAGCTAGATTTGTAACTCTGCTCTGGGTGACAACATCGAGTTGTTTACATGGATATGCTCCTGTAGTTTGATATATGGCCTAAAATCCATTTTCCCCAACCCCACACAAGCCTCTTACGGAGCTAAAGGAGAAAATAAGATGCTTGTGAAAATGCAGCTGCCTCCTTGGCGAAGCGTCGTTCAGTGGAATGTGTTTTTCTTTTCTTCAGAGTGGGGGAGCTGGGACTTATAGCTGAGTACGTGTCACAGCAAAGTGCACTTAACATGCCTCCCAGTCAGGAAGCTATTGCTAACGGGTGATGAAGACGAGTTCGCTGGCATCAATCTCTTTATTAGAAAGTAATGGTCACTTCCAGTCTAGAATGTCTAACACCTAAGAGCCACTTTCTTATTGATTGCTTGGGCCCGCCGTGATTAAGATCTTGGCAAACGCTTGCTCTTTGGTGGGTGTTGGGGATTAGAGGGGTGGAGCAGTGTGGGAGCTGAAGGTACAATTGCTCTCGGATGTTACGCCAATTGGAAACCCCTCCAAGGCCACAACCACCATCTTCACAGCCACTTGGCCATGAGGCCTCTCCTACAGCTGTTTGTTCCCTCCTAATTATTGTTTTTCTCCATGAGCTCAAACCCCAAGTCGAGCGCATCCTGTACACCCGTTTCCTGTACGCTCCAGTACAATTACTTAGACATACAATCACTTGCATACAATGGGGAGAACCTTGCAAAAACACATTTGCATTGTCATCTTTTCACCAGGCTCTCTTGAGACCCAATTATATCGTGAGGTTAATTTCACACTGCCAGGCAATATAAGCAATTCACGTTTTAAGAATTTGCCCTGCAATTATATCATCAAGATTTTCCAGAATTATTCCTGGCATTTTTGCTCCGCCACGTCGGTAGAAGTGCACCTCACTGAGATTCCCCCTGCCCTGTTGCTCCCTTCATCCTGCAAGGTGATATTTCATTAATGCCAATGACGAAGAGCTCATTACCCGAGGTTCCCTTGTGGACAAAGAGAGTCTTAAAGATGGAGGATGACCATCTGGAAGTCATCAAGGGGGATCACAGTGCAGAGCAGCAGAGATGGCCGTTTAACTCGGTGCCCAGCACCTCGACATGATCCATTTCATGCACATCTGTCCTCTAGCAGCCGACTAAGGTGCAAATTATAGTGAAAGAGACACCCGACTGCCACCCAAGAAGAAATGTTGCTTGTTGTGTAGTGATGCAATGTTGAAATTTGTTCCTGTCACAAAATTTACGGTTTTTGTAATTCATTCATTTCCCTGTATCAATCATTCAGTATGTTATAGTGGCAGCAGCTGGGCATTTAATTAGGTGGGGCTTTATTTATTAGGCCTGTACATGTTTGGGATACATAGCATGATTAAAAAAAAAAAAAAGTCAGTCTGCTTAATTACAATTAAAAACAAATCACAAACATGTCCACTTGTGCATCTTAATGGAATGCACACAATCTCTTCAACTTAACATCCATAGGTGGAAATCTAAGTAAATATATATGAGAAAGAAAAAAAAAAAAAAAAAAAAAAAACTTCCAGTCTTGCTAATCTTCAAAAAGCAAAAGCAGTCGATATCCTGGAACAATGATTTCACTTGAATTAATGCTGTTTACATGCCTGCTGAGTGTTTAAAAATGTGCAGCTAACCTAATAAATCCAGACAGATGCAGGGAGACAGCCTAAGACAACAAAACAACCGTCAAGACAATTCAGCCTCTTGAATCCAAAGCATGACTGCATTAAAAGCCTTTTGTCAGACATGTCATGGCAGAATAAACACACACAGCTGCAGCCTGCAACTAATAAAATTAAAGAGCATGTTTGATTAAGGTGTGCCAGTTCCAATAATGACAATAATCGGCATTAGTAAGATCAGTAACATCAATATATATGTTAACATAATGAATGATGAGGTTGGTTACAGCCAGTTGATTAGAAAAATGTTTGATTCACCAGATTAAGACTACTTTGCTGACATGGCGCCAAAAGAAATTGCACAGTCGTTGCCTGTAGCCTTTTCCGTGTAGTGTTATGATGCACAAACCCACACTTTTAATCTTAAACAGTAATGATTAGCTTAACTTGACAGGAGGGGAAAAACTGACAGAAATATAAGAAATGAACAGATGCTTCCCACATTCCTCTCTTCAGATACGCTGCTTGCAGCACAGAAACGCTAAAATGAAGAAAGAAATCCCTAAAAATTAAACAGTTGAGTTTAGCTGCTCAAAGCCACTTTGATCTGTCAGTTGACCGTGTTGAAACATGCCCTTCCATGTCCTGTAAACGTGCACAGATGGTAGTATAAAAATCAGATGGGCACTATAAGCGATGGCCCGGCTGGTATCGAGACACAATAGGAAAATACAGGGAATCGAGAAAAGTCAAGCATAAAGACACAACCACATTTTTTATCTATCTTGGCTGGTTTAATTCTCCCTGAAATGATATACATAGAGCTGTGAAATGTTTGTTTGTTTGTTTTTTCTTGCTGCCAGACTGACAGAAAATGGGTACTTTGTTGCAGAAACCCGCAGAAACCCGGCATTTAGAGGTGTTGGAACATAAAACTGTTGATTACAAAGGTGTGTATGCAAGGCCAAAGCATCATAGGCTGTTTTCAGTGCATTTGATGTTCACTCTTGTCACGTAATCTGGGACTGATTTACATGTGGAAACGTCAGGTGAATGCTGCTAACTACCTGGTAGTTAAAGCGCTCAGAAACACTAAAACGTTACAAAACTTTTTTTTTTTTTTTTAAATCTTAATTTATAGCATAATCTCCACACGCTGTATATGTAAGTGTGTGTGTTGACCTGCTGGTGTTTTAGCTGCGAAATCAACAGTTCTCATTTTTCCGGGGGTAAAAATCACAAGCAGGTGAATGTCACTGAATGTTTTGCAGCGCTGTAGCAGAGACAGGTTATCTCTGGCTGTAGTTTGACCATGTAATCAGATTGATTTGATAGCCACTCCACTCTCCCCCTTCCTCTCCATCACTGCTGTCTTTGTCCAGTGCAATGCAGTTTTTAAACCAGTCGGTGAAGAGGGACTGAATCTGGGAGTACTGTCACGCTGGATAAAGAAACACTTGCCTGTTTAAAGCTGCATTCATTGACGCCGTCCGCAGTTTTCTTAAGAGAAATCATATTTTATTAGAAAGTAAGTTGGAACTGTAAAAAGTTGGTTTTTCCCCCCCTGACTTTAGTTTTTGTTGCAACCCTGTCTTTTATCAAGAAAGTCAGCTGAGTGCAGTCGCTCTTTTTGAAGCATTGTGTTGCTTCACACTGATACAGCTGCACACATTCACACTGGAAGCTGCCCAGTCCAACCACAGTCCTCTGGTGTTGTTTACAGACCAGAGCCGCCAGAGCAGTTTGGGGTTAAGCGAGTGTTACTCCTTCATTTTCCTGTCTATGGATTTGAACTTTTCATCTACAGTGACACTTGAGTAACTTTTTTTTTTGTGCGAGGAAAGAAGAGTACCTGCAGTTCTATGTAGGCAACACTACACAATTTTAGAACTGTTTTTTATCATTTACTACAAGTGTAATTAAACTATGTCATATCTAAGCACATCTCCAAACTAGTATTTCTGTATTATATGACTGTGGTAAATGTTGAGGACTGCTCTTTACTTCTAGTCAACCTGGTTGATGCCTTTGATTTGTAATGCTCCTGTGTTTGATTGCTGGGTGGCCTCACACTCGACCTATCACTTGTCCTTCACCGAAGCTGCAATCATCTCCTCTATTTCAGCATAATTCCTTGAATCAGGGTACAATTGACTTTACGTGTGCAGAGGATTGCTGAATAGTGGCCATTCAGATGAAAGTTACTGATCAGCTGTTATTTCACACGGTAAGAGCATTAGCCAAAGACATGTACACATCCTTTTTAGTATGTCTGTCTTTTTCAGTCGGTCATTCATCCAAGGGTTAAAGAAGATCCAAGTTCTCGCCGGTGCTACTACCTCAACGTTCATCACTTCATATCATTGTGATTGTTCTGATTTTTTTTTTTTTTTTGCTTTACCAAATAAGGTTATCTTTCCTTTAGCCCACTTAACACCAATATTGACACCACGGGATGCCATGAGACCCAGGTGCTTAATGTCATGGTATGGAGTGCAGCCTAATTTCCCATTGTGAGCATACAGCCATTCATTTGTTGCTCCTCAGCTGCTCATACCATTCTTCTTTCCATATTGAGTGTTGAGCAGTAGCATCATCACCTGTGCTTGCCCCTGAGCGTCCTGCCACACTTCAGCCCTCAACTTCCTCTGACTCATCCCTGGGCGTTGTTCTCTTAACTTTAACCAGACCATTCTCAGATTCTGCCTGTGTTGCTTTTCTTTTAAACATTTGAGTAATTGTTTTTTTTTTTTTGTATTTATTCATTCATGTTTGTTGTAATCAAATGGCATTCTTAAAGAAAAAAAGTCTGTTACTTTGACATTTTCTGCCAACTTTGTTTTCTCTTTTTTCCTGAGCGGAGGTATGAAAACCAATCAAAAATATGCTGGTAACGTGTCAGCCAACCACAAAAATATTTGGAATTTTGGTGGAATCATTTATCGCTTGCCCTTTCACGGTGCAAATGATATCCATAATCTGCACAGTGTGGTTCTGAAAAAAAAAAAAATAACAATAATAATAATCAAAAGTACCACAACGATGAATCAAATGCACCCGTCCATGCACTGTGTGTGTTTGGGAAGTAAAGATGCACACCATTATGCCAGAGTTACAGCGCAACCCATGGAAATCACATAGCTTGTTTTACGAGCTGTCCGTGTTGCTGGAATAAAACTGAGCATCATGAAACATCATGACTTATTTTGTCTGTCATTTTACTTGGGAGATTTTTGCAAGAAACGACTGCCTGCCAAAAACCCACAGCACTTGATATCAGACAGTCAGCTGCAGCAGAAGTTGACGTTAGCCAGTAATAAACAGTTTTGGAAAGACAGCGAGGTTCCCTCCAGCACGGATTAAAAGCCCACAGGTCTGTGCTGGGCACAAACACTGGAACAATTTATAGGCAATTTATTTTAAGAAAACAAACTGTTGTTTATGTTGACTTAACATTAGCAGATGTGTTTTCTTGTTGGAAATGCGAGCATGACGGGTTGTATGTGGGTTTTGGCAGGCAGCTGCAGTTCCCTCTTCCTGGTACTGTGTCCTGGCAGTGAATCTGTACAGAGTACCGGACTGCACCGGCCTACTTTCCCCCATGCATTCATCCCAGTTGATCAGCAAATCAGTGTTCCCTTGTTGCCTACACTTGCATTGGGATTCTTGCTCTGTATTTGTTAAAAGCCCTAAAATTTGTGTCATCAGCAGAATGTCAAATTACCTTGATGTAGTGAATGAAGTCAAACTGTGCTGAGCAAATATATTTTTTCTACTTTACAGTCACTCATACCTGCACACTGCCCAGTGCAGCAGCCCTCCACTGCTGCCTGGCTGCTCTACTAGAAGAACTGTCTGTGCAGCTCCTTGCTCAAGGGCATCTTGGCCATAGATAAAACAAAGGGCTGTGTCACTTACTCACTTCCTTCATCCAGCGTTCTCTTGCAGTCTGGAGACTGAAACTTTCCAGATAAGGCTGCATGACTGTGACACAAATAACAATCCTGATTGTCTTGGTTTCAGGGGAAAAGTAACCGTTTCTTTTGTTTTCACCTCAACATACAGTATATTTTCACTTTTTTTCACAGTGGCATTTCTCAAAATAGCAGCAGTTAGAAAGTATTGGTTTTGTTCTTACTTTTTCAACCATATTGTGGTCCTAATTACAAATTTCAACATAATTACTACATTTCTTGCTATACGACGCAGCTACAGCTTGCACTTGTTTGTTGTCATCTGATTTAAAACCAAAGTCCCTCCAAATGGTCCACACTTAAGGAACCAAAAAAGATTTTGGTCATGTGGGTACCCATTGGGTACACATTGCACATTCAAAAGTCGTGACATTTCACACACTTGATGTACTATTCTTGGACTTGCAGTGAAAATACAGCAGACACTTGATTATCACTGAGTTGTATGATAATGAAGTGTAGACACATAGAATTGCAAAATATGATTATGCATGGCTCTACATGCAACTCTAGATCTCAGATCTAGATCTCAGCCAGTAGCTTGCTTTTATAACATTTAGGCTAATGCCACCTCAGAATTGAAAGATTATAAACTACCCTGTTTTACTGATGTTCTTTGCATTGTTTAGGATGCCCGCACCCCTGTGTTCAGTGAGTTAGCATGTGTTGTTTCTTATGGTGAAGGCATTACCTGATTGATTCATTTACCTGACAAATTCATTCAGGTGAGATTGAGAGGTGCACACAGCGGTGGCATTTATTGTCTGTGTGGAGGTGGAGCCTTGATTATGAGCTGCAGTGCACCCAGCATGTCGACTGACATGATTGCACGGCTTCCTGGGGTTGAGCTGCCTGGAGGCTTGTTGTTCTGGATGGTGACATCTCATTCGCTCCCTTTCAAGATCTGGACTATGAAATATCTTGGAAACTGTCAAGCCTACAGCACGCCCACTTCCTCTGCCCTCATAACGTACTGCTTGGGGTTGATAGGGAAAAAAAGTTGATATGCTACAGTATGCACACAATACAACACCGCCGTATGAAGTGCTGCTGTTTACATTTCAAGCCTGCAAATGAAATACCACATGACAATTGCATGCCAAATGACGTTTCTGAAGATGGATTAAAGTGGCCATTGTGCTTAAAAGTCAAAAAAGGCCTTGAATTCCATCCAGTAATTAATTCAGAGTGTCTTGCTCAGATGTATAATGGATTTTGACATTTATTGGCCAGACAGAGGCCCTTACGTCTTTCAGTCTGGGGCATAAATGAGTAACTTGTGCCTTGGGAGCCAGAATAATTAACAAGCGTTATTCTTGTCATGTGGCAACTCACAGATTAGCAAAACCTCAATGTACGGGATATTATTTCAGCTCTTTATGATAATTGTATAACAAATAACAAAACATGGTATATCATATAAGCAAATTTTGTTATAGAAACTCTGGTGTTTTACATTCCCATGACGGGTCATTACCTACATTTCATAAATTGAGGAAAACAGTGAGAGGCCAAAATATTGATAGTGGTGAATGCTGGTACTAAGTGAGCGTCAGAGTAGCGGTTGTGAACGCAGGACTGAATAATTGCAAATCCAAAATTTTTGCAGCGTGGGCTGTCTTATTCCACGGTGCGAAGTGAAATAGGCAGAGGAGCCTGCTCTGAGGCCGCTGACTGACATAGAGCCTAATTAGGCAAAAAATAAGCAAGCATGGATTTTAGTGATCGCTGCCATCAGTGAAGCCGAGCAACCTCTCTCTCTCCTCCCATATTATTTTCTTTCTGGCGATTAAAGTATGGATCAACAATAGAAAAGCTGCATGCATGATCAATATAACTCATGTTTTGTTTATGTAACGATCAAAGGACAAGAAGCTATTTTTATTCATGCAGCTTTTTGAGCGTTGAGGTGACGGCAAGAGCACCGGTGGATGTGTGTGTGTGTGTGAGAGAGAGAAAGAGTATTTGTGTCTTTCTAATTTGTTTATTGGCTTATTTGGATCTAGCTCACACATGCATACATACATGCACACATACATTGATATAAACCTACATACATTGACAAATATATACATGCACATAGTTTTCTTGGTTTCACTTATTAAAACAAATCAGGGCAAATGCTCAAAACCTATAGACCAACCTTTACTTAAAAGACTGCACCCACTTTTTGCGGAGTTTGGTCAATTTACCCTGACACGAGGATTGGCACCAGAATGAGCTCTCCTGTTAACAGTCTTGTCAAATGTGCATGTAAACACTTCTGCATACAGTATATTTAAGGTACACTATGCAAAATTGCTATGGGTTAATTTAAGTGAGGACCCTTTAGACTCACCTAAAAAAAAAAAAAAAAAAAAAAAAAAAACTTGGAATAAGCCTTTAACTTAAGCAGTTTTTTGAGGCTGTTGGTTAGAGCTGTGTGCTTATTCCACATTTTTTTTTTTTATCAGTAGAGTGTAAACGTCCTCAGTTTTAGCAATCCTCAACAATTTTGCATAGTGTACCTTTAAGTAACTGTAATTGTAAGTGATCAGCATTAGCAAAAGTCTGAGGATAAATCTTTGAATAGTACCAAAGTGTATTGCACTGATTTTTACTCCACAGCATGAAGACTCAACACTTGCTCACTTGCAGTATTAACAAAACAGAAAATCTCTCTCTTCCTCGCATGACTTCAAGGATAACCTATCATTTAAAGTTGATTCTTTTGTGGAATTTTACACCTGGCAGGTTTGAAATTAACTAAACCTCCAAACGTAGAGGCGATACAAGTGCTCATTTTCAGGTTAATACCAGTCACCAAGAGTTACATAACATACTGCAGCTGAATGCGGACACAGCCATCTACTGGAGGGTTAGAAATGATTTTAGCACCTACCCTGTGATCAGATATTAGGTAAATTCGCCAGTGGGCCAAGCTCCAAAAAAGTGGAAGTACTCCTTCAGCACTCAGCTGAAGGCCAGAACAAAAAAAAAAAAAAAAAAAAATGGAAGTATACAGTATAATCATAACCTTAAGCTTTCACAATTTACATGAGAATCAGATCGGACTGTCAGGCTCTGCTTTTCTCTCCAGTCTCTGTAAATTATTGTTCATAGCCGCTGTGAGGCTGCAGGCTGGTGCACAACAGCCACTCGCAAATGCAGGTGGATGCAGCTGATGGCAAATGGTGAGCACAGGACAAAGTGCCTATGCAGACACCCATATACAGGCTATGACTCATTTGCCTATAAATAGGCCGCTCAGTTGACCTGCATGTTTATAACCCAAACATTGTATGAGTTTATCTACTTGATGTCCAGTGGCATGCACCACTCGCCAGGATGGCCCGTTGCCAAACTGAGATAATGTATAATTAAGCAGATCACCTCACATCTGTAGTGCTATTCACAAGTGCTGCCATGACAACCATTTTCCCTCTCTCCCTCTTCTCCATCCTCATCTTGACTCACAGCACACAGCTTGTTTAGAGTATACATTGTTTACATTGAGAGGTGTACACAGCATGCTTTTTTTTATTATTATTATTATTATTTATTTATTTTGGAGACAGAATAGATCGGGTGCTACCTGGTGTTGCTCTGTTCTCCTGTGTATGTCTGTTGTGGCCCATTGCAGCACCAACACCACAAGTTATTTTCACCTAGATTTTCTGAATTCTATGAATCACCATGGAATGAATCACTGGAACACAAGTCGGGGCATGACCACCTATTCTTTACTTTGCCTGCTTTCACCGTTTCAGGTCATGCCACTGCCTCTGTGGCTCTGGTGCGCCTGCAGTTCTCAGACAAAACAGTCTAAATATGGGATACTATTGTGATCTTATCCCTTCAAGAAAACAATCCATGCAGACGTTATTCGCTCAGATTCTGAAGCATCTTGAGCATCCTCAGTGGTGGTTTAAACAAAATCAGAGTAATCAAGCACTGATTGTAGCAAGAGAGAAAGAGAGAGAGAGAGAGAGAGAGAGAGAGAGAGAGAGCGCAATGCAAGCACAGATCAAATAGCAAGGGAAAGAGAAAAGAATACAGCATGAACTTACAAATGTTTAACACAGACTTGCAAATGCTGCATACTCAGTTCAAGTTTGCAAATATTCATTTTCAGCTAACAGCTGTTTCCATTACAGGCAGAGAGATTTGAAATTGAAAAGAAATTTAGTTGGAATTGGAAATGAATGCTGAGAATTATGAACGATAATCATACTGTATATGTTTATTCATATGTGGGGCTGGTATAAATGAGAGACTGAGGCAGAGTTGGAGCCACTGTCCCTGCATACCTCTTTATCCACGCTAATTTGTTATTCAGTAATAAAGTAGGAGTTTGATAGGATTTTTAATAGCAGCGTAGTGTGCCACACTACACTTCATGTGCTACCCATGACATAAGACTATTAGTCTTTGATGACTGCTTTGATTTAACAACCTCTCATCTGTAGTGGCAAGTAAGCCTCATGTAATGTAGATAATGTAGTATGGTGAAAGAAAATGTTGCCTTTATCTTAATATAACCTTATTAATCCCACAGTGAAATTCTGCAGGTAATTGAATGTTTTTATAAGTCATCCAAAAATGAAACAGCAGTCCGTTTCAGGAATAAAATAATCTGCCTTTTTGAAATATTGATTGATGAATTTCCAGCTGCTATCAAACGCAGTATCACATAAAAAGGAACACTTTGCGTCATTTTATTGCTGATTAAAAAGCCCAAAAGCCATAAAAAGGGAAATTGCCCATGCAGGCAGAAAGGCTGTTAAGTCTCTGCCTTTGTTTACACAGCGATTAAAGACACTATTTTCCACTCTCAGACTATTTGACAGCTTAACATGAACTTTACATGTGTGTTGTGGCTGTAAAAGGATGGTCTACATTTATCTCACGGGTGTTTTGATTTGCTTGCATTTTAACTTGTGAAAGCTCATTTTCCCACCTATGAGTTAAGCTCCTCAAGCATGTAGTGAATGTACTCAACATTTACATGGTCAAATGAATGCACTTATTTCATCTTTAAATAGCTGTGGGCTAATTTATTTCGCAGCTACAATAAAATGCTTCACTCTTTAGTCCATGACATGGAGCAGTGACTCATCAGTAGTATGAGTCCTCAAAATGGAAGTCTCATTAACATTCGGCCTACATTTTTAAAAATACCTTTAGTATAAATAGATTATCCCACACAGAAATAAAAATACAATTCAAACATATTTCAAACATGCATAGATATGGGAAATTATTTTGCACATAAATTGGCTTTTTTTTTTTTTTTTTTTTTTTTGGTCTGTTGGGTTTATTAGTTATGTTTGTAACTGTGGAAGGGCAATAAAAATAATCATACAAAAAAGACCAATAATGGATTTGTAACATATTTCAAGACAATATATAACCATGCTATGCAGTGGTAACATATCCAGTATCTGCATTAACCTGTATATACAGCGCCCCAAAATATTATATTGGTTGATTCATTGATTGATGCCAATACTGTACACTTGGGAACATAAAACACAAAAAAATACACATTTCCAATCATATTCTGATGTACTTGTAGGCTATGCACATGTATTTTGAAGGGTTAAACATGGGAGTTAACTTGTAACTTGTGGTTATTTGGTAGGCTACCAATAACAATGTGTGATTATCACAGCCTTATTACAACATAGCCTCACTTCCAAAAACTGCAGTCCTTTGAGACATTTTAGAATGACACTATACTGATATCAATTTAAAAAAATGAAAATATGCCTTTTATTGAATACAAAGGGAGTTTAAAATATCATGATAAAGACAGTGTTGAATGTTTAATATTCCTGCATGTGTATTAGAGTGATACCAGCCTATTTTATGCTTAGGATTCAGTCCCATAGACACGCTATAAACTGCCAGTGCAATAGTGCAATAGGAGATGTAATAAATGAATGAATGAATGAATGAATGAATGAATGCCAGAAAGCACACTGGAAAATGCACTATTGAGTTGCACACTGAGTACTGGGTGCCTTCATGTTGCGTCTGTTCGTGCGGGCTGCAGACTGTGCAACTGTGAATTCATTTGGTCCTCACCACTGTGTCCAAATTGCCCACCTCTGACGTAGCCCGAGTGCAAATCCTTAGAGAGCACCGACAGGGAAGGATCAACTGCAACTCATTGACAAGCGATGCAAATCTCAAACTTGGCATCCCTCCTCTCCTCCTCTTCTTTTTCTTCTTCTTCCTCCTCTTCCTCCTCTTCTGAATATGGCTCTCGCTTCATTTATTTGTGCGCATCAGCCTGCCTATGAATAGTTTTGTCGCTCAACTGAAAGCATTTCTGGAGGCTAGACTTCATACTTACAGTATCAAACAAACTTGGTGAATGAATAGTGAGTTTGCAAGCTGCCGGACGGGTTTTTTTCCCTTTCCTTTTCTTCTTTCTTTTTCTTTTTTTTTTTCTTTTTTGTTTTTTTGAAGAATAACCAGTCAGTGGATGTTTTACAGTGCAGCCGGATAGGGTCGCCGAGTGTTTCTTTCCTCCCCGCTGCACACCGCTGCTACCTGGCGAGAAGATTTGGATTAAGACTAATGAACTGGGGGTAAATAATCTCCACGGGACCGTTTTGCGCGCTGAAAACCGACTTATTGTCTCGCTGTGGGATTTTTTTTTAATACTATATAGAGACACACACACCCCGGGAGGCTGACAGAAAGCGATGTCTGCCCGTGGATACTTTGACGCTTTTTCCAGATGCACAGTCCTTTTCTCTCTGAGGATTTTGCTTCTTTTGCCCGCAGGGTTGCCAGTCCGCAGCCAAGGGGACTCTCAATCCGACAACAAAGTGATGGACAATATCACTGTCCGACAAGGAGAGACAGTCTTTCTCAGGTAAGCCACCCGTATATATATGTATATATTTTATTCTTTCCAAGTATTGTCTTTCTCGTGGTTAGCGCCTCTGAATGTCACTGAAGTTGGGCGCCGTAGGCTTCGGTAATTGAAGTATTTAGTGTGGTGAGAGCGACCGACATGACTCAAGTGTCGCCTGTTTTATCATGTGCCCGCAGTTGAAAAAGAAACGGGGGAAGGGGTAGTGGTGGTGGTGGTGGTGAGGGGGGGATTTCAAAGGATTAGTCCCTGGAAAAACACTCAATTCAGAAGGCGATACTCTGCTAATCTTTACCAGCTGTTAACGAGAGACTTAGCCGTTTTTAATTGTTGTGTGACGGTGCAGAACTATAAAGGTGGAGGGGGGGGAGAAAAAGTGTGTTTCTTGAAGGAGAGAGAGGAGAAACACTCCTCCAGTCGCAGCCGAGGACCGAGGAGGAGTTTTGCAGGTGGATAAACGTAAATATCAAGTGTACAAATGGAGTGAGTGGCCATTCTTCTGGGTGGGAGATTGTCTGTGGTGCCCCTTAGCCTCCTCTGTGCCCCCGGCAGCTTACTGGACATGGAGGGATTTATGCTGCCTTCAAGTGCCGTCGGATGTGTCGGAATTGCTTTTATTACTTTTCACATGCTGACCACCCAGCATGAAATAATAATTATGATAATAACACATCAATAAATCCTTTTTCAAAAAAAAAAAAAAGAAAGCTTGGGAAGAGTGGAGATTTTTTTTTTTATTTATTATTTATTTCTTGCAAGATATGATGAGGAGGTGGAGAGAATGGAGGCAAGTGATGTGGTATGCTGCATTCATGTCATATTATTGTAATTGTTGGAGTAACTTAAAGGTTGAAAGCATGGAGAGGACTTGAAAGCCTCTTTGAGGCTGTTAAGATGTCAGCTGGCTTGCTCATGATAATTGCTCTCAGCATTTTCAGCCTTAGCACACGTGTACTGATGATTGACGGTGTCCCAAATATTGAAATGGAAACTGAAGAACAAAACAAAGCAAAAACAAGGAAGTGTTTATGTAGTGTCCTGTGACTTTTTTTTTTTTTTTAAGAACAGTGACTTCCGCTGTGTTGAAAATTGCCTTTTTGGTTTTGCTCTTAATTAATGTCATCACTTCCATATAGTGGCATGTAGTTTCTATATTAGTGACATCCACATGCAGGAAGTCGGTCAACTCAGTGTCCACTGCAAAAAAAACATATTTCCCAAGTGGCATTTATGTTCTGCAAGCTGATGTGCATGGCATTTTGAAGTACAGCAGGAAGCTTTATTTACAGATTAGCTCATATGCCATGATTGCAGCATGCTACAACTACTTCTAATAAATCAATTTAACCAACATTTACTTGTCTGATGCATTCTCTCCCCTTCGTTCTGATGCAGCAGTGCAAAGTAGCTCTGTGATGTTTGATTTCTAAAATAAAACAACAAATCAATCGAACCATCAATTTCTTGCCTGATGCTCAATCTCTACTCTTTGCTCTGATGCTGTAGCACAAAGTAGCTCTGTGAGGTTTGATTTCTAAAATAAAACAAGCCTGCAAAAGTATACTTTGAAATTATTTCTGATGAGAATCACTTGAATGTACAAGAGGTTGTGTTTACATCCTCCACACTTAGAAGCCAGAACTCATGAGGAGCTTGCACAATCTTAATAACATAGGCCGTAATGTCCTTCACTCCCAGGATGGTCTCTATCCCCAGTGTTGTTGTCCTGCACCAGTTGAGTTCAGTTTCCCCTGTGAATTCATTCATTCAGTGTCTCAGGGACATAAACCTTTATCAAATGGGAGACAGCTGCTTGTCAATCTGTGGAAAAGTTTGAAGACCTTTGCCCTACCCCATTCTTGCAGCAATAATTGCCTGTGTCACATCGGTATTCTTCTGCTGAATAGGGGATAATTTCAGCCTAGAAAGGTAATACCCTACGGGTTGTCAATGCTTTAACTCTCGTCATGGGTCCCTGGAGTCCCGGGGAATACTCTCGTGGGAGAGTTTAAAAAAAAAAAAAAAAAAGTAAGTGGCTATACAGGCATGATCTGATATCCTGGCACGTCCTTTGAAATGGCCTGAAAAGCCCCGTGTGTGAAGGATACAGTGGGTGGCAGATGGGGGTTGGGGGTTGGGGGAGTGGGTGGTGGGTGAGGTGTGATGCAGGCAGAAAATGCATGCGGATTAATTTCTCTGTGATTTGTATTCACCTACTTGAAATTGAACTTTTGAATGTCTAATGTTGCTCTGCTTGAAAATTATTCTCAAAGTGAATCAATGTCAAATTCTACCCAATAAACCGAACCCTTTTTTCCTTTAACTTTCAAGAAGTTGACTGTCTAGTGTTTTAGTTTAAAAAAAAAAAAAAAACCCCGGGAGAATCCAGGCACGAGGGAAAAGCAAAGGATCAGTGATTCCCAAACAGTTGCAGTCATGCGCCACTCAGACCTTTCAGCCTCCCAGTGTGAACCCACTTCAGCACCACAGACAGCATACTCAGACTCCTTTTTCTGCCCCTTTTTTGAATTCAGGTTACAAATGTTATTATTTAGAGAGTAGGTTATTAACAGTTTCTTCTTTCGGCTGTGTTACCCTATTAGAAGTTATTATTTTTCGGGGTGGGGGCAATTACAGTTTTGTATAGGCAAGCTGCCATTCATAATAGGGCCTGCAGATGGAAAACACATTATTTTGCAATTGTTATTCTTTCCCAAAATAGGCATGCAGGGCCATTATTAGTCCAGTGTTCCTCCCTGCGCAGGTCAATGGGAAGACTGA
Source organism: Myripristis murdjan (assembly GCF_902150065.1). Lineage (NCBI taxonomy): Eukaryota > Metazoa > Chordata > Actinopteri > Holocentriformes > Holocentridae > Myripristis > Myripristis murdjan. The sequence goes on from NC_043993.1 coordinate 27,849,533, forward strand.
ACTTGGCGTGATGTATAGAAATTCTCCAGGCTGGGTTGTATTCCTGTGTTTCGGTCTCAAATTGATTTTCACACAGATTCCATGGCTGTGCTTTGCTTTCATCGTGAAGCCAAGAGCCCACTCACTCAAAGGTGCATGGGTTGAAAAGGCATTTGAATCCGTATAGAAGGCTGTCAGAAGCTAGGTTGCCTAGTGTGTAACTCTGTCCAGCCATGTAGCAGCGACTTCTGCCCAGAAGTCGATTTGCTGTGCCCCACTATTCGCTATTTCAGTGAGGCTACCCTATTTTCGAATTGTCAAGTGAGATGGAAGGGAGCCAAACAATGGAAAACAACTCCAGTTGTTCACTGGGCAGACAGTCATAATGCCTGAGCTGTGTAATCTTTTTTTTTTATTATTATTTCAGGGGTGTGTGTTACTTTAATGTGTCTGTTTTTCACTGCAGGTTTCATGAGATTCATTCTGGCAGTGAGACAATGACTTAGTTGCACGATCTTTAGCACATAGTGATAGTTTGGAAAATTTATATTATGGTAAGCTGGATTATAGTCAAAGATTTGTTTTTCTTGTTTCTGCATGCCCCCCAGTATCATTCCATGTACCTGAGAGATACACTCAAAACAGCTTTGGCAGGGAGACACTGGACTGCAGATGTAATCAAGTTGCCTGCCAGCCAGTCAAGAAGACTGTGTTATCGTCCAGCATCCATCAAGGAGATTTGCTAACTTTGTGTATATGAATAGCAAGGAGCATGCCCTTTATAAGCTTTATTCCACTACTGAGTGCAGGCTCTTTTATACAATAGTATCTATCAGTCAACTTACCACGACAGCACAAGGCTAATAAATAGTCAATTGACCACACTGGGTCAAAACTCCAACATGACCCTCAAGTCAGGTCAAGTCTACTTTATTTATTTGGCACCCTGTAATACAAAACTGTTGCATAAGTGTTTTACAAAACAGGAATGTACAAAATGAGGACGGAAATTCAGCAGCAAAATTAAGGCATATGGGAAATAAGAGCCAGGGTTAAAGGCAGAAAATAAGAGCAATAGTGCATAAGTGATGCATGGATGTCAACTTCAATCAGCTAGCTGGAGTGAATTTGTATTATCCTTATAGTCCCTGAGATAGCCCCTTTGAAATTTTGATGTATCATCTACTTTTTGCACAGACAATGTTATAGATGTGGGAGTTAATGCCCCTGCTATAGTCAGAGCTAACAAGCTCCCTGTTGCCCTTTTTGACAACTGTCAAAACTAAGGGTTGTATCACATTTGAATTGAGGGAAGCAAGCCCAACCATCTTCTAGCTCTTTTTGATGGTGTGCAGCACAGCTACTTTTCTGCCTCCAAGGTGCACATTACACTGGCGATGACGTGTAGACCTCATTATCAGTTTATTTGAGTGTGATCTTATGAACTCTGATCAGCTAGGGATCAGCTGCTACAATGTCCTGTGGAGAATAGAGTAAGAGTAGTACTGTATTGAGTAATATATGCATACAAGGAACTGTTAATACAACAATATGCCTTACTATAAAATGCTAGAGAATATGCTGTCTTACAACATTAAAAAGATTTAGGTTGCATAATACATGAAAATCCTGGAAGTACACTCTCCCACTGTGTGACAGGGCTCAATTTAATTTGAATGTGAAATGGGAGTGTTTGGAGTTTTGCCAGAAATTGCACCTGGAGTGTGAAGACTGATGGGCAAAAAAATAACCTCAGTACAGCTTTTACTTCCTTTTATTAATTAGATGAAGCAAAATGAGGAACTGACTTTGTTGAGGGCAATTCCTCAGTTTGTTTGACTGAATCTGAACTTGCCTCTTAAAGACCACAACATAATGTCAAATGTAAATTTGTCTCAATCTATAAATCCAGAGTGGAGCTCTCCATCACCTGATTTTCCAAAGGGAAGCAACAACAGTTCATATTCTGTGATAAATTTATTGTAGGAGTAACGGTTTTCTTGCCTTCTAACACTGCAAAACATTAATGTCAGACAAACAGAATAAGACTGGAGCTTTTAATAAAAACAAACTTGGCTGGAAATCTGGTGTCTATTTATGTTCCAAGCACATCTCAGTTTTCTCACTTTACAATAACATATAATAGAGTTAGAGGAATAGGTTAGTTGTTGTTCATGGGAGAATAGTCTTTCAAGACATAACATAAAAGCCCATCTCAGATGTGATGTAAGTTGACCTTAGTGCTGTCATTCGATTGGAAGGCTGTGCTTTTCTTTGTCTTTTTCTCTCCCATTTTGTGCTTTCTGTTCAGCCACTGTTGGCTCTAAGGATGTGCCGTCTCTCCTGATGCTTCATCTGCTGTTCTGTCTCTATGAAATACAAGACCAGTGCTTATAGACACGGCTTTTGTGTATAATGATAGCTGTCTTTTACAAGGGAGACTTGAATTCATTGTACTCTTAATAGAGTGAGAGTTATTACATTTTGCAGAGCGCAAGGTCAAGCTGCACTTTTTCTTAAACTCTGCAATAGCACTCAGAAGGGCACTTATTACCTATCAACTGCTCGATGGATGTACAGAATAAACACATTAATTTCCAGGGCTCTGCTCACTAAAACCGACTTGAACAGAGGCGGCCTTCCTCGTGAGGTTGTGATTAATGGTCAGAGTGAATGTCACCACTGTGGTCGAGGTGGACCGACAACCTCCTGAGAGGCTTATCTACCTACACAGAGCATTTGGGCCCCGTAGCCATGTGATTCTGTCTGTGTCATGTTAGCATTTATTCCGCCCTCCCCTAGCAGCCAGATGAAAGCGGTCTTGATTCAGGTTAAATGTATCAAGGAATGAGGCTGTTCCAAACAGAAAACAGCTTTTAATTGCCTTGGAGTTCAGTTTCCATGTAAAAAATGTTTACTCGACACATGTATTCATCTTTCCTCTTACACACACCCTTCAGCTTGTTTGGTGCATTCGGGTTGTGATGGAACTATTGGTGCGCAACGCTTTGCTTTCAGCCATGAAGGTATTTCTCTCCAATCCAGGTTAGGAGTTAAAGCGGTTAGAGCTCCCTTTTTAAAGGGATATTCATTTTCTTCCTCATATGCCCTCGGCCAAGATTGGAAAGCTGATAATTTGATTTCACAGAGGGATGCTAACGATTCCCTTTGTAATTCCATTTTCGTTCACCTTGCATCGTCTAGCCCTGTTGCTATCCATCAGTCTCACCTTTTTATACATTGTCTTCACCGCTACTGTACTAGAGAGGATTTTCATCGCCTAAATAAAAGGCCCTCATAGTGAAAATGGTAGTGGAGTAGGATGGCCATACTATTTCATCAGTTAACAAGATTTTATGGAGTCCATTATGCTAATAGATAGTTGTAATATTACTGAACACATTTTTTATCAGTTAATTAAGCATTGGTAGATGGAAGATTTTTTTAAATATATATATATTTTCCTAGTCTGTAGGATATATAGGAGGCAAAGAGTAAATTAAATCAGTCTGTGTCGTTCTCCTGCACAGTCCACCATAAATCCCTGTTTTGTTTTGTTTCCGTTATTATTTTCTGAGCTTCAGTGTAAGGGAGTGATAGTGCCGAGTGTAAACAACAAGGTTGTTTGGACTGCTCATTTGTAGCATGTGGATTTCATCCTAAATGGGATCTCTGTTGTTCAGTCCTGGAATTGGCCTGGAAATGGCTATCCAGGCATACACATGTACTGAGCTATACTAACATTTATTTTGGGGGGAAAAAGTAGTTTTTATTCACTGGACTTATTCCTATTTTATTTTTATCTGACCCATTTTCTCAATTGCACTAAACTGAGTTTAAACTTGCAGTCCAAAATGAAACCCGAATGATTTTTTTTGCACCATTTACATTAATCTAGAAATGAACAAGGCTTATGTTTTTTTGTTTTTTTTTAATGAACTGTTGGCTTTTTCCAGGAACAGGTGGTACAGAGTCACACCTGTATCTTATTGTATTTTATACTTCCATTGTTCATTTTTTGGAATAGAGACACTATCTTATCTATTTTCAGTCACATTTTTTTAAATAGGGAATAGATTCTTGGTTTGGATGAGGAACTTAGTCAGTTGGGCAACTTAAAAACTCTTTGACACTTTGTGAGCTTGGAATCCTACCAGGGTGGAGTGGAGTTCAGAGATATTGAGCATCAAAGATTCGACATCCCAGCTGGCAAACCTGTTAGAAACTGTCTATCTTTTTTGAATATTTAACCCCCAAAGTTTTTTTTTTTTTTTTTTTTTTTTTTTTTAAGTAGCACTACCCGACTATAAAGTAACACTGAAATATGCGAACATGTAGATAACTCACTTTTGATTAAAAAAACAAAACCCTATAAATCTTATAAATCGAAGCTTGTCCAAAGGCTAAAGGGCAATTGGCTCCAAAAGTTAATGTCAGCCTCTGCAATCTTACATTGCTTTAACAAATTTTAATCAAAAAAAGAGGAGGAAGCAGGCGTCTGGTATTGGATTTCATGACATTAACTCAAGCGTATGCTGTGGGAAGCAGCTTGGCCTACATTTGCAGGCTCCCTGTATTGTTGATGAGAATTATCTCATATCTTCAGTGGATTACGGTGTGGGGACTCGCTGAACTGTGGACCAGCGGTGGTTTGCCGGCGGTAATTTCTGGAAGATATCTATTTTTTTCCCCCCTCCTTCACACTTGTCTTGCTTTGAAGTGATTTAATTCCGTCTTGAATGCTGTTCAGGAAATTACAAAGCCACTGTAATGAAGTGTGGCTGATTGGACAAGTGCCGTTGTATGAGCATTCATTTTTTTGGGTATCCAGGAAATATAAATTGAGCACTGGGCAGGTTTGATAGCTCACACTGATTTTTATAGCCTTAGCCCCCAGCAATTTGCAACTATCCGGGACCAGTTCTGCAAAATTGATCATCTTTTGATTGGGCTGTTGCCAAGGCAGCCAGAACTGGAGCTGATCTTGTTTTGAGGCTTTCCAAGTTTGTTCATGTACTGCAAGTAAAATGTTCATGTAACAACAGGTAGGTTTTGGCTGGAACAACACCTTACACCATCAGTTATCCTTAAGAAATTTCACCCATTCTGAAATACAACCTGCCCTAAGAGGCTCAGTGCCCGCCGGTGACTCCACTGCTGGCTTCAAATGGGACTCAAGTTGGCTCATGGTAGAGGTAAACAGTGTCAGAGTTTGGCTGACCCCTGAACAGTGTGAGCGGAGCTGTGCGGTAGCGGCTGGCCGACTTAAGCAGGGCTCCAGTCCTGTCTGGGTATTAGAAAAAGATCTGGGTGGGAGAGAGAGGAGTGCTCAGGATTAAGTACTTAAAAGATTCTCAGCTCCACCTCCCTTATAGCACCAAGACATCAATACTGCAAGACATGCAGGGCGCCGCGCTCATGCACTCACACACACCCACACATGCATGCGCACAGTGTTTCCCAACACAAGGATTAGTTATAGATCTGCCTCAGCGTTGCTTAGACGGACTCAACATGGACATGGTGCAATTTACAGTACAGTAGGTTTGTACGGTATGGATAGGTTTGCACAGTATGGAACGATATATTTTAAACTAAGGAACATGCTTTTATTATATGATGTTTTAGTACCATCTATGGGCTACTGCTGTCCACGCCTGTATACAGACTCAGTTACAGCACAAGCTTAGTGGTAATTCATTTATCATAGTTAGAGGCTGTATTTTTATACCACACTGCAACTTATCTCAGCACATTAAGTTAAAATGTTTAAAAGAGCTGCATGAAGTATCAGGTCAAGCAACAGCCACTGGAAACAAAAGCAAACACACATTTTAGACTACATACTCTACATGAAACAAGTCATAATGGAGTTTTAGAGTGAAAGCTGAAGCAGTTGCAGTGTCTCACTAATTGCTTGAGGTGACTTAAGGTGACTACGCACCACACATACTGCTTACCTGAACAACAAATAAGGAAAGTAAAAAAAAAACAAAAAACTGATCAGTTTCATGGATGCAGTTAGTTTGCTATGATAAATTTATTCCGAATTGACTGGCCAAGTACAGGCATTCAGCATCTTGAAATGTGTGTTACCTGCTAACAACAGACTCTACAGACTAGCGGGGCCCACTCAGTCGACATCAGCCTGGCTATGTGTGTGTGTGTTTGAGAGCAGAGGGGAGTTAGGGGATTCCCCAAAACAAAACAAAGGGCCGGATATCTCATTTTGCTGAATCATCAGTGTCGTGGTATCATTGTTATTGAACGTAAAGCTACCCAGTGACTCCATCTCTAATATACTTTATATATATATATATATATATATATACACACACTACTCACAAAAAGTTAGGGATATTCGGCTTTCGGGTGAAATTTCAGGATGAACCTAGATAGATAGATAGATAGATAGATTTTTATTGTCATTGCACAATCATATACGTATAATAATGCAACGAAATTAGGGTTCAGTCCTTTCGGTGCAGGGGAGAATAGAAAGCATCGTGCATCTTGCTAGTTAAATAGCCAAGTCCAGTAATGGATGGCTGCAGCCATGCCTCTGATATCAGAAAAAATGCAACAGTCACGGAAACACTTGTTGGATGTGCAAGCACAGTTCGTCATCCCGTGTTCGCCATGGACCTGGCGCTGGAAAAAGCTGGGAGGCGGCGGCCCAAAGGGCTGTCCTTTCAGCCGTGTCAACGCACCGGCCCTGCAGCCTCGGCGTCCTCCGGAATGTCCTGGCAGCGATGAAAGTCCGGTGAAACTGGCATCCCGCAGCGCAATCCCAAGCTCAAAAGGTCCTGATAACTGTTGTTTCCTTTGCTTGTTTACGTTTCCTCCTGGATTTGTCACTGGGAAGAACTATCCACGGAGACCCCGGTGTTCTAACGGCATCCTCTGGAATGTCCTGGTAGTGATGAAAGTCCGGCGAAATTGGTACCTCGCAGCACAATCCCAAGCTCAAAAGGTGCTGACGACTGTACGCGTACATTGCCCAACATAAGGTGGTGTTTTTTAAGCTAAAAACACAACCGTTCACACATACAAAAACATATAATACGGCACCGAGAGTGGAGAGCTGTAGCCGCTGCGTCTATGCGCACCGCCATGGCAACCACCAATAATGCATTATAACCTTTACAGGTGAACTTAATGTGACTTGTAAACTTTTGAATGCACATGTCCAACTGTTCAATGTTTCAGTACTTTTTGCACAAGTTGCTGTTCTCTAACAAGGAGTTTAACGGCAAAATTCACATCAGGTGTTTGATGCTCCAGCTCATCGAGGTCGTATCATTAGGGAACGGCTGCTGGAGACTGGGGTACCTCAAATGGAGTGGCCTGCACTTTCTCAGACCTGAATCCCATAGAAAACCTATGGGATCAGCTGAGTTGCCGTGTAGAGGCTCGGAGCTCTGTACCCCAGAACCTCAATGTCCTGAGGGCCGCCCTTCAAGAAGAGTGGGATGCCATGCCTCAGCAGACAATAAGTCGACTTGTGAACAGCATGAGACGTCGTTGTCAAGCTGTAATTGATGCTCAAGGGCACATGACAAGTTATTGACACTGACTTTTGTTGTGGTATATCCACCACTGTTGTTGGCTTTTGTTTCAAGAAATTGTTTGAGATGAGGAAATCACCAGTGTGTGCTTCTACTTAAATGCCCTATTGTCATGATATAATATCACTGTAGCGTGACCTTTTTTTTTTTCCCCATAAATTTCACCCAAAAGCCAAATATCCCTAACTTTTTGTGAGTAGTGTATATATATATATATATATATATATATATATATATATATATATGTATGTATGTATGTATATATATATATATATATATAAAAAGAATGCACAACATATTGGGGATACTGCATGAAGAACATCAAGAGGTGAACCTATGTAAAATCCATTATTCCTTATTGAATCTACACCAAACACAGGAGGAGAAATAGAAAAGCAGGTGTGAAAAATGTGCAAGTTTTGAGACAGCTGAAGTGTGCACGGTGCAAGGGGGGCAATAACTCAATATCAGGAACATTTCCCTAATATTTTGTATAATCAGTGTATATTAGAGGGTGCTGGCTAGGTATAGAACTATTGACAAATATGTTGACTTGACTCCAGAGACAACCTCCACACACACTCAGGAGTACATCGAGTGTTTGCCTGAGCAGAATTGATTTTAGCAATACCCAGTACATTTCTCTCTGATATAAAACAAAATAGCGAGGCATTCGGTTGATAAAAGTGCAGTGGATAAACACACAGGCACATTTCGTACGCGCACTCTCTCCCTCTCTCTCTCACACACTCACACACACACACACACACACACACACACACACAAACACACAGTATACTGCAGTTATAGTCTCCCACAAAGTACATTCACCTCTTTGACTTTGATGCTTGGTTACAGCTTGCATAAGCCGGGATTTGGATGGTAAAAGTAATGCGAGTTTAGAAAATTAAAGGTCTGGCGGACACTAGGAGAAAAAAAATCGTAAGCCTCCAGTTGTATATGTCCTCGCTTTAGTAGAAGGCTCCACAAAAATGCTGGATGATATATAGCCATATCAAGGCTGAATGTCCAGTGTAGCTACAGGGGCCGGGCATCATCCTCCCTTCAGCGATAGGTGAGAACAAATGAGTGATCGAATCAGTGAATCCGATCAATGTGAGGACTTTACTTTTGTTTTCACTCTTCAGTCGGCTGGCATTTAGAGCGAAAACAAACAGCTTTATTTATTTTTCAGCTGTAATTGTGCCCAACAAACTTTTCCCCCTGGCTAAAATCGTTTTTTTTTTTTTTTTTTTTTTTTTTTTTACTGCCTTGACACCTCAAAGTTGAAAGATGTGGAGAGTTGAGTGGGAACAGGCAGGGCTCCGGGCAACAGCACTGACACACCCTTCATGGCTGATCAGAAACTAGCTATCTGCCTGTCGGTCTGCATGTGTGTGTGTGTGTGTGTGTGTGCGTGGAGCGTATACTCCCTGGTGAGGACCACATTTCCTCGCAATGATAGAAAGATGAGGAAAATCCACCAAGGTGAGGCTATTTTTCCACTCTTTTAAGATTAAGATTACGTTGTAGGTTAAATGTAAGAGTTAACACATTGAGTTCCTTTAAATTATCCCTTAAAATGTCCCCTTAAGTAGCTTCAGAGTAATAAACAAATAAATAAATGTTCCATATTTTGCAAGAGTATCACTTACACATTCTGTATTTGTTGGTTATAAAGCTTTACTGAAGCTACATCACACTTATAATGAGTGAAATATTCAAACTCATGATGCATCATTTTACACATTTCCCTGGAATCCTGCAGGACATATTTGGTGTCTATGGATCTCCACTGGAATTTAAATTTACATTTTTTTTTGGGAATAATGTTTAGCTATGCAGCATGCATTTGTAATGAATGTTAAGCTTAGTTCAGTGTGAGGATTTGGGTTTAGGGGTAAGAGTAGATGTATAATTCACATAAACAAAAATAAACAAAAAAAGATCTAACCTCTTTGGGGAACGACTAAAACTTTTTTTTTTTTTTTTTTTTTTTTTAACCGAAGGAAATATTAGGGCCCTTCAGTTTTAACATTTTAATCTGATTTTGTTTTTCTCAGATTTTTGTAAATTTGTATTTATTTATTTATTTTATTTATTCATTCATTCATTCATTCATTCATTCATTCATTCATTTATTATTATTATTATTACTATTATTATTATTATTTTTGCAATTTGCCATATGGTGGACATAACACAGTTCCTTATAATATGAAATAATAATACTCAAATGCTGGGAATCTTGTTTCACTGTCTAGAAACTGAATTTCCAGAAAACACCAAAAAAATAAATAAGAAAAGAAAATCTATCATCACTTTCATTTTGCAGGAAAGGTGGAAAGCACACAGTGTTTTTTCCTCTCTTTTTCCAGTTTGAGTTCCTGCTGTTTAATTTTATTAAAGTGGCCAATAGAGAAATTGAATGGAGTGAACTCACTGCACTCTGTGGAGGGGGCAAGGGGGAATGAGATAGAGATAGATGTGCGTGTGTGTGGATACCACACGAGTGTTAAATACCATCATAAAATTGCTAGATTTATTTGACAGGTCATTTAATTATGACTGTATAAACACATAATAAACCGAGAGCATTGAATCATACCCATTCAGATATTGCAAAATCAAAAATCTGTGGAAGTTATACTCTAACAAAAGCCTCACCCAAACTAAATTATAGTTGTCAAACATTTTTACAATCCCCTGAAATTTTTCACATTTCAAAATAAAAGCTGAATTCAGCCAAAAACTTGAAAAGCTAGACAATTATCTGAAGCTGAAATATCTAGGCTCTATGATATTATTTTCTTCTTTTTTCATTTTAAGTTTTCTGCGTGGTCAAAACTTGTTTCATTACATATATGTTGATATTTTTCCAACAACATTTTCTTCTCAAAAACGTAATTCTTCCTTCATTGGTATGGTGGGTCCATTTCTTTAGGATTCCAAGGAAGAGAAAATCTTATTTACAGTAGCTCCATAGTGAAATAATAATAAAAAAGGCACCTTCTATGTTCTTGTGTTTTTTTTTCTCTCTCTTTTGCATATTATATGCACAAGCAGGTATTATAGGATTAAAGGATTAAATATAGACCATTATTATAAGATTAGATGATATGATACCGTATGTAACCAGCTGTAAAAGAAATAAACACTTGAATCTTGTCTCCAAATTATGCCTCAACCTTAAAAAATATATTTCACAATAAGTTTTTTGGGTGTATTATTTTTAGTAGTCCCAAACTTTTCCCAAATGCAACTTTTGTGTGGATACAGTCCGTTTATGCATGAGGCCCCTGGTGTCTTATTATTATATTTAGGACAGTCCCTAAGTTGATGATTTGTTTTCACCCTGTGAGTCAGTTTGCAACAAGAATACCTGCTCTCGTTATTTCTCCTGGGCATAGCTGCTCCATTAACTAAATAAGGAAGCAGTGTTAGGTATCTTCTAGAGGATAAAGTGAAATCTAGCGGTATTTGAAGCAGATTATCTTCAACTGAATAGCAGTTCACCTCACTTACCTAAAGCACTCAGCTGTTTGATTCTATAGTGGGAGCAGAGATCACCTAGAGATTAGGGAATTCTTCATCGTTAATGCACCAGGGAGGTTTAAAGAGAAATGTTCTTGCTCACCACTACTTTTATACAAAGACTCTTCCCTCATGTCTGAGAGCCTCTGCGTTAGTGTAACTCAGCTCACTGCTGCTAGTAAAGAGCCGCAGCAGTTTCCTCTGAGAAAAGGTTCAGTGGAGGAGATTCAGCCCTGGTGCTTCTGTCCAAGCCAGCTGCTTCACATCCCACTTTCTGTCTTCAGCTCAAGTAAAAAGTAACATAATCACAAACACTTTCTTACAAGCTATTTGAACTTTTTTTTTTTTTTTTTTCCAAAAAAATCCCAAGCCAGGGTAGATAGGCCATTTTGAAAACTGTATGCTTCTGTTAGAGGCACAAATATGAAATGAAAGGATTGAATATCTATCAAAGTATCTGTATTTATTTATTTATTTATTTATTTTTTTTTTTTGGGGGGGGGTATGTTAGGAAAAACAAAGTCAGGAAATGTTGTTCTTTTTGAGGTTATGTCAGTACTTTATCCCAGTTTATTTTATTTGGATACATTTTTAATGTGTCGCCACCATGGTACATGGACATTATGGGCTCTGGTTTCATGAATCAGTGGTGCATGGTGCAAAGTGCAGCCAGTGGTGCATGACACAGGGAGTGGCATTTGGTTAAGTGATATTAGGCCAAGAGCCAGACAGAAGTTGGCGGTGAACTGCAGGGACAGTCTGGGAGGGCGGCACCCACCCGCCAGTGCCTAACATCTACAGAGGATGCGGCAACTTCCATAATCCTCAGTCAGCGTGGGCTGCCACATAGTGGGCGTTTTATGTTGGGTGACTGTCATTCATCCAAAATGTATAGTTAGACTGAGTGAAAGATCTTTCCTCTTTCTTCCTGCTGAAAGGCTTCAAACTTTTGAACAGCCTCTGTTCATTTGCACATGCCTTTGTGCCACAGAAATAGCACCCTACATGAAATAGCACCCGACATCCATGTGCTTTTCACCTGGTCTGAGTAGGCGGGCGACGCAAATGCAAATCCCAGTAAGCCTAGTAACAAAACTACGCCGCGCTGCTGCGTCGCTCCTAATGCAACCCCTGCTGAGCCTCTGCCTCCACTTTGGTGCATCAACTTCGCTATGCCGCCACTTTGGTAGCGCAAAGCAACGCCATGTGCCAACACAGAAACAGAGACTTATTTCATCGTGGTGGCATCCGTTGTTGTGAACACAAAGACTTACTGTAAGAACACTACATGTGAGAAACTTCATACTTACATCTAAGTTTCCCTGCTGTAGAGCCAATCAGTTGATTAGGTATTCCTCGCACTTTGCTGGATAAATTTGCATGTTAATTATGAAAAATGGCCAGATATTAGCAGTTGGAGTGCTGTGTGTTATTGGTTTGAAAATGAAACAATGGCAGCTTGTATTATGTGTTTATGAAAATTATACCTCATGTCAAGAGTACATAATTTTTTTTGTGGCACCTTAAAAGCAGGATCCTGGTTCTTTCAGCAATCACCACAAGAGGAAAAATTGCATTTCTATTTTGAAAGACTGGAATATAAGAACAGTGTCTCAGCACTTAGCATTTCTTTTATTGCAATACGTTTAATTTGATAGCAGTGTACAAAGGCTAACATGACTAAGCATTATGCACAAGAAATGGTCATGAAATATAATGGGCAGACCAAAACATTTTTATTAGAAGCATGGCGGTGTGCTGTTTTTCACATCTATAATTAATATATTAATAATTGATGTTGTCTGCGGTGTGGAAAAGGGACAGCCTCAATGTCTCTGTCAGTGTTCTCTCCCATAATGCATTGTGATTCACCACTTTTGCATGCTGGGTTGATTGCAAAGTGTGTCCTCTCCGGCCCAGTCCACAGTTTGACAGGCTGTCAATGTCAATGGAAGGGAAGCATGTCTCCGATGGCTGTACCTGTCTGTCAGTTTGTGTGTGTGTGTGTGTGTGTGTGTGTGTGTGTGTGTGTGTGTGTGTGTGTGTGTGTGTGTGTGTGCGTGTGTGCATTTAGGTGAGAGAGTGAGAATGAGTGAGTGAGAGAGTCAGTGAGAGGGACTTGAGAAAAGGGAACTTTGAATTGCTGCTGTTGCTCTTTTTGTTGCAGCTATTGAATGTCATTTTATGAATGCCGTTACAATCAGTTCTGGTTTGGAAAGCCAGGAAGTGTAATTTGCTAAATGTTAATGTAGCAAACAAAATAAGAACTGAGCACAGAAATGAAAGCATTTCATCACACACAGCTGATCAAAGAGCGAGTCAAATTTACACTGAGTTGCCAGTTTACCCGACACATTCGAAGGTAGACTCACCTAGCACCGGAGCAGACTCTATCAGGCCCATGCTCAAGCTTGAGATGTGCTTGTTTGTGATTGATTCTTGCCTTCAGTCTTTTATCCATGACCTATTTGTAGTCGCAGGGCTAATGGTGACTGATGTTTGCTGTTTTTCTCACCACTTTCAGTAAACCCCACTGAGTAGGGTTACTTCTTTGGTCGATCAACTTTCATTCACCACAGACATTTTACTCAAAGCCACCTTGCTATAATGGTTTGCCATGGAAACTGGAAATTATTACGTTGATATCGGAAGTTAAAGTACAAATTAAAGAATGAGGAACGGCAAAAGTCTTGAAGCGGGGGGGAGAAACCTGACTTGCTGCCGTATTTTTCTCAGTGGAGATCCAAAGTCCAAGTCTCCATTATCGTGCACTAGGTTATGAGTCACTGGCATGCGAGTACAAAAGTGTTAAAGGTTACAGGAGCTAAGTAACCACCACATTCAATTTACAAACAAATTACACAGGTAGTTATGTATTACTTCCACTAACCAGTCACAAAATAATTAGGGCAGGGATGGTTCCAGAGCATTGATTACTGCGCATTGACCAATCATGCAAATTAGCTTGTGAGAATAAGCCTAATCATTTCTGCCAGAGACCAATAAACTAAATGAATCACAGCAAACACAGTTGATTCAAATAATTAAAATGTGAGAAAACAGTTTCATGAACTCATTAGGCTCTTTCCTTGTCTGAGGTCTCATGGTTTCCACCGGCAGTGACGTGTCAGCTAAGGGAGCCAGTATAGCCAAAATATCATATTGCTGGAGTTACCAACCAGCCACCGCAGGCTTTCCTCTTCATGTTATTTTATCTTTGTGTTTTGTTAAAAAATGCATTAAGCAGTCAGCTCTTTCCCAACAGGCTACATTTTTGGAGTGCATAGATCGTCACAGCCTTACATATACAGTATATTTCCTGAGGCTCAAACCAATACAAAAAAAAAAATAATAATAAAAAAAGTTAGCTTTATGCTCTCGACATGGAAGACGAGTCATAAGCTGTCAATAACAGATTGAAACATAAACCATAAAGTCTTATTAATCTTAATCAATTCAGACAGTCAGAAGAGAGTGCGACTTTTATTAAGTTTTATTTTTAGTTTCATTTTTTGTGCACCCTATGGCTCTCAGCAGAGGGATAAACAAAACAAAACTTTTTAAAAAAAAATTTATTTATATATTTATTTTAAAGAATCAGTGGAGACAGTGCCATGTTTGGATGACATTCTTCAAAGTCTTTATTTATTTTTTTATGTGTAGTAGCCTTAGTCTATGAATAAATAACAGACCTAGAGGTTGATATGCTGTTCACTTCTTTACTTTTACTCTGTATACGGAGTAAAAGCTAGGTAGACAACTTAAATAGAAAAATAGGAACTATTAAATTCAAATAGAATTTGCGCTTGCGCTCAGATGAAATAAAGTGCACTGTCACTGGCAAAGGGACAAAGTTTTATGGACTGATGAGACAAAGATTAACCTTTACCAAAGTGATGGAAAGGCTACAGTTTGGAGAAATAAAGGATCTGCTCATGATCCCAAACATATAAGCTCATCTGTGAAACACAGTGGAGGTAATGTCATGGCTTAGGCTTGCATGGCTTCTTCTTCATCGATGATGTAACACATGATGGCAGCAGCAAAATGAACTCAGAAGTCTACAGAAACATTTTGTCTGCCAATTTAAAGTAAGATGCAACCAAACTGATTGAGAGATCCTTCATCATGTAGCACGATAATGACTCAAAACATACTGCCAAAACAACAAAGGAGTTCATCAAGGACAAGAAGTAAAAAGTTTTAGACTGGCCAAGTCAGTCTCCAGACTTAAACCCAATGGAGCATACATTTTACCTGCTAAAGAGGAGACTGAAGGGAGTAACCCCCGAAAACAAACAACATCTGAAAGAGGCTGTGGTGAAAGCATCACAAAAGAAGAATGCAAAAGTTTGGTGATGTCAATGGGTCACAGACTCGATGCAGTTATTGCAAGCAAAGGATTTGCAGCTAAATATTAAATCTTATTCACTTTAATCCACTTTAAGTCTATCTTGTTCCAATACTTTTACTAACCTAAAAATTTGGTGTTCCGTTACAAATAATGCTATCTTCTAAGTTGTGTATCAGATCCAGATGTAAATACCTGGAAATGAAAGCTGAAATGTTGGTCTCTTGCCTCATATTCATCTTTTGATGCCAAATGCAAATGTGTTCAGTTTATAGCAAAAATAAAGGAACTGGCCTCACTGTTCCAATACTTTTGGAAGGGTGTGTATGTAAACATACATAATCAGACATGCACACAAGTATATGCAGACACTGGTGTCTGTACCCTTATGTATGGTGTCATGTCAGCACTGGATCACATGTCTCTGCACCACTGACCAATGGTGTGTCTCAAATCGCGCACTTCTGCACTTACACTTAGTATTTTGAGTGCATAAGTGCGTTCACACTGAAAATACTAACAAAATGCAGTGCACTGCAAATACCCGGATGTACACTCAAAACAGTCAAATAGTTGAGTGTGGAATCATGGACACTTCTCACCCTAAGGGCACCACTGACCGGAAGTAGCTACTTAAAAAAGCGGACTTGACTTTTCGTTTTACGACTGTTAATATGTCACATAAATAAGTTTTAATTTTTTTTTCAGGCGAGAAAGTAACCACGTAGATTCCAAATATGTGGTCAGTTTGTCCAAATAACGTCTGTTTTGAAAATTGCTTCGACGTTTTCAGATAACTCTCAAGCTAGCGGTTGTGCAAAGTACAGTAACTTCCGGTTGTGTACAAAAATAAAACTCTAATACCTTAGAAGCAGTGGTGATGCATTTATTTTGAAGATAGGATGTGTACATGTCTACTTCTGGATAACTTTACCACCGAAAATCAAAGCATCAGGTGGGCTGGCCACAATTTTCGAAAATATCTAATATCGGCTCATGCCTACTTCACAAATGGTAAAACTAATCAGCATTCAATATACAATTTTATCGCTCACCTTCAAAGATCTTAAAGCGAGCACAACTGTGTGCTTAGACACACTAATAAACTACATTATATGAATCACTATTTTTTAACTAAGCTGTCAGAGGCAACCCTGTAGTTCCAAGTTCATGAAAGACAGTAAAGTTTTGTGAACAGCAAGGGTCCTTCAGAATAACATGACTATCCTCACCACAGTTGCTTAACCATATCTTTATTGACACTCCATGCAAATGAGGCCCTCAGATCTAAGTACCACATGAGTCTTTTAGTTGAGTCAAGCATCTTTTAAGTCCCGCAGAAAGTGGCAGCAAAAATGGAGAGTTGACAAGCGAAAAATCAATTTAGGAATTTCCACATCACAGAAGCTCTTGAGACAGCAACTAAACACGCTGAGTGTCTGATGAAGATGATGATGAGGACCCAGGTGCCCCAGCAGAGTTCTTCTAATCAGCAAGGCCTTCACTAGTGAAGGCTTCTGTCTTATTATTTGTTACTTTGTGATAAAAGGCACTCTTTGTTCACTAGTTGTTGAGATGAGAGCAAACCAAGTCACATCTGCAAACTCTGCACTCTTCTCTCGTTTTCTGTGTTAACTGTTCATTATGAGATTATGTCCACCTGCACACTCCTAAAAATATATACCCCATACGTCATAAAAAAAGCACCTTTGCTGACGTTGTAGTTTTACATATAAGTTTGACTGAATTTGATGCCACAAGCTATAATATTGTAAAGTTCAAGTAACTCTGATAACACCTAGACTTCTTCAAAGAAATATGGGAAGTGCACATACTGTTATCAGTTGAAAAGCACCGAGAACTATCCACAAATTGCCATTAATGGGGTCCAAGTCCATGCTGCAAATTATTTATCAATGAGAATATAAGCTTGGTGCATCATTTTGAAGAAGTTCCACATCTCAAAAGGTAAAAGTTTTCGGTGAGAGTGCTGAAACTGCATGTGAAATGGTGCCTTGCATAATGCCATTTGAAAAACTGATGATTGTTATGATGATGATGCTTCTCTGTATGACCAAATGTGGTCTGGTGCAGTTTAGTGCTGTCTGCAAACAGGTAGACCGATGTGAAGTTTGGACGGTGTTGTATTGTGCATTCAGGAAATAGGCTTCCTATTCGTGGGTCTTCCCTGAGTTTCAAACTTCTGTGATACAAAATGGTGCAGGCAGTTATGTGGTGTATAACACTTTGTAGAGATGCAAAAGCTACTCACAGTGCGCAAAATGTGTTGCATGAAACTGTTAACAGGAGAAAAATATCATCATGGCAGTAAAAACCTTTGTGTAATTTTTATTACCTAGGTACAGTAGCGGGGGAGACTTGACATCCACTGACATCCACCACATTTAGTTGGCCTGATTGGTTGAACTGATGGGCTGATTATCAAATCCAAGTAGACTTCTAGACAAAGTCAGGTTCCTTTGGAGAGAGTGATCTCATGTAAATTCGCACAGACACACTCCGGTGCCTCACAGCAAGAAGGTCCTGAGTTTGAATCCCATCTGGGGCTGAGCTTTGCATGTGGAGTATTTCATGGGTTTTTCTCCTTTTAATGCTTCTGTTTTCCCCCCACATTAAAAACACGTATGTCAGGTTAATTCTCCTGTCACTGCCCTTGACCAAGGCACTGGCTTAGAATTGGATTTTTTCCCCAGGCGCTGCACAGTGGCTGCCCGCTGCCGCTAATAGTTAAGATGGGTTAAATCCAGAACACGAGTTTCCCACAGGGATCAATAAAGGATAACTTAACTTCCTTTCAGTTTGAGAGCTGTGTATTTGTCATTGCACGCCTTATCAATTAAGATGCACAGCTGTTCATTTTTCCATCTTTTCAAATGACTGCAGCGCTGCTTGGACATGCAGAGCTGTTCTCACAATGAATTGCAATGAAGACGAAGAAGAATAAGACTCTTAAAAAGTCACCAGGATTGCATCCCAAAGAAAAGTATAATGATGCTATAATGACACGGCTGCTTGCTCAAGTCAAACTGGGGACCAAAATCCAAGATGTGTTCAGTTTTTTTTTTTTTTTTTTTTTTTTTATGAAAGAAAAGGTTTTCACTACTGTAATTAAAGGCTATTTTTGGGGCATTTTCACCTTTATAACCTATAGCACAAGTCAGAACATCACTAGTATCCCTGTTAAAGTCACATTTCTGGTGTGACAAACGTAGAATAGACTGCTTCGTATGTTTCTTTGAGCACGTCTCTGAGTTGTTGTTTTATGTATTTACAGCACTGAATAAAGCGTTTTAGAAATTTAAAACAAAACATTACACCCATTATAGATAAAGAGAAATAAATGTTAAGGTGGACTCAGTTCCACCCATGGAAAGGTTGAAGAAGAGTTCGGTTCGACTATTGGTGAAATGCCCTTTTATGTTTTTTGAGCTCGGTTCAAAAACAGATAACACCTTTAGCTGCTCTATTGATTGGAGGAAAAAAAATGTGAATTGAACTGTGCAGTCCACACACCTACAGGCGATACTGTATGTCAGAGCGTCTTTGTACTTGGCTGAGGTTGACCAGATGTTCACATCTTTCCCCGTTGCTCTGAAACTGCTCCTCAGTCAGAAGCCCCTCTGCGTGTTTCATCATCTAAATATTGCTTGAGCAAAAGCCTATGTTAGTTGGTATAATTTAGGATCCACCAGAGGGTTAGCTCTCACCTCTTGTTCTCCTTGTTTCCTCTGCATTTAAATATGTATGAGGCATCTGTGTTTGTGGGGATTTTTTTTTTCTCACAAGCATAAAGTTTGCAGGTCTTCGTATTGCAACCATTTATCAAATGGAAAATGGAAAAATGTTGCTGTGGCAGGCAAGCGCCCCATGTAAATGTGGAACCCAGTTGGAAATTGTGTATGGTCGACAGAACTATGCTTGGTGGGCAACTGAGTCGAGCATGTCGGCAGTCCCATGTGGGCCATACCTCATCTCATCTTGAAGGTTAAGTGCTAGCTCCATGCCAAGTGTCTGTTCTTCAATGGGATGTGCTGTTTTGACGTCTCTATTACTTTTCACTGACGTCTCTATTACTCTTCACACAGTGGAGCCTTGCTCAGTAACAAGAAATAGATAAGGCTGTCACGCTGGTCATTTATGGTCATAAATACATGAATGCCCAACTGGAAAACCCTTTTCACAAAAAACACCATAGGTATCAGGGCCTGATGTGTTTTTTTTTTTTTTTTTTTTTTTAACGTTTGTGTCTTCAGATGTGATGATGATGTCCCCAAATAACCATGCAGAGCCTTGACACTTCCTATTTTACTACACTCGATTTCCGGCTTTTCAAATTCCTGACCGTTGAACACATACGACTGGATGGTCTTTATTGTTGGACAGCTGAAGCTGGTGCTTGCAGTGGTGACTGAAATGCATAAGATTTGTCTTGGAGCTATGCTGTCCTTGAGCACGTATTGAGCCATTTACAGTATCTCCACTGAGAACATGCAGCATATTTTTCACGACTACGCTGCTTAACATGGATAAGACAACATGCTCTGTATAAATATTTCGTGCACTGTATGTAATATTTTTGAATTATAGTGGTTATGGCTAAAATGTATGACCTTACTGACAGATTAATGGAAGCAATATTAAGATATTTTTATGTGGCTTTTGGAAAATAGTTAATCAGTTGGTTACACAAAATGGGTTGTTAACAATGTTGACCATCCTCTTTAAGATCTAATTGGTACCAAATAGGGTTATTATAAACTGTAAATAAGACAAAAACAAGGTTAAAAAAAAAAAGATATTAAAAACAAAAACAAGACATTGGGGAAAGGGGAAAAATACTGAACTACTTGTAAAATGAATTAAATTGAATAATTTTGTGTGTGTGCAGGGTAAAAACTGAAAATAATTTTGGAGGATTTTTTTTTTCCCCACAAGAATGATAATTGAAAATAAATCAGATGGCAGATTTAAGCATGCCGAATAAAATATTAAGATGGATTCACATGGTTCCTTGAGGGATTCACCTGTGTGCTTGATTAAAAGGTTGGGTTTGGGAGGCTAAGCCACTGTGGTGGGAGGCACCCACCACAGTGAAATTTTATGAGATACATTTCCAAAAAGGTCATTTTGCCGGGATCAGGATGGATCACAATAAAAAGCCTTGCACTGTGGACTCGCATGGTCTGAGCAGTCTCCTTTTGATATGACTCGCTGCTCAAACACACGGACAAAGGTCATGAGAAGTAGCTCAGGGGCATTGTCTGTCAATAAAAACAAGTCAAGGTGTTGCCTCTTCAAAGAACAAGCTTACAAAGGACAAATAGGCCGTCGTTATTGTAGAAAAGGTACCGACCCTGCGGAGAACCTTTACAAAGTCGACTCTAAAGCGAGAGAGAATTTCTTTTTCCATTGTGGAGGAGTCGGTGCTTGGCAATAATTTCAAAATGAAGCGGATCAAATGACGTCTTGCATATATATGCCCCAACCTCCAAAAGCAAATATTCAGTCAAGTGACTAAGTTCTATGTGTAAATCACTAGCAGACATACCTGTGAAAGGTTGTTGTGAAGACGATGAGGTGTAAAATGCTTTAGGCACATTTTTGCATGCATTGTATCCATAAGAGTGGTTGCTCGGCCAGGCTAGAGCCATGGTTTACATTGCACCTTGCGGGAATAAATGCACACATCAGGACTGACAACTGTGATTTATTTGTAGCTAGATGTTTTCCTTTGGTCAAAAGGCAGGTCAAAGCATGGATTCAGTATAATCATTCTACTTTGGAGCTGAGAGAGGCGATAAATAAGGTTTTTTACTAATCCCATAGCACAAAATGACCATAATATAATGAATTTGCATGGTTTTAGGTGCTGAGATTTCTGGTTTCAAAACTCGCTTTCCAGCAGTGGAGTTTTGGTCAGGGGTTGGCTGTGTCTGTTTGTTAGCAGGATATATGTATAAAAGTTATGAACAGATTTGCATGAAACTTTGAGAAAAGTTTTGTCATGTGGCAAATGAAAAACTGATTGACTTTTCACACTGATTGGCTAAAGGTGGGTGTGGCTTCTCATAGGAACGCATATGATTTTTAAATGGATTCATGCAACATCATGGAAGCTTTTTGGAGCTGACTGACTTTTCACACTGACTAGCCGCAGATAGGTGAGGCGTAATCTACTTTTGGTGAATATTGAACCGGCATATCTTGACAACCGCATCGTGTTGGCGGAGGTTTGTCTTGCAAGTGTGAATCTCTTGATGAAACAGATGCTGCTGTTTACACCGTCCTTATCATTTTCACTGTCACACCCTATCTTAACACAAAGCACTGACTTTGTGTACTGCACCATGCAGGGTGTGAAAAATGTCATGAATTATATTGAATTTTACTGATTATATGAATTATTTTGTCAGAAAAGCATTTTACTTTTTTTTTTTTTTTTTTACATCACATGTCATCCTTATAGAATTTACTGTTTGGCGGAGCATGTTGTACAGTGTTCACACCTACACTTGATAAAAATATACATTACAAGTGCCACATTGCAAGCATTCATGTAAGTCCCAGTAAGTGGGTAAATGGAAAGGTTTATAAATTGAATGCATTACATCCCTGGCTACATGACAGTTTCATCACTTCGCTTTCAGCCACACTGACACCCAAGAACTCAGACTTTATGGCAAACCATTTTGATGGTTTGGTTAAAGTGGTAAACGTCTAGAGCCTCACTTTTTATGAGTGTTTAGGTTTATTTTTTGCAATTTTGACTCCATCTTTGGAGCTAAGCACTAACTGCTGTGGTGTATCTGCGCTACACATCCCAGAAATGTTTGTCCAGTACTGTGATGTATTTTCCCTTGGACTTAATATTGATGAAGTTTGAGTTTCTGTAGGTAGTGCTCTTTTCTTTCTCTTTTTTCTTGTAACAACCCTAAGCAGAATGGACATTTATTTATATGAAATATATTTATTTACTTTTCTTCCATCAGTTAGGCAGCATTGTGGATATGTTTTATAGTCTGCTGCAATCTGTTAAGTATTTCTTCAATGTTTAAATTGTCTCCTGCGGAAAACTAAATATGACACAGTAGATCAACAAGTAGTACAAATTGTCAAGTATATTATTGGATTAAGCCGTAACACTCAGAGAGACGCTTCGCCTGTCGTGCTTGTATGCAGTCTAAGTTAAGAGTCATGAAGGAAGTTGTCTCATTTTGCCATCATGTTTTACACAGTAGAAAGAGGTTAAGTCTGACCTGTATAGTGTGATTACAGGTTTGGTAGTGTAAAGCTGTCATTTGCAGCCTATAGCTTACACTAAAACAGGTATAATACAGTACTGTAGTGTTAAATATACACAAAAGTCATTTGAATGCATTATTATGAGGTCACAGCTGCAGTGATGTTTCAGAACTTGACATTTGCCACATTAACTTGTGTTTGGCATCTGTTTTCCTGAAACAAGAGCATACTTCAACGGCTGCTGATCAACTAAAGCCACAGTGAGCACCTGCATTTTGAATCCTATCCTGCACCAGGGGGGAATTACTTTCATTTTCTCCACCTGGACTGACGTCACTTCAGCGAATGTCAACTCTTGGCACGGCTCTAATGATGATGATTCAGATCAGATGGTCAAAGCCCTTGAGCAAGCCAAACAACAAGTGAGCGACTATCTGAGCGAGTCTGTTGTGAATACGTTCGCTCTCAGCAATGCAGACCTCCCTGCTCCTGCTATGACTGTCACTGGTGGGAGCTGTTGCAGCAGCGCTGCAGCCAGTCTCTACCACTTAACCGTGCAGGATATATAAGGGGTTATATAATCCCAACCCTAACCCTAACCCAACCAACTGGGACTGAGTTGTGTCTGGCCTGTTGACCAATCCTCTAATGCCTCCTACAGCACCAATAGCTGCACTCTCAACCCTGGCCATGGCAAAAACAGTGGGGCATCACATATAGATGCAGGCTTTCCCCTGACTATCTCTGTTGATGTGGGAATAAGCAGCGGTGTGCAGCTTGTTACTGACCAAAGCACCTGTAGCTGGCCAACAGCCAACTGTGCCACAGCATATTTCCACCACACCACCATCCCAGCAGCAACAACAACCTCCTCCAGCAACTATCCTCACTGTGGATGATCTGCAAGTTCTCTTTACCGCCCTCACCCTCACCACTGAGAGGCAGCCGCCCCCCTCCTGCTCCCAGTCCACCCTGAGGAGACAAAGAGCACCCGGGAAGAGAAAGCTACAAGTGTGCACGAGGTCTGAGCAAGAGATGATGGCATCTAAAAGAAGGAGGACTGTGTGATGAGGGCTTCTGGCAAGCTCCATCTCCTTTCTTTATACTTGAATCAATTTCCCAACTCAGTACTTGTACTATTCCCAGTAAATATACAAACTTGTGCATAGTATCCATTTGAATCATATTAGATAGAAGAGAAGTCTGAGTTTGATAATGAAAGGGACAAACCTCTTCTTTAACTAGATAAGGTTTTCTTCAGAACAAACTGCAAGTGATTCTGCTTTTTTTTCCATTGTACTTCCATGCAAAGGAGCAGGCTGTAAAACCAGCCATAAACTGATATAATTGCATATTTTAAGTTGACATCCATGGTTTTGTGTGAATTTAAGCTTAATTTGACCTTATCATGGTTTGTTAGCCTATTGATTTTACTGTGTATTGCTGTTTGTAAAATTATATGTGTATTGTTTTAAGAGTGTGCAACCTGTCAGGGGTAATCAGCTCATAAAATTTACCTAGGCTCTTACCATTGGCTTGTTGGTGATTATAAGAAAATTTGTCAGTGATTATTCACACTTTTCAGTGTCACTGAAAGAAGGACTCTTCAAGCGTTTAATAACAAAACTATTTCTTTAACCCCTCTATACCTGAAGTGTTCCACGTACTAAGCTCTCATCCACCCCTCTTTTCTCTTCTCTGCTTTTCTTTATCTGTGCGCTTTGTGAAGAAATTCTTCAAACCATATACTGAAGAGTGCAAACTGTTCCAAAAAAAGATAGACAAAGACAAATTCTGTCCATCTCCAAGGAAAATTTGTCTTATCTCTTGTTACTGAACCAGCTGTGAAGTTGTACTTTCTGCTCCTTTTTTTTTTCTAACTTTAAATGGGAGTTACTTGAGGCATTAAAGTGATAGTTCAGGTTGTTACCCATATAATGGTATTTGCTACTCCATGGGAGAATAGATCCCCTAACTTTGACCTGCCAGCTCCTTCCCTGTCATTAGCGCTTCACTGGGACTGCTCTTCTGCAAAACGAATAAAGTGGAATGAAGTGAGCTGGTTTTGAAGGATGCACAACATATGTTTGTTTAGGATTCATTAGCAATACTCATTTCAAGTCCTTTTGCTTGCAAACTGGCAGAAACACTTCAGCGCTTCTGTCAACACTGGATTTTTTTTTTTTTTTTTTTTTTTTTGCAGACGCAATGGGTGAAGCCATTGTGTTATATTATCATTCTCTCCTTTATATAAACCCAACTTGAGAATTACAGTTTACGAACTCAAATAAAATTTTAACTCATAAAACCTACCTATGACAGCTTCAGTGAAACCAAGCACCTCTTCAGCTATGTCTTTTCCTTAACTGCTCTTGTATAGTTGAATTAGCTCTTGTTAACCTTCATTTCTTTTTCAAAAAATTTCAAAAGGCATGCTGTTGTATTAATGATTTCTAAACCTTTTTGCTGACCACACAGTGGAGGTCAGCCAGTGCCATTGTCATATTTTGCATTACCTGTAAGGCCGTACAGCTGCTGAAACAGATCTGAAATAAAGGGCATCGGTATGCAAGAAGATGTCATATGCCTGATGTGGTCATGAATCCTTGTCTTTGTGTTGCAAAAAAGACCTCAGGCTGTAGCTGTGTCCCAGAAGCATACTACATACTCAGTCTAACCAAGCTCTGAGTATGTAGTGCATTCACACTGTGAAAGTATGGCGCCAAGGGAGGAGCTACTCAAGGGGCAACAGTAAAGGAAATAAAAATACACTTAAATATCGGCATGTTTTTTTTTTTTTTTGGTATTTGTGCACCAGCTGTTTTTGAAATTTTAAGTTGGAAAGCGGCAGAAGACGTCCCGATGTAGGTCACATTGCATCAAAGTCAGCTGATATGTTGCATCATTTCTGGTTAATAAAAACAGGACAGTATGGTGAATTTCTAACATACTTAAAGCCAAAATACTATACTTTGGAAATGAGTATACAGTAGGTAGTGTGCCTTTGGGTAACAGCTTATGTGTTTTTTGTTTTTGTTTTTTTTTTCTCTTTGTTTGGCAAAGTCAGCTCACATGCCGTATTGAGAGAGTATGTGATTTACTGCTTTGGATATCTCCTGAGAGCTGTGTTAGTAGGAGCAGATGTTGACTAAATGAGGAATTAACTTGATGTCTCCCAGTCTGTCTTCTCCTTGATGATAGTTAAGGCCGGTGCATGTGCACTTTTCAGATGCAAGCTGACATTAGGTTTAAGGATTTTTCCAATCATCCCATTTTCTCCTCCACCATCACATTTCTCTGATAGCATTTCCCTGTAGATTGCACTAACTTTTCCTGTTTCCTTTTGTAAGTGGCCTACTTGTGACAGAGAACACAAACAAATAATTTTATATTTAGCTGGGGAAAGGGCAAATTGTTATTCAGAAATTGCGCATTAAAATTATACACAGGAGAGTTTCTTCACCAATACACTAAGAGAAAAGAACATATAAACTAAAACTTCAGCTACTAAGGTACTTAATAATGCAGACAGAAGTTGAATTCCTCAATGGGATGAAAAAGTTCTGTTTTTTCCGGTTAGGCTGGAAATAATGAGGGAGGAGTGAAAACAACATTTACAGCTTACATAAACAACGATAACAAGCACACATGCCTCAGGAATATTAGGCCGCCATATCAGAGTGCCAGACATAAAATTGTGGCACACCTGAGGTTCCTCTGCACTAGTGGTCACTGATTGCCACAACTACCAAAATTTTGCACTATTGCAAGCCCTATTTTGGTGCTATATAGTGACTGCCACATTTTTTTATACCAGTGCATAACTGGACCAAAGGGGCGGCCTGTAATTCTTTGTGCTTTTGCCTCATTGCACATACATTTATGAGCATTTCCCTCTTAAAGTGCAAAGCGCCGGGAGGGGATTTTTGTAATGAACCATCTATTCTGATCTGTCAAGACTGATAGTAATTACTGACTGATTGCATGCACTATTTAACAGCTGTGAAAAGCCTGTCTCATGACGCTAACATGTCTGCGATTGCTGAAGTGAGTCCTGCTGGCTCTCCTTAATGGCACAGGGGAGGGGAGATGCTAGATGCACCAGCTTGGTGTGCATATTCTGAGTGGCACGACCTGATTTGGACCACCTTAACCTGCACCTTATCGACGTACCTAACCATTGTGCATGTGTAGTCCAAATCGAGGGACAGGAACTTAAATTGTTCTATTCACAACGGGTATGCACAGCAAGTTGTGCATTTAGTATTTCTACATAGAAGAAACCAGCACTCTGGAATATCGTCTTGCAAATCACTTCTTTAATTAATACAGCATCAGGGTGACAGTAGTAATGCATGCATTTCAGCACTAAGCTGTCATCAGCGTTGGGTTTCAGCTCTGTCAGCTTGCAACATAAATACACAGATGCCTCACACAGATGTCTTTGCTACAGCACTGACCAGAAACCAATTAAATACAGGACGGTGGTGGTGTGATGGTTTCTGCTGTGTATGGATGAAGCCTCGGAAGGTTCTCCGTCGTCCACGTCATGGTTTTCCAAAAGAGCCGAATCGAAGGCAACCAGACTTGTTTGTAGATCCTTGAAGATGTTTCAACGTTTTTTTTCATAACTGAAGATGTATGTAGTCTGAAGCTGTGAACACTGTGTAGTATTTTGCCATGTCTGGGTATTTTGTTTCTCCCACTGTCTGAAATGCTAAACCCCACAGCATTTTTACATGGGGATAATTGACTTTTGGTTTTGTCTTACATGGATGCATTTATAGGTTTCTTTAACTAGAACTACCAATTCTGCTGCAATGAAGTGAACCTCTCTTTTCTGTGCTGTTCATGGTTAACATGGCCATGCTGTTTCCTGACAGGAAGGTGTGGCGCAAAGCAGGTGTTTATATCGTGCCATTCATGTTACTTCGTAGAGAAGATGCTAATTTGGCCATGCCCACCGGTACGACATGAAAACTGAGGGTATTTATCTCGCCGCTGAGTAGATTTGCCCATAACCATGAATTTGATGTACTCTCGGCTGTTTTAAATGTGAGAAAACAGAAGAATAACATGAGATTCACAGACCACTCATGGTGGGTGGAAAGTGCTCATAGTCGCGCTGCACTTGAAATAGTAACAGTTACTGTCTCTGTTCTTGTGTGTTTTAATTTGGTTATGCATATACATTTCAGCGCAAAAATAACTACTACTTTTGCAAATTAGGCTTGTTCCAAGTACACAAAAAGGAGACTGGTGGGGACAGGCAGTCCTGAGTTCACACTGTACTTTTGTCTGTAATTAGACCAAAGGGGTAGTGGCTTATTTTTGTTTGCTTTTGAGTTCCCCCCCTTAAAATGAGAAATGCCAGGAGAGGATCATTGTAAATGTTTCCATCCTGTTTGTGTCACCATGTTGCTGTCCTACTCCTGACCCTGATAATGAGGGTGGCAGCATAAACTTAAGACCTGTATAGAATACAATATACAATACCTGGTATGGGCTGCACAGAATCACTGAAAGCAACTTGCATTCCTATTTTGCAACACCCCTGTGGTGCCTAGATTTAATCTAAGTATCCACAATGGATGAGCCAGGTGTAATTCACTTTGCACTTTGAAAATCTGCAGCACGTCCTTCAGGTAATAGGCTGCAGGTGGAAGGCATATACCTGTCCTGCTGCATTTTGATGGCTTTAGGGATATAATCAACAGAAAGGGAAGGTCATCATATCTGACATGCAGCTGTGGATGACAAGCATTGGTTAGAATCACACTTCTCCATTCACACACTTTTTTTTTTTTTTTTTTTTTAGTCTTTTTTTGGGCTGTACTTTGCCAGTGTTTAGATAGATAGATAGATAGATAGGTATACTTTATTGATCCCAAACTGGGAAATTCACAACTTTCACAAATTCACAATTTGTGTTTCCAACACGGGGTAAGGCACAGCGTTTAGTAACAAGTTTACCTGTGGGAACGAGTGGGGGATTTTGGGGTATCTCTAGGGGGCATTACAAATTTGCATATTCATAGATTCTTGCATATTCAATGAGGAGGAAGATGTAGAGGTGCTTTCAAGCTATTTTCAGTAGATTATTTTTTAAAAAAATGCATAATAAACAAACAATTTTTTTTATAACCAAGGATTTTTTTTTTCTAAGAATTTGTAATACATCTGGAGGGAGTCTTTAAAGTTACCCAGTGCAGACCTCTGTCTGTGTTACAGGATGAACTTGGCACAGCTGCATCTTCCCAGTTGTGACTAGTGTGGATTTTGCAGGCATACCATGTATTTGCGTTTTCTTTAGTGAACATAAAACAAGCTAAAACTTAAAACCAACACAGATCACATGTGTAGACAGGCAAAGATTGACAGTGTTAGCAGTTGCTACTCACTATTTGCACTTTCCTGCTCATTTGCACATTAATCTTAATCTTAAATCTCTGTGGCTTATCTGTTGGTCCTTACAATTTTATGTATTGTATGTGCTAGATATACAATATTTATTTCATTTTATTTTTGTTCCACCCTGCTTGCAAAACGAATTTCCCTTGGGACAGTAAAGTTGAAGTTGAAATATGGCAAAAGAAAATATGAACTCAATGCAGTTTCTTGATCTTGACTTGAGTGTGTAGTTCAGTTTCAGAGTTCATGAAGTTTGGCATAAACTTCATTCTGACTGCTGTTTCTGTTGTTAGGGCCTCATTTAGGGATTTCACATTATCACTTTGACTTCCAATATCTTTCCCAAATGTGAAACTTTATTAGCCAATATTGAGGGTCAATCCAGTCCATGGCTTTGTTGCACTTTCTTATAGTTATGTTGTTAAGTTTGGTTTATTAGGAAGAAAAAGATTGAGTTGCATTTTTTTTCCTGCTTCAGAAAGATCTTAAGTTGTATGTGATATTACCGATGGTATGTCTTGTAAGGCAGTTGTATGGTCTTTGGGGTCTAATATCTGCTGATAATGATTTAATAGCCACTATGATAATTGGATTGCAAAGTGCAGAAAATTGGTAAATGAAGGCAAATTTATGTTCTCATGGTAAATGGTATATCTTACATATTTAAGATATAAATGTAATGTATTCATAAGTATCTTGCAACCCTGACAGCGGCTGGGAATTTGATGGCCGAACTATCCCAAGGCCAAAACCAATTTGTGTCCACTATTAAAGAGGAGAAGAAAAAACAAAAAAACAAAAAAACTTGGATTACAAACCTTGTACTCTAAAGAAATAAGTCGTTTTAATGGACAGATTGCAAATCTGAGGGCGCAGTCTTCAAATTCATGGGCATGAATTCAGTGGAATTCAAGATCACAGTTTATGAACCTGAGAGCATGTTTTATAAACTGTGTGAATCAAGAGTACAGATTTAAACAGAGGTCTTTTTTTCTTTTTCTTTTTTCCCCTCAGCTGACCCCAGGGAGGCGCTGTGTATTCCTTTAGTTCAATTCAAATTACATGACCTGAATGTGAATGGCAGAGCCCCGCTTCCAAATACACACACACACACACACACACACACAAGCACCATGCTTAGTCGAGTGAGTTTGATTTGTGTTCTGGTATGTTCCTGGCAGTGCAGCCAAACCCAGATTTGAATGTTTGGTCACGGAATAAAAGCAGCCCGCTCTGTCTACAAAATTGAAGTTAACTAGCACTGTGATGCAGGGCGGATCTCTGCAGATGGTGTTGCACTGATGGTGAGAAGTGACATATTTTAAACAACATACAATTTGACATATTCCTGATCAAAATATATATTTTGATATGCCTGTGGTTTCTGCACGCTGATTTTGAAGTATTTTTGAACTGGAATATTTCTGAATTTTGGAATGGAAGAGTGATTTGAGTTGGGGAAAAATAATTAATTGCTGCTAGTTGCATTCCTTTAAACATGCATTGCTGTATTTGCATTGTGTTACTTCAATAACTCATTATCAGATTTAGATTTAGAGAGCACTGTTCTTGCTTTCAAAACAGTCAAAGCAACAGCAGGAGGGGGACAAGTAGCAACATCTTCTTTGCAACAGGAAGCAACTAGATCATGGGAATTGTGGTCCAAAATGCTACACCTCTAAATGCCACCTTGGTGTGAATGTGAGTGTGAGTGATGGACTGGCAACCTCAATTCTTTCCACCCAGTGCATTTTCTGACAAAGGAAAGGACAGAATTTGTGACTCACATGTGAAATGTCAAGCTTAATCATAGCGCGCGCACACACACACACTCTCTCTCACTTTAACTAGGCCTACAAACAACTGATCAGCACAGAAATCATGAGTCATTGTCTAAGAAACATTTGCATATTAGAAAGCAATTAGACAGGCTACTTATAGTAAGTGAATGCTGATTGACCAGCTGCACTTGCATGCTGTCATCAGTAGGTTGTAGCCTCTGTACACACACACACACACACACACACACACACACACACACACACACACACACACAGATCTGAGGTTTATTGCTTCGTTTCATTACACCAAGTGCTCACCATTCATTTTGCATGAGAATTCAATTTGGATATATGACTCTCAGATTCATTGCAATATTTTTGAGTAAACATTTAATGCACCGAGGCCTTATGAAAACACTTCATCAAAGCAGTTGGTCTTTCCAAATGAGGTTGGCTTCCAGAACAGACGAGCAGAGGTCAAAACAAAGCAATTTTCCAAGCAGAACTTCAAATTCATCCTCAGATGGGCCTCGCTTCATCTGGCATATTGCATAACAGCTCAGTTACAGTACCTGATTAGTGCCAGAATCCAAGAAGACGCTACTTAATGTGCCAAGTGTTATTTGATGAAGTACAGTGTTTCCAAGTCTTGTGCATTTGGTGTAATACACGCTTGTAGGTTATATTTTTTCATCTTTATTCACTCTCCTGTACCAATAAATCTGCAGGGTTTCATACCCTGATGGGACTAGCACTTTTGATGTCAAGTTTCACAACAAAAATAATAGCCCATCCTCTAGTTCATAAGACTTTCTTTATGTACCTTCTTTTAACCTAAAAAATAGAAAATAAATTTTCACCAGCTTGAAAGTTATTAACTTTGGGGTTGACTAAGGCTGTAGAACTTATAAATCTTTTAATCATTAACAAAGTAATGTTTTGAGGGCTGTATGTTTAATTGCATTTTTTTTTTTTTTTTTTTTTTTTTTTTTAAATTTAAAGTCGCTGGAGTCAGACATTTACAGCAGTTTTGACAATGTAGGATGACATTGTTGCAGAACAGTGAAGACGCAGCCAGCAAGTGAGATAATCAAATAATTATTAACTCAGAAATGTCATGCTATTTTATGCCTCCCTTTGATAAATGCAATGCCTCATTTGTCCATGACAAATGTAGATTACGTTCCATCTAGGCTTACAGGTTGTTGCATGTATATTTAGCTTTGATTAACATTATGCTGGAGTCTGTGCATGTGTATATAATTTAATTTCCCCAGCAGACATGCAGCTCTGTTTGAATTGGTATTCAGACATTTCCTCTATGATACGAAAAGCTTTTCTCTCAATATGCCTTCTTGTTCTTGCATAGTCCACAACAAGTTTGATTTAACATCTAACAGCCAAAACAGAATTCTATATGACAGGAAACAGAGGATGGATAATGATCGGGAGAGACTAAGGCCTTGTTCAGACTGCAGGCAAATCAGATTTGTTTTCGCAAATCAGATCTTTTAGACAGACTGTCCTCACTGTTATTTGCAAATGATGAGATCAGATTTGTGTGTCCAGACATCACCAACCTATCTGCTTGGGTTGCTGTGGTAATGACGTAGGCATCAGTGACTAGTGACACAGCTTTCCAACAAGGAGGCTCAATAAAATGTAGATAAGCCTCCCCCACAAAGTGCCAGCAGACAATGTATTTCAGCAACTGTCCACAGATTGTTGTTCTTGGTGTTGTCCTCCATACTGCTGCTCTGATGCACTTTCGTCACTCTGGATTTGAGGTCGTCATTGTGTGTCACGTTGCAAGTGACGTGACAGACTGTTTGAAATCTGATTTGAGCAGCATCTGGGCTGAGATGTATCTGTAGAAATCCGGTTGGAATTGCATTTCAAAGCACATACAAATGTGGTTTGGATCTCATTTGCAAAAAATCACCTTTCATCTAGTTTTTGACTGCATAGACTCTCTAAAATCAATCTGGATATGCCAAAATGCCTCTAATTGGCTAACCCTAACCCTAACCCTTACCTTAACCAACCTAACCAACTATGGCAAAGATTACTGGCCAATCAGAGGCGGGTATGCACGTCCAGTATGTCAATTTAGCCTCTCCCAGAACTGTACTTGCCAACTGAAGATGTCCTTGAATGGTGACTTGGAGAGGAAATGGGAAGCCCGAAGGTTCAATGTGAGAAGGCAGATTACATCCTAACAAGCCAAACTCAGGCCAGGTTTTAAAAACAGAAAATGTAGATGGGCCAGCCATTCTCAACAGCCTCTTTTAAAACTTTTTCAGCTTTTGGTAAAGACAAGCTTTAAACAAATACAAACGAATATTGTGAAAAAAATAGCAATGTTTATTATTTCACTGTAAAATAAAATATATTTTTGGTTACATATCTTACCCAGACACATCACAAAGAGCAGAAACAGAATAAAAAAGAGCTATCAATGCACAGAATCATAACAAGCAGCAGTAACTGTAACCAATAACAGTCTCTGTCTCTATCTAGCAGTTCTCAAGATCCAGGATAAATGAGGGGAAGCTGCTGTAGCTCTCAGTCTGTGCATGACCTCACCAGGGTAATAAGGCTCCAATTGTAAAATGCAATCAAACTCTGGGTCCCTCTCCTGTGATATCTCAAGAAAGTTTGAGACACACCAAACTTTCCTGGCAATGTGGGCCCTCCGAATATTATATTCTTAACTACGGCAACACACTCATTGCAGTTTAAACACACTAGTTTTGCATTTGGAGATTGCCAATCCTGACGGTTTTCATTGTCAGTTTTACACTGCAGGGTTGACAGAGACATATTTTCAGTAGGGCTCTTGCCTACTTGTAACTGACAACAGCCAGATCTTTTGAACACATGGTTGGAATTGCGTTCCATAAGAAAAAGTAGTTTGGTGAAAGATATCCTGGTGTGTCTTGTGCTGGTTTTGCCTCTTGACAACTTCTAGATTTTAAACCACGTCTGCAGTGCTGTAACTATTTAGGCTACACAATAACATTGCTATTAACAAATAATTTTTAGAAAATTGTAATATTAAAATTGCTATTAAAACAGCCTCTTTAATTCAAGCTCACTGGGCCACGTTGAAGTTGCCTCTGGGCTGGATGTGGCCCACGAGTCGCTAATTGAATAGGATCGGTCTGCAGTAAGGAACCAGCTGAATCAGATCGAAAAGGAAACACTGTGTGTCTTAATGGAAAAATCGACACAAACCATTTCTGGGTTCTTTGTGTTGTTTTGAGGTGTATTTTACTTCTTCAGATAACTGGCTTCAAAAAAGACAATGGGACATCACACTGAGATATTCCCAGCTCAGCTACAATCGTTTTTTGATCGCAGAAAAAAAAAAAAAAAATCTAAAACATTACCAGTAAATGTCAGGTTTTGGTCCTCAAAGAATCAAAAGGCAAAGGGTGTCTTTGTGGAGTCACCATTTTGCACCCATGGCAACAATCATACTGGGAGAAATCCATTCTACCAAAGGCAGAGACCAATTTGTCCACTACCACCAGCCTCGGTAAATGAGAGTGAAATGCACAGCTTGAATCTCTTGATCTATTGTTGGGTGGCATGTGCAATACAGCACCACCATTGACAGGTTTCCGTAATTTTAAGAAAAGGGCAAACCACACCAGGGCATTGTTCTCAATTCAAACTGGAAAACTTGTGCGATTGCAGTCGGGTTTGCCAAAAGTTGAACACTTTCGAACACACAATACCTCCTGTTATTCACTGAATATTAAAAAAAAAAAAAAGCTCAGATTTTTCTCTTGGATTTGATAATCACATGAAGTGAGGATGCTTCCTTTGACTCTGATGTCTACCAAGAGGTCAAGGAGTGAAATTACAGAACTGGGATTTGTGGGATGACATACAAAGAATATTAGCCTTCTAGATGCTTGGTAGTTTAGCGACCGTAATGAAGAATATTGCAAGTGGTAGGTCGCACGTTTCTCAGCCAGTGACATAGTCTGCCACTGACAGACTCTACAGAGAGACCAATAACTGTGCGGGATTGAGTGTCTCTTTCTGGTGCTTGAATGCTGTAACCTTAACCACAGTGCAATTGATAAAGACAGAGTGGTAAGAAGGTCACCTGGGACCCAGCTGCATGTCCAGGTCTGTATTATCATACTTTATTAGAAGTGATACCTTCTGCTCTTTCAATTATGTAGGGAAAAGATTAGGACTTTTTCATTAACCTCCTGTCTCTCCTACATTGAAAAGAAGCTTTGGTGCAGTCACAAAATTGCAAACAATAACCCTGATAGCTACGAGGAGCTAGAAACTGCAAATCCTGCTTTCAGCTACTCCTTATATTAAATTGATGGAATGCTTCTATCAATCCTAATTCAGGGAAAAACACCATTTATTAACCTCTCTATCAGTCTATCAACAGAGAGATAGATAGCTAGATAATTAGAATTGACATACAAGTGACAAAGTAAACACACATGTTTAGTCGTCATCAATGAGCATTCGTAATTGTGAATAATTGCAGATAGTTTGGAAAGAATAGGGAGCAGGCAGTCACACAAAGAATTTTTATTTTCTATATTATGTTGATCACTTTTGAGAAGAGTAATTTACACCATTACTAGTTTCCATGTAATGGGAGTTTCATGGTGGGCTGCAGGCCAAATTTTCAGTTAAACTCGGAGATTACAGTCGGACTCATTGGTTCAATCTCCTTTGTCTTGGTGCTGCAGCTCACTTAAGCAAGAATAAAATTCCAGGCACTCCAAAATTTTGATTGCTTAGATCAATATGCATGAAATTATTGATTGCCTACAGCCATCTCTTAAGGAGGTCATCAAAGCTCAAAAGCCTTTTAATGAAGTTTATGCATATTTTGTTAAAATGGATTTTCTTAACATCTGAGCAAAATCCCAAGGTACGTGTGAGCTGTCCACAACACAGACCCAACCCAGTGTGGTGACTGCCGGAGAGGTAAAATATTCTTACAGTGCTGTACATTATAGTCTTAATTCATGGTGTCAGCAATTGTTAATAACAGTATGTTAATTGCCAGTTTGCTGGATGGCGAACAATGTGATTGCATTAAGGGTGCACACATAGCCTGGTAGCCTACAGACAGGCTACTGTACATGAATACAACAGCTGAAATGAAATCTGCTTTGCAATATTATCACATTGTTATCACTGTTACTGTATTTTGCAGAGAGCCATGGTAAGTCTAACACATTGAAGCATGCTCCATTTGAATATTAACTTGGCTGGAGTCAATATTACAGACGAATGTGCTCTGAAACTGGAAATCAATTTGAGGACATCAACAAATTCAAAACAGCTTCAGAAAACAAGACTATCAAATTACAATTCAGTGTTATCACAGTTGGTGACGGGCTCTTAGTCAAACAACATTATCTGTAATGGAACAATCAGCTAATTCTGAAAATTTGACGCTACAGAAAATGATAACTTTAATGGGAAACAAATCTGATGCATTTTGCCATAAACGATATGACCATGGAGATCAAGGCTATATAAAGTGATTATGACTTTGCGCATAATTATTAACATTTCATATCTAGTAAGCCAAAAGCTGTGTACTCATTGCCTAATAGTCTGTTCATCCATTAACATTATCGCCCTCACAGCACTTACTGTATGCTGTGTCATAAACCCTTTTTCATGCAAGATTCGGAAAATTTACTCAAAACATGGTTGTAGGCAAAGACAAGGGATGTTGGAGGATCATTTAAATTTCACAGATCAGCACAACTGTGACATGGTGGCTTAGTCTTCAGTGAAGTACCACTACAGCCTTGACGTTAGGTAGGTGTGTTTTTGAAAGCTTGCCAGTGTAGATCCACAAACCAGCAGGGACAGATGCAGTCATGACTGGCTGCAGTTGTGATGTGATATACTTGGGATGTAGCCTAATCCTCTGCACATGCAGTCCTTAATAGGCTGAGTTTGGCTAATTTTGTGCTCCTCAAATCTCAAAAACTGCACAATTGGCACTCTGGCTTTCTGTTTCACTCTGCTGGAGTAAATTATGACTGGGAAGATAATGTCATATAGTATTGGATCCCAAATTGCTGTAGTTTGTATGTGTTCGACTTTTTAAAAAAAAAATATATACTCAAGCCATGGGGATTATGAATATCCTTGCAGTGAATATTAGATGAACTGATGTGCATGGATGGATGGTAAGAAGAGGATGTGTTGTACACAAACACCTTGATAACCTCTGATAACGCTCCTTCAGTATACCTTAAACATACCATCAAATGTGCCGTCATACCTTCTGCCTTGCTGTGTCTGTTGTTTGATGTCACCCCACTTGTTTTCTGTGCATTGTTGGGCCTTATCTTTTCTCATGTAAAATGGGCCAGCATGTTCTACCCATTTTAATTTCAAGCTTATTAAAGAGAGGAATGAAACTGAGGGAGAAATATTAAAGGGTAGAATTAGCATGTACAGACAATCCTCTGTGAAATTACTGCAGCAGAGGGCAGCTAAAGCTAGCTCTGAGCACGCGCCGTCTCATGCAGATTCACTCTGTGTTTACCTGTTTGCCCAGAGCCTTAATTAGCCCATCACTCACTTTTTGAACCCCTTACAATTATAGAAAAAAAAAAAAATCAAAGAAGACGTATTTTCTGATGTGTAATTGTTAAAAATCATTCCATTTAATACAGCTGATTATTTTCGGTGAGAAGAGTGGTAAAGGGCACTGTGAGGACTAAATCCACCATATAATGTCTCTAAATAAAGTGATTTGTTAGTTTTTTTAAGCAGAGGGATGTGTACTCTTCTCGCCTTCCAAGCCCACGGGCAGTTTGATAATTCACACTACTAGCTATCTGCTTGCTAATTCACTTGGCAGACTACTGCTTCCACACTATGTCTGCTTTGAGTTTATATATTTATATCACATTGTTGTCAACTCTTTTCTAAGTAAAGTAGCTAGTAATTGCTTTAAAAGTCATTAGAAGTCTCCATGCTTCACATGTTGATATGCATATGCCTGTATTTGCTGCATTCTCAGAAGAGGGAGGGGCTGTGTTGTGTAATGGGTTAGGGTTAGGGTTTTGAGTTAACACGTAAGGTTAAGTGTCAAAACGTCACTAGATCTATCACCAGCTGCTTTGGAAAATAATGCTGCCATCGCGGTCTGAACAGTTGCTAAATACACTGACAAATTTGCACGTTGGCAACAGTGCTCCTATATCTGCAAAGGAAGTTGCACACCAAGTCAAAATAGTTACCTGACAGTCATCCGTCATTAGAATTATTGCTAATTAAATACTGAATTGACACACTTAACGGATAATCAGCATTTCAACTAGATTAACACTGTGCAATTATGCGTGTGTTTAGTCAGTGCAGATATTCTGAGAATTGTCTCCAACAAATGACAGGTATCAAATGCATGAAGCATGAATCACATCTCCAGTGCAGGCAAACACATTGTGCCTCCATCAGAAAAAAGGAGTAATGAGTGAATAAAATGTAAATAACTTCATCTTATTGCGAGGCTTTTATTTAAAGCGGTAATGAAGCACTCAAGGAGGTCAACATGTTTTGCTAAAAGGATTTCCTCCCTTGAGCGTGATCCTGTGTACAACACAATGAAAAGAGCCATAATAAAGAAACATGTCAAACAGTTCACTGCCTTACCACAAGGCACCAGACTAATGTTAATGTAAAACATGAGAGATGCTGGACTTTTGGCTTGCAGCCCTACTGCGGAGTACCATTGTGTATAACATGAGGGTAAAACCTTCACTGCAAAAAATGGCTTTACTTAATCCATAAGCTATCCATCAAGTTAGCCCATATTAGCAGTGTACTGCTATACCTTGGGTAATTTTCATTCAGTTACTTGAAGCATAGCAACCAAAGTTCTTATTCCTTTTATATTGCATTCCTCACATAAGGCCAAACAAAAAAAAAACTTTGGGTTCCGGTTCCTTGTCATTTAAGGGCATGAATAGGTAGGGAATTTATTTTATTTTATTTTTTATTTTATTTAGCATTTTAAGGATGGGTAGGGGGGATTTATTTTATTTTATTTATTCATGGGAAGGATGGGTAGGTAGGCTATTTTATTTTATTTTGTTCTTTTTTTTTTAATTTTCGGAAGCGATGCATAGGTTGCTTTTTAAATATAATTAATTCAATATTTGCATAAGTTACCACCTTTTTAATGGACGGAGCAGCGTTATTACTAGTGCTGGATATCAAATTTCAAGAATCGATTCGATTCCGATTCACAAGATTCAGAATCAATTATCACGATTCGATCCGATTCTATTCAATCCGATATTGACGATCCGATTCGATACGATATTGATTTGGTTAGTTTTATTAAAAAGCACTTTGAGCTGTTACTGAATTACATCCCTGTGTAGGTATGCAACACAGTAATACTTATATTGTGTCATTTGACAACAAATTAATGCATGTGATAACATAGATAGGTCAAAAAAAAAAAATAAAAAAAAAAATAAGCCAAAGTGATAACACTTCTCTGAATAGACAAGCGAAGCCAGTGTGCTGCTATTAGCCAGTGAAAATACAGCGGAGTGGCAACTCTTCACTTTGTTACACAATCTATGTCAGTGTGCCGCTGCAGCTGTTTCTCTGCCTTTTGGACTCGTACGGTGCCGGTGCAGTTGTTGTAATATTTTTCTTGGTGGTGCAGGTGCAGGTGAAACGACTGGAGGGGTTGTGCCGCACAGATTTCCCTTGACATACGTTCATATTGCACACAAAAACAGCATTTATATATATGTATTAATAGATCGATCTTTGGGCGTACAGATCGATGCATGGGAATTTAAATGAAGATCGATTCAAAATCGGAGGATCGATCTTTTCAATGCAGGTCTAGTTATTACTAGCAGAGGGAGGTGTCTCCGGCTCGCAGTGCA
This sequence comes from Myripristis murdjan, assembly GCF_902150065.1. Taxonomy (NCBI): domain Eukaryota; kingdom Metazoa; phylum Chordata; class Actinopteri; order Holocentriformes; family Holocentridae; genus Myripristis; species Myripristis murdjan. Next base: position 27,889,350 of record NC_043993.1, read on the forward strand.
GCGCTAGGTACCTGAAGTCAAATAAACCCATCACACTCACCGCCATAGAGCCAAGCTCCACGGTGGGGGCAGCAGGCAAACATGACGGATCCCCCTTCATGTTTGCACTTGCAAATCTACAAGGGCACTGTTTCACCTCTTTCACTACATCTGCAAAGGTTTTCTCTTGTCGGATTATTTCCACTGGTGGTTTGCGAGGACAAATCACACACACTGTGCGGAAGTCCATTCTTTCCAGCCAGTGCTGTCGGTGGCGTGTGATTCCATGAAGTTATTTTCTGAAGTTATGCGAGAACATCACAAATAAGGCGAGTGCAACATACATCAAAATAAAAGCCCTGCTTAACTTTTGACCAATGCCAACAAGGTCACACTTGGTCGCATAGTGCCTTTATTTTATTATTTTATTGTATTTTTACACAGAGGCCAATAAAATAACCTGACTCGGGGGGTAAATGGGACACTTGGTCGGGAACTGGAACCCAGATTTTTTTTTGTCTGGCCTAATATATAAATCATGTATGGGACTTGTACTTGCAGACCAAATCTATTTTTAAATTGTTAAATTATCGTAGGCTGCAGCATAAATAAGGCAGAGAAAGATTATGACAATGGTCGTGAATGATCATTACAACATGGTGATGTTATGAGGTATAGGTATATGCTTTTACACAGGTATTGCACAGTTTCCCATTCACTTCACTGTATATTATTACACAGTTAAAATGCAAAACCATGACAGGATGTTTGGTCACGTTTTCTTCCTGGGAGAGACGATGGAGTGATGTAGCCTGGCTTGACGCTGCCTTCACTGTCACTCTGTCACAACGGTGGCATTTCTAAAAGGTCTCACACTCATAACTTGTTCACAGAAGTGACTGAATCAAGGTTGCTTTATACGCCTTTAAAAGATTCACAGAAATGCATCTGGTTTCGTGAATGATCCCGAATGTAATGAAATTTCGCCCTTGCGAGGGTGTCAGGTCAGAGAAAGCTCATACAGTCAAGGTTCGCTTGTAGGCGTCATCACACAAAAAAATTTTCATTTTCATTTAGGAAATACTGCAGGGCCTTTATTATGTTTTGCCCACACAAAGACCTTTACTTACTTATTGACTTTTGGCTTTTTTTGGTCCTGATTAAACTTGAGGGCGAAGAAGAGTCATGACCTCGCAGACATTTGCCACTAGGCATTTATTTGACCTCATGAAGATCCCATGACGTGTGTAAATTTGGAAGAATTCATAAACTGAGTTGCAAATTTTATTCTCAGTCTTTTGAAGTCGTTTATTGTAGCTCTGCACATTTACAGCGATACATGAATCTACCTGGCTTGATAAATGAACCCGGTTTGATAATTCAGATCATTGTTTGCTCTGCTCATGTATCCGACGATGAACTGCCTCAGAGTAATTACGAGGCAGATGCAAAAAGTCTGCCAAGAAAACATGACAAGAAGATATCAACACCCTGGCGAGGTGTACGGGTTTGGCCACTGAAGTATATGCTTTCTTTTTCACTACATATGAGAAATGACTACATTATTGAATCCAATATTAATCTGCCAAAATGCTTAGGGGGATCCCTGAGGGACACTGAGCAAATTCTCTGTAGTTCTGCTCTTTCTTTGTGGTAGAAAAGACCGTCAAATCAAAGCTGACAGTCTGCTCTCATTACCTCATCATGTTTGTGTCATTTCACTTTCAAAGTAATAATCTTATGGAGCTAGAATATCAAATGTGTTGCTCTCCAAGCGGTTGTGAACCCCATATTATGGATGGAAGGTGTGTTTGCCGCCGTAGGCAGTTGAAGTCAATTTTGATAAACCGGTTATATGCACAACTTGAGAAATGGTCCAAAGATCAAGTTGAAGATGGTATCCAAGTACAAATGACGCCCGAGGGCAATATAATGATAAGTTGCTACACATGTAAGAGGAAGAGGTTGCCTTTAATTCAGTCGGGTTGTCATTCAGCATACTTCGATAACGCTTCAAGCATGTGTTTTCCTCCTATCGCATGTTCTGCCTTTGTCTTATCGCTGTCTCTTTCATGTTTTAATATGGCTCGCATCCCATACCAGCCAAGTGTATGTACAGTGGAATTGATCTACAGAGCCTAAGCAACAGAAAACATAAATGTAGATAGACACATGCTTGCCATCTGTGAGCAAATAATGACAAATTGAACTGCTTTATATGACAGTAAGTGCAACAGACATGTGATTATTGTATCGTACTACTTACTAAAAATAAGTGGATGTGCAATAATAAAGTGACCTTCACTGATCTTAACTTCAAATAAAGTATTTCAGTAATTGGTTGCACATATTTGATGACACGATTTGATGAGGTTTGTTTGTGATGGTTTTGAATAGCATAGTAGGCACTTTTATTTGTAAAATAAAACTTTTTATTCTACGTAGAGGTTTTTATTGTATGTATCAATTGTATTTCTTGCGGTGATCCATGAAGCTTTGGTGGGAATGGGTTTAGCTTATTTGATGAGGTTGTTTGATGATGTAGAGTGAATTTGGTACACCGGCAGTGTTGTGAACAGTGGTTATTTCAATGCTGCGGTTATTCAAGGCACAGTTTCTTACCAGCGGATGTCTTATGCTGTATGAACACAAGTACAGTTGTAGATAGGTGATAAATTGAAAGAGCTCATCGGTGATAAGCCGGTCACCATTTCAAATGCCAGATCAAAAGAGAGAGAGAAAAAAAAGTTTCCGTTTCTGGATCAAGAGCGCAGTCGGATGTCTTCTGTGAAATGTATGAGTCGATTTGTGGCAGCCGGCTGAATCGGTTGTGATCTGAATTTCACAACCTGTGATCAAGGCAGCGGCTGTGCTGAACTTTGCAAAACTTTTCATGTGGCAGTAGGTGAGAGTGCAGCTCAGTCATCAAGCACTCATAACACAAGTTTGTGTAAACCCTATGATTAATTTTATCTGCACATATAAAGGGCAGCAATATCAAGCAGTTAATCTTCCACCTTTGCTTGCTGTGACACTTTTACACAGTCATTTTTTGTAGCACATTGTTAAAAACTGTTGTCAGCAGGAATCAGACCCAGAAAACCAAACGGATGCATCCCTGTTGTTGGCACTGAGGTTTTGTTAGAGTAGTGATGTGAAGCTTAGTGTAGAGTACTATGGATTTATTGTTGTGGTAAAATTACTGAAGTTTAGAGATAAAGTATAGCAAAACAGCTGAGGAGCGTAAGTATTGTTCAGTGAAGCCGGTTAGTTTTTTGTGCTGAGTTAGAATGATTATTAGGAACTGCATGCTATGTCTTCTCTCAAGAGGTCTCACACTGATTGAGTGATCTTGCTGTGATGCTACAGTCGCTCAGCATCCTGAGCAGACAGAGGGCCGTAGATGCAGATGCTTCCATAGATGGCAGGCAGAACCTGCACACACAGATTAAAGCAAGTGGGAGTGGCTTATGTGAGCATTTTTTTCCTGGCTTGCTTGCTTGCTTCTGTTTGTTGCTTGATAGACTGGGGCAGGGTTATATATTTTCTGCAGCTAAGTAATAAATAAATAAATAAACCAAGCTGTTTCGAGTTTCCTCTTGAGACCCCCTGTGATAAATCACAAATGCCCTCTGTATTTATTAAAATGCTATGCGCTCACACAGATGTGAAATACCAGGGGTTTCTGCAGATGTTTTTTTTTTTTTTTTTTTTTTTTTTTTTTCCAGATGCACCTACATCTCCCTTCCTGCTTTGCTGTCACTTGAGCTGAAAAGATGTTCAGCCCACAGTTTACATGCAAGGTGCTTGTGTGGGAGTGCAGAGGAAATCAAAGCACTATTCAGGGCCACTCAAGAAGCTTTAGTGGTAATTTGTCAAGCAGCATGAGTTTTTGATTGCCGCTCTGCTTCGTCTGCTACAGGTCATGATTTTTGGTCTTTTTGTTTTTTTGTTTTTTTTGGGAGGGGGGTGGGGGCTGAATCACATGTTCTTGCAGTCAAAATGTCAATATTTTGATAGCAAATGTAACTCATTGAAATCAATCATCAAATTGCGGCGAGAGACATCAGAGATGCAGATGGGGAAGGGGCGCACAACTTTGGAGGCAGTGTTGAAACTTTGTAATTGCAAGGCTCAGTTGGTCGAGTGTATCACAGACGTGCGTAAGTGTGCTTAGAGAAGAGTGGCACTCATTCTTTGCTTGTTAGACAAGCTGACGATAACCTTATGAAATGTTACAAGTGAACTAAACTGAACTGGAAATGCTAGGCTGCGTTGCACTGAGGAAATGTAGGGCAGTAAATGAAGGCGTAGGCACATTTTTCCCCACTGTCCTCTCACTAACTCCATTCATTATATATATTACAGGCTGTGTACGCAGGGTGATGCTCTTTTAGACCTCAAATGACTGGAAGACGGGTATTTGTGATGAACTTGCATGTGAATCACCTATCACCTAACATCATGAACACTGCTACCATCATGCCTCGGCTTCTCTTATTAACTCCACTCCATATCTAGAGCCCCAGAGTAACACCGGCTTGCACGCTGACTGAGCACTGAATCCTCTCCACCTGGCGCACTATAATGCCTCTTGAAGGCAGCACATTATTTTCAATTGCTGTGGAAAAAGTCTTAATTGCAGGCAAGTGAAATCACTCAAGAGCATTACCTGTGTACGTGTGCATGTTTTTGCGCGCGTGTTTTGCTGTGGTTTGTGAGTTTAGTACAGCAGCAATCATAATTTAATTATGTCTTAATTTAATCCCACAATCAGGCAATGGCAATTGGGATGTAGCAAAATGAATCTCAGAATTGTGCTTCCCCACAGGCAGATAAACCATGCACATGACAAAAGGGTAGCATTTCAATTATGACCATAGTGGGGGAGCTTTTGAATGATAAAAGCCATTCAGATGCTCATAAACACGATCACTTCTATCTTTCTTAATCTTAACCACTGTCAGAGAAACAAAAAGCCCTAGCGGAGCTCATAGATCAGCGTGTAATGGCGGCTTTGTCTGACGTCACACCTTTCCTGAAATACACCAAATCACAGCAACTTGCATTAAGGAACAATGCGACAATGTGGCATGTCATTTTAGCTTGTGATATTTCTCCAAGCCTGTATACCAGTAATATTTTTTTTTTTTTTGTGAAATTGTGCAATTATTGCTCCTGGAGTATGGAGTTTTAAAAAGATAAATATGTTGGCTGGCAGCAGTAGTTCAAAAAGAGCAGGAATCATGAAGTGCCACCACACAGTTTGTCATTACGTATCCCCAAACCTCCTTGATGGAAGACTATAACAGGCGCAGTATTGCATATCAATAAATGTGTCTGTAATGCAGTCTTTAAAGAGCAGACAGTAAAATCTATTTCCACTCTCTCTTCTGCTGTCTACCAGCTAGCCACTGTTACACAACCATCCCATGAAATATATAGCATATTGCATGGCTCTTAATATCATTGCTGAGGCTGTTGAGTGCATTATGGGCGTCCAAATTACACATACCATTTCCTCTCCATGAAGACTTTCCAGTCTACCTCGGATTCCTGTAAATTAGCTGACATCAGTGTTACCTTCCTTTATTTTTCAAGGAATATACCAGGGGTTAGTCTATAATTGCACATGCATTTTCTGAATTTGTACTATTTTTTTTTTTCCACGGCGCAGTGAGGTTAGTGAGGTCTTTGATTACAATAAAATAAAACAAAATAGATATCTATGTTTTGCACCTTTTTAAGATTGTAGATATCATCATTATATTTCGTGACATTTCCTTCATCTTAATCTGTCCAAATAATTTTGCCACCGTAAAAATGGCAGAACAAATGCAAGAAAGAACTGCAGCCTTATTGTGTATTTATTTCTTGCTTTCCAGCTGATATGGCAGAAATGCCCAATTAGGCTGCGAACACATGAAGTGGTTTCCTTTTTCCAACTGCCATTACCTTTTTTTACATTTATTTATTTATTTTTTAAACAAGGAATCCCGTGAAATGCGACCACTTAAAAAGCACTAGATTTAGAGGTAGAAAGGGTGGATTTTTTTTTTTTTTTTTTTTTTTTAATGTATATATATATTTTTTTATCTAGAAAATTTGCTCTCACGTCAACCAAGGTTTTATCAGCCAGCCAAATGGTTCTTAAGAACACCAGGGTGGCATCTCCTGACGCTTAGCTGTTAATGGACAAAATGGAGAGGCAGCAGAAAAAGTACTTGTGAAGAAATTGGTTTCATTAATTATCAAATACCCTGAATCATATGACGTGACCACCAAGAGATGCTGTAACGCCAACCACCAGGAGGCAGTGTGGTGTCACATTGGGAGAATTGAAAAATAGCGAGTACGTACATCAGTGGAAACAACATACACCTACTTAAATCGTTCTCTTCTGTTTCCAGGGAATTATGTAATTATGGATACAGTGTGTTGTATCATCTACAATGTGTCAAAAGAGAAATAAGACTCATTTTAGGTGTAGCTTTTCTAAACTAAAGAATATCTCGCCTTGTTTGTCATTTATTTCACATTCACTTTTGCTGTGTGACACTTCCTCCCAGTCTAAAGTCAGCCTTGACTGTGACAGAAAGAGAGAGAACATTGGCACATATTTTCCATTGTTCTGAACTAGTTTTTTTTTTTGACATTTTCATTAAATAACACTGAATGTGCAGTTGTAAAAGAAAAAAAAAAAAAAAAGTAAGGCACTTACCCTTGTGTCTTTTGTCGACAAGCTGTTCCATAAACGATAGTTCTCTCTGGGCCAACTCTGCTGTGGTTTCCTCCCACTGGTGTGGTGGCCATGAACCAACCCTGGCAAGTAAAGTAGGGCAGGAGAGTAACATGTTCATTTGTTAGGGGAGTTTACTTTGCAAAGGGAATGTAATAATGATTTCATGGTTGTGCACACAGCATTATCCTGACCTTCAGGATTCTCTAATGAGACTTCCTGGACAACAAAAAGCTTGTATCAAATGTGATTTGGGCTGATGTAAAAGAATAAATAATAAATAAAAATTAAAAATAAATAAATAGATAAAAAAGTAAAACAAAACAAATCATAATGTTCATATTCATATTCAGCCCAGTCATTCAGATGGGACCAGCTGCTCTAACACCGGATAAGCTCTCCAGGCACAGTGTTCCTGGGGAGCTTATCAAAATCAAATTTGACATCTTCATGTTTATTTTGGTTAATAAATCGGAAACCTGTTGGTAACAAAACATCAGGGTTGTTTTGTATAATTTTTGAAATGTGAGGCACAACAGACATTTTTTTTTTTTTTTTCCCCCACAGTAAAAGACTGCCTACTCCATTTCCCCCCAGGGCAGGTGAGAGCCTACCCACCCATCATGGCTGGGAAATAACCGCAGATACCTATTACTTCTTTAAATTGTGTCGAGGCAGATATATGTACATAAGGGATATCAATCTTAAAATTAACAGTAGATAGTCGCATTGCACGAAAATAAAGAGCATATTTTTTGTCAGTTTAAATTAAACTTTTCACTTTTGGAGATCAGTTATTCAGCACAAAGGACTCTATTTTCATGGCAAAGTGTTAGGTAAAGCAGTTGTTAAAATTCAGCAATATCCTCTGTGGGGTGTGGCCAACTTATTTTTGACATTTTTCGATACCAGCATTATTTCGGTGGTAAGCACTATCCTGGTGTTATCTGGGGAGAAGGGGGTTGGCATAGGAGTTACTGCTGATAGTGGGAGGAATACATTATTTACAAGTGGACTTTTGGTGGACTTCAGCAAAGGCCAGTCAAATCAGCTGCTCTCATCCCCTTTAAAAGCTGTTGATGCACACTGGCTCTTAATGGAAGATATTTGACCAGATTTGTTGGTCTACCTCTCTTCTCTGCATGCGCAATCCATGCAGAACAGACTATACAACACCTAAACATAAATGTATACTGCACAAATGTCACTTAAACATGTTGAAACAGTTAGTCAATTATCCTTTTTTTTTTTTTTAAACTTAGAGATATTGAAATAGCTATGCATTGAATACTTCAAGTCCCAATCCAGACATTTATTAAGCCCCTAAAATCTCATCTGTGATCATCCATGTTACATATTTTAAGTTTTTTTTTTTTCCCATGAAAAAATAGCCCTTATTACCTTGAAACTGCTTAAATGGAACTAAATCTTGCCCTTATAAAAAGTGTATGGATCTGTGAATATACAAATAGCCTCTGCCCACCCCCGTTACCAGAGCTCTGTTCACAGAACCAGAAAGTATCGTCCGTGACAGTTGCAAAAATCGTGTCATATTTCAAAATCTAACCATGAAAAAAAAAAAAAAAAAAAAGTGAATCTCTTTGTTACACTAAAATTATTCATGTGAAGCAGCCATTTCGTGTTGGTTGTGTTTTTTGGAAACTAAAACATCAGGGTGGGAAAGCTCTGAATACACTGACAGCGACTGGTGACCAGCAGAGGTTATACTAATGATATGCAAACCACTCCCCTGCCAGCTGACAGGGTTGGCTGTCTGATTTGTGACATAGCAAATCTAGCCGTCCCGGGGTATGTCTGAATCTCACATTTTTGGAGTGTGCACCCTCAGAAGAGGATTGTGAAAAAATCTTGTGACAAAACCTCAAGTGATAAACTTTGCACAGATACAAGTCAGTATAGTCAATGTTGTGCATTTTAGGGGACATAAACATAAGAAAAAGACGTTTTTGAGTGGATCTTTAGCAATTAGACTTCTGTAAACTTTATCTCTTCACCAGCTTATCCAGAGGACAGCAGCCAGAGTCTTATCTAGAATTGAAAATGTGAATACATTACTCTGAAACTTACGTCCCTCCATTAGTGACTGGTGAGTTTTACAATAGTTAAAATGTTCTTGATTACTTTTAAATCTCAGGTGTGTCTGTCTCCTAGCTACATCTCTGACCCTCTCACTCTTATAAACTAAGCCACTCTCTGTTATCCTCTAATGCTACCCTCGTGGCCATTCCAAAGGCAAGGCTAAAGACAATCATGCTGTTAAGGACAGTACACTTTGGCTTTAGAGACTAGTGGCTTAGCCTATTGACTTAGCCAGGTAGACAGTTCCAGACTCATTTACACAACTGTCAAATGCTTTAGAGATTGGTTGTACTGCAGCCTTTTAAAATTTGATTATGAGATAAAATTGGAAGCTGTCTTCTTCAAATGGAAAAGCTCCTCGGACTTGCAGCTATTTTGACCAATCACAGCACAGTGTGCATGAAACTAAAAGAGTCTGGGTCCTATCTTACACCCGGCACAGGGTGCTAGTTTGCAGCCAGGGCAGTTGTCATTTTTCCGCCCAGCGCCCACGTTGTGTAAATTGAAAATGCATCTGTGCACCCTGGGGCGTGTTGGTGTTAAAATGAGGTGTGGCCAGGCGCACTGTTGACACATTGCAATCAGTTGAAAGTGATAGCAGGATTGACCAACAAAAACCAGGTCTGAAGTCAGTGGCGCAGTTTTTGTAAGGGTGCATTATCAAGATAATAATGTGCCTCTGCACAGGCAAGTGCACAATGCACATCCACTCTGCTTGTTACGCACACAGGGACGCCTGCTTCACCTCAGGGAGCTTTGATGGACCCCTGCTGTTGCCGTAGATGATCTGCTTGTGCATTTTCAGTTTGTGCACGAGTAGATCCATTGCCTCTGCAGAGAAGCCTTCTTCTCTTACCTGGCAAATGCGCCATTATAATAGCAATCAAGGTGCAAGAATGCACGGCCTCTAAAGGGGATGTGAGATGGTACTCTGACTGGTTTAGTGCATGTTACACCCAAAACAGACCCATGATTAATTAAGAGGCTAAGTATGACCCTTTTGAACCATGCGCCTGGTACAGCAATCCTTTTTTCCGCCGTTAAAATAGTAGAAGTAGAATGGACCCCCTAAGTTTTTTTTTTTTTTTTTTAAATAACTTTTGCCTTTTTTCCAACTTACCTTGTTTTGCTGCCTTATTTAATCATTAGGTCATCATCATCATTATTATATTTTTCATTATTATTTGGTGAATGAATGTAGATAGGTTTGAAAAATGCTTCCATTTCCAGGTGGGATGTCAAAGAAGTGGATACTGTAGCTGATTTATTTGATCTATTTAGGAAATCCCTGTATAACATATTGTACGTATTCATTTACTTGCAGGAAATAATAAAGTGAGGGATGTGCTCCATTCAGGGCCCATTGTGAAAGTCTGTGTGGATGAGTTTAAACAAATGGCTTGTCATTTCAGAGGTGTTGCCTCGCTTGCAGGAAGTCGTTTTCCTTGAGGCTTTGCATTTAGCAACGTTAACTGTCACACTAAGACGAACTTGAAAGCGGTTGCCGCTAATTCACTGTCAGCCATCGGTCCGTCTGGCTTTGCAAACGGAGCATGATGCTTCTTGATTGTCCGCATGATGTAAATGATGTGACTTTAGCTCAAAACAATCATAGACCAGAGCGCTGGAATGAGCAGGCGTACTGTATGTCAAACACATTTAAATTATGCTCTTACATTATTATTTTTATGATTATAAATTTTGTGTTATTGTTTTGTTTTCCCACATACCCCTGAGAAATTAGAAAATGGCCACAGGTCACCTTTCAGGTTTAAACTGATTCTAGTTATTAAGCTCATGTGACATGACTGGACAGACCTGCTTTGATCTTTCTTTATACAAAATAATAATTGATAATTTGGTGGGATAAATGGAGATAGAGGGAGATTGAGGATACCAATTGGTCTCATTTGTTTATGTTAATAATGCCAAGGTGTCACTAATTTGACAATGATGTATCGATGTTTAAAAGTGCTATACGTAGCACCTTTAACTGAATGCTATGATTAATGAAATAGCAACCTTATGGTGGGTCTTGTTCATTGCTGACTTTTTTCTTTTTTGCTCACTCTGGCACATACCATAACCATGAGCTGACTGTGCACTTTGGCCCCCCCCCCCCGGTACATCTCCGCTTCCAGTCTAGATAGGCTGGACAGCAGGCCCCCCCTGAGGGTGGATCCAATAACCCTGAAGCAAAGAGGCAACAGAGTGCAGCTAACCACGGATCCTTTGTGCCCCGGGATACTCAGGCTATGGAATTCAGATAAATGTTGTATTTACTTAGTGGAAATCACACAACAAATTGGCCACTTTTCAAAGGGCAAAGCTTTGACATATTGAAAACAGATGAAGAAATTAGCCATGTTTACAGTGTAAATGATGGTACAAATTATAGTGCTCGCGCGTGCCAAAGTGATTCATGAGGAAATAATCGGTAATTTTTATTTTTACTTTTTATTTATTTATTTTTTCGCTGTGATTCAATGAGAAATCAGTAGCTAGTAATCAAACTCCCGCTCTAGGGAATATTTACTTTTTGTCGTGTTTGCTGTGCCATTAATCCAGTTGCCTGCATGTTAAAAAAAAAAAGTGCAGATTCTGACCTATAAATGTCCACACAGATATTTTGTGCGTAGAAATGGAATAGACATTTGTCAGGGGGTGTTTAGCATGTTTAACCCAATTTATATGTTTTTGAGGAGTTTCACTGAAAGGGCACAAAAGTGGAGCTTATTGAAGAAGATCGATTCCATTGATCTGTCAAACAAAAATGCGCATAATTGTTCATGATATTTAACAGCCAGAGGAGGCATGTCCTAACTTCTCACCCGGAGTAAGCCATGGCTGCTGGGTTATTGATCCAAAGGGACAACAGGCACAGAAGATGACAAATAAGAGTCTTTGAGAACTACTCACTTTCAAATGCCAAAGGGTGAGAGGAAGAAATTATAGATTTCCAAGATATATTTGTTTTCATTATCATTATTATTACTATTATTATTATTAGTTGTAGTAGTGGTGATATGGATAGAATCAAATATATCTTTGACCGAATGCCTCAATATTGATATTGTGATACTGTAGGAAAGACTTATTACTGCTTTCATAATATTAATACACAAGGGATTTTTTACACAAACAATTACTCATGATGTGGATATGACTAAGTAGGTAGGGGCAAATATCAGACCAGCGAGAACAGTATAATAAGTACTATATAATCAGAAAATTACATCTCTTTACTGCAGTAGCAGCCTTTAAAACCAGGAAAAGACAATATCATGATATTACAACATCCAAACTCCCAGATGGTACAGATTTAATTTAGATATATCTCCCACCACTATCAGTAGTAGTCATAGTATTGGTAGCAGTAGAAGTATATTTATAATAATAATGAATGATAATGTGGCTGTTTTATCACTGCCTGATGAAATAAAATGAGCTGTAACTTCAGTATTGCCCTCGACAAAACTTGAGTCATCTCTTCATCTGCTGGCCTCTGGTTTAGCTGCGGGCAGCCGGTCCGCTCTCTTTCCCCGCACAACGTTAAAAAAGGTCACAGATATCTCACCTGGTAGACATGCACTCAGAGCTTATATTGTGCATCAGGTATTTTAATGGAAACTGCGCTGGATTGTAATTGTTTATGTGAGCTCAGGCATTAAATGGGAGAGAGGGGGCAAAAAATAGCGCATGGTAAAGATTAGCGTGCTTCGTTTTAAATACAGCGCTCTACACAGAAATTATCAGGGGCTTGCTCAAATGCATCGACAGGCCACAATTACTGGCCCTCAGCTCTAAGACATGGCATAATGGAGAGTCAGTTGTTAATCTACTGGCATGATAAGCCTCACTCAGGGTATTAGTTATTTCCATTGTGTATCACCCATTACATTCTGGCTTTCACTGCTGCCATGCACCACTTGCCACAGCATTTGTATCTATCTTTGCTAGATAAGGCACCAAATAAACAGAATTTATAAAAACACAAAACAAAACCACCCACTTCTTTTGTATTTCTGCCGTGGCCTAGAATGTTGCCCACTGTCCATCCCTGAGGCTGCCTCCCTTTCTTCTTCTTCTTTTTTTTTAAATCATCTTTTTTTTTTTAAATAATAATGGAGCACATTGGCGTAAGACAGATAAAAAGGTGGCCTTTTCCTCATTATGCCACGCATATTCTCTGGGAGCTTTGACTACCGGCTTCAAACACCAGTGCTCTGTTCCCTTGGCTTTTAGGTTCACTTAAGTTTGAATCAATGTTCATCAGCAGGGGCCAGAGGTCACTGTAAAGACCGGACAATTGTGCGGTATTGATTAGCATCCACCAAGACTAATCTAAAGTGCATATGGCATCATCAATACCTGGTACTGACCCAGATCCTTAGTACCGTCCCAAACAATCACCCAGGCAACACATAGGCGGAACAGTGAGTGGGAGGCAACTGAATGCTGGGTAATTACAACAGTGGGTTGTGCAGTCCCTGACCATAAGATTTGTCGTCAGCCCTTTTGTTTGCTCGGTTGTTTGCTTGTTTGTTTGAACTCTTCCTACATAATGGACTGCTGGGTAATGAGGTCACGGTGTAAAACATTAGGCTGTGAAGAGGCTTTGTTGTTTTTGCATCTCTGTGTATTCACCTGGAGCCTCCACTGTCAGGAAACCGAGCTTGTGGATGTTTTTCATGAGGATCCGGTGCAGCATTCCACTGTGTTTTAGGGTCTTTTTGTCCATACAATAGTTGCAGTCCTTGGAATAAAAACTGATATTATTTCACACACCCCCTCATTGTTTTGTAGGACAGTAGTGGTGCTGTCTTCCTCTCATTGTTACTGAGTGCTTGATACGGACTGGCTCCAAATGCTAACCATTAGCCTCCTGCCACTGATGTGGATTTCCCCCAGCTAACCCTCTTAAAAATATCCGCCTTAATCCACTCAAATTGTTTAACAAGCAAACTTTAAGTTTGATGATGTGTAGCAGCCCAAAATGGCATAAAACATGCTGACCATGAAATGAGTGCAATAGACGAGAGTTGAGGATAAGACGAGGCCACAACATTACTTACTATCTATCTGCTCCGGGGAAGTCCTTATTTCTGTCCTCTAATATGCGCACAAGTGTTCAATCTACTACCATCTCTGATACAGGAAGTTACCAGATCTTTCTGGATGTTAATAACACGAAAATACAATTTTAAACAGTAATTAAACTGCAGAACTATCGTCAGTGTGCACTAGGTAATTGTGCATTTTAGTTTTGGAAAGCAACACTTGAAGAGTTCATTTGCAAAAACAGATAAAAGCCATTGTTAAAATGAATACACCTTTTTCACTGATACTGCTTGTAGTACACACACATACACACACACACACAAAGCATGATTTAGGATAATAAGCATTATGCCAGGCTAAATAAACATATACAAATAGAAATAAATATAAAGTAAATTCTAATGAAATTCAAAAAAGTTTGAAAAGGTTTAATAAATTCAAATGGAGATATCTGTTTTTGCAAATGAACTCTTCACTTGTAAAATGATGTTAAACCTTGCAGTGGATGCAGGCAGTTCTTTATTGACATTGTTTTTAAGAGTGTTTGCTAGGTTAGTGTCTTCTTTTTTTCAAAATGGGTGAACTATCCCTTTAAAACATTAGCTGGAGGTACAGCAGAGTTTTTGTATAGCTGATAATAATTATGCAGTTGAGATTCATATTTTTTTTTCTTGCTTTTCACAGTTTAATGCCTCTTTTGAGCATCTTTTGAATCTCTCTCAAGCACAGGTCCGCCACTTTTAATTGCATAATGTGTACATCAATTAAGTTATTAATTTTATAATACTTGGCCTTTTACCTCAAATGTTTCAGTGTGCTATCAATGAATGAGGTAATTGTGAAAGAAATGAAAGGAGTTAGTTAGCTAGGCAGCGTGATTTACAGCTTTCCTTGACATTTAGTTGACAAAAGTAAGATTTTTTTTATTCTAGTAATCAGCTTTTTTGAATGTTGTGACATTAAGTTGTGACATTAAGTTCTTCACCATAAATAGGATTGCTGAAAATATATTTACCTCCATGTGCGGGGGTGAGGAAAAACAAAACTGTAATGCAGATGTTAGGTTGACTGCAGAAATACAGTTCTTCTCCTAAATGTGAAGGGGCAAACTGTGAGTGAGTCAGAGCCCATGCAAAATGGGTGATGGCAATTACTAGACTGAATGAGGCTGCAATTTTAGATCCATAGACTCTACATCACTCATAATCCTCTTTAAATGTTCCACCACCACTTATAGGGTGGCCTACTGCGATTCCTTTAATGCCTCTCTCATCTTTTTTCTTGCCAATTTTTTTTCCCATCATTTTCTTGGCTGATTAAAAGTTGGAAGGGTGTAACAAATTATTAAGAGGTCACAGAACTGATGGAGTTACAGTTGAATAACTGAATGATAATGACTTCTTAGGAAATGCCACCTACAATTGAGTCCTATCAATATGTTCCTCTTTGCTCACAATATGGTACATTCTGCCATAAATGATCTTGTGGCAGCGTGAGAAGTTATCAATTATTAACTGCAAGTCTTTGAAAATTTCTTTTAAAGTTATGAGCTAGTTTGTCAATAAAATGACAGTTTCAGATGACAACACAAAAGCTGTTGTAGCTTATTATGGTAGTAGATTGTTAGGCTTATTTTCATCTGAACAAACTGACTAATTAGACAACAATACTGATGGATTTTTATTCCTTTCATGAAGTTCTACTTTTTACAATGACACTTTTTTCTTTCTTCCTCCTATCACAGAGGATCACAGTGTTTGTTTTCTTTCAATGCTTATTTACAATGCATAGAGATCACGTACGGACCCGTAAGCAGGTTGATATCTTCAAGAGTGACTCAAAAAAATGAAAATTAATCACCCAAACCTTAGCTCATGTCATGCTGTCCCCTTGCTCATCAACTACTGGGTTGTCCTTGAACAAGGTACCCTCCCCAGCTGGTTTAATGGAGCGACTCAGGGGCTGGGAGAGGAAAAATGTTGTTGTGCTGGCTGTATGAAAGTGTAAACTCCATTTAGAAGAAGCATATTGTAAGTGGAGTATTGCTATATTTAAAATAAGACAGAGAGAGTGTGTTGTTGTTGTTTAATATTCAGAAAGGTCACAGGCTAGTGCCTTGCATGCCCATGCAGCGGCTCAAAGCAAAAGCACTGCTGTAATGCAAAATAACATGAATAGTGTTTGTTTTTAACCATTGCACATTAACATGAGAGTCTTTGCTTTTTTCCCCCCAGAAGAGACTCTACTCTTAACTCTAGTGAGCACCTTCTTTTGCAAGCGTTTTTGAAAAGATGTATGGGAACATAAAGCAAGGACAGACTCTAATGTCCTATTTTAGCACATTTTCTATCAGACTTCTTTTTGTCTTTTGCTATTCCACACACACACAAAGCCATGTTTCCACCAACCTCCATGCATGGCTGCCTGCTGCACAAGTAGCATGTTACATTATTTAACAACCAGTTGGCATGGGAAGCAAATAAAATGCGCTCATTTATCAAAACTAGCTCCCACTCTCATTGTAAATGAGGTAAGGGTTGGTAGCTAGTTCTTTTCAGGGTTATGCAATAAACAAGATGCTGTGTCTATCAGGACACCAGGATAATGACAGAAGATGAGGACTCCTTTCAGCAGATCTAACAGCTGTGGCTCTTTATTGTGGCACTCAGTGTTGTAACAGTTTCTGGAAATGATAACAATAAATCATATTATATCTAATTGTCTTCTTATTACTAATATAATATTACCACAGAAACAGAATAATATACACATTATCCTCTGTGCATAAAAACCACAATAATACATAACAAATCAACATCCATACATTTCACCATAAACATGAGTAATTCAACCGAATAACACCCTCTACTGGTTAAAATAAACGCTAAGTAAACACCCATGCATGGCACACATGTCGACTCCCTCGCCGAGTAATTAGCATAAAATATATCCATATAAAAAACGGCACTTACTTTCTGCATCCACTTTAACACTTGGAGCACCACAACAAGCCCAATCCCAAAACGAAAAAACACCTTGCAACAGGTAAAAACACACAGGTAAGCCCTACAGGTGTGAGGTGAAAAAACGGAGACAGGAGAAAAGTCCGTTGACTCTGCCGCTGCTAATTAACTCTGCCGAGTGATAACGTCAATTCACTTAACAAGAAAGAAGGAAACTATAACACTTCCTGTGAAACCCTTCAAAATAAAAGCCTTTTATACAGCCGCCCCCAAATGTGCATAGCACATTTGAATCAAATAAAAGGCTCAAACAGTCTTAGAGAGTCTCGAACTTGGAGGAGGATCTTCCTCACCAGATGGAAGAGCTGGTAACATTACCAACCGGGCTACAGGCCGTGTGAAGATGTGTCCCTTAATGTTGATATCAGCTGATCTGATGCACCCATCATCACTGCGATGGACCTTGACCACACGCCCTACTGGCCACTGGGCCCGTGGTAGCTGTGGCTCCACCAACATGATGACTGCTTTGTCTTGCAGGTCAGGGGGAGAGGACTGCCATTTCTGTCTTGTCTGTAGACCAGGTAGGTATTCCCTTATGAACCTAGACCAGAACTGATCCGCTAGGATCTGTGAATGTCGCCAGCGCCTGCGGCTCAAGATCTCAGTCTCTGGGTACACTACTTGAGGGAGTGAACCATCAGGCCGCCCCATCAGCAAACTGTTTGGTGTCACAGGGTCAATGTCTGCGATGTCAGCCGATACAAAGCCCAATGGCTTCGAGTTGAGGATAGCCTCAACTTCAAGAAGCACAGTGAGGAGCACCTCTTCAGGGACTGGTTGAGATCCAACACATGTGTAGAGTGCTGACTTAACAGACCGGACTTCCCGTTCCCACACTCCACCAAAATGGGGAGCAGCAGGAGGGTTGAAGTGGAACTTGATCTTCTGACGGGCGAGCTGTTGCTGCAACACTGGGACCATACTCTCAAAGGCTTCTCTGAGTTCCCGTTCAGCTCCCTTGAAATTAGTTCCTTGGTCTGACCACAGTTCTGCAGGAGTCCCTCTTCTGGCGACAAACCGCCTCAAAGCCATCAAGTAGGCGTCGGAGTCCATATTCCGGAGAAGGTCCAAATGTACTGCTCTGGTAGTTAAGCACTTAAAGATGATACCCCAGCGTTTCTCCTGGCGTCTGCCTATCTTCACCATCATAGGCCCAAAACAATCCACGCCAGTGGAGTAAAAAGCTGGTTTGTGCAGTCTGAGGCGAGCAGCAGGAAGATCAGACATCTTGGGAATAGAAGGCTGACCCCTCCAACGTTGACATTCGGCACAAGCCCGTTGATGCTTTCGGACGGCCTCTCGCCCATGGATGATCCAGAACGACCTCCGCAACTCAGCGAAAACTCGCTCAGGACCAGGGTGATGCAAATCACTGTCGAACTTCTGGATGAGAAGATGGACAACTGGATGAGCTGCATCAAGGACAACAGGATGTAGGGATAAGTCTAGGTCTTCCAACCGTCTGAGTCGACCACCCACTCTTATCAAACCAGAGGTCTGGTCCAGGACAGGAGCTAAGGTGAGTAGGCGACTTGAGGGCGACACTGATTTCCCCGCTGCAAGCAACTTATAGTCCTCAGGAAAGGACTCTTTCTGAGCTCGCTGCAGGACTCTGGTTTCAGCTTGCTGATATTCATCAGCCGTTGGTGGGGTACTGGAGGAGGTTGCTCCCTGGAGCTCTTTGGCAGTGGCCTCCATGAGTTCTTGCCAGGAACTATACTTCATGTCACCTGGGCCATCGCCTGTAGCTGAAGTGACTGTAGCTCCACAAAAGGCAGTTTTACAGAGCTCGACTTGATCCTCTGGAGGTTCAGGCTTGGGCCTTTCTGGCCAGTTGTCTGGGCTTTGCAGAAGGAAGGGGGGTCCCTGGGACCACCTGTTGGGATCCTTAAGCTCTTCTAGAGTTTTACCTCTAGTTAGGTCATCTGCAGGATTTTGGTCCGAGTCCACGTAACGCCAGGTGCAGTTCTCGGTCAGTTCCTGGATCTCTGCCACCCTTGCCCCGACGAAGACCTTGTAGCGACAAGACTGGGAATGGAGCCAAGTGAGCACGGTGGTAGAGTCAGACCATAAGATGGTGTGGGCCACTTCCAAGGTGAGTTCCTTTATGAGGAGACTTGCCAGTTGTGCTGCTATAAGAGCTGCACACAGTTCCAGGCGTGGAACAGAGTGCACACGTTTAGGAGCCACTCTGGAACGAGCAAGGATGAAGGAAAGATGAACCTGGCCCTCTTTGGTCTCTGTCCTCAGGTAGGCCACGGCTCCATAAGCCTGTTCTGAAGCGTCAGCGAAGACGTGCACTTCACGAGTGACAGCCTCAGGGTCAAAGTCTGGGGGCACATATGCCCGAGGGAAGCTAAGGAGAGGTAAGAACTGGAGCTCATCCTCCCAGTTGGACCAGGCTTGAAGCAGCGCTGCAGGTAAGTTCGGGTCATCCCAACCTCGCTGCTTATCCCACAGTTGTCGGATGATGAGCTTCGCCCTGGTGGAGAAAGGTAGGAGGTAACCTAAAGGGTCGTACTGGGAAGCCAGGACCCTGTAGATGTTCCTAAGGGTAGGGGTGTCATAGGACACTGGCCTATGCTTGTAGCTCAGGGAGTCTCTCTCCCAGTTCCAACTGAGACCAAGGGTCGATTCCTGGGGGTTGACCCTGTCTAGGGCCAACCACAGGTCCAGGCTCTGAGATCTGGCATCCTGGGGCAAATGATCCAGAATCCTCGGCTCATTGCAGGCCCACTGTCGCATCTCAAAGCCTGCAGAGAACAGAAGGTCTCTAAGGCGATCCACCAGCTGCTTGGCTTCATCTGATGTACGCACACTCTGGAGGCAGTTGTCGACGTAAAAGCACTGTTCAACTGAGAACCTCAGGATGTCATCAGGCTGGCAGTGATCAACAACATGGCGCTGCAGTGCATATGTCGCGCAGCAGGGGCTGCAGGTTGTGCCAAAGGGCAGGACCTGCCACTCAAATACTCTCGGGGGCTCATCCACCTTCAGGTCACGCCACAGGAACCTCAAAAGGGGACGATCTTCTGGAAGGAGGAGGACCTGATGAAACATCCCCTTGATGTCTCCACTTACAGCAATGCGATGCTCCCGGAATCTCAGTAACACACCCACCAAGGAAGCTCCAAGGGTGGGGCCAGGAAGTAGGTACTGGTTCAGAGTCTGCCCAAGGTACTGGTGAGAGCAGTTGAAAACGAGCCTATGTTTACCGTTATGGGCGACCAGGTGATGTGGAATGTACCAACACTCCTCTGGCGGTTTCTCCTGGTTGACCTCCTGCACAGCACCTGCTCCTATGAGTTTCTGCATTTCCGCTTGATAGATCTCTGCTCTCTCAGGATCTTTCAGGAGGCGCCGCTCAGTACTCCGTAATAAAGCCATGACTGACTCCTTAGGTGCACACAGGGGGGGCATGGCTGCATGACGTAGTAGTGGTGTAGCATACCTTCTAACTCCGTCAACCTCCATGCGCACTGTCTTGGCGTCCAGTAATGAGACTGCTTGTTGGTCCTGTTTGGACCGAGTCACTTCCTTTTCTGGTCTGTGATGTACAGTGTCTATCTGCCAGAGCCTCGCGACATGGCGGAATAGCTCATCCACCTGTGGTGGGGAGGAGGTGAAGAGACACTGCACAGGGTGAGCTGGCCGCCCCATGGATCTGACAGGACCTTGAAGGGTCCATCCCAACCTGGTGTGGACTGCTGCTGGGCCACCAGGCGGCCCGAGTCTGACCGGTTCCACAGGGGTTATGAGATGTGCCTGATCAGAGCCGAGAAGGAGCGATGGCTGGGCCTCCTTCAGGGTAGGTATGGGAAGGCCACGAAGGTGTTTGTACTTCTTCTGAAGTTGTTCTATGGGGTAAGTATGCTGAGCTAAACTGAGACGGCTAGCTGTAAAGGCACCTTCAATCTTATAACTGACCTTATGATTGGCAGCTGGAGAAACATGGAAGGATACCTTGTGTCCATGGAGCACCTGGATGTCTTGCCGGACTGTCCGCAGAGGAAGATCTTCTGGGATGCCTTTCATTCCCAGTGACTTGGCTGCAGTTGGTAGTAACATGGATCTCTCTGATCCATCATCCAGCAGAGCAAAGGTGCTAAGACTGCGTCCCTCGTGGTGTAGAAGCACTGGGACGACTTTCAACATGACCCGATTTCCAGCTCCAGGTCGGTCGAGGTAGAGGGAGTCAGAGGCGGAGTTAGTCAGGCAGCTCTCCTCTTTCCCTGCTACATCTTTGTCACGTCTCTCTGGCCTCAGGTTTACCTCATGAAGGGCTAGGAGGTGTTTCCCTTGACAAATACTGCAAGGCTTCTTTAAGGTGCACTGAGCTGCCTGATGATTCCGTGCACAGCGCCAGCACCGTTTGTTAGCCTGAATCCACTCCTTGAGCTGCTCTTTAGAGAGTTTGGCAACCGCACTGCACTGACTGAAGTGATGTTCAGCACTCTGACAATAGGCACAGGGAGCTGGGCTCGTAGGTTTCTTCTTCCCAGAACTTGGCTTAGCCATGGCGACGTCCCCAGATGGCTCTCCAAGACCGTGTAGGACAGTCACCATCTGTTTCCCAGGACGAGTATCAGGCCGAGTAGGCTGTCTTTCCTTACTAGTTCTTGCACTGACTTGGCTGTCAAAGCTCAGGCACCAGGACTCATAGCTGAGCCATTCTGATAGATCATGCAGCGTGTGTGAAGACCCAGGCTGCTTGAACCGATGGCGACGGAAGTCAGCTCTCTGTTCTGCTGGCAGCTTGCTCAGGAGACGAGCCACATGGGAACCACAGTTAAGTTCAATCTCACCCTCTGGGCCTAAGGTCTTCAGCAAACCCACTAGGGATTGGATCTGGAGAGAGAACCTCTGAAATGCTGCAGCGTCACCACGTTTGATTTCCGGGGCTTCTAAGACACTAGCTATCTTCCTTAAAGCTAGCTGATGAGGCTGACCAAATCTGTCATACAGAGCTCTCATTGTGTCAGTGTAGGGAGTAGGTGAATTTAGATAAGCATCAGCTATTAGCTTAGCTTCCTCCAACTTCAAGTGATCCACAAGAATCTGATACTTGAAGAGTTCTGTGGAGTCTGATGGGAGGAGGTTCTCCAAGGCGAGGCGGAGTCTAGCAAACTCACTGGGGTCTGGCTGAATGAACTTGGGTATTGTAGGTTTGGGGCCTCTATACACTAGTTCTGACACAGGAACCTGTACAGGCTGGTTAGGTGGGAGTGAGCAGGGTGCAGCGCCGGTGGCTGCCAAGGGAGGTGATGCTCGTGGCGGTGCTGGGGGTCTTGGGCCTATGTAGGCAGGAGCAGGGTGAGAGAGTGACTGAGAAGGCTGCGCTGGCGGGTAAGGCAGAGTCCCACTATATGGGGCAGGGTGTGTGAGCTGATGAGGTAATGAGGCGAACATGGGAGGCTTAGAGGATGACTTAGCTGGAATCTGGGAACCATAAGAAGGTTGAGTGTTCTGTATGTCTTGTTTCCCCAGGTTAAGACCACTCATGCCCGTAGGCAGGTCATCCTCAGGTTCAGGCCATGGCGGAGGATCAGGCCAATCCTCCTCATCTTCTTCCTTTGGCTGGATAGGAATGGGATAACTCTGTGATGTTGCAGCAGTAACTCCAAGAGGTCTGTAGCTGCTGTGACTTGAGGCTGAGCCAGCAGACCGTTCCATGTCCTCCCTTAATGAGCGGGCTACGCCTATTAGCTCCTTCATCTCCTTCCGGGCCTCATGGAGTTCCTTTAGTGTAGACTGGAACACCTGCTGAGATTGTAGCAACTTAGCGTTCTCTTCCTGGATGGTTCTGATGTCTGGATAAAAAGGTGGGTCTCTGTGGGAACTCCACTGGAGTGAGGTAGAAGCTCCAGGTAGGATCTCTGAGGCTAGGTTTCCCCACTGAAGGCGACCCGGGGCTAGCTGAGGTGTCTCATGATGAGCAGCATCCCCATGGAAGCCACTAAAGGGAGACTGGGTTGAACGAAAATGGCTCATATCAACAGGACCATCCTGGGGAAAAAACACAGTCTGCTCTGAGGGAGGGGGTGGTGTTCCCCACTGTGATGGGTCTCGGGAACGATCTCCCACGTAGTCCACCTCAAAATCTTGAAGTCTAGTAGGTCGACGTGTTAGACGTTTGGGTCTCACATCAGGGTAAAACTCTTCTTCTGACTGCATCTTGAATGCTGCATCCGGCTCGAAGGACCAATGTAAATGAGGTAAGGGTTGGTAGCTAGTTCTTTTCAGGGTTATGCAATAAACAAGATGCTGTGTCTATCAGGACACCAGGATAATGACAGAAGATGAGGACTCCTTTCAGCAGATCTAACAGCTGTGGCTCTTTATTGTGGCACTCAGTGTTGTAACAGTTTCTGGAAATGATAACAATAAATCATATTATATCTAATTGTCTTCTTATTACTAATATAATATTACCACAGAAACAGAATAATATACACATTATCCTCTGTGCATAAAAACCACAATAATACATAACAAATCAACATCCATACATTTCACCATAAACATGAGTAATTCAACCGAATAACACCCTCTACTGGTTAAAATAAACGCTAAGTAAACACCCATGCATGGCACACATGTCGACTCCCTCGCCGAGTAATTAGCATAAAATATATCCATATAAAAAACGGCACTTACTTTCTGCATCCACTTTAACACTTGGAGCACCACAACAAGCCCAATCCCAAAACGAAAAAACACCTTGCAACAGGTAAAAACACACAGGTAAGCCCTACAGGTGTGAGGTGAAAAAACGGAGACAGGAGAAAAGTCCGTTGACTCTGCCGCTGCTAATTAACTCTGCCGAGTGATAACGTCAATTCACTTAACAAGAAAGAAGGAAACTATAACACTTCCTGTGAAACCCTTCAAAATAAAAGCCTTTTATACACTCATCCATTGTGTGTGAGCTGCATAATGGAGAGGTAATAATCTTAAGAATACATCCTCATGCTGCATACTGTGAGAGTGAATTTCAAATTTTGGTGGAACATTGTTTTCAAACTGCTTTTATAGAACTGGCAGGTGTAGGTAAATGCAAATCATATTACCTGTATCACAAGTTAAGCTGAAAGAGAACAGCAGTATTTCTGTATTTTGGTAGATTACAATTGATTTCCAGTGTTAAACCTATATGAACCTGATCTTATTTTTCCATCTACTTTTTTGAGCATCTTTCTATTAAAACAATTCGGATGCATCATAGCTAAAACCAGTAGAATACTTGTGTTCAGTGAAAAACAAGAATTCCATGTGGTTTTTGCATTGTTGCAGTTGGCCAAATTAACATAAAAGAGGTATTGATCACAAAAGTGCAAGAGGCAACTATAACAGAAACTAATAAAGTAGTAAAAGCAAACATTTTCCCTCCTACTATTAATGCACATTTTCCTTGAAATAAGCCTGAGGAGCTCCAAGCTAATGGGTGCAATTTATGATTCCTTGGTTTTGACTAGTGGTGGGTTAGATTCATCGAAATTGCGATGCATCGCGATGTTTTCTTGCATCGATTTGCATCGATTTTTTCACGTCGATTCTTTTCCACCAAGCCCGGAAAAAAAAACGGGTACCCGGAACAAAAAGTAGGTAACGCGCGCGCCGCCCGGACAGTTTAGCAGGTGGGACCATAGCAAACGGAAAGCCGTTGTAAAATAAATGTAACTCACGGCTTCAAGGGACTTGCTTTTATAAAACGTTTACCCTACATATAGCCCATAAAATAAACACACAAGAAAAAAATCAATAATTTATTGGTAAAAATGCAACAATAAAATTGAGAACTATTCATTCTTCCACCAAGCAAGATAGAGTGGACAGAATGCACAGAGCGCAGACGGTAAGATTGCTTTTTCATCTAGCGCTATCATCATGTCACACCAGGCTATTTGGGCTCGTTAATGTTGAATTGGATATTTCCATTGATAGTGCAATTGTTTAAATAGTGTTCAATTATGTTTGGACTCCTCTTTGCAGGGACGGTGGCGTGCGTTTCGCGTCAGGTGTGTTTTAGCGCAGACGTAGGCTATGCCTAACGTCGGCTGTAACAATAATAATAAAAGTATACTGATAATTTACCATACATCGGCGCTGTCACACTGTCCGCTTTGGGTGGAGATAAAAGGCAGGTGGATCAGGAGGCAGCAGGGAGAGGTAGGCTATTTCTCCAGGGAGGCCACCGGACACAATGGGTTACCCGGCTGCTCAAATATGAATCCCCGCAGGCTTTCTATGTTTTTTTCGGCAGCATCTTTGTGATTTTTTGTGCATTCGTTGAAAGACACGGTGACATATTTTAGGCCATTTTCGTCGTGGCGAATGCTGAAGGAGTCGGGCTTTAATTTGCGGTTTCCCTCGTTCGCCCTGCGTCCCATATGAAGCTGCACGTCAAACCAGACGTTACAGACAAGCCCCCTCCTGATCCGCCGGCCTTTTATCTCCACCCACGAAATGAACGCCACCGTCAAGTACTTTCGCAACACGATAAATTATAAACTATAATACATACATACGTACATACATACATAAAAGTCAATGGTGTACTGTAGTGCCTGTGTACCAAATTTTTTAATTACTTTGTTATGATTGAACTGGCTCATGCAATTCTTTCACTCCCAGATTACATAGTCAAAATATTTTGTGTCTTTGAACAATAATTCCTAGTCAAATGTTCAAAAAATCTTTATTTTGAGAGTGACATGAGTTAATTTATGGGCTATTTATTTCCAAAGCTAGCCACTGATTAACACAAAATCAGTCTTGCATGGAAAATAGCTGTAAAAATCGCAATAATCGAAGAATCGTGGCACCAATAATCGCATCGAATCGACAAACACTGTAATCGCTATAATCGAAAAATCGAAGCTCCCATAATCGAAATCGCATCGAATCGTGAGGTACCCGCGATGGAGCACCCCTAGTTTTGACATCCATATGTTTGCCTTCTGTATTGTATGAGAGGCACAGAAGCAGAGAAGTCTGTTTCTGCATCCTGTTCTCCCACTGTCAAGAGCTTCTACCCGTGACTTACTCCACTGTGGAGGACAGATTGTGGCACTTAAGATGACTATGTGGCCTTTGACCTGTTGCCTCCTCAACCCCAGAGATGTGGAAATGGAAATGAGCAGACCTTAGCTAAATTTGTGTGCAGACCTGTGACCGTGACTCTTGACCCATGCGGGCAAATTAAGATGTCAAGCCTGGAGAAAATAAAGCCGCCTTTGGTGCACATATCATCTAAACCAGTTTAATGAAAGTCAGTCAGTAGTGATCTGAGGGTCACATCAAGAAAAAAATATTTTGTTGTCCTCAGTCTGAAACGTAACAACACACATGCAAAATAGTCTTTTTCAAGCACAGAGTTTTCAAGGCCGACAATTTAAGAGTGGAGTTAGTTAACCTTGTCCGGAGTTAGCCCTTTTTCCCACTTCCGCACTAGCCCCAAGATGGTGATGGGTCTCTCATAGCAGCCAATTAGGCTCTGTCATTTCTCGAGGTGTGCAGGCCCCCAGTTTGATAGATCATGCACTAGGAGCATGAGAAGGGAAAGGCGGCCAAGCATGCTCTTAGGTCAGCTCCATCCAACATACACCATGCCCAGTATCATTCAGCCACGGCACTGTGATCAATGAGGAGGAAACTGTGCAGCTATTATTTATAGGATCACCAGGCCATTAGACCCAACTACCCACTTAGCCTTTGCCACTGACTGTTTCTGTGTGCCAAACTACACAGAAGTGGAGATTGAGGATGGCTAGCCAGCCCATATTGTAGGAATCATTCTTTTCATTTATCTCCATCCACACTAAATTTACTCTGGCCTCCAGTGTGAATGAGCGCACCAGTACCCCC
This sequence comes from Myripristis murdjan, assembly GCF_902150065.1. NCBI lineage: Eukaryota > Metazoa > Chordata > Actinopteri > Holocentriformes > Holocentridae > Myripristis > Myripristis murdjan. Next base: position 27,916,122 of record NC_043993.1, read on the forward strand.
AAATCTAAGAAAAAAAAAGCAACTGGACACTACTGAGTAACCACACAGAATCACGGTAAACATTTAATTTACTATAATGTTGGAAATGTGTTGACTGTTCTGACATTGTCTATTGTAGATTTGGTTTCAGAGGATTTGGTAGATATATTGGTGACTAAAGTGATGATAAAGGTATGTGTTGGTAAAGTGATGAATTCACACTCTTGCGGCGTCACAGCCAAAAAGGTGGCAGAGCTTAGGCCTCGTAGAAATGGCACTAAAATTCTGGAGACCATTCTTGCTCCACTTTTTGTTGTTTCCAGTTGAGGGAAGTGTTTACATAATACATACAGTGAACATTAATGTTGCTACATAACAATGTAGAGCGTTACTTGGACTTGGTTGGTAGCCCAACCAGAATCAACTTTGGAGTAGGTAATGTTTCTATGGTAACAGCTGCCTCTTTTATTGGTGGGAACCCGCTAAAGCTTGTCAGCAGTGTAGTTATTTCACAAGGAAGTGAACAATAACAAATGATTCCTTGATAACAATGTATAAATAAGAGACTGATGGGTAATAGAGGAAAACAGTCGAGAAAACATCAGCACCGCCCTTTAAGAATTAAGTTACACTGCACAATTACAATTCACATTTGGCAGACGCTTATATCCAAAGCGACGTGCACACGTACATTTTTATACACCACAAGCAAAGATCTACTCAGGAGAGAACAACGACATCAAGTGCCTTAAAGCTCTGGCTCTGGTCCAGAGGACAGAGGAGCTACTAGGCAGCGCAAAGAGGAAATGCATAGAGTGCATAAAGTGCATAGAGGAAGGAAGAAAGCATAGAAGCAGATTTTTTTTTTTTTGGGATTACACAATACATTAGGTGAGAATCTGTCCAATGGCTTAAAAAAACTTTTACATTTTTCTGCCCTTCTCTTTGTGTCTTAAATATATTTATCACATGGAATCAATGGATTGTACCTCATGGAAGGGATTATAGCTCATGGAAAACCAGGTATTCCTCATATTTTGGACAATCAGTGCATTTCTGAGTTTGATAGGCTATGACAAGTCTGCTTGATGTTGGTAAAATTTAGAGGCAAATGATTTAATTCACTACAGGGAAAATAGGAGGGGAATTGGAACAAGGGCTGATCAATATGGACAAAATCAAATATCATGATATCTTCGCTTTGAGGTAATGCTGCTGTAAAAACCAGGAAAAGACAACAGTGCTGCCATATCATGATATTACAATATTAAAAATGACAGTGATATCTAGTTTCATATCATAATGTCAATATAATATTTATAGATAACCCAGCCACAATTTCAACCCCCACATTTCAACTCCAAAGGACTTCAACACCACCAAGTTACTATGACGATAAAGCTACTTGTGTTTGTTGAACACCAGGCGTGCATTGGAGAAATGGATGTAACAGGTATATCTGGATGAATATGTGCTCAGAGTGTCGAAGACTAAGGGCCCTATCTTGTGCCACCCGCTATCCGCTGCCACTACCCGCAAATTGCGGATTTAGGAACTTCCGCTATCCCTAAACGGTATCTTGCGCCACCCGCTACCCGCTATCCGTTATGCCGACTCCGTCATTTGCGGCTGGAGGTGTGTCCGTGGGCGTGTTTCATGCGCTATCCCTAAAGTTGCTATCTTGCGCACACACTTTAGGGATAGCGGATAGCGGGTGGTCCTGACCACCCGCTATCCGCTTTCCCTAAAGTCTGGGCTGTTACAAGAGCGCGTCCAGGCGGCTTCAATGCACACCCTGATGGAGCCACACCACGCACACGGTCGGACTGATACCGGGACGCCGCCGGAATGGACTTAGTATATTACTCATATAGACTGTTTAGAGGAAAGACTGTTTTAATTGGACACTTACGCCAGCACGTTTTATTGTTTTATCATAAGCCAGCAGCTGTGCTATATTTTTATTTTTAATGTTTTATTTGCCCAATCTACCATGTCAATAAATTAGTTTACACATAGTTCCACCTCTGCCTCTTGTGTGTGTGTGGTGTGACCCGGGGATTTTACTCAATCAGTACAACCTTTTGACACGTTCACTTGGACACATGTGGCTCCACCTCCCGAATTAACTCGCCTATAATATAATATATAATATGTATATATATAAAGCCAACTTGCTTTAGCCTCAGTAGAAGCCCTGAGAAAATCTACCTCCCTCTCTCCATCGCGGGTTTAGGATTTAGGATTTAGGATAGCGCAGCCTGCCCTTAAAGGCAATGGCACCTGGCACACTGATTGGTTTAACTGGCGCAACGCCCAAAACACGCCTATGCATAATATAGCGGGTAGCGCAGGTGTTTTGCGGATAGCGGGAGGTGCACAAGATAGCAACTTTTACAGGGGAACGCCTTCCTAAATCCTAAATCCGCAAATAACGGGTTTAGGGAGTCTGGCGCAAGATAGGGCCCAAAGGCTACAGAAGATATTTTACTTAAGGGAAAGCTTGACAAAACTTTATTCCCATGCTAAAAATATATTTTTCAGCCTCGAGTTTAAGCTTCTCTGCGCTCCAAAGCCAACTTTGGGCAAAGCTTATCGAGAAGTATGAATGAAATAATATTCTAGCATAATCTATTCCATGACAGTTATTTATAAAATGCAATGGGTTTGAACAATTCCACAATCAAATCTATCTTACTTGCTCAGTTACACTATAGTCTCTCTACTGGGCTTGACTTCAGGCACAGTAGCCTGATATGCATATATTTTTGTTGAATGAAATGCCAAATTCAGCTCGGGCAAATGATTGCCTGTGGATAGTCATTTAAAAAAGGCAACATTTCCTGATCAAGTCAAATTGCCTCCGAGTACTGGGGAGTATTCTTCTTCAGAATATATGAATATGTCTCACTCTTTTGAGATGCTGTGCTATAGCAGGAAGACTGTAAGGAAATTCAGTTCCAATCTTAGAACATGCAGTATTATTGCAATCATACATCATTCATGCTCTTGTTCCTACACTGCTTTGGAAAGTCCGGAAATGTACAGAAAAATAATAAGGAAATTTCTAGCTGTTGATAAGCTTGAGAATAGCACAAAACATTTGGAAAATCACAGAGACATAATGTACTTTTTCTGATGATTGATGACTGTTGGCATAACTCATACTCAACACCATTCAGAATGCTCAAATTAAAGCCTGAAAAAAGTAATTTGAAGCAGGAACTTTGTATGATGACTCAAATATTGCTGGTATGAGAGCCGGAATGCCACAGTTTATGAAATAGTCATCAGCATTCACAGCTGAGCTGAATGATGTTTGGCATGTGTCCGACGGATGACCCGATCCACGTGAAAACTTTGAAGGACTAAAGTGCCCCAGCATGACATGTGAGCTGCAGCAGTATGCTTAATTTTTTCCACCCTCTCAACCCTCCTTGAACTCGGTGACTTAATAAGTTGATGAAAGGCCTATGGGTATTATTTGCAAAAGGCACCTTCATTTGTATGTGTCTGTGCAGCTGTCCATAAAAAAAAAAAACAAAAAAAAACGCTAAAGCATTAATCTGACAATGGTTTTCCTCTGTTATGCTGAGGTTTCCAGATCCAGGGTATTCTAGACAAATTGCTGAAATAGTGTCCATGGTGCCCCATCACATCACAGACTTAGACCACAGCAGATTTTTAGTTTTTGGAGCCAGTCATTTTCATTTTTTTTTTTTTTTTTTTTTTTTTTTTTTTTTTTGGAAATCCACCTCGTTGCACTCAAGGTGGCTTTCTTCTGGAAAAGGAAGATGATGGATAGATAGACAGGCCAGCAAACAGATAGACAGAATTCTTAACAGTGGCAGTTCTTATTGCTTTGTGAAAGTGCCTCCTAACCACAGTATACATAAGCCATAATCCCCAAGAAGATGTTTTTTACTGTCATTTTTGGGACTTCAGCAATATAAAAATAGCCACATCATGATATATGCCACATCACATGCTATATATACTTTGTGTAATGAGTTGTCAGCACTCCCTGCACCATTGCAGAACATGTCTAACTGGACCGATGGCCTCTTATCTCATGCAGTAAAATTTGATGCTTCTGAATGTGTATGTTCCCAGCACTGAAACATCAAAAAATTGCATGCCATGTAGTTTAATGTTGAATAATGAGCCACATTTAAATGCAAAGACAACAGTTTTTTTTTTTTTTTTTTTTTTTTTTTTTAAGAAGGAGAATTGAGGATGGATAACTTATACTTTTGTCTATGTATCCTATCTGCTTTAAAACAGAATTCACATATGTTATTCCTCTGATCTTAGACAGCTCAATCATTATATGTGAACATGAACAAATCTCCCAAAGCCATAAACCCAAGAACAAAGTCGTCTGATTCTGTGATATCATCAGAAGATAGAAGTTATTCTTTTGATAATAACTCAGAGTCTGACTTTGTGAACTCAACGAATGTCTGGAAGTTCCTTTAGATGTAATACTAACTGGTTTAAACTAGAAAATATGCTCACATTCTCTGGTATTGTCACTCGGTCTGTATCCCATTAACAGTCTATAGAGCGGGAGGATTTGTTGCTTGATGATATTGTGAGTCTTGTCTCTCATGTCTCCAAATTTTGGAAAGCTTTGTTCACTTTTACCAGTCGAGACCAAACTGTCCATGAGATAAGCATCGCGGCTTTTAATGAATTTGGCCCAGACGGAGCTGATAAATGAACAGGATGATTCCTGAAAAATGGGCCTGCTCCTCACGCTGAATCTCCCAAGCTTCCAAAATGTCTGTCATGTAAAAGCCATTAGCAAACTTAATACATTAGATTAGCCACTTTAATTTTCTAAAAAAAAAAAAAAAAAAAAAAAAAGATTGTCGCAAGAATGAAATGAAACGCGGGACTCCTCTGGTCTCAGGCATGTGATTTATTGCATGTGTGCGGGTGCTGTGCAAAAACGTTTATACAAGGCAAGTGGAAGTGAGTGCTCCAGCAAATTTGGCATGATGTGTGGAGCTGGGAGAGAGTTAATATTATTCATGGGGGCACTTCTATCCCTGGCTTGGCTTTGTGTCCAGCTCAATTAAGCAAAGCTCATACACTTTCGCAGACACTGAGCCTCGATTATCATCAGAGGAGCTACTGGCCACATCCCACCAGCCTGTGGCCTGTCTCCCTCTCATCTTTGTGTATATGTGAAAACAGAGAGGAGGGCGGGGGCGCGCGAGCTAACTGCCCCAGTTTAATGTGTCAATTTGGGGCACAGCAGGAAAACACTGTGTGCCTGTGTGTGGATGTTTCTTGGCCATGTCAATTGCTCTGAGCCTGCCGAAGGAATCTTTTGGGGCGAATCTTATATTCCCCAAACAAGTGTTTCCTCCTCTTATTTAAAGGGCCCCTACGAGAACCAGAACAAGCAAAATCTGACTCTGCCACATGACCTAGGACTGACCTCTCTGAGCTTGCGGGAGATAAACAGGAGCAGTGATGTAGTACATTCATCCTGAGACACATGGGAAATTTGAGTGTTGCGAGAGCATTGTGACTTACACTGCTGCAGATGTGTGGCCAACTTAAGCTTATGGATTTACTGCAGGAATTTGTGCAGCCAGTGAGCCCATGACCAGTGTGGTGAGTCTTTTATTATCGGTGAATGAAATGTCTCATCCCGTGGCTGAAAGGTCTATCTTATGTGAAACAGCAAGAGTTGGTTTTTCACTGGTTCATGGACAATATGTGGGAAGCAGGAAAAGTCACTGATAAGATGTTGGATATACTGTGGGTATATACCATACTGTGCTGTACACACAAAAAGTCAATGATAAAATGCATGTATGTAAGGCAAATAACATTGTCTGATATGGTGGTAATTATTAATCTCCCCATTGTTGTGCGATACATTAACCGATAATGAAGAAATATATATTAACACTGAAACACTGTATATCTGAATATCTTTTAATATATATATACACAAGCTAGATATAAATGTATGGACCACAAATGAACCCAAGCATAAAGTAAGCAATACCAGATTTTTGTCTATTTCTGGAATACATTTTCCTCCTTTCTTATCTATTTTTTTTAAGCATAATGCCTATTATTAGAATGCAGACATAGCAAAGCCAGTGGAATCATTTAAAAATGAACAGGGTGGTCACACAATTTGACAGCTGCACCACAACTCCTTTTTTATTTCTGTTGTATGGTTGAGGCTTTGCAGCAGTAGTGACAGGATCCGTCCAATAGGTAAACTCACAGACGCACCGCAATCCCCACTTTATGGTTTGTTCTATATAAGGGCCTGGAGTATTGAGTTCATGGTGCACCTCTAATCGGCACAATAGCTCACACACCTCCTTCCCCTGTCAACAGCCCTTAAAAATACTTGAACAATAAACATAGCAACTACAGGGTAACACTTCACTTTACAGGCAGACAAAAGCCCCATGACAGCTACGTGGAACTTTCAGGAATACTGATGCAACTCTTACATCACCTTTCGCTGTGTGTTCATTAAGCTGCTGCTGCACAGTGTTTCATTCTCAGACAGTTTTACAGATTGCAGTGACTTTCTATGCAGCGTGTGCTCCACAAAATACCAAATTTTGACTCGCATTTTTAATATTAATTTTCAGGCAGCTTGAGGAAAAGCTGATTGTAATTAAGTCTGCAGATAGACTTTAATAATACACTCAGTGGCCACTTTCTAAGGTCCACCTGCACAATTCAATCCAGCTGTTCTGCCACAAAGTTTACTTTTCTGCTGCCAGTAATGCTCAGCTTCTCTTTTTGTCACAGTAACAGAGGTGTTCATTCAATTATGTGTTTGGCATTGAACTCATGTTGGACTGGACTGCATTTTATTGAGGTGTTTCCAATATTCTGTCCTCCCTCATGTATATAAATATGGAGGACAAAAAATTAGAAACACCACAATATAATGTAGTCCAGTACAAGACCTCTGCAAACTACAAGCTCTATGATAAAATTATTAAATTTAGACATTGTCCAATGTCAACAAAACCTGAACATTATAAGCTTTCTTAAAAAGGTAGAATTTATTGTAGAGCTACTACTTCATTTCTTTCGAGTCCACATTCTTCCAAGTAAATAAGAAATTCCAAGTATAAGATTGCTGCTAATAAGCTGCTCATGGACATATTTAGTTCAATTTGGTTTTAATTTAACTTTTAAAGTAAGAAAGGGGAAATACATGCTAATCGCTGTTTTGAAGGAATGTAATCTTTAAGCATTTTTTGTTTGTCTTTACATTTTTGAGCTCTTTGTAACTTGAACTCAATCAAATGCATTCCAATGCATCATTTTTTTTTTTTTTTTAAATAAATGCCTTAAACGCTTGAACATCTAAACAAAGCATTTCTAATTCATAGAACTACAAAGAAAATGTAACCATGTAATGGGGTTTCTCAAATGTGCCTCGATACATTTCATTAAGAAAAAAAAAGTTAAATAATCTTTGAGAAGATCACTTCATTTAAATGTGTAGAGCATGGGGAAAAAATGCTTTATAAGGACTGCACTTTACTGCCAGAAAAGAGTCCTCTTTCACATGATGAATTTCTTCACTATACAAATGCCTGTGTTCTGGAAAAGGATCAGGATTTATTTTGACCTTGATCAACAATGCAAACAAACTATAGTTGGATTTGTTTGCATGGCCTTGTCCAGCCTTGTTTGTCCATCACATTTTGCCCCCTTGCTCAGATTCATTGCACTGAGCTGAGCTGAGCTGACAAAGGTAACAAACCTATGTAAAATGCGTGAGTGGAGCAGTTGTAGCAAACGGCTCAGTAGTTACAAGGATGCAAGCTGGCAATGATGAGTTGACTATTTGAGAGAATAATGCTCCCTGGAAGTTATCCAGGCTTATATATTACAGCTATTTATTACTCTCAAGTGTTTTGGTGCTTAATCACTCCTGCCTAGACTAAATAAATATATAAAGAGTAGACTCCCTACATATGAGGCAATCATTGCTGCTGCTGTTCAAGTGGAATTGCCACTCAGTTTAAGAGTTCACATATGTTTTTCCCCATGGGCTGGGATCGTCAAGTCAATATTGTGTAGAAACTCTAGGGACAAGAGAAGTAAGATGCTGTTTTGTGGTGTAAATGCACAGTCTGGAGCTGCTCGTGAATATGAACAGGACTTGTGTCATCCATGAGTTTGAACACCCCAAACGGGCTTGTGTCTTGTTGTATAGTTACCTGGGTGTGGTGGATATTTCTCCACATGGTGAGAAATATCTGCATTAGTTGCCCCCTTGCTGCCCTAGGGTGCTAATCCAGAATACTTTGTGTATTTGCATTCCAAAGCATAGCAAAACATGTCCCAAAATAACACAGAAATGAACAACGTGGAGTATGCCAGTATAAAAAAAGAAGTGCTTGTACTCATTTTTTTTTGAGGAAATTAAACATCTATTTTCTTGTTATTTCCCTATCTGAAATGGAAAGTAGATACAGCATGTAGCGTCTGCCGGAAACTTACTCATAGTACTCTTGCGCCAGGGAGAAATGACCTGACACTGTACTTTCAGAAATAATTGTAATTACATGGGGAAAAAAAAAAAAAAAAGGGAACCGGGACTTCTTATTTTTTATATTACCATAATCTGCTTTGTTCGCATTTATGTGCTAAAAATGTTATTTTAGAGCCTGTTTTGCCATGCTGTGGAAGGGAATAGAAAGGTAGATGTGTCAGTACTGTGATTACGTTTCTTTGGACTTTCTGTTAATGAAGTCTGTGTTTCTGTAGGTGGTGATCTTTTTCTCTGTCTGTGCAGCCAGGGTGACTGTTTAGGCGAATTGCCCAGTTCTTCTGTTTCTTCCAATCAAACTGCTGTTTTCACTAGTTGATGTGTAAAACTGAATCACTTTCAGTCAGACGTTTCAGTTAGGAGGAGAGGTTAAGCCTCGAGTTAGGACCAGGGACGGGCTTCATGTCCGAAAGTGCCAAAATGTGTTCTTTCCTGTGCTTTGGAATGATAACATACATAATTTAATGGATAAAAAAAAATGCAGGTGGGCACTAGTGACACATGACCAAAACTTTATTAGCCTGACTAAAAAAGAACAGAGAAGATGGTCACTGACATTTTCCTCCATCTCAATGAAGACTTAGTGGCTCTGCCATGTGGATGGAGCTTCAGATGCCCACCAGCTAATAACAGCCCCCTAAAAAAATGCATTCATCCCCTCAGCTAACACTCAGCTAAACTGACTGGCAATAAACCCGGCACAATGTGAGCAATCTTTTTAATGTGCCTTATACTGTGTGACCTTCACATAGTACTGTACTATAATACACTTAAGCTGTGCTGTTTTATATACCATGGGACCCTATGCTATTACAGAAAGTGATGCTTTGTTTATGTGACGCAACTGTGAGCTGAACACAATGAAAATTGACCGTCATAACGGTTTTATCTACTGCAGTTCATTTAACATGTATGTTCCTCTGAGCAGTTTACTTAAGACTTTAAACCTCTCAAAGCGTATACTGTATGAAAGACTACACGATAAAGCAGTTGAGGTTGATCCAAATATTCATACGTTAGAATCTGTTCAGGAGTGAATGTGAAGTTGGTTGAGTGTAAAATATCCACCATTTATGGTGATCATCAAGTGAGTTTTGTGTCTTTTACAGTTTTGTGTCTTTTACAGTTTTGGCCAACTCTTCACTTAAACCAGATTTTTTTTTTTTTTTTTTTTTTTTTTTTGTAATAACTATGACTCAATGTATCTGAAATAGCCAAAAAGCAGAAGACGGGCAAGATCTGTGTTTCCGTCTTATGCCCAACAGTTTGACTGCCAATTTTAGTATTCCTTAGAAAAATCTATGATATTCAGTTTGTTTTTCAAAAAAGCTATTTGAATACAATATAAGCATTGTTGAATTTGCTTGTAAATGCGTCTTACCGGTGACAAGCTTCTACTCTCAGCAGCCAAGTTGCTGGAGTCACTTGGCTGTGGGAGGTGGAGTGTATCCAACAGTTTGTGTAATTGTGCCTGCACTTTCTCATAGAAGATTTAGGTCACATTTAGGGGCCCGGGTACGTTCCTCGGATTTTTGCACAGATTGCACGGTTTTGTTATTGAACTTACTACAAACTGAAACTTGGATACAATTAGCTGTTTTATTCATGCTCGTTTTTCGGTTCTGTATAACTTTTAGCGCTCCTTATAGCTGCGCTGCCATGTGGTCCATCAACCTGATTTTGTTTTTTTTACAGTAGTTGTTTTAAATGCTCTTATTTGATGCATGTAGCTTTCATAAGGCAAGTATTTTTTTTATTTTTTTTTTTTCAAAATTCAAAGATTAAGCAGTTTTGTGCTGTCAACCTCCCAAAATTGACAGTAAACCCTAAAACATTTGGTCTGGTGGCTCACCTGTTGGAGCGTGTACTGTGCCAAGCCCTTTGCCACACGCACTCCTTGATAAGCAGAACTATTTGTTAACTTTAACAAAACTCTTTGGACTTTGTCAGCCAAGGACACAAAAGTGATGTTCCAGACAACAGTTTATGGTGGCATTTTTGACTACAATTTGTGTTTTTGTACGGTGATTACATTTATTTATGTCAGGCTGCACAAGGTGTGCTGTCATGGACATATCATTCAGTTTTTTACCTTGAAAGGTTTGTAAGTTATTAATTTTTATGTGCTGGCTAGCTCGAGACTGCACTAAACAAAAATGAAAGGATTTGCCTTGAGATTCATACCTCCTATTTAGAACTGCTTTTATTGCTGACCCACGCCTTTCAGGAGGAATTAGATGAGACACTGCAATGAACACACTCCTTCAATACGTTGTCTTTTCAGGGCCTAAAATGGGATTCTTTGGTTTCACTTGCAGATGTTTGTACTGAAATAATGTCACAATTATTTAAAGAAAAACAGCAAATGGATTTGTCAAAGCTGAATGGCTTCAGCAACAATAGCAACCACAACAAAGGTATTTAAGACCCTGAAACTACAAGATTCACTTTTCTCCAATGACATTGGAATTTAAGTAATGTAAATTGTAGGTGTGGGTGGCATCTCTTTTTCACTGTCCAAGGAAACTGCTACAATACCGTGATTTTAGGCCTTTTTAAACCTGCAACGCATCCCACCCATGGCATAAGACTAACATTTTTCCAAGCTGCCAGGGCACACATTTGGCATGCGTGCTTTTTTATACGCATTTTGGTGATATAACACTGGCTTCAAAATGCGAGTAAATGTGGAGTTACACAGGGTACAGGCCAGAAAGTGAGTTATGAAAGCCAGAAATCTGAGTAGCCGCCCAAGCGACTGTTGAATCACTGGTATTGATCGACAACCCTATCAACCTCTGCAGAAATATTATGATTACTGCTATAGGCAGGAAATATTAGTTACTTTAATAATTAAATAATAAATGCTAGTTGTTTTTTTTGTTTTTTTGTTTTTTTTTTGTATTTTATTTACATTGATTTGTGTAGTCGCGCTCTTGTGACTGCCTACTGTACTTAACCTTTGCAATCGAAAGTGCTGATGATTATTGCCAGTGGTCATCATTACAAGGCTGTTACCCTTACAGTGAATATGAATGGAGATTTTTATTGTATTGGGAGTAATGAACAAGCAGAGAAAAGAATTGCATCCTGGTTCAAACAAATAGAAGTCGAAAGAATAATACACACCATCATGAATCTGATGACCCTCAAGCACACAAAGAAAGCTGCGACCTGCTGCGGCCCATGGTGGTGGTGTTCACCATCTAAGACATGGCAAAAATCAATGCTCATGGTTTTTTTTTGCAATGCATGAATAATCAGCCATAATGGTTTTCTTCCTGCAGCTGGCTAAGAAGCATTATGTTGGTTAAAGCAAGCTCCGTGCTCTAAGCTCACGAGAGACACCATGCCAAAATACATAATACCATGCTGGCCCCTGCACATACAAGCACTGAGAAAAGTGAAAGAAGAAGACTTTTTAACATGAAAACTGTTCTTCTAAACTGTTTCATTTCCAGTTGAAAACAGACTTTCTCAGCACTAATTAGGCTATTACTCTTACTTGTGTTCTACTTCCTTGCCTTTCCTTGCCTAATGGAATGTATAATTAATGTGCAAACACAGCTCTGTTGTTATTTATTTTTAAAAGCAGTACATTTGTTTCAGAGTGTATAGAGAGTAAAAAGTTCATTTTTGCACGGCTCTCAACAGCCGTCCCCTTAGACAGGCTTTGTGTGCATTGCGACAGAAAGGCTTGTCAACAATTGGGGATTCATTGATCTTTATTTAGACCCCCCTTGGTCTTTATACCTACCTTGGAGCATCCTTTGCATGCTTTTGATGAAAGTAAATGTCAAGTATCTGTTGTCCCTTTTTGAAATACAACCCTAAGTCATATCTGTTATGGGTTTAGGTTTTCTACTGGTGGAAATCCAAAATAAAGTGTAGGGATGCACCTCAACCCAAACCCAGTTCTCCATTTCAAACTGGAATGGCTGCCACCACTGTCCTTACTAGAATCACTCAGAATCTATGACAACAGCCACTTTTGTGTTGGGAGGGCTGACTGGAGTTCACTCAGACGTCTGTGTCATTCTGCGACATTTTTTCACAGCTTTGTGTCTTGATTCGCAGAGTGGATATTCACTAGAGTGGGTTTAACCTGCGGTGCTTGTCATTTTACCGCGAGTCTGTGTGTTTAGTAATGCACAGGCTTTATTTGGAGGCTAACGTATCATCATTAGTCTCTTAGTCTAGCTTATAATTGCTTGTGATGACCATGGCTACAGAATGGTGTTCTTTATAAATTTAGTTTTAATAAGCAGGAATTTCAGCCATTTTATATTTCTTTGTGGTTTAAAAAAAAAAAAAAAAATTCAAATTTTGGTCATACCCACTTTTTTCCCCAAATCTGAATCCTAATTATTTTTCCCCAAAACACATACAAATTCAAATACAAATATTGGTTCCACTGCACACCTCTAATAAAGAGGTAGAAAAGTCTGAAGTGAACCAACTGTAAGAACCTAGACCAAAACTCAATGATTTATCGGTAGATGTTTACATGCACATTGCAAAGGTTCTCGTGCTTGGAAAGCCAAGCATAACAGAAATGAACCAAGGGAGAACTTTCGGAGTCAAGATGAGGTGAAATATCTCCACAGTTTATGGGCCAAGGAGCACATTTTCCAAGTCCTTAAAGAATACACAAGAAGTATCGATGTGGTGAAGTATCGACATGCTTATGTAAAGTTACCGGGATGGGCATCAGATTTGTTTTGACTCCCCACTGCTGCAAAAATCTCTAACTCGGCAGGATGACTCAGCTCGATAAAAACAAGCTACTTGTGAGTCCATGTTACATGTGAACCTTTGCACCATGAACCAACAAAGTACACTTTTTGACAATGGTGTCCTTTTTTTGTGATAAAGATCCAGGCTGTTAAATATAGAGCGTTTTCCAATAATGAATGCTGCCCGGAAATTTTGGAATTAATTGTTGTTTATTTCTCCACACTGCAGTTTGTAAAGCACCATCAATCCGATGTGCTGTCAAACTGAACAGTGACACAGGCGCAGATATCTAAACTCAAATGAAATTAACTGCGGTAATGCAATCCAAGAGGTGCTCACAAGCTTTTATTATACAACTGTGATGTGGGATGGTAGTGTCAGAGTTGCTCCAAATGCCCCATTGAACTTTCCATCACCAAGAGTGGCTGCTCCTCCTGTGCAATAAATTCCATATAAATCCCCTCTTTTTTCCTGTTTTGCTGTCATGGGGTCATTTCTTGTTTTTTTTTTTTTTTGTTTGTTTGTTTGTTTTTTTTCCCTCAGTGCATCTGCTAACATTTGCTGCTTGGGTGCACACTTCTTGTGAGCTGCTACCTGAGGTCTCACTGCACTCCCACAAATGATACTTTTCAATTCCCCAACTAAATTAGAAGTATTGCAATTAGCTGTGCTGCTGCCACCCCTGCAAACACTTACAGTACATTGCAAACAGTGCAGTTTGCTGTTAAACTAATTTTGGTGTCCAGTTTGAAGTAACTCCTGACATGACTGTTAGGCAGCTACTTTCCAAAGTGTGGTGCACTACCGCACAATTTGCATAAATTGTACGGAGTGTATGAAATATATATGTTTATAAATTATTTATATTTACAAATGGATGAGGAGGAGATCTGACAACCTCTAGCTGATACGATATCTTAAAATTCGCACAGATTGGTTCTAATTCTGATATATCAGATCAATGCATCTGTATTTTCCTGTGAGCTTCTGGAAGATATAGCTACGTTTTCTGATCATTGAAGCGGCCCAATGAAAGATATGCTTAAAATGAAAAACTAATATTTCCCCATGTTGTAGTACTTTAAGAGGACAGAAGACTGGGACACTTCTCAGGAAGCTTTTTAAGTGTGTGATTCATTAGGAGATTTTTTTTTTTCCAACTACAGAACAAGGAAGAGATGGTGGCATTCCCTCTAATGTAGCCATTGATGACAAAACATTAAACATTAACTCCATTGATCCACAGTGTAAACAAAGTCTACTGGCAACATCTGATTGTGGTGTGAGCGGCATCATGTATTTTTAATGATATACACACATTAGAGTCAGAAAGCACATGGGAAGAGGGCAGAAGTTGTTTGTTTAGTTAAAATTTCACCTTCCAATCTCACATCTTCAGTTCCCCCTTTCATGGTTTCGAGAGGATTGACAATTTGTTTGGATTAAATTTTGTTTGCCATCTGTGCAGAAGTGATAAGAGGAAAATGTATGGTACGTAAAATATTTATCTGTTCATTTTCTTTTTCTTGCTCTCTGGGGGGATTTAGCTCGTGAGGCATATAGTTATAACAATAACAACCTAAAGCAAACCAGGGATGTTTTTTTTTTTCATTGAAGATAGTTTGAAAATGTATGTTTAAGAGGAGCACTCCAATTAGCCTTTGAACATTCTCGCTCATAATATCAGGTGTCTTGGTTTTAACAGCAGGTGTTGTCAGGAAGGTGCAGATGAAAACACAGCCCGATGTTGAACCTCTACATGTCAGTTGACTATCACCAAGATTTCTCACATCAGTCAGACTATAAGGGGCATCTGAAGTGCTAATCAACAGACTTCATTCACTGAATATGTGTTGACTATCAGCTGGGGAAAAACACATTCCCACATATGAAATTGAAAGTCTGTTGAAACAGTTCTTGACAGTCATCCGAGACACTGTTTAAAACCTACTGATATATTATGGAGAGTAAACAGTGGACTGTCAAAATATTGTGATACCGCAGTGATTGACATAGGCTACCCGCAGACGGAGATGCACGGATTATTATGAACCCCACCGCAGTTCTGAGCGAGATACGCCAGCAAGTGTGAGCAGCTGCAAATTTGTCGTACCTGTCACTAAAGCAGCTTGTCACTGTGTCATGTAATTTCCCCACATTTTGTAATAACTGCAAAATGTAGATCGTTTTGTAACACTCATTTTGCAGTTTACTAATTATGTAATATAGTTACTATAACAACCATGGGATTGCCCTTATTTCAACGATCATGCATGCTAAAATTGCTCTCCTCACCAAGTGCCACACCTTATTATTATCAAACTATGTGTGTAATAGTTATAATATATAATTCAACCGCAAGTTGCAGACTCCAAAACAGATCCTCCAAGACACCCACACTAGTTCAAGACACGCCCCCTGGAAAATGCGTTACATTTTGTGTTCAAGGTTTTTATTATAAAATGTGACAAATAATTACAAAATGCAGGTGTTGTTACAAAATGAAGGAAAGCGGTATTACAAATTACAGTGTTATTACATGCAGTGTATGGTTACACAGCCTGTATAGGACAGATGCCTCCAGCCATGTTTAAGCATAGACCTAACCATAAGGGATGCTGATATCGGCTTTAAAAATGAAATATCGATATTAGCCCAAAATGAATGTTTCGGCTGATGTGACATGTTGATATGTGTGAAAAAGGTCAAATCTGCCCTGGTTGCAGTTGTTGTCAGGATTTTCTCAGGCAGAGCATCACCCAAGCCTGTTTCAACTGGATGAATCTTAGTTTTGTTTGAAAGAAAGTGTTATATAAAAATGAATATGGCATGTTTTACATGACCTATATTGAAGAAGTTTTCTTATTTTGCCCAGTGGAATGTATACATTTTGAAAAGCATGGTATTTTATGTCTGCATCTGCCAGTTGGTCTTCACAATAAGAGCATGCATAATAAAAAATTCCACTGCAGGGGAGACTTGATGTTCTCTGCAATTATGTGGACAAAAAAAAAAGTGTATATATATCTATATCTATATATCTATATATCTAAATATCTATATATCTAAATATCTATATCTATATCTATCTATCTATCGATCTATCTATCGATAGATGGATATAGATATACACTGCTCATAAAAAGTTAGGGGTATTTGGCTTTTGGGTGAAATTTATGGAAAATATAAAAAGTTCATGCTACAGTGATATTATATCATGAAAGTAGGGCATTCAAGTAGAGGCATACACTGGTGATTTCCTCATCTCAAAAAATTTCTTGAAACAAAAGCCAACAACAGTGGTGGGTATACCACAACAAAAAATGTCAGTGTCAATAACTTGTCATGTGCCCTTGAGCATCAATTACAGCTTGACAACGACGTCTCATGCTGTTCACAAGTCGAGTTATTGTCTGCTGAGGCATGGCATCCCACTCTTCTTGAAGGGCGGCCCTCAGGACATTGAGGTTCTGGGGTACAGAGCTCCGAGCCTCTACATGGCGACTCAGCTGATCCCATAGGTTTTCTATGGGATTCAGGTCTGGAGAAAGTGCAGGTACATTAAGGTACCCCAATCTCCAGCAGCCATTCCCTAATGATACGACCTCGATGAGCTGGAGCATCAAACACCTGATGTGAATTTTGCCGTTAAACTCCTTGTTAGAGAACAGCAACTTGTGCAAAAAGTACTGAAACATTGAACAGTTGGACATGTGCATTCAAAAGTTACATAAACATATATATATATATTTATATATATATATATACAGTACAGGCCAAAAGTTTGGACACGCCTTCTCATTCAATGCGTTTTCTGTATTTTCATGACTATTTACATTGTAGATTCTAACTGAAGGAATCAAAACTATGAATGAACACATTTGGAGTTATGTACTTAACAAAAAAAGGTGAAATAACTGAAAACATGTTTTATATTCTAGTTTCTTCAAAATAGCCACCCTTTGCTCTGATTACTGCTTTGCACACTCTTGGCATTCTCTCGATGAGCTTCAAGAGGTAGTCACCTGAAATGATTTTCACTTCACAGGTGTGCCTTATCAGGGTTAATTAGTGGAATTTCTTGCTTTATCAATGGGGTTGGGACCATCAGTTGTGTTGTGCAGAAGTCAGGTTACTACACAGCCGACAGCCCTATTGGACAACTGTTAAAATTCATATTATGGCAAGAACCAATCAGCTAACTAAAGAAAAACGAGTGGCCATCATTACTTTAAGAAATGAAGGTCAGTCAGTCCGGAAAATTGCAAAAACTTTAAATGTGTCCCCAAGTGGAGTCACAAAAACTATCAAGCGCTACAACGAAACTGGCACACATGAGGACCGACCCAGGAAAGGAAGACCAAGAGTCACCTCTGCTTCTGAGGACAAGTTCATCCGAGTCACCAGCCTCAGAAATCACAAGTTAACAGCAGCTCAGATCAGAGACCAGATAAATGCCACACAGAGTTCTAGCAGCAGACCCATCTCTAGAACAACTGTTAAGAGGAGACTGCACGAATCAGGCCTTCATGGTCAAATAGCTGCTAGGAAACCACTGCTAATAAGAGGCAACAAACAGAAGAGATTTGTTTGGGCCAAGAAACACAAGGAATGGACATTAGACCAGTGGAAATCTGTGCTTTGGTCTGATGAGTCCAAATTTGAGATCTTTGGTTCCAACCACCGTGTCTTTGTGAGACGCAGAAAAGGTGAACGGATGGATTCCACATGCCTGGTTCCCACTGTGAAGCATGGACGAGGAGGTGTGATGGTGTGGGGGTGTTTTGCTGGTGACACTGTTGGGGATTTATTCAAAATTGAAGGCACACTGAACCAGCGTGGCTACCACAGCATCCTGCAGCAACATGCCATCCCATCCGGTTTGCGTTTAGTTGGACCATCATTTATTTTTCAACAGGACATTGAGCCCAAACACACCTCCAGGCTGTGTAAGGGCTATTTGACCAAGAAGGAGAGTGATGGAGTGCTGCGGCAGATGACCTGGCCTCCACAGTCACCGGACCTGAACCCAATCGAGATGGTTTGGGGTGAGCTGGACCGCAGAGTGAAGGCAAAGGGGCCAACAAGTGCTAAACACCTCTGGGAACTCCTTCAAGACTGTTGGAAAACCACCTCTTGAAGCTCATCGAGAGAATGCCAAGAGTGTGCAAAGCAGTAATCTGAGCAAAGGGTGGCTATTTTGAAGAAACTAGAATATAAAACATGTTTTCAGTTATTTCACCTTTTTTTGTTAAGTACATAACTCCACATGTGTTCATTCATAGTTTTGATTCCTTCAGTGAGAATCTACAATGTAAATAGTCATGAAAATAAAGAAAACGCATTGAATGAGAAGGTGTGTCCAAACTTTTGGCCTGTACTGTATATATATATATGTAGAGAGAGAGAGAGGGAGAGAGAGAGATATAGATATATATAGATATATAGATATATAGATCGGCATATCAGATATCGGCAAAAACTCTAATACCGTGCATCCCTCACCATAACCATGTGGGTATATCCTGCTCAGCTGCTGTAGGATTCATAATAATACAGATCAGACATGTGATTGGGAACTTTATGGTGTGCACACTGAGGAATTTTGGTAACCCAGTCAATGATGCACACGCCAAACTGGCATAAAAGTCACTGTGTAAGTTTGTCTTCCACATCTGAGTCCGTGCATGGTCATGATGGATCTGACCATGTTTTTCCTCAACAGTGTGTTTACTGACGGTCGAAAAACTAGCAACTAAAATGTCATATCTTAGTGCTGTCCTTTTTTTATTTTCACACGCCTTGTGCTTGAAAGGCCATTACTCCCACTCACACTACACAATAACACAGATTTTCTCATGAATTGGAAACCTTAAGAAGGTGTTAGCACACTGTGACACTGACTCTCAGAGCAAATGACATTTTATAACGCTGTGTCTTCCAAGGAAGCAATGACAAAAGCATTGACCTTGAAGACTGGTAAGTCAATTGTGGATTATTGAGTTTTCTAAAAAAAAATTCTGTGATCACTTTAAAAATAAATCAAAGCCAGTTTGCTGCTGTGACTACCTGCAGGATTCGAAGAAGCTCTTTGGTTGATTATGTTGTATGCAAACATGAGGACCATAATGCAACTACTTAAATTTGGTAGCATATTTTTATTTTTATTTTATATATATATATATATATATATATATATATATATATATATCTACATTTAAATTTTGAAGTTACCCAGTGTAATAACCACCAGCCGCACTGGGAAAACTGGGTCTTTGTTTTGTTTAGGTGATTACATGAGTGAAATATTCAACATGCCAATGGAAACAGTGCGACTTTCACAATATTCCAAAATGAGGCTTTGGCAAATGTCTTGAGGGAAGAAAATACACTGAGCATGTTTATCAGGCCTCAAGGACACAAAGAATCTGTTTGCATTCAGCGTCTCAGCAAAACTGAGAGCGTTGACAGTGAAAAGTCAGTTGGATATCTAAGGGTTAAACAGAGACTATCTTCTCAAGCCACAAGTGAAAACACTCATCAGTGATGTATAGCTTTTCAATACAAATGCCCAGAAAAGAGAGCAATGCAATAATGAAGAAATGCATTATTTACTTGAGCACTATGTTTCTGTTTGGAGTCAAGTTAGATCCTCCTTAGATTTTCACCGCCATCTTCCAGGCTTTTACTTTACTTTTTTTTTTTTTTTTTTTGCACACTCACAATTCATCTCCTTTAGGAAATGCAGGCAACAGATCATCATGAGGCCATTTTGGTTGACATTACCAAGGGACATACTGGATGTATCACAGTGGATGGTATTCAGAATGAATTCCCTGCTCAGAGTGCACTTAGATATCAGAGTATAAATAAAGTGTCCATGTGCACTGCATAAAAAAAAAAGATATTTTCCTGTTTCATTCAAGAAGGTATAACCAAGCTTCACGGTGTACCATCACCATGCATGGAGGCAGTGTGATTTCTTTTTCCTCCCATGATACCCTTCGCTCCGCTGTCGTCAGGTGCAGACCAGCAGCATGAGCTTCAATTAAATTCTAAGTTTGTTTCTTTTTCAAAATGAGGTCTAACAGTGTAAATGTTTCTGTGCCATTATATCATGACTGAATGGGTAAAAGATTCATCAAGACCTCTTGAAGTGCAGCGTCGTTCTTGGATGAATTATAAGGCACTGACAAAGCATGAGTCATGCCAACTTTTTATTTTTACGGTGATGTAGCAGTTGTTAGTGTTCAATCAAAGAGTCTGAGTACACAAAATGAGTTTCGGTTTTATAGTGTGTGGACTACCACCATTATTTCTCATTTAATAAAAACGCAGCTATTTAAGGTGCTGTCATTTTCAGCTTTAAAAAGGTTTGTTCATCATTTTGAAAAATTACAAATTGAAGATCATAAGAATTATATTGGGATTCTGTTTTCAAGCGGTGTGAAGAACAAAGAAGAGCTTGAGATTTTATCACTGAATGTACCAAGTTTCAGGCATTTTGATTATTTGTCTGTGCATTGTCTAAATTGCTTCACCGAGAACCAAAAATAGTCACCCCGACAGTGTGCTGCTGATGAGTCCCTATAGATCGGCGGCAGGAAAAAAAAAGTCTCTTAAAGTAATGGCCTAAAAAGGACGTTGAGGGTGACGGACTAGATATGCCACTCAGCAAAGAGGTTGTGTGTTGGATCTTGTCCAAGAAAGTTTTAGCTTTCCAATTTTTTACACTTGGATGGGCACACATGTACATGCAAGCTTGTGTCCTTGTATATCTGCTGGTGACTTCTAAATCATACTATATGTGTACAAACTTATTTTCAGGTATACATCTTCCAGAGACATTTTTTGAAACATCAATATAATGACATCGACCAGCCTATGTTTGGTTGTGTATGAACTGGAAAACACATTTACTATCTAGAAAAAATGTGTTTCCCGTTTCCATTAGAAATATAAACTCTACATTGAATCCACTTTGTCAAAATAAATTGATCACTCTTCTCACATACACAGTGATCCATTACTGTGAAAGCCACTGCTTCTATGTATTGATTACACACACAGACACATACACACAACCAGTTTTTTGTCTACTTTCCCCATCATAACACCACAAATGCCCCAAGGATGCCATTGACCCTCCTGCCGCCGCTGAAGTGGAAGTGACTGATGCCATAACAAAAGCTGTGACAGCACAAATGGAGCCAAGAGCCTTGCAACTGCAAAGTGTCGAGCTCCTCTTATATCACCGCCATTCTAAACTGTTGATGTTTAAAACACCGTCCCTTCTGTGCATCCACAGGAATAGTGGGCCATCTAGAGATAAATCAACCCAGATATTGAAGAGGAGTGTGATAGTCAGAGGTAGAATTTCGAGAAAGTTGAATTATTCCAGTCTCACTTTAAAGATGTGCAGTTCTTTTTTTTTTTTTTCTTCCTTCCAGCTGCTCTGTCGATACCTTTTTCTCCGGTCAAATCTAAACCCACCAGCTCCAAAGATGCACCATCAAAATACAGCAGATGTGCTGCGTGCTGGTGGAAGCTGTCCTTAGAGTCAAAGTTCAAAGACCTGGCTCCTATATCAAAGCAGCGTTTTCTGACTCCTAAAACTAATCTGCTGTAATTCCAACAATGCACAGCAATCACTAGTGGGCTTCTGGCTCATTGTCTCAGTTAGTTTGAATGGTAAAAACAAGCGTGTGGGCAGATCAACAAAAGAAACCTGATAACTGCATAATGAAGCTAGAGAGCTGCATTTGCATATGTACAATGTGCTAGTTATTGTCCTTATTGCAAAATTGTTAATGTTCCAAGAAAGCTGTTTACATGATTGGCAATAGCTGCTATGCTATTAATGCTCCGATTCCCTCCTTTTAGGTGGATCACTGAGAAACTGTAATTATTCTGCCAGCGTTGTACACCTGCCTTTATTATTACTACTTTCTTTTACAACAACTCGGATTTTGACAAGGCTGATTTGGTAGTCAAGTAAAAAAAAAAACAAAAAACAAAAAACAAAAAAAAGCAGATGTAAATGCTATTGTGCCTGATGTCAGGTTGAGAAGCATAGTGTGATATTCTTTGTATGAGGTGTAAGCATAGTAAATTAGAGCTCCAACAAGCCCACAAATTTCAGCATATGCAGAATATGCTTACTCAGAATAAGCCTCTAATTGAGGTGAGATAAGCAAAATAATCTGAAATTTGTGACCCAGTTCTTATTCACTGCATTACTGTACAGTTTCAGAATAAATTGTATAAACAGTATTGAATAAATGGTATGCCTGGGCATCCATGTTCTATGGAGGGCTGACAGTCTGCTGGTTTTAATTCCAACCAGCAGACAATGTCAAGTGATTTCACTGATGAGCAACACTTTCAGACGGAAATGGGAGACTAGTCTCAAGCTGAAATGAAAACCTTGGCACTCCATGGCACATGATAGTCCACTACTAATTTACAAAGAAGCAATTTAAGCCTAGCAATACAAAACAATGTGCAAAACAATGACGTGAACAATTAAGTGTAAGTGTTTGGGAGGTGTTGGACCTATGTGTTTGCACAAATTTTCACGTTACACAACGGAAAAGCTCATGTTCAGCCTGTTTGTGTTTTCCAGCCATCATCAATTTGTTCAGTAATTGATTATTCATCTTTAACTACTTCTGACGTAATTAATTTGTCATGCTTTACATATTTTGGCAAACTTTAAATACACTAACTGGCATTAGATTGTATTACATTGACAAATATTGACTGCTCTTTGATAAACATAGCATCCTAAATGTATACTTTGTGTGGTTGAACCTTTTTGCTGAAAACTATAATAACAAGAACATGTTTCACAAAATTGTCTATCAAGCAAACTATCTGAGTGGCTGATAAAATCCATCCGTCAACTCAGGGAAAGCACCAGTTCCAATACTCTTTTCTGTCCTTTACAGCTGTGCACAGGGGGACATTGTCACACACACAGCCTGGCTAAACCGGTCGAGTATACTGTATGCCGGGGAAGACAAATGGTCGGTGGATCCCCGAGTGAGTCTGGTGACCCTTAATCAAGAGGAGTTTACCATCAAGATTGAAAATGTGGACATGACAGATGAAGGGCAGTATGTGTGCGCTGTCCAAACGAGCAGTCGACCGAGAACCACCTCAGTGTACATCCTCGTCCAAGGTAACAAAACCTTTCTAGATGAAAAGGACTACTGCTTTGCTACATATCTTGGAGTGAATTTGTGTATCTGTGTACTTTTCTCTCAGTGAAACTGCAAGTGATTTTCTCTTTATTTCCTACCAGCCCTGAATCCTCTCTATCTCTGCTTTTTTGTAGTTTCTTCTTGGCAGGTGTTTGTAGTGACATTTTGCTGTAAAAACTATCTGTTAAAATTGGACCCATCTGAACCAATGGATTCCAACTATAAAAAATTGGCGGCTACGTTATTGCCAAGCCCCAGTTCACAAGGGCATAACGAAACAAGCCAAAGCTGCTGAGGAAAACAGGGACATGCACTTGCTTTCTTTGTTGAACCTCATTTCTTCATTTCATTGCTCCACCGGAGCAATTAGAGGCTAAGTGCCTTGCTCAAGGAGAGAGAGAGGTGAGAACATTTTTCATCCACCACGTTAGATAAGGCTAATGGAGAGTACCAGATGTTAAGATTTTTGGGCTGAGATGATGTGTAGAGTTGGGAAGGTGTCCTCATAGAAATGCAATGTAATATACACTGAACCGTATGCACATAGCATATTGAGATGGCTGAATGCCGCCGATTTCATATGCAGATACTCCATGTGGTCTAATTTGCTACTCATAAGTTGCCATCTCCCATGTTCTCCTACATAATAGAGAAGGGCCCCAGCAGCATTGCAGTTTGGATTCCATTATGCCCTCAGATTTCTCTACAGGAAGCACAGCACAATTTTCATCAAGGCAAACAATGATGCTTTCCATAAAAATACTTGTCACTTTTGCAACAATTTGCATGGGACAGATACTAAAAACATTTGCCCTATAAGTACTAAAACTGCATGACCACTGATATAATTTCCCTTCAGCTGGGTGTCATTTTGCTTCAACTAATCACAATAAATTTAGAGAAAACCTGACTCTTCTCTTTGTTTACTGAAAATAGAATATCCTGTGTGAATAGGTTACATATCATAGTTCATAGAACTGGTCTCTAGCCATGTGCCATGTAGGGCTGAGAGCCTACAGGTTTTCATTTGAACAAAACACTACAGGTGATTTCACTGATTAGTTCCTTCTCTCTGGTTGAAGTTGTGTTAATCAGTGAGAGCACCTGCTGTTGTGAGAAAACCTGCAGACTCCTGGCCCTCCATGACTTTTTGTCTGGATAGATTTACAAGACTGGGAACCAAGGGCTGTCAAAGCATTTTTTTTTCTATTGAGGAAACAAATCAACATTGCTAGCATATCACCTCACCTTACATATTACCTTTTATTACACTGTGCAATCTGTTGGCAAAGCTGTACGTTACCACCTTAACACACCATGAAAGTAGTTCCTTGACAGAAAGTGCACAAGATGGCATGCACATCTTGCTCATAGTCATAGTAGTGTGATGCAATATCTCACTGGAAATATGCAGGCCAGCTGGAGTTGCCATCACAGGTTTAAGCACACAAGAGTTAAAATAGGCACCAGCACTCACACTTTATTATCAGATAGATGAGCAGCTCAGCATAGACTTGTCAAAAAAAAAAAAAAAAAAAAAAAAAAAGAAATCTAAATCTCACATTGAGCCACCTGATATCAGAACAGGTAGAGGCCGTGTAGCACAGCAGATCTCAGTCAAACACATGTGCTGCATATGATTGTAATAATGAGGCTGACGAGTAGAATACATGAAATGATTCCCATTAAGCTTATATAAATTTAAAAAACAGTGCATAAACAAAAAGAGTTGGGTCCTCTATCTTAGCCTTAGGCCTCAGACTTCCCTCCAGAGCTTTAACGCACTGATGGGCCAAGGAGTGCTTGAATACAGGGATCCCAAGAGTGTGAGCTGGTGGTCAGGGTTCAACACACAAGTGGAGTTTTCCATTATCTCCTTTGCTAGTCAGATTGCTGTTATTATTCAAATTAATTGTCTGTTTAGTAGAACAGGATCTAAACAAACCACATCTGTCAATTTCAATTAGACAGTATCATGTCTTCAGTGCAAAGGATAATACCACTGAACCGACCCATCAAAAACCAAGATATTTAAATACCATTTCATTACACATTAATTATGTGTCATATTGCAATTACAGCACAGTTTGCACTATTACCATAATTGGAATCTAGTGCAATTTATAATTTGCTGCTGTGCTTGTCCATTTGATCCATGCATACCATACACAAAGATACGCATCAACAAACAGGTCAGGCCACTGGAGTAAATAGGAGCAGCACCCTGAGGGGCTCAATGTCTGCAGGCTTTGTGTGCCCTGCTCAGGAGCACTTTGGCAGGTATAGACACAGGGGTCAGTGAGGATCAAACCTAATATGTCCTAGATGGTCTCTGTTCTTCTTAAAGCAAATAGCAGTCTGGTCATTGTCCATTAGTTATTCCTATCTTTGTTTTATCATCCTAATTATCATTATTTATCATAGTAGGAGTAGTAGTAGTAGCCATAGTAGTACCAGTGATAATAAGAGAAATGTAAAGGA
Organism: Myripristis murdjan; assembly: GCF_902150065.1. NCBI lineage: Eukaryota > Metazoa > Chordata > Actinopteri > Holocentriformes > Holocentridae > Myripristis > Myripristis murdjan. Next base: position 27,942,084 of record NC_043993.1, read on the forward strand.
GCATGTGATTAAACTGTTTGCAAGTTCTTGCAGTATTTACAGGGAAGTGGTTTTGCAACAATCTTCTTCAGGCTAAAAGCTCAATTTGTCAGAGGGCCTGTGGTAGCCCAAAGTTAGAAAGTGAAGGTTTTATCATCAATGCTAGACCAATACATAGCCGGGAGCTGCTCCACTGATTAGGGATAGCAGTGGAACTCTGTGGAATACAAATGTTTGAAGTGCAACATCCAACTTCATAAATTCACTCTAATCCCCTTAAAGTCTGCCAGGGTATTGTCAGTCACTATCATCCATCTCATGTTACGTTGAGACATTGCTTGCTTGACATTAAGTATTCAGCTGGCACTCCATCTTATAAGGAAGCAAAGCACTTCCAACTGTGTGGAAGTTAATCAGTTATTCTGTGTTGCAATATTCTGTGGAGGGTTTTGATACATGCACAGGTAACTGAAGAAGTTCAAAATTAATTCAGCAAAGTAAATGACACCCCGGTTCTTTGTGTATGGTACCGAAGAAATTATAATTGCCGCACAGTAATTTATTCAACATGTAAAAGAACAAAACAATCACACAGCGGCTCTTTGATGTTTTGCTGTGTGTATATATACATCCCGATTTAATTATACTCAGTCCCAGGCACTAACTAGATTATTTTATGTATATAGACAAAGTCATTGAGACTCATAAGCTCATTTTCTATCAGTGCTCTATGTAAAGAGATTATTTTGCTGTTACAAAGTGTAAATTAACCAGCCGCACTAATGACATAATCAGTAAAACTGGCCTCATAAGCATAGTGATGTCAACTTTTGTGAGGCAGATAAGCACTTGTTTGTGGTTTTAGAAGAGCTCATTATATAGGATTGGCTCTCCCCTCTCTCTTTTAGAATATTTGATCAGCGGATCTTGATGACTCTCCAGCATGAATAGTCAGTGTCTGGAGCTGTGCCTGCCCATAATAACTTATCTGGTGTCAAATGGCGGTGTCTGATTCAGATGGCTTCATAGATTATTTAGACATTAGACATAAGATCTCAGCAGAGAGCTATCCACAGTACTTAACAAAAGTTTGACTGGAGCTGCTCATTTAAATGTCCAAAAGTCTAATCACATCAGCCCATAAACTGTGCACAAAAAAAAAAAAAAAAAAAAAAAAAAAAACATTTAGTGGTCTGTATTATAAAAATAAGCATGCGGAGTTATTCTTTCAAGTCTTCGGCTCTGCAAAAACAAAGTCACTGTGTGATTATTTCTGAGTCATTTGTCAGCTTAGAGGATGTTACAAAGGCAGTGCTACCTAACACGACATTATGTCATTGTCCCTTCACTCAACAGACAATGCACAGCTCATGAACACAGCACTCCTCCTGCTCTTTTCTGTTTCTTTCTGTGCTTTGTGTGGGCTGGGTTTCCTATTCAAAGGAAACATTAAACATTAAGAAACATTTTGTTTCCATTTCCAAATGCTGATAGGGGCTGATAAGAAGGGGCCCTCCTAGGACCCCTAATTTTTCCGCTGATAAGAATTTAAGGTTCCAAATTTTGTGTGGCTTGTTATTGTGCTGATATCTCTTAACCACTGATGTTTAATATGGAAATAAAGATAATTCTACACCAAGAGACAGACCTTGACTATACACAGTGAGAGAGCAGCAACAACCAAAGGATAATTCATCTAGATGATAACACAGCATGGTTCAAGTTACACATGTCAGTTTAAGCAGATCTTATACAAAGAATAATTTTTAAAGCAAGGGCATTTACAAAGTGTTCACAGCCTTCAAAACCATTGAAAAAACAATCAAGAGAGCCACTGAGCACCATTCTGATTTTAAGCCACTACCATTAGTTACTAGACAGGACACGTAGACTGTGATCTAGGAACCTGACCAGACTCCTCTTTTGGAGCACTGCCAAATGTTTCCATGAACTTGAAGTTGCTGAAACATCAGTAAATCAGTCTGAAAACTGCTGATGTTTGGGAAACCAGATGTTGTCGACTGTCCACTCTGGCATGTTGACCTCACAGAAATATCTTCTTTGGCATCTTGTAGCAGGTGTCCTTTGCTTTCCTCTCACTGCTGTAAACCTTTACAACACATGTTGAAATAAGGCCTTGAAACACCCCGACAAACCGTAAGGCCAAACACTAGTGTGGATTGAGACGTGCATCCTCAGAATATATGCTTTCACTACAGCCTCTAACAACTTGTAGGAACCGAACTGACAAACCCGTCATACCTGAGGACCTCTGTTGTTCTTTGTAGTTGGTCTTAATCACCAGCCAGAGAGAAATGTCAGCTGCAGTCAGTGGGTAGATAGGTTACTCTTATGACTCGTATATGACAGCTATTTTAAACTCAGGTAGGTAAATTGCCAGGCAGCCTGTTAAGTAGTTATTGCATACCATGAAACCTACTGTGTCTTGTGTAGCTATAATGTTTCATGGATAAATGAACTGGAGGCAAAAGGTGAAAACCACAAAATCAGCCGCTATTGTGCAATGTCAAAATTTCAGTCAGTGATTAAAAAAATAAATTAATTAATTAAAAAAATAGAATAGAATAAACATGCTCTTTATTGGCTAGGTTTAAAATATGAATGCAAATTCAGGCATTTTCAAATTAAGTTAGCATGAACCACTTATAAATGCACACCACCAAAATACTTCACCACCCATCAAGTCAAGGCTTTATTGATGCATTTATTTATTTGCTTAATTTTTCATACATTAATAAATAGATTTAGATTGCAAAGACTGCATATTACTTGGCTGGAAGCTTTCGGTGGCTGTCTGAAAGGCCCTGCATACCTCCATCCACTGATTCATCAGACTTGTTAAAACATGAAATTCTGTGTCTGTGTCTTGCCGTCTCCTAGCTACATACAGTAAATAAGTCGGCTAAAACTTTGGGTGTGTGAGAAAACGAAAGTTGTGGATGATCTTAACAGTTGCCTTGGTAACAGCAAAGCAGCAGAATAGTGGGTTGATTGAGGCAGCCAGGGAATACTTGAACAGAAAAGGTCAGTCACAACACAATGTGTGGGGTACAGCCATTACTGTATGCTGTTACTGCTGCCACTCTCTACCAAACAGCACAAGGAATGAAAGTATCTGCTACCAGAATGAAGCCCATCTTCCAGCCTTGTAGCAGGTAGCGCTGAAAAGAAAAGCACTTCAGTGTCGTCTTCCACAAGTTTTTATAGCTCTCACACAAAGCGTGTTTATCAAAACACTTGTTCGCTCTGTCTGTTCCTACAGGGAGTGTCAGCCTTCAAAACATGCTCCATTTTTTGTAATAGATCGATTGATTCGACCCTATACATTTATGTATGGTATATTATTCACTGTACTTTGTGGACTGCCAGCGGTTTTGCCTGCCAGAGTCGATAATAATGAGGTCGTATCCATTTTTAGGCTTTGTCATTGCAGATCATCTCCGCAGATTGCACTGACTTTGCCAGTTGCTAATTCGGTTGCCTACAGCCCTATCACCTTTAAAAGCTAATATGCTGTTGACATATTCATAATTCTCTCATCTAATCTCACGAAAGCCTATAGGCAATCAGCCCACCAAGTGTCTATCAAGCAATTTCTCCAGAGGGCACTGAGGAAAGCACGAACATTATCAGTGGGGCCCAGAGATCTGAGTGAAACAAGGCTACAAGCATTCAAATGGTAGACTGCCACCACCGCCACCTAAGGGAGCAAAAATTGAATCATCTTTTACTTGTCAAACAGCAGAGAACTGTGTGAGTCTTGACACTGATGTTATATATCAGTGTCCATTTATTTAAATATATCCGGTTATGTTTTCTTAAGACTGATGACATCCTAACCTCATAAAATGCCAAAGTACCTAAAACCTTTGCGTGCTAATCACACTCACTCACACACATGAAAGAATAATTGCATTACAATTATCCACCTCCTCATTTAAAGCCTGCTGGTAAGACCCCCTCCTCAGCTTCATCATAAGCTAAACAAGACCCATAATAATGTTTTCTGTTTTCATGTTAATTGTAATATCATTGCAACTGATAATGTAAGCTCTTTATTGTCATTAAAATAAACAGTGGCGGCTTGATTGCCACTGTTATGTGCTTTTTGCATGCTTTACAAGAGGCGGCAGCTTTCGTTGACAGTGACGTAAGAAGTGATTTCCTCATATGTATTGGAGATGTCCTGTGAGATAATTAAGGAGTTTTGTTGACAGTACATTGTGGAATACCCCTTTTATCCCACCTACATTTACCCATTCCTGCTGCTCAAAGATCACAGCAGAGAGTCCAAGCTCTGCTGCCTGGATAAACTCTGATCCATGTGGACAGTCTCAGCCTCCTCCCCACTGTTCATGTATGCTATTCTATCGATTCCTGCTGGAAACTTCTCCTTTTGCTTGTCCTCCTCAAGGGAGAGGGTCAGAGGTCAGGTTCAGCTACAAAAAACAGGGATTCAGTGTCTTCCTCAAGGGCACTTCAGCAGGGTGGATCTCCATGAACACATTGGCCTGAACCTGTGCAGCTCGGTTGAAGGGTAATTCCTCTGATCACTAGGCTACCCAGCACCCATGCTGTGACCACTCAGATAAAATCGTGTTCGCCTAATACTTTAAAGCATTTCTGTCAAGAGGGAACCTGGAGGGGGGGGAATAGCTATCTTTTATGTACAGTAATTTCCATTGTTATTGTTTACATTGATGTTTGGGTTGAGAGCTAGCACATTAAGTGTTGAATATAGAGCACCAATATCATGACACTGAGACTAGTTTACAGTGGGTGAGGTTTCTCTGTTGAGCAAACTTATCTACTCAGGGTGGTTTTCTGCTTATTGGTGCAGATCCCATTCGTACAGTGTTGTTTTTGCATATGTTGAGAAATGTTAACTACCACCATCACCACTACTGCTACTGTACAAAACTAAGCAAATTATTCAGAGTTTCAAAATGTGTGTTAGGTTAACTGAGGTTTGTATAAAATATAATGCAACGTTATATAATTTCACAAAACAAAACAGAAGATCTCCACAGCCTACCAGTGCTCTCTCATTAAACAAGCTATTCCAAAGTCCAGGGTCATTGTACGGAAGGGCCTTGACCTTTTTTAACAAAAACATAAAATGATTGCTGTTTTGAATTGCAAATGCTATAGGATTCAACCACCTGCATAGAGGATAATACAGTGTATGTTATTATAATAGACTGCCTGTTGAGTCAGGGCCCTCTTTTAAGCTCTGCAGTGCAGTTTCAGATGTGATGTGAGGGTACAGCTCTATTAAAAGGCAATTTAACATGCTTTATATGAGATAGAGGCTAGAGAATACCAATCTGGTGGCTAAACACACACACATTCACAGATGCACAAACACATCTACATGCACATAGACATTTTCATTGGCTGTGTGACCAACCTGGCAAAGGAAAAGGACAATGCCCTATGCAGTAGGCATTTTGTTGGCATTGAATGCACCTTTTTCACGTGCTGATTTTTATCCAGATTAACAGGAACTGTGCTTTACAAAGATAGTTAATTTTAAAGTAATTCAAATCTATTATGAAGCTTATATTGCTTTTTCTTCCCCACAAAGTCAGTTTTTTTTTTTTTTTTCTTTCACTGCCGTGCAGAATGCTATGAATCTGAGGGCGGAGCAATATCTCCAACATACTGTTGTTAATGGAGGCAATGAAAAGGATCCTAGATAGCATGTCATTTCCACACTGAACACCGAAAGTCTTCCCTGTCATTTGCGTACGATTTTCCTGATCCTGAATCAAAAGCTGACACACTCGTCTTGCTTTTTCACTCGATGCATTTGACTTAAAGCCAATTCACTGTCAGTTCTCTCCTGAGCAAACAAGGATTATGACAAGGAGTCAACTTTTCACATGGTTCCTGTGTCATAATTAGCAGTGTCACCACAGAACAGTTCACACATTCGGCAACTTGACAGCTTGTGTTGAATTCATCTGAAAAACCCTTTGTTTTGATTCCACAAACACTAGAGATTCACCCGTGGCCTCTTGAACCACAGCTAAACAGAACCAACAATGACACACTTGCTGTATGCTTTTGTCATTCAAGAGGGGTAAATGGGGATTAAGCTGACGTCCAATAAATTATTCATAGAGATTTGTCTTGCAAAACAAGTCTGACGTGACTAAAACAAGTGCAAGCGCTGGTGACACTGTGCAACATTTGAGAATCATCAGCTAAAAGCATATGAAAACAAAGAGATCTGTCACTGTTACTTTGACACAGAGATGACAAAATTGTGGCTAGGACACATCTGTCAGGAAAACCTGTCAGGAAAAGTAATATTTAACATTGTAAATTTGATAACTGTAATTGTCCTTATTCAAATAAATTGCTATAGCTTATATTGGGATTACTAAGGTTGTGCAATACGAAGAAAACATCATACCCAGCCATCAATATATAATATCATGATACATGACATACGTACATGACACATGTCGTTATGAGAAGTTCTAGATATTTTAAAGGCATCTGAAATGTCTTTAAAGGTGTGTCTTCAGATAGTAGTCATGTCTGGAACACTAATGCACATAATCTTTTGAAGGTGTCTTCTTATCATGCACTAATTCTTAAGGGCAAACATTTCTCATGCCACTTTGCAGAATTTATAATAAAGATTTATGTAAAAAAAAAAAAAAAAAAAGACTGTGCCAGACTGTGCATGCAGGCATGTGTATCAGCATGCATACAGTAATTTTGTAAGTCTTTAACAATCAACTGAGAATTAAAACAATTATTATTTTTTTTTATTATCAAGATCCACAAATAACTATTGTCAGTTAGTTATCAGTTTCTTATTATCAGATTCACCCAAGGGTGGCAGTATCTAATTATATCTGCTCACATTACTGCAATTGAATAGCTTTTTCATGTACTTCTTTGAATATTTTGAATATAAGGACATTCCAGTACTGTTTCCAGCACCGGATCCTCCAAAACATAGCGATTTCCAGTTATTTGTAATCAGGATCTGCAACAAAACAGAACCATTTGTAGCTCTTTGGCAGCTGCTGGGGCTGCCTCAGTGGCACCACACTCTGGTTTGTAGCTATTTTTAAAAGCACTGGCCCAAGCAGAAACATATGTCTGAGTAATATGTGTGCATGTCTCATTCTGTGATCTTCCTGCAGAGGTGACATTACATTCTTATTGACTTTCAGCAGTGGACAGCCACATGGTCTCAGTTTAAGCTTGGCATTATATATATATATATTATTTTATTAGTCTCTCGAATTAAATTTTTAAATTCCCAGAGTTTTGTCTCATTCGGTTACCCAATTGCAGTACAAAAATGTGTTTTATTTGATAAAAGCCAGAGTTGAGAAAACTCTTGCTGATGATGTTGACCCCTTTTATAGTTGGCATTCACCTGCATCTTGGGTGATTGGATTGTAAATGGATAGCACTTAACCATGTAAAAATACTGGGATAAATGCACTCAAGATGCATTGAGAACAGATCGTAATCTGATTGCCCTCACCTCCTACAGAGGTGGTCAGGGTGGCATAGTGTAAATGCAACACAAAAACTATGTAGGTGGAAATACTTCACCATTTTTGACTTTGGTCCCACATCTATCTAGTCCTCTGAACAATGGCGGCGCTGCCCACGGATGAAATGAAAGCACCTGTATAAAGCTGATTTCTCTCTACAATGCACTGTCTGTCTAAGATGGCTCCTTTTCCCTATTTGGAAATGAAAGAAACGTGCATGTAGCACACAATTTACCTTTTCATGAGAAATTCTTACATTACTTCCAGGTGTAAATGTAATCCAACTAAATCCCACATTAATGCCAGGTATAACAGGGGGCCTTTGAGAGCGACACCTTCCAGTGTTTTTTTCCCCATCATTGTGCTAAATTTCTTCCTCAGGAGAAAGGCCTTGCTCCTCCCCTGAGCTCCCTTTTTGCTTGATTCACAGCTGAGAAACTGTAAACACGCCACAAGGTGTTAATATAGTGTATGCATGATCTGCATGAAACAGTGAGCTGTAGACTTACTATAATGACATCAGTTCATCTGAATAATGTCAGCCTCTGGTTCGTAGGGGTGCTGTGCCTCCGGCTCCCTGTCTGCTCATGGCAAGGACAGGAAAAACGTTGGGCCAGATGCAGCAACAATCTCTAAAATGTCTTATATTTTTTGTTAAGAGAAAAATTGGAGAAGTCAGCTCCAGATGCAACAAACTTTCTTAATCATCCAAATCTGCTCTCAACCAGGAGTCCTGAATGATGAATTCCACCTGTTCGTAAATTGAAGGAGTGTGTCTGAACATAATTAGCATAAGGCAGTGCCCCCCCCTTGACACTACATAAGGATAGCTGTTCTACTGACTTAGGCCTTTGTATTCCCTAAGGGACATAAGCCATCAACGAAAACCCTCCATCCTCTCCAGTCTTGTGCCTTTCAATCCAGTTGCTGCAATCACGGCTCCTCAGCCTTATTCTCTTGTGCTCTGCTTTTTCTCCAGGTGCTTCTAGATCTTCCTGTGTCTTTTGCCTTGTGGGTTCCATGTTAATGCTTGTTTGGTGATCAATTTATTTTCCCTTCTGAGTGTGTGACCTACCCAGCTCCACTTCCATCTCATAATTTGAAGCACTATGGGTTCTTGCTTGGTGTTGTTATGTCTCTGGTCTAGGGGAAACTAGGACACAACATGTGTTGAGCCTGCACTCTTCTCATTTCCAAGAGTGGACAGCCTTAAAACAAGTCACTTTTCACCAAGTAGCAGTTCTTTTATTTTGTTATATTTTATTTTTGGAGGGGGGCTTCAGAGGTGAGCATGGCGCAAAACAACAAACAAAACCAGTCACTCTTACACTTAAACCTTCCTGACAAAAAAAGAGAAATAACATGAAATAAAAAGGCAAGGCTCTAACCTACTGCTTTACTGAAAAGCTGCTTTTCCTTTACCAAGTCCACTGTTTACAGGTTTTGAGTTACAAGGTAATCACTCAATTTTTTTTTTTTTTACAAAATTACCAAATTTCACAGCTGCAAAACAGTTGCACACATTTCTTAGGTTGTTCCCTGTAGTATGAATCAGAAAACTCTCAAACACTAAATCCAGAGCAGAATGGCTTCCATTTTAAAAATGGGAGAGAGAAGGAGAGAGGCAGGCATCAGCTGGTGTTTAAATCCTCCAGGTGACCAATCAGCAAACAGCAAGCCCCTCAGCTGATCCAAACAGAGACATCACCTGTGGCTCAACACACACACACGCACACACACACACACACACACAGAGACGGAGGGAGAGAGAGAGAGTAGGACTGATGAGAGAGAGAATGATGAGGAGAAGGAGAGAGAAGAGGTCAAACAAAATTATGACAACTGAAGGAGAGTCAACCCCACCCCCCCACCCCCCCCCCCCCCCACCCCCCCCCCCCCCCCCGCCCCCCCCCCCCCCCCCCCCCCCCCCCCCCCCCCCCCCCCCACCCCCCCCCCCCCCCCCCCCCCCCCCCCCCCCCCCCCCCCCCCCCCCCCCAAAAAAAAAGGAAATAAAATAAAAAAAACATTTTCCCCCTAAAAAATGATTTGATTTAACAGGACTTCAATAAGGCATCAGCCATAACCCTTTTTGTAACAAATGTCAATATTAAAATCTTGCAGTAATAGGTATCAATGTATAAGTTGCTGGTTGCTGTTCTGCATCAAAGCATGCGTCAAAAACACCAGTGGGTTGTGGTCAGAACAAACAACAGTGGGTACCGGACTGGAAATACAATGCTCGGCAAAGTGTTGCAAAGCCATCGACAGGGACAAGGCCTCATTTTCCAATGGTGCTATAGGACAACTGATGTTTTTTTTTTGTTTGTTTGTTTGTTTTTTTTTAACCTTTTGGAGAAACATGCAGCTGGGTGGTCAATGCCACAGTCATCCTCCTGCAGGAGCACCTCCATATGCACAGACATCCTATTCGAGCTTAAGTGGACAGGTGACGTTTGGAGCAGCAAGCACGGGGGAACTACAGAGGAGAGCTTTGGCAGCCTCAAAATCACTCTGCCATTCCTCTGACCACTTGAGTGACTTGTTTGGACTAACCAAGCTTGTCAGTGGAGCTGTTACATCGGCAACGTTTTTGCTTAATGCATGATAATATCCAGCAATCCCTGGAAAACGGCGGTGTTCAAGGCACGTTTGGAGACCTGGGCAATCCAAAACAGCTTGCAGTTCAGCAGGGACAGGGCTCACATAACCACATCCCAGCTGTTTACCCAGGTAACACCAGCCTTCCCAAACTCACATTCAGCCAAATTAAGGGTAAGGGCTACAGTATCATTTACGTACACTTCACTGTTGTGAATGGCACTTGTATTCATCAGCTGCTGGAAAGTAGCTGGTGCATTTCTCAACCCGAACGGCATTACACTGTACTGCAAGAAATGGCCAGGGGTGACAAAGGCAGATTTCAGATGTGCGTGGTTTGAGTGGGACTTAACAAGATCCCTTCAGAAGGTCCAGTTTTGTAACAAATGTGGCTGAGCCAACACAATCCACACAGTCATCCATGTGTGGAAGTGGGAAAGAATCCGGTTTGGTCACGCTATGATAATCATTACAGAACTGCAGGGACTGATTAGATTTGGGAACAAGTAATGATGGTGAACTCCAAGGACTATTATTTGGAACAGTGAAACCATGCACAATGACATACTTTACCTCCTGTTGCATGATAGTGTGTTTTCCTCTCCAAGGATGATGTCTGGCAGCGATTGATGAATGTCTGTAGTTTGTTGAGTATGCTGGTGGTATTTTTCCACGTTTCAGATCCTGAAAGCAAAATGGATTTGGCATTTGAATTACGATTTCAGTTTGATTTTAAGTTCAAGGTTTAGATGTTGTTTAGTATGTTGAATGCTGTTCTTGTTTTTCCTATTCTGGCTTTGACATCTTCGTCCGTTCATAGAAATTATGCTCCCAAGGTATATAAACCTGTCTACCTTCATTAGTTGGTTATGAACTATCATTATTGGTGCGTTGTTCTTGTTATTGATTCATGACTCGTTTTTGATCTTTTAATCTTGAGTCCAAGCGTTGCAGCAGTTCTTCCTAGTTTGTGTGATTTTTCCTGCATCTATTGGTCAGTGTATGCAAGTAATGCTGTCACATCAACAAAATCTAGATCCTCTAGCTGTGTGGCTAGGCTCCACTGTATGCTGGTTCTGCTGTTGTTAGTTACTTGGTTCATGATCCAGTCTATGCAGTGGAGGAGGAAGGGTGAGAACAAATCTCTGTAGCACACCAGTCAGGACCTCAAATGCCTCTGATGGGCATCCCTCATGAAGGACTCGACATCCCTTGGTAGATGCTCTTGATGATGCTGATTACCTTCGGCGGGATGCCATTGTGTACCATCAGTTCCTAAACAGTTTCATGATCGACACTCTCAAATGCCTTTTCAAAATCTATAAAACTGACAGATGGGAGAGTTCGATTCTATGGATTGCTCAGTGATAATCCTGAAGGTGACAGTTTGGCGTCCACAAGATCTACCATCCCTGAAGACGACCTGGCTTTTCCCTGTCTTTCACCGCTTTCTGAAGCCTCTCCAGCAGGATGTGTTTGAGCACCTTCCCTGGTGTTGAAAGCAATGTTATTCCTCTGTAGTGTTTGGTCTCCTTTTTGGGAATCTTTACAATGCTGCAATCTTTCCAGTCCGAGGACGGGATTTTATTTTCCTCGCAGATAGCCTGCGTGAGGAGGTGAAGCATGCTGGAAGAGGTTTTGGTGTCTGCCTTGAAGGCTGGTATCTCATCTGGCACTTCTGCTTTGCCTCCTCTCGATGCCATAATGGCCCTCTGAAGTTCCATCTTAGTGGAAGAGGGTTCAGTTTATTTCCATCGTGTTTGGCGCTGGTGGAGTCTCTGCTGTCAGTTGAGGGGGCTGTCTACTGAGCAGTTCTCTAAAGTGTTCAGTCATTCTCCGAAGTTGAGCTTCCTTGGGTGTGAGGAGTGTTCCTTTTGTGTCCTTGTGCTTGTGTGAATTTGTCGGTGAGCGTCTTTGTGGTGAGATGGAGTTCCTTTAGATTGTTTTTTCCTGCTACATCCTCTGCCTGTTGTGCTAGATCCTCATTGTACTTTTTGTCCCTTCTGACACTTTTCTTCACTGGCTTGTTTGCTGCCTCATATTATTTCTGTGCTGCTGCCTTTTTTTTCTAGTTTTATTTCTGTTTAGCACCTCCTTTCCTCCCCTTCTCACTCACTTTCTTTTATGTTTCTGTGGATAGCCAGGGTTGGCTTTTCGTCTTTTCCCCCCTACCTCTTCTTCACATGTCTCCTTCCATATGGTCTTCAGATCCTTGCACATCCCCTCCAGTGAACTTGGGGTGTCTGTTTCTTGGTCTTGTATTGCTTGAAACTGGTTGTGTAATGAGACCTGGAATAGTTGTGCCATTGTGCTGTTGTGCCGTGTGCAAAATTCTCTGGCACAGGCCCAGGAATTGGAGATGCCACCAAAGAAGGCGTGGGAAGAAAGAACTTCAGCAGCTGAAATCAGAGTTGATTGTGATTCCATGGTTTGTGCTGAGACAAGTCATATTTCCCTTCTTAGGACAAGAAAGTTCTGAACTGAAATAAACTCAAGTACTGTTAAATTAACTTAAAAAAAAAAAAAAAAAAAAAAAAAAAGTCATTTTCCAGAGGGTCAGTATTCGCATTACAGGGAAGTCAAAAAGCCAACAGCAAAAAAAAAAAAAAAAAAAAAATCTGTGATGCTGTGAATATGGTCTCAGCAGAGGGACATACTGTTACTGAAATAAAATGAAAATGGTTCAGTATTAAAATGACCAAAAAATGTGTTGTCCAAGCCGAGCATTTTCATGGTGACAACTACAGGACAGGACAGTGTCTGATGCCCCACCACAGACAGAGATGCAGTTGTTCTGTATAAACACTTATGCATTTAACTCTTAATAACTCTTGTCATCTGGAGGCTTTTTTGCTGTTATTTCAACAAACTCAAATGTCTGCATTACAAGTCTTTAATAATGTAATCCTTACAATTGCTCCCAAACATAAATACAAAAGTGATTATGCATGAATATTCATTTAATGCATTTTTTTTTTCAATTTATGGACTACGACAGTGAGAAAGCCTTTTCTTATCTTAGTAAGAATATTCCACCACTGGTAAAATTTTCTCTTACCTAAGAGAAAAGCAAAAATAAGAAAACACTGGTGAATCCAAGAAAGCTACTAACAAAATAAGATCAAATCACTGATACAAAGAAAAATAGGAGGAAATTTGTTTGTATATCGCTTCCTGCATCTAGTTCAATCTTACATATCTGATTCAAAACAATGTGGCCAAGCCTACTTTTCCATTATAGTCTACCGATATTCATGTTGTTACAACCTGACTGATAAATGCTCTTACCATCCTCATCAAAATAGACTTCTACAGCATCTTTTTGCCATGTTGAGGTTCAAAGTGTTGCTTGGTCAGTGTTCCCATTAGATTAGGTACGGTATGTTGCAAATTTTATAAAATGTTAAGCAGTGCCTTGTTTAGTTTCTGTGGCAGTAAGAGCATAGCCAAGTTATTGTTACCAGGAATAACAAGTCTATAGTGGCCATGGTGTGTGCCAAGATTGTTGCAAATCACCCTTTGTGTAATTGTTGTTTTGTTTTGTATGCATGATGTGAAGTGAGACATTGCTGCTTGACGCTGTGGGACTTTCTGGCCAGTTGGTGGGGCTGTTGTGGTGTTGTAGATGCAGGAGTGTAAAAACAAACACATCATTCCCGAAAGGTTCATCAAATGTTACCCGGCACTGTCCTAGATGCTGAGCTTAGGGCCCCAGTGATTGCAGTGTGGTCAGCCAATCAAGTTTATATTCAAAATGCTGGACCATTCCCAAGTTTCCTTAAGAACAGGCCAACAGAGGCTCAGTCATTTCATGCGAGAGATGGGTGGAGCGCAATCCATAGTCCCTTCTGATGTTTGATTGTGGGGGACAGTAAGTTATACACGTCTTGTCCCTGCCATGTAGCTGCAAAACTCAGTTTCAATAGGCCAATGTTACAATCCAACACTTCCTCTCGGAGAGATCTAGTCACTTTAGCTATTCGATGGTTGAGTTATGCCCTGTTGAGTAAGGGGAATGCAGTTCAGTCTATAATGTGGGCCATCTTTGGAGCACACGGGTATAAGGTCTAAAAGTTAGAGACTTATCAGTGCTTGGGGCTTTGTAGCCAAAATTACAGAAGAGCCATTGTGCATCAACCACTCCAGTGAATATTCCTTTTATAAATCAATTTATCCTACTGGTATACTTACATTGCCGTTTGATGTAATGTTTTGTGATTTTTTTGGCTTACTGTAAAATTATTCAGCGTGTAACCTACATGCAAATAATGCATACATGTTTACATTTAAATTGACTGGTTCTGGTGATTGGGGACTGAAATAATATCCACCCATACAGTTGCAGACACACAATGTGTTGTATTTTCAGTTCTCTGGTAACTAATTTAGTAAATGTTACTGCACCTTCTGCCCAGATTTGATGGTGATCTACACTGAATGCATTAAAAAACAATATTACTAGGCCATAACGAGCGGGGAATAGCCAATGAAATCAGGGCAGTGGATAATCAGAAAGCTGTCGAGCTGGCTGCTCTCTACTTGTTGAAAGGTACAGCATCATAGCAACGCAGCACTGATGGCAACAAGATGCACCCCTTCTGTTGTAGCTGCTCTTGTCTGATTTCAGCTGATTAGTGATCACCACCAGAATGCGTAGGTTTTGATGTGCCTAGTAAAAATTACAAAAACAGATTGACTGCATATAACTCAGGTGCAATATGCTGAAACTAAGCCTCAAAAATGTAATGTTTTAAGAATCCCAAAACAGATCTGTGAATAATGAAAAGGTAATTTGGTAGTGTCTTGTGCTTAACTGTGTTTGGCCTGTGTGACTGAATTTTGGCACTTAGGCTATGGAGCACTGATTGATTTATTGAACAAGCAACCAAGTTTGATGTTGTTACAATATTATGTCTGAACCAGGCTATACTCTATTATTGTAATGAGCTCTTTTTTACTGACTAAAAGCATGATAGATGGGAACAGCAGTAGATTGGGGAGGCTGTGGAGAGAGAATAGACACACACTGGAGAGCTTGTGGGCAATGAAAATTAGGCCATAATCTTAACCAAGAGCACTTTCTTTGAGGAATTAGTTACTTAGAAATCAGACACTTGTTACACATTTGAGCAAACCTGGAGCTTATGTCTTGTTTGAACCAACCTGAGCTATAGCCTGATAGACCAGCCGAACCAGATCAAGAGCCACGATCTTTCGCTTTCTCTGTGCTTTTTATCAGCCTGCATCCCACAAGTATCCACACTAGAGTACAGTTAAAACAGCTCTGGAAGATGTTAACACATAGCTTGAGTTGACTCTATTGCTTTTAACCATGCTGCAAAAAGACCTATAAGCTCTAACCTCTAGTGTCAGCTTTTTTTTCCCAGGGTCTTGAGATCAGAAATCAGTGCTTCTAAAACAGAGCACCTCTGAGACAGTAGGTTGGGTGAATTATTTATGGAGCCAATTACACCGCTGTTTCACCGTTAAAGGATAATCCCGGTTATTTTCAACCTGGGCCCAGTTTTCTTACCATTTGCCATCATAATAATTGATTGTGTTCAAAATATTGTCTCTTATGCTACCATGGTTTCATTCCTGCAGGTCCCCAAGACCATTTTTGTCCAACACACACACACACACACACACACACACACACACACACACACACACAGCAAGCTCCAACAGTTGAACCTAAAGTGTTTAAAACAGCATATTTTCTCAGTCATGAAAGCTACACATTTTTCAAACCACTATGTCTGAACAATTACCACAACATCTCAGCTACAGCAGTGTATGCCAGTCCCCTGAAAGTTGAGGCGTCAAACCATCTGTCACAGACCCAAGAGTCTATTAGTCAACCAGTCGTTTGTGTAACAATTAAATCATTTTTTTTTTATTATTATTATTATTTTTTTTTTAAATAAGTAATTTGTAAGAGCCTCATTTTACCAGACATACCTGTGTGCTGCCTCATTATCGCAGCAAAGCCACATGGCAATTCAAACCAGCCGGCAATTAAAATCTTTTTGCAGCTGTCTTCAGGGACGGTTTTTGCTATGGGCAATGTGGGCAACCGCCCAGGGCGCAATCTACTTGGGGGCGCACAAGCGCCGTCCAAAAAAAAAAAAAAAAAAAAAAAAAAAAGTGCGTCCGCAAAAAAAAAAAAAAAAAAAAAAAAAAAAATCGTTTCTAGACTAATATCGCTCATTTCCATGTCAAGTTCGTGCAGTGGGCGCTGAGGCGCCCCTACTATCACGTCAAGTTGCTGCTGAGAGTCATGTATACAGGTCGTGTGTGTCAGAAGAAAAGGCAAGGGGGAGGGGGGCGCGGGGGATCAACTTGCGACTGCAGAGGCTGTGCGCAGGTTGTGAGTCTCAGGAAAAGTAAAGGGGAGGGGGGCGGGGGATAGACTAACCTCTGATATGAAAGATCCCAGGCCAAACAACACAAACTGCTGCTTCCAAATAAATTGTATTTCATTCATAAAATTAATATAGACCCCTTATAGCTACATGTAATTTATTGGGTTATGTGAAAATGCCAAACAACAACAACAACAACAACAAAAAGTCAATGGAGTATCATGGACAAAAGGCCAAAAAAAACATCAGGTGCCCAGTTCAGAAAGAGAAGGAGAGAAGAAGAGGAGAAATGTTCAAAAGATAAAGGTATGCAAGTCTCTATGCGTGACGTTAATTGTGCATGTAATGAAACAGTAGCCTATAC
Source organism: Myripristis murdjan (assembly GCF_902150065.1). Classification (NCBI taxonomy): domain Eukaryota; kingdom Metazoa; phylum Chordata; class Actinopteri; order Holocentriformes; family Holocentridae; genus Myripristis; species Myripristis murdjan. Next base: position 27,958,940 of record NC_043993.1, read on the forward strand.
CCTATTTATTAGCCTCTTGCTAATATGTTGCCACTTAGCCACAGAATTTTTTTTTTTTTTTTTTTTTTTGGTTTTTAGTTTTGCTGAACAAGCAACTATTAAAATTTTAGGCATCATGTCATGGAATTAATTTCACCCATAGGCTAGTTTGTGTTTGCAACACAACAAGTGCAAGTTCACATTGGCCTGTTAGTCTGTGGATTTGGTAAACAATACGTCCTGACTGTGGAATTTTTAATTTTTTTTGCTATACGTGGGTCTATGGTAACCTAAATAACTTCCTATACACTGACATGACATTTTGTAAGCTATATGTGATATAGCTTTATGAGTAATTTCTAGTGTGTTATTCTTAGTTAATAGGATGTTAACAAATGATAGGCCTGATGTGGTGGGGGGGTGGGGGATGGTTCGCCCAGGGCGCAAAACTAGCCAGGACCGCCTCTGGCTGTCTTAATGAATTTTATAAATTTTATAAATAGATAAATTCAAATACCACTCTGTTGCATTTGAGGATAATTGATTGTGATCGCTTTGATTAGTTTACACGGTCTGTCAGTATTGAAACTTGTGTCAATGCATTTTCTGGTTTCTAGAAGGTTTTTGAATTGTAAGTAAATATGTAAAATGAATTGTCGTATCGAATGGTTAAATATGATTCGACTGAGGAAATTCTGTGTCATATACAGCCTTCCTATAGTCTTTTATTTTATTTTTTTATTTATTTTAAAGCACCGCTTGTGCATCTGTTTTCTTTGCTTGCTGCCAGTCTGCTGCCCCATTTACATCATACTGGAAAAATGCAATATCAAAATTTTGCTACTTCAGTTTGAAAGCTTTTGTCATCTGAACATTCATACCCAAAATTAAAAAAACATAAACAAACTGCACCGGATACCTCTCGTTTCTCATGGGTGTATTAGATCATGTTACTGTGAATGTAATAATTTGGACTCCGACACCTTTGGATCTCCATCATCAGTGAATTCCCTGCTATCTTTAACTGCTTGTGTTGACACTTTTCCAGTTTGTGACAGCAGGTGGGAGATAACAGTCTGCACAAAATGCTTATATTATTCTACTGTTAATTACTGGTGGAAGGTTAACAAGAACAGGTTTTCCTAGTGGGTTGTTTTTTATTTATTAAAAAAAACAAAAAACAAAAACAAAACAAACAAACAAAAAAAACTAATATGATGTGAACACAGCACCAAAGTATTTGAACTATGTACTTGCCAGCCAGTTCACACTAGCTCAATCACTGCAGTATACATACATATCAGGCAACAGATAATCAGAAAACTGCATGTAGGCTTGTGTTAATGTGTTTTAATTGCTTTCTGGGTCGGCCCTCTTGGTGTGTCTTGAGCAACAGCTGGGCATCTGGAGCAGTGGGAGAAATCCAGGTGGGCAGATCGATTTGCAAAGCTGTGGGCAGTGCCAGTGAGATTGGAAAAAAAAGAAAAAAAAAAAAAAAAGCCCACTATATTCCCCATGCCAAAAATTTAACAGAAAGAAGAAAAGACTCTGCTAGCCTGGTGTTCCACTGGGGCGTAGAAATGATAAGAGGGTGAAACACATGTGTGTCTCCTATACCTTCTGGTCCAGTCCTACCTGGGGTTGCAGCCCGCTGCCACACACACACACACACACACGGTCACAGTGACCACAAGAGACAAAGACCAGTGAAATACTGGAGAAACAAAGAATGTAGGAAGTGGGGCGGAAAAGTTACCAAGAAGAGCAACATCTCCCGAGACATCTGCTGCAAAATACAGAAGACGAATTGACCTTTTCAGTAGCGCCACAATTAGCAGTGCCACTGACAGTGTTAGAATTGACACTAACACTCATGTAGCCAACAACGTGCATGTAGTGTCACATGGTGAGGAGGACGAAGCCGGAGCTCGAGCCCCCATAGTTAGAGACGACAAGGTCGACAAGGACGAGCGCCAGCCTTGCACAAGCCAACAGAATGATAGGATATGACAGGGAGAGGGAGGGAAACTTTCCAGACAAATGACACAACAGAATGTGGTTCAATGTAGGCCGCTGTTTAAATTATACTGTCTTTTACCCACAGCACAAAGGTTTCAGTAATTAAGTTCCTGATTAATGAAAAGGTGACGCGATGACTTTCCTATTTAAAATAGTCTTTATGCCACAGCATAATAATACTTGGAACATCTGAAATAGTATTTTAGAGCAGAGGTGTCAAATCATTTGCCGTGCAGGGCCAAGAGGCTGCAGGTTTCTATTCCAACCAGAACCTGCACCAGGTGATTCCACTGATTAGTCCCTTCTCTCTGCTTGAAGGTGGGCTAATCAGTGAAATCACCTGGTGGAGTTTTTGGCACATGGTTCGACACTAGAGGAGGAGAGGAAATTCTCTCCTCTCCTCAGTATATCCCAACACAAAGGCAGCATCACCTGTCAGTATACTACATAAACATTTAGAAATGCCCTCATATAAATATCTCCCTTGTGAACTCATAGAATTAGCAATTAGAATATAAACTGATTTTTTTCCTCCCATACCTTTGCTCAAGATTGGAATTTGAACACCATGATTTCTTTTGTGAAATGAGTCATAATTGCATTCCTCAACTTCAGAAGATTACATCAATCACTAAATCTTAAAAGGAGAAATGACAGGAACATTTAGTGAACAATGAAAATGCTATCATCAATACCATTTAATGAAGCATAAATGATTTTTATGGATATACTTTCACCTTAACTTTTTCCCCCCAGTAGCTAAATCTAATACAGAAGTACAGGCCCTTTTATGCTATAGGAATAAATGTTCATAATTATAATTATTAAGCCTCTAATTTTATCAAATGTGGGGCGTCTGCTTTGTTTTCAAGCCAGACAGCCTTTGAAAAGCAGCCAGACAATGACTATTCCACGAACTATAACTCTGTATCTCTTTTATTGTGGGCGTAAAATTATGGGATGCTGCACAACCACGCCAATTCTGCATGTTCCCATTAGAAATACACAATGCACTGTGTGTGTGAAGGGACTGGTGTGTGTGTATGTGCATGCATCAGTGGTGTATTGAGGAAGCTGGGGACGACATGTCCGGGTCAAGGTCCAGGGCTGTGTTTTAGTCCTAGGTAGTCCCTGCTGGGAGAGCAGTGCTCCCTGCAAACTGCATACTTGGCTCAACAGTGAAAAAAAGGTCAAATTGTAAATGCAATTGATTGTCACTATGGCAAGAAACAAGAAAATAATGCCCATATTGAAAAAAAGCCAGAATTATCCTGTAATGTCAGTGTTTCGTTATATCAGTTGTGTACTGTATCTGCTGATTGCAGTTATGTATTTTTTTTTTTTTTTTTTTAAACAAGGACAGTGATCAATAAATAGGTATTGTCAGACATAGCTGAAAGCTCATTTTCACCTGTAGTCAGTGGGCAGGTGACCACATCAGAAAATGCGCCTGAGTGTCTTCAAGCAGTAAAATCTACTGTGGACAGGACAACATTGCATCAAGGGTTATTCCCACTGCTGAAGACTGATTTTCCTTCAGCCCATTTTTGGATGCCGGAGGGAAAGCTTTTAACTGTACCACACTTTCTGGTGGTCGTCGCCGGAGCGTTCCGTAATTCGGCAGCTTGGACTGAAAAAGCCATTTTACTGAACTTTGTGGATCGAAGTTTGATTTAACAGCCCTTTCTTGCCGAGGATCTTGTTGACATCGTAGGAGTATTGCTCTGTGCTAAAAATGGTTTAAGTGGTGGTGAGCAAAAAGGCTATGGAAAAATCTCATGCAGTAGACAGACAGTCCATAAACAGGAAATTTTCCAAAGTAGAGTAAGTCGTGTCCCAATAAGATTTACTAGTGATGGGATTTGTTTTTTTGTTCAAAATTTCAAGTGTTGAGTTTTGCTGCAGCAGTACTTATGTAATTTAGAATAATTTTGATTTTTTTTTTTTTTTTTTTAAAGGTCTGACTTCATGATCTCTACATTGCATATTAAGATTGGCAATTTTTTTTTTTTTTTTTAAAGGAGAAATACGGTAAAACAAGATACACATCACAGGAAAGAGAGTCTGGCTTTTCTCCTACAATTCTTATAAGCCCCCCCTCCCCAAAAAAACCAAACAAAGCAAAACAAAACAAATAAATAAATAATCAGAGAAACTGGCTGTGTGTGTGGTGGGCAGACGACAGGTCGACCATCATCCATAGGCAAGATTGGCTGCTTGATTTATGCTTTAAAATGCAAGCAACAACTGTTGTGTGGTGTGAATGACACCGGAGTGATTCAGTATTTTACAAGATGGTTGGCAACCCTAGATTTGTATGATAAATTTCATGGCATTAGTTTAGAATTACTTTGATACTCGGCACAAGATGCACAGATTTCGTGGTGGGCGACCCTGCCCACCACTGCTTACGGTCAGGGAAACACTGAGATAAGTGTTCTTTGAGACTGCATTTTCTGTATGAAGCATTTGAATGTGTGCCTCTACCTTGGCTTATTGTTTTCACTTTGAAGATGGTAACTGATGAGGCCAATGAATGTGCGGTTTGTTGTGACATCCTGCAGCCCAGAAAAAAAAAAAAAAAACAACAACATGATTATTAAATTTGTTTTCAGTATGAATCAGACTTGTGTGGGTGTCTTTAAATATGAATAAAAAGAGTTCTGTCATTCAAGGATACACTGAATATTGTTTTACACATTTCATGGACACATGTATGGCATAATTATGTTGTAAGTAGGGACAGGCCATCTCTTCCTGATTGATGATGGAAATAACAGTGACAACCATAATCAAGATGATTATTTTTATTACTGAATATTAGCAGGGTTCAAAATGATGATGCGGAGGGAAGCAACTCCTTCAGACTCAGATCTCTTGCTTTAAAAAAAATCAGAGCTATCACTGTAGATTCTTTTTTTTCAAATAGCTGTGTTTTATCTTTGCATTAGAGAATTTCATGGGGTCTTTTTTATTGAACGGCAAAGATGGAGAGGTATTAGTGAGATCTGTAATCCATGTATGCAGTTTACGTTTCTGATTGTAACCATCTCTCTCCACCCAGAAGCAGCATTCTCAGTGGAGGAGGTAATATTTGCCATCACAGTTCTTGTGCCAAGTGCTTGTATTACTTTAGAGATATTCTTTAGAGATTCAAAAGGCAATTTGCTCTTTGTCTAAAATTTGTTTTATGTGGTTTAGCACCAGGTCGGAGGAGGAACTTTTGCCAGACTTCATACTTACCTTCATGACTATTGATTTTTTTTTCTTCCCAGTGGCATGTTTTTCATTGATGTGAAATGCAAGAGAAGAGAAGGTCTTTTTAGTCTGCTTAGTGTTAGATATGACCTTATGGAATTGAAAAAAACCCTTCAATCACTTCAGTGCTGGAAGACCCAAACACAGCAGGAGACTCGAGGCAAACAAGCTTGAAGTGAGGAGTCTGTTTAATCAGCAGTGAGCTGGAAATACAAAACTAGTAGCTGGAAGCACGAGGAACGCTAACATGAGGAATACACAGGCACGCAAACGCAATGACCGACAAAGAACGAGACTCAACTCCAAACTGAACTGATTGGCAAACTGGACACACCTGCAGAAGGGGAGGGACACGAGACCGGAGAGAGCAGAGGATTGGCTGAAACAACACAACGAGGACAGGCAACGCAAGGACAGGGCTAATGGAGCAATGCAGGACAGGTGTGAGGACGAACAAGGTGACAAGAACAATAGAGACAAAATGAGCGCAGAAAACCAAGAAACAAAACAAAACAAAACCAAAAAAAAAAAAAAAAATTGGAAAACTATAGGGAAAACACAGCTCCAAAACATGAAAGAACATGAATCAAAAGAAAGCACAAGAGTCCATAATATAACACACAAAAGTTCAAAAAGCTGTACCAAAAAGCAGAACCATAACCTAATATGATTAATTATAAAAATCTAAATAAATTATTTATAATGCCTGATTTTTTATTGCAGCAGTACTTTTTGAGTCAGTACATCTAAGTATATGGAACTCTGACAGACTTGACCTGAGCTTCCTGATTGAATGCATAATAATATCCCCCCCACTGGGTATGCTATATCAGCAGGCAAATAGTGCTGCACTCCTTCCTCAAAGCATAGACAACATAAATAAAATACAAATCAAAAATACATGTTTTTTTTAATCAGTTTTGTACCCATGCTGCACTTACTGACACTCACAAGTTCTTGCATTTTACTGGTATTTACCGACATTTTATTGACTTTGTGTTCACACATGGATTTAGGTTGGTTTTAGCTGAACTGAGGTGGCATCTTAATAGTAATGCAGTGATCTGCCATATTACAAGATGATGATTTCAGGGAAATTCTCATAGCAGGTGACAATTAAAATGACCTCACCTTATCAGGAGATTTTTTTTCCCCCCACCAGTCTGAAAGTAAACGATTGGCAAGTGACCCAAGATGCCAAAAAAAAAAAAAAAAAAAAAAAAATCCAGCGGAGTGCATGATGACTTTAATTATACCACACTGATAATAATAATCATGCAGTCCGTATGTGCTTTGGCCACATTAGCTAAATCAGTGGCAGCAGGGCAGTAGGTGGTCATCAAGGTAACAGGCAGTGTTACAGCCCGCAACTGTAGATACTGTAGATGTAAGAAAAGAAACAATACTGCAGGTGTGTTAAAGGTTTTTATTTTCTTTCAACCGAAGGGTGTGTTTTCCGTGCCCTCTGGGAAAGAGCAGTAGTATTTGTTGGCCACTCTTCTCACTGAAATGAGGACGCTAAGTAATTATGTCGTTTTTTTTTTTTTTTTTTTTTTTTGATTGCCGCATTTTAAGTCCAGAGACAAAAGGTTTCACTTGTTTAGAGAGAATTAGAAGCTCCAGTCACAAAGCCCACTGAACTTACGCGGCAGCAATTCCATTTTCATTTAAAAATAATTGTCCTTCATTGATTGTAATTGCTTGTGGGGTCCAAAAGATGGAATTGAGCTTTTACCGTTTCAATCCAATAATCTTTATTGTAAGTTCTAATTTGTAATCTTTTATATTCTAAAAATGAGTTCAGTTGAAGTTCATGCATTATTCCTTAGATGTTATTTTGCATTTGTCAATGGGAAAATGAATTATAATTGTCTAATGAATGGATGCTGACACTTTTTCCTTGCTGTACCAAACTATGATCACAGTGCCGAGTTGCTTACCAAAGTGTTACTTTTTTGGAACACTCCACCCCTACACATCACATGGACTTATCAGTGTTCCTTCAAATCAAAGTTCAGCAGGAATGAAGCTCTTAAAATGTGCAGTAGGCTGCTAAAATTGAACTCGTGCTGCAAACGTTTCCCCAGGGGAGCGAGCTCCGGGATCCTTATAGCTCCCTCTCCCACTCAGCTGGCACCTCTCTACCTTTGTGGAGCATGCTGAGGGTGCAGCCGTGCACAAGGCTTCACTCCGTATGTGCTCTGAGAGTAATGTACTTGATACACGCTCATATGCAACTCTGTTGAGGCCTCTTCAAGAAATAGAATCACGAACAAAACATGTTTTTAGCTTGTCTTGTGCTGAATATGTAAAACTGGCACTTCTGAACAATTAACCACATAGATGTATACTTCCAAAACTATTTTTCAATAATGCATTACACCATCACATTTGAATGTTATTTATTTATTTATTTTTTTACCTATTGGATATGTATATTTTTTTTGTTATCAAATCATCCAAATAAAAAAAACAAATTCATTCATAAATTCATGAAGTGGGGAACACTTGGAGCTCAGTCAAGACCGACACTGTTCCTTGTCTCTGTGTGCTGTGCTGCAGCAGTGTCATGTTTGCCAGTTTGGATTGGACAAACACTATTTAAATGGCACAATAGGTTTTGGACAATTTAACTTTTCCATCTGGGAGTGGAAAAAGATCGAAAAACAGCTGAGGATTTGATGACAAAAATGATCGGCCACGACACAAGCGGTGTTGTGGCAGATGTGCGTGGACTTGCAGGGATGTGTGTTCACATGGGGGCAGTGTTATCACAGGACCACTGTCTTCATGAAGATACAGCTTGGAATGTGAGGTGAAATTTTCTCTTGACATGTTATTCACCTAACATTAGAATCAGATGTGGCAGCAGCAATTATTAAAAATGAATGTCTGGATAACACCTGTGCTATCCTAATTAGGCTGTAGTGGACAACACATGCAGTGCGGCCCATGTGATGCAATGCAGGTCAGTGGCATGAGCAGAGCTGTGTGACCGGCTTCTCTCTCATCCTCACATCACTCCTCCCAACGTGTGCTGGGAGCGGCTCCAACCCCCTGCGACCCAAATAAGGACAAGCAGTTTGAAAATGTATAAATGAATGAACTACCCCATATACATCCCAATAAATACAAAATATAAATCACAGTTACAGGCCCACTCCATCAAACCTGAGGGAATTATGAAATACTTCATCCAAGCACAACTCTGATGGTGATTCAGGTTGACCCCCACCCCCTTTCCCCCCCAATACCCAGTGATTTGATAGATGACTTGAGTTTGAAAAGTGAAATTTGCTTTATCTCCATTATAACAAAGTTATAGACTGCCTTCTGAATAATTCATATTTCCCCTTTGTAAGAAAATCACTCACTTTTTTTTTTTTTTTTTTTTTTTTTTTTTTTTTTTTTTTTTCGTTTATGGTGTGTGGTTGGTGAACATTCATCTTCACCCTTTCTCTCCCAAAACAAAAATCAGGCATGCCACCTCAAGGTGAACTGTTTGCCACAGTCACAGTTTGAGATGGTGGTTTATGGAAGGCCATTTTGCAGGGAATATAATCGTTATCTCTTCTCGATTTTCACTTTATTGAGGCTGTTTTAGAGACAGAGTTTGATGTGCAGAAGTTGTGACAACAATGCAATTATGACTGTCTGGGATTGCAGCTCAAAGGATAACTTTGGCATTTTTCAACCCAGGCTGTATTAAAATACCCATCATTCATAGCTGCACACAGCACAACCTCACCACTAGTTTTAGCAACGACAAACCTAACCTCTTTGCTGCTGTTGCTTGTTAGCCCTCTACACAATCCTTAACCATTATAAATGTTGTTTCTCAAAATAGGAAACACACAGTGCAGTCATATATGTCTTGAAAATGTCCACCCAAAACCATTGCAGCACAATTAATGTTTTATTTAGCATGTACGATAGCACGTACATGCCTGTGCTGCTAATTCCTCCAGTGCTATGTTCTCTTGAACTAAGATTTGAGAAGCTCCATCTCGCAGATTTCCAGCCTAAGACAATGTTGTGTTCACGGTGTCAAGTCAGCAAAAATAGAATCTTTGTTTTTGGAAAATTCAAAGTTTTTTTGTGATCATTCATGTCCCACCTTGATACATGCTGGGTGGAAATCCTGAGTTCCAAGTTCATGTGACCGCAGCATTAGTTGACCTAGCAGCACAACAATGTGGATGTGCATACAAGGCTGTGTTAATTGCCAGTGTTAAATAAAACTTGCTTGAAAGCACTGTTTCCAATCATTTTTAGGTGAATTTCAAGATTCATTTTACTGTGCTGTGAGTTTTCCACTTTCAGAAAGGACATTTATGATGTTTTTTTGAGAACAGAAATGAGTGCAAGGTTTGACTGTGCTGAAGGCCACGAAGGAGCTGCAGTGGTAAACTTCATGTCACCAAACTTAGCAGTGAGGTTGTGCTTTGTACAGTTACAAATGATGGCAATCACCTTTTTAATGCAGCCCGAGATGAAAAATACTGCACCCATCTTTTAATATTGATTAACTCTTATAAATTACAAGCAGCACTGCAGGAGCAGCTATTCATACCTTGAATTGGGGTCACCCTTGCTTGACGGTGGTTATTTAGTGAACTAATTAATAATTTGAATATCTCTTTTTTTTATTTTCTTTCCCAGTGCCACCAAAAATCATCAACTTGTCAAAAGACATTGTGGTAAATGAAGGCGCCAACGTCACCCTGATGTGCCAAGCCAGCGGTAAACCAGAGCCTTCGATCAGCTGGAAATTCCTCTCTCCTTCAGGTACCTTGTTGTGTCTGTGAGCATATCACCTGTAATTCTGTCTCTCTGCCATATTTATTTGTGTTTTTCCTCATAGATTCTCTCAGATGCTCAGTAATATTACATATCATATTCCTCCTCATCACCTTCACTGTCATCCTTACCTCTTTGCGTCCCTCTGTCTCCCTCCGTTACCCTTCTCAATTTATCTTACCATCTTTGACATTGAGTGACCCCCGGTGGATTTCTCGCTCCACTTATTACCCATCATTACCTGTTTCCAAATCATCATTACAACGTAATTGTGCACAGGAAAATAAACTGTCCTTGTTGTAATTGGACTAATTAATTAGGATAATTGGATGGATGTAAATGTTGTGGAGGCACTTTGAATGACAGGATTAATGCTGAGAACATTAACATAGTGCGGAGCATTATTTGCACACAAGCACGCCGCGGTTGAGAGTGTGCGGGTATGTCCAAATTCGGGTGAGTTGCATTGTACATGCTCAAGAGCATTTATTCCCTTTTTGCTTATCTCTAACTCAAGACCGAAGAAAACCAAATGTTTGCTGCTATTTCTGTATCCCAGTGTGTTCATGCTTCACTTAATCAGGCAAGATGCTCGCATTCATAATGAATTACATTTTAAACCCAGAGCTTTTGTGCTTTCATCCTTGCTGTCCTTTGTGTTACAACAGGGATCTGGGAATTGAAATGTTAATATGACAAGAGTGTGACTGACCTGTCTGTACGGAGATAAGCAGGGAGAAGGGACATTGATGGGCTTCTATTTGCAAAATGTTACATCCTGATGGAGAATAAATTATTGTGCAGGCTTTATTGCAAAGAATGCCAGAAATACTGTCACAACTGTTGGGGAAGTTGCAAAATATATATATAGATACAGCAGGCAGTTGCCTGGCCCAAACCAGACTGCCAGACGGTTCTGCTACATTTATACCTCTCCGGAACTGCACTCTATGTCTATATCTGATTTGTTTGTACTTGCTGTTTACACATGCTATAATATGTGAGCCACGTCACGTTCCTGTATTTAGACACAGTTTGCATCCTGGAACTTCAGACAAGGTCCAAATGAGCAATAGTTGAGTGACGTCAACAGTAAGCGCACAAACTACACTCAGTGCTATCCATATTGGTAAAAGAATCATGGAAGCCTAGCTGATTTTCATTTTATTAAACCTCCAAATCCTCTCCAGTCGCGTTAGGGATTGCAGTCGCAATGCTTGATTGCGCAGGCGATGCAAACGACACTGAAGTTGGGCTGTCCTGCTACATGCAGCTGCTGTGGTCACAGCTTGTGCAGTTAGCAAAGCATATTTATACAGGACTAGAGAAAACGCATTATCAGATCTCTCAACCAAGAGTGCTGTTGGAAAAAAAGACTGATGTTGGCATCTAGACACACGTCGCATGCAAGCTCAGTGGTAGAAGTTCCAAGTACAATAAATCTGGCACAAATCAGTTTCATCCAATTTAATATCATACAAATTTATGCTGGTTACACCAAAAGAAGTAAATCAGCTATGTATTGAATACTTTAAAAAAGTAGTTATGTGTCACCTCAGACATGCAGTGTAAATGTAGGACCAGGTCTTTCTCCATAACAGGGTTGGGAACAGAGTGTGCTTTTTCACTTGAGTGCTTAACCATGAAAATAAACAAAACAACTAGCACTACTCAAAGATTTATTCCAAAAGAGACATAGAGCAGGTCCAAAAATAAAGCATATGATTGAGCTCTGTCTTTGGACTATGTTTGTTTTACTGAACACATAAAAATGCTGATTTGTTTTGACAAACACAGCCTTCATCAGAGCTTTTTAGGACTAACAACAAGATGTCCTCTGACAGGTGACAGATAAGCAAAACTGTGACAAGCAGTGAAGAGCTATGAAGAGTAATAATATCTGAAGGCAAATAATATTGTACAACTTGTCACACAATACTGTCACATGTGAAATTTAATTGTTGCATAAAGGTTTCTTTCCAAGTAGAAAATGAAGTTTGAAAAAAATCCCCTAAAAATGCTGCTGATGATGAATTTCATTCAAGATGCGAGCAAGTTTTCAATCAGACATTAGTTTCATTCGGTGACTTTAAACAATTGGGAGCCAAGAAAGAAAAATTCAGTATCAAAGGTTACTGGCTAGAGACACTGACTCTACAGTGTTGTCAAAACTTATCCAATTTTAATTCAGATCATGCAATAGCACATTTTCATAACTCAGTGTTAATACTGTTTGCAGTGGTTGGAAACCATTCATGCAGAGAATGAAAATATTACAGCACAGAAAAGCCAATGCAGTACTTCGGTCCACTAGTCCGCTGCATTAGACTAACAAAAGTTCAATTTGGAACTTAACACTTGATACGAAGGCAAATACAAGTCTTAGAAATCTGGCTACTACTGCTGCTTTTTTAATTAAAGAAAGTAATATATATTAGATTTAGACTTCCCACCAGATCAAGATGTTCTCCAAGGGTGTATGTTGCACACATTCAAAATGATCTCAGTGCAAATACATACTGAATGAACAGTAGCATACCAAGGTCTTGTGGACATTTTAGCCCATGGACATCATTATCAAACTCAAATGTAGCAGAAGTTCAATTGCCCAAGAAATGTTGTTTAAATTTGGGTGTAGACCTGTTTCCCAAAAGATGAGTTCAAGAAAGTGGGACACTGGGGTCAGTACAAAGCTGAATTCAAATTCCCTGAAATGTGACTCAGGCGGCCAAGCCCTACATGCAAAGCTTGGACCTACATCCTACTCATTAAGAGACTATTCAAGCACCTCACACCCAAGGGAGAAACCTCAGATGTACCTCTACTTTGCCTGAAAATGTCAGTCAGGTCATGCATTTCTGTGAAGGTGTCTCATGAAAAAAAAATCAGGCTATGCTCAATCACATCATTAGTTGCCCTGTGCCAAAACTAGATCCATGTGCCCAGTATGATGTGTGTTATGTATTCTTTTATGTGCACAATAAAGAGGGTTGTGCATTAGTGCTTGCCTCTCCTCTCCTCTTCCTCTTTCTATTAATGCCAATAAAGAAAAGGTGATAGGAAACAGCAATGCAGTGTGTCCTTGTTAAATGCTACCAGGAGAAAGACAGAAACACCTAATCAGGATAGTACTGGATAGTCTCCCAGATATGGCAGAAGTTTGGCAATGTAGACATGGTAGATCCTGAAGCATAACACGCACGCTGTTAGCTGTTCTTTTTATTATGCATTCCCCCTAGTGGAGCTGACTGGCCCATACTCAGGAAGGTACATCTGGAGAAATTCATCATGATTGTGTTGGCTCACAGTTGGGCCAGCAGGGCCATGGTTTTCTGGAGAATGTTGGTCATTTGTGGTTTCTCCCATTACACAGGGGCTTTTACATTACTCAGGCACTTGTCAGCAAGAATTGTGCAAGAAATATTTATCCTGGGGGTTCTTGCCCCTGTGGGGAATGACCTCATGCTAAAGCGGTCACCCCCTAATGCCAGTTAGACTAATCAAAGCACTAGGATATATTCCTCAAGATGCCTGTAGTCTTTCAGGGGGTGTGCATTTGACCAACAGTGCAAAAAAAAGGAAGGTGATATTTGTCCAGTCTTCCATTGTGGGAATTCTCTTTCCAGTCACATTTGAATTTCCCATGCTGAAGTTGTACATGTCTGCTGTAACGTATGGCACGTGGGTTTCGATGGGAAGTCACCACAGACACATTCCCTGGTTATGAATTTCCCCCATTCACTGTGAGTTCACTCTACTGGCACTGAATTTTCTCCAGACAGCTCTAAAGTAATTTTATACCCCAATCTTCCATATGTGCCTAAAGCACAAAATGTGCCTTGAGACCTACCAATGTCCTCATCTTCTCTGTTTGGCTCTTAGGAAGCTACTTGCCCTGGACCTTATGCACAGCAGACAAGTTTTCTGCTTATGTAACCAGCTTTCCTGTCTTTTCTATACCAACCGGGCATAGACCCCCTCCACTGTCCCAGGTTGGGCCTAAAACTAGAGAAATGACTCCACACTCTGGCATCAGTATGCCACTGATTTCAGTGCATGGACATGCAAAATAAACATCGACTGGCTGTAGAGACAAGATTCCTGTATGATTTATGCATGGATGACAATGCATTTTACATCGTTTCCCACCTTTTAAGGAAGTGTTTGGATTTCTCTTAGTTTCAAAATGTCTAATCTTGTTATATTTTTGCTTATGAACTAAAGGTATAAATGGAGAACACATGACAGGAGCATCAACCTCTTACATTAGTCATCTCCAATCACGCTATACTAGGTTGAGAATATGCAGGTTTTCTGCACGCTGTGATTTCACTGATTAAAACGTCTTCAAACAAAGGGGATGAACTAATCAGAGAAATCGTCTGGTGTGGCCTTTGGTTGGATTGAAAACCTACATTCTTGCAGCCCCCCATGGCACATGATTGGAGACCACTGTAATACATAATAGCAGTGAATGCAGGAGTTACTCAAAATATATCATTGTCTGTGATTAATGCCAATGTGCTGTATTGTTTAGGTCCAGGTACACACAAGCAATTTTCTTTTTTTTTTCTTTTTTTTTTTTTTTTTAAATATGTTGCACTTCAGTCATCCACGCAATATTGCATGTGTAGAACAGTGACATTAGATGTACTGAAAGTGCAGGCACACACATTGGCTCTGCTCTGCTGACTGTTAGCTAAGTGTACTACACAATGCTTCTCAGAAGGTGCTGACATTTAAAATGAAAGGGCCTTGATAACTTTAGGAATGTTTGTCTCAAACACATACAGACGCATTAGCAAAACAGGCCCCCTGATTGACTATTACATGGTGCAGTATATTGTTGTTCAGTATTTTATGTGATGGCCAAATGGCAATTATGGTCCAATTCTGGGTGTCGCATTTGGCATTACAGTCTCATGAAAGAGTGCCTTCAGGGTAATCGTGGTAAAGGTGCAGATAGACATGAGGAAAAGTGGTGAATAGATGAGGAGTTACATATCCCTTGTAGCCGTGCCTACGATGTAATCAGTGTGGTGCTTTGGTTTTGTGTGCGTGCTACAGGTTTTATACTTGTTTTTGATCTAGGGCATGGTGTTAACAATGTACAACTTGTGTTTGGAACACAGCCTCAAAAGACTTGGTAGTGGCTATCGACCAAATGATTAGTGCTGCCGCTGTGCCCCGGCCCCACAGAGAAGCACTGGATCCTTCAGTCCCTGTCCTGTGGCCTGGGACACACCAATCAATCAGTAATTAATACATGCATGGTGATGTGCTTTTTTTTTTTTTTTTTTTTTTTTTTTTTAAATGATGCTGTGGACATTTACTTTATTTATTTAACCTGTATTCAACCAGAAAGGTCTCACTGAGATCATAGATCTCTTTTATAGGACTGTCTTAGCTAGTATAGCAGCAAAACAATTCACCTTTCAACAATTAACATGCTGAACATATCGCATTTCTCATCAAGGAGAGATGCTGTAGTGTTGCGGTGCAGGCCCCAAGGTGACCAGCGGCAGTGTTCGGTCTATAGGAGGACTCTTCAGTGCCTGCTGCCAGCACACTCGCTTCAGTTTGGGGTGCACTCCCCCAGCCTTTGTCTCACACTTGGCTCTGCCTCCAGTGGTGGGTGGATGCCAGGACTTGTGCACACTCAGTGAGCCTGCACATCATCTCTGGGGAACTGTGCAGGGCCACGATCCCCTGCCTTGTTAGCCTGGAAGTGGAAAACAAAGGCACCCAGTTATTGTTTGTGCCCATGTGAGGGCCTGGAAAATTGTTTCAGTGGAGGAGATGGAGAAAAGACTTGCACATTAATTTGCTTTCAGTTCATTATAGGAGTTGTTAGCCTATCGGATGGTAAGCTTTTACTTATTAGCTACCTTATCTCACCAAATAGCTGTATAGCTATTTGACTAGCACATGCAAAAAGCACTTAACTATTGCAGTGAACAACAGTGCTGAAAACAATGCTCTTTTGAAATAATTTATTAATGCATATTTATAAATTATAAATATATTTAATAAGTATATTAGTGCTACAGTTGCACACTAATAAATGTGAATGCCATTTTTTGCAAAGTTAAATTTTATTTTGAAAAATAGTTAGAAAGTATAGAAAGGCATCTCAAGTATGAACATTTTAAATGATTTCATTTCTGACATTTAGAATTCATAGCTGAACCCTCCTGTTATGTTCAAATTTACTAACATCTCTTATGTTTAGGGTTAATTTGACCCCAGCTGTTTAAACCTCCACAAAATTATTATGATTAAAATTGTTACCAAAGTTTATGTGTCAGGTACTTTATGTTTCTTTGTTGACTACCTAAATAGCCCTTTAAATAAAACATAACCCCACCCCCACTTATACGTCCAGTATTCCTGTTACGCGACTATGGAAAAATATGCAAATCACCATAAAATCTCACTGATTGACCTAAAATTGGAAAGAAATATCTTTTTGGTGTTTTAATGGCTTTATATTATTTCTAAGTACAGATTTATTTATTTTTTTATGTATAACCGATGTGTACAAAGTGTGTACATGGCATTGAAGAAATATCATCATGTGAATTTTATGTTTACCTGGTAGTACCCATTACATTAGGAAAAGTAATTAAATACGAAGAAAAAAAAAAAAAAAGATGTTAATCATTTATTTAGAGACGTTAAACATTGAATGGGGTCTAATTGACCCCAAACATAATAGGAGGGTTAAACTTTATACCTATAGTTTATAAATAATTTATAATCATTTATAATTATATTTCCTCACTGAGACAAGAAATTGGAAGACTATAAATATAAGTCATTATTTAAATGTATTGGAGAGAGTGAATTATAATTTGTTTTGTGTTTGAAAGCTAGTAGTCTCATCAAATTCTCTGACATCTGAATATTACCAAATTGCATGTTTCGTGTTAGTTTATGGTTACAAGATGAGGAAAATTGTTTACTGTTACCTTCCTTGCTCCCTATAGATGTGTAACCATGGAAAACAAGGCACAGAGCTCTTTGTAGTCTGCAACCAAACACACAGCAGGCTCATCCATCTCCACTGGTGTATCCCTCAAAACCTTCCTGGTTGATTAAAGGCAGTGGCTTCATCATCAAAATCCAAGGCTTGTTCTGCACACAGGGAGAGGAACATTTTTGTAGCCTTGTGATCTCCAGTGGCCATCCATCTACGCAGTCAAATCACTCTGGGGTTTGCTTGTAAACACTACCTAACACTTGCTCTCTCCCAGCCTTCTTATACTCTGAATACATACAAATTATCTCATGGATATCTGTCCTCCATGTTAGCAAGTTTTCTTTTTTTATTATTTTTTTTATTTCACAAGTAATGTGTTTCACTGAACTTGTGCTTGCCTAGCTCGCACATCTAGAGAGGCAGTGCCTTTTTCCTTCTGTGTCACACAGTGCTCAGTTTGATTTCAACCTGCCCAGATGGTGGCTTGACTGGATAAATGTCTTTTTTTCCCAATACTTTACAAATTTACATCAAATCTTCTACACATCATTATTTTCAAGATCTCAGTACACATTCATTAGATTAATGTTGGTCAGATTGGAGCTTATTTAAAAACCACATGCAAATCTAACAAGAAAAATGGAAGCAACTAAATGGCGTGAGTGAAATGCAGCAGCCATGTGTCTTAGCAGGACTAATTGACAAAAACTGAGCAGAAAACAGCATATTATCAGTTTTGACCTATATTTCAATTTACCAACATTAACAGTTGTAATAATCATCAGCATTTTGATGCACCAGCTTTGTTTTCAAATAGCGGAAACGATCAGCGTGCAATTGCTCTTAAATGGCAGTGTAACTGGAAGTTAAAACAGTCTTGTCGCTCCATGTCAGTGCTGCGGTGATCCAGCTGAGAGGATAAGAAGGTAACATTGTCCCTAATTAGGGAAAGCAGCTTATTTGTTGTTGTTGTTATTTTTTTTTTCTTGAAGAGCCCAATCAATAGCCTTTGAAAGCAACAGAGGGTGTTAATCCTATTTCAGTACGATTATAAGCTGCGCTTGGAGAATTGCACCTATAACTTTTTTTTTTTCCTTTCTCTTCAAGAGAATGAGTCGTCCACTCACCTTTTGTAATTTTTACTCTTCTCACAGCAGGAAAGCATTGAGGCTGGCAGAGGAGGCAACAGTCTGGCTTCTGTGAATGCTAGGCCACTGAATCTGGTTTTTCAAGATATACAAGATTTTCATCCATAAATAACAACAAATGTTATATATCAGACAATACCATGCAATCTGCTCTGTTGTGAATATAAGAATCCACTGACAGTAGACCAAACAATCAGAAAATGTCAAGTTAGAAAAACATAGTAATCACATCAGACAATTCAGCACATCTTACAGTGCTTTTGTACAGCAGTTGTTTGCAGTTGAGCTCCCTGAAAGTTTTTGAACTTGTGGTTTTCTATATGAGATTATGTGCGTGACACTCTTAGTGCAACATCAAATAACACCTTTAATTTAATTCATTTTTGCAGCACGAAGGTGAACTACTGGCATTTGGAAGAGATGTTACGCTGAGCACATGTGCCACATTTGTAATTTCCATCAGGAGAAGGCGAAAGCAGTGATTTAGAGGACAGATGACTTTCAGAAGCATCTATTTCCACCAAGTAATTCCTCTAGTTAGGCCAGTGGGGCCAAACATGTGGTTCCAGAGGCGAGGGACTTAACCACTTGACTATCTCTGGGAACCTTTGCTGTGAAATCTCATTAACCACATCCAACAGCTGGCTTCATTGCTGCCTTAATTTTCTGCTTCTGAAGACGACAACAGAGTCATTTTCCTCAGACCGCCAGCATGTGTTACCCAATATAATTGTCCATAAAGACGTTTTTGTCAAGTAGGAGACTGGGGTTGTCATCTACACATTTCAACGTTTCAAAATACAAAGTGGCTCACAGTCAAGAGAGTTACAAGTCTGATAAAGAACAGATCAATAAAACTGATCAAGCAGGCAAAATGCAATGAAATAAAATACAAAGAGGCAAGTTAAACATATTCAGCCCGAGGGATCAGACATAATAAAATAAATACAAACAAGGAAACAAGGATAAAGATGAATAAAAGCCAGAAGTTATCACATTTACAATAAGTGACTACCATATTTTGAACATTTTTAAGATGCGTTGACCTCCCATTTCCATTGTATTGGTGTTAAGCACACTCAATCAAACACTGTTCAACAAAACTTTGAGATAATTTGCTTGACCTTGGGCATTATATGTCGGAAAATCCTGTTTGGGATCGCTCAGTGGAATATTCAGATGCCATCAGCCCGAACATGGTCTTTTGTTTCAAATGATTCCCAGCATAAACAGTTGAATTTGATCAACCGAGATGAGTGCACAGATCCTTATTTCCAGGCAACAAATCTTATGGTGTCTTCCTCCTCCTCCTCACAAATCAACACAGTTGTGAAAAAGCCTTTGCAGAAACCAGATGCTAGATGTCATGTTTTCCATACACTGTTGGCGTTCTCTGTACAAATATTACTTTTAAGTTTAAATATTACCCTTCAATATTTGCAAACAGTCAAATCATGTAGCTGGTGCAGCATCTCTCCTCTCGAACAGTCACCTGGTGATCTGCCTCAGGTAATCAGCTTGATGTTGCTTAACAAATATTGAAATATCCAGCTAGTTTTATGTATTGGGAAACGTAAAGTCAGATTACTGGCATTGATTGCTCTCAGCAGGCAGCACTTGTGACAACAGGGTGTGCTTGCACTCGTCTTACAGCCTATATTGCATTGCATCCTGATACCGACCTCTGCAGTTGAACAAAATCTGTCTTGTCGAGCAGCAAGAAATTGCAGCAGACAAATTTCACAAAGATGAAAAAATCACTGACATCCTCCCTTTCCTGGAGGATAATCAAGGTTCCCCCGGTAATGATTACCTCTCCAGGTTCCTGTTCCTTGTATGTGGATAAGTGAGTTAGCTGGATTAGTTTGTTGACATTTTGACATAAACCCAGGATTTTCACTTCCTCAAAGCAAGCTTAAGATTTAGTCTAACTTGTTACCGCAGCAACAGCACCTTAATCTCAAACCTGCAAGATCTCAGGTTTAGCCAGAGTTAGCAGGATTATGACTTTTTAAGATCCTCCCCCTCACTCATGAACTCATTTCCAGACAGGACTGTGCATTTCCTCAGGGAGGAGCCAGTAGATTAAGACATTACTATGAATAGACAAGCATTTACAGAAGAGAACACCAGGATCCTCTGGTGACTGAAAGATGCACTTTATTTGTTAAAATCATTTCCACACAGTCATATCTACACTCCAAAAATAAACAGCTCATAAAGAAAAAGATTATATTGGTTGTGCCCATATAAATATAGTTTCAATAAAAATACTAAAAAAAAAAAAAAAAAAAAAAAAACAGAACCAGACTAAATTAGTTTGGTATATCAGTAAACCAAAATTGATAAAATTACATTATTGTGTTGTCTTGCTGTTATTGCATCTATGGAATGACATAAGGTACATTTTATTTTGATGTAAATTTGTCCTTTATACACAAATCTGCAAAACATGATGTATGAGCACAAATTCCACACCTTTAAATTTAGTCAGTTAATTTAGCAATATTTGAATTAACTTTACTAGCAGAATTTAGAAGTTAGATGTACTTAATTTAAAAAAAAAAAAAAAAAAAATATATATATATATATATATATATATATATATGTATATATGTTTTACTCTGCTTGGAAGATGAACCTGTTTCAATTGTATGACAAGATCTCACCAAATTAATTTAAGTGTGAAGTTTGAGCGACAGTATGACATAGTCATATGAGGTTATTTATTATGATATTTGATAAATATGGACTAAATACGGGATAACTGAAAGATACGATGGCAGAGAGTGCCCCGCTAAGTTAAGGAGCACATCAGTGGTTTGAATTTGGTGTGTTTGCATCTCTCTCACCTCTTTCATGTTTCTTCACGGTGCACTTTGTAATAAAGCAAAGGCCTCCAAAGTAATCTTTAAAAAAGTGACTCTTTAGATCCGAAACTCTGATGTCCTCTGTGCATCTGTGCACTGCAAGATAGGCGAGGATGCCGTGTTTGTGTTTGTGTTCATGTGTGGCACCTTCCAACAGGTGAGATTTTAGCGCAACACCAAACTGATAGAGCATCTTTATGTAAAACAAGTCATTTTCAGAGCCACAGCCTCATTCAGAGGCATCCCTCAATCTTTTTCTCATCTCAGTGCTCTTCTTGATCAAAATCGATGCAGTGACTGGCCGCTCATGTTTATCTGTTAAAAAAAAAAAAAAAAAAAATCCACATCTGAGAGAGCACATAGAAATTCACTGCAACAATCTTTTTTTTCGAAAACCAACAAAAACTACAATTCATAAATGTCTATGGGCTTTTGGTTTAGTGTGGGATGAAAATGTAAATGCAGGAGCTTCAGCATGAAAAGCTGCCGTTTTGATTTTCTTCATGCAAGATAAAGGACAACACTGATTCACTGGTTTATTTTTCTCTCAACTGGTACATTTTCAGTGTTCGGCATTCTCTACCTCCCGCGTTCCAGTTACCTCGTCTATCAGTTTCATCTCTAACATTCGATTGAAGAGTTGATAGGGAAACTGGGTAATAACATGCACAGTCACACTGCACAGTCCTCTCTCTCTCTCTCTGTTACTCTGAGAGATAGCGCAGCACAGCCGAGCAGAAAATGCCTCAGTACATGCTGTAGTCCAAACTTCTGTTCCAGCGTCTCCCAGCTCCAGAGCTACTATCCTCCAGCCTGAGGCCATTCAGTGTGGGCCCAGCTATTGCAAGCACTCCAGGGTGGCAAAAATTAAATAAATAATGACCCAACCTCTGTGTGTGTGCAAGGATTGATGATATTCCAGACTCAGGCTGGGGCTCACACAGCCCTGACCCAGCTCCCCCTCACCTTGATAGATAGATGGCTTTAGGGGCTTGTGACGGATCAGAAGAGATCCTCGGTATCTCCTACAGACCACAGAGCCCGACTGCAAACTTTGTCTTGCCTGGGCCTCCATCCGACGCCCTGATGCATTAATGCAGGCAAAATGAACGTGCAGTATACATGATTGAATTTGGCCCAAGAGCAATAAAAGTTTTCCAGTATGACGCTGGCATGGTTGCCTGGACAGAATCGTTTGAAATTTGATGAAGTCAATGAATGGAGTCCGCCGTGGTTGATGGATTCTTTTCAGTGCGCCTTTGTGTTTCTTCTGCGGTTGACTTGAAGGTGTTATTGATACCAGGTTTCATCAAATTTGGGACATTAAATACCTGTTGACACAGGGACTTATATCATATACTTGTATAAATGCATACTATAATTTCCCTGCAATTTTAAGTAAAAAGTCACTGGACAAAGCCACTTTGTCACACCCTGAAAGTATTTTGCTGTGGATTAAAATGTGCATAATTTCAAAGTTTTCATAGCTCAAAGTCCAGCTCATTCCTTATGTTGTTTCCACTTTTAACAGGAAACTTATTTTGTATTTGCAGGTGCCAGAAGTAGATAGCAGAAGCAGAAATTGTTGCATTTGCACACAGTTTTGAGGGCAGTAATTTCTATTGGCAGAAGGACTCAGGAGTGTCTCTGACACTTAACACCAAATGGCAACCCATAATCAGAAGTTGAAATACAGTCTCAATTTTGGACTGTATTTCAGGATGAAGCTTCAGTCCCTTTATTGAGCTGCACTCCCTTTAAGGCCAGTTTGTGTCTCAATTGCCACAGAGCTTGAAAATCCTTTTTAAACCTTTTCTCCTCCTCTACATCCACTTTATATCTTCCCCTCTTGGCTCAAGTGGATTTAATTGGAGGAATCAGTTTAGCATGGATTCACCCAGGCAGTCTGTTTCGTGGTAAGAGAACGTGTCCCTAAAATTTTTAATATTTTGTATAGATGTGTTTGTCATGTGTTGGAGCACAGGCTGAACAATGCCATTACACTCAGTGAATGCAGAGATAGCAAAACAACAAGAAATGATAATTATAAAGACTGATCACTTAATATTGAGGTAGGTTAAATTAATCTAGTAAAGCAGCAGTAAACAACCACACAATAATGATTATTACTGTCATGAAAAACATATCAGGCAGTTTGTGTTTTTTTTTTTTTTTTTTTTTTCATTTTTCATTTTTCTATTATTCTCTCTAATATTGCAGAGCAGGGTTTTGAGTCTCTGCTGTTCAGCTAAGCCTTAATTTAATGTCAGCTGCTTTTATAAAAGAATCATCAGTTGCAGATCCCCTCCAGTTTATTTAATTGAAACTGTTAATTGAAATTGTTAAGAAGTTCTTTTAAAATAGTGGAATGAAAATGCTCCAAATTCAGTGGAAGTGTATTCTTACAGTATGTGTTTTTTTTTTTTTTTTTTTTTCGTTTTTGTTTGTTTTTTTTTTTTTTTTTTTGCTGGTAGAGCATACAATGGTAGAAAAAGGGTGTCACATCCACTCACATACATTTTGTATAGCTTCAAATCACCTAGCCTACACTTACACCACTGCTTCTCCTATAGTAATGCTGAAACACAAAGGATCTGTGGCCTAACAAATTAGTAACAGTCATGGTATTCACAGCGCTTTGTAGGCTCAAAAATATGCATGCTATTGACGGGTCAAATCAAAGTGATACTGTCACAACAGATTCTCTTCGCTGGCAGACCTCTTCAATAGAAGAAAGAGCGACTTATTACACTGAAGTAATAGAACCTCGAGCTACTGTATTTCTATGTTTCCTCTCTTTTTTCTTTTCTCTTTTTTTTTTTGCTCAACCCTTTTATGTTTGTTTTCTTCAAAGAGGATGATACATCAAAGCTGGATTGGCACATTATGAAATTCCATATGCCCAAGGCCAATAATCAGTGGAAAAATAACTATCTACATATTTACCACTTTCAGCACAGGCATAGTTTACGACGCTATCTGCACTGCAGCAGCCCACGTTTTTTACGCTGAAATCGACCTGAACCCGCATCTACTTTTTGCCTTCTCCCTCATTGTTTTTTCGGTCATCTATTACTGTAATTAAGGGTTCTTTTTCGACATCTGTCTGGGTAATAAAAGCTCCATTCCTGCTTCTTGAACACATTTCACTCCAACAGGCCTTTTTCCACAAAACTCGACACCGGTGGCAGCAGTCACATCTTCACTCCCACTCTCTCTTTCGTTGTGTTTGCTTTTTGTGTTTGTTAACAGCTCTCATCTACCGCTCAACCTCTATATTCGCTCTCTTCCCACTCTTGGATCCATCCTTGATTTAATTTAAATCCTACCTACCTACCTTACCCTGAAATGCCTATATTCCTCAAGCATCTGCTGTCCCGTCTTTTTGTCTCCAAAGTCGCTCCTTTTGTCTGGCATACAAATTTATCTCTCTCTCTCTATTTTCTAACCTATTTTCTTTTTTGCCCTTGAGTTTGAGGAAGGCAAGGGAATGGCATTTCAGGGACACAGAGAGTACACTGTCTTCTGCCTGCCTCTCCCGGGACGTCCCAGCTCCCATTGCGGTCTTTTCCCCACCGTCTTCCCCTGTGTGTGGTCTCCCCAGCGTCCCACCTTGTCACTTTGATGGCGGTGCAGGACACTGAACTACCTCATGGAATGAGTTGGTCCCAGATTCAGCGGCCATCTGTTGGCGAAGACTGGGAAATTAAACAGCCCACTCAGTTGGGGAGTTAATGAAATGTATTCATCACGAGGAAACAACCTGAGCAAATCATTGAAGTTCCCATTGACATGTCGTTTACGCCGTTGTTCTCCGCGAAGACTTGTAAGTAGCCGTGGGTATTTTCTCGGTGCTTATGCAGCAGGTAGTGAAGCATCCTGTGAACTCTTTGTTTTTGCTGAGCCAACATTTGTTCCCTCTCTCTTCTTTGCATAAAGAGGAAAATCTTTCTTTGGACATCACTCCCTGGGATGATGCACTCTGTTTTCAGAGGCTTTGCTAGCACAGCTGGCTGACTGGCAGTCAAACCGAGACAGAACGAGGAAGCCGACAGTAAAGCCACGGCTACATGAAGACGCTGAGCTCTGCCCTCCCTATGACTGCGATGCACTACAGGAAAACATCCATCCTTTTTACTACCAGCTTTTTCTTTATGAGAACCATTAAGCGTGGAGGAATATTGATTTCATATAAACACCGCGCCAGTCTTGAGGATAGTTGCCCCTATTTGCTAATGCGAAGGTAGCTGCCATAAAACTGTTGCTTAACATGAGTAAGTTTAAAACGCACATCAGATGCCAGGCCTGTCTTGTTTAACCCTCCTCGGAGGATTTAAGATGTGTGTTTAACTGACACCGCGGTCTCTACTGGCAAAATTTAGTAGCCCCTTTCGAGACAGAGCCAAGGAGAAAGGGAACAAGAGATGTAGAAAGGGAATAGACTGGAACCTGCGCACGTATACGAGTTCTCCTGATACTCCTCGTCAGGTGATCAGTGTGTCGGCGAAGCCTTCTCTCCGTAACAGCCTTCCCAGGTGCAATTCAGTGTGGTGCCTAAACCCAGCAAAGTGAATCCATGTGTAATTTATTACTGTCACCTACCAACATCTTGGGAGGAGGTTTTGAAGTCAATTATGTCTTTTGTACTTTACGTTGAGTGCTGTATTAAGTGTCTCTGTCAAGCGTGTCAAATTGTTACAGGAAAAGGTACCACGGTTGGCATTTTCCCTTTCATATTCTCCTCTCTGATACACAGTCTTGGTGTGCTGGTAGGCACAAAAAAAGAGAGACAACACACACACACACACACACACACATTCACATTGAGGAAAATAGGAAAGTTCTGAAAGACAAGTGATTATGAGTGCGGGCCATACAAAGCGCTAATCACCAAGTCTTGTAACAACCTCAGAAAATGTCAGCAGGCTGCACTGTGCAGGTGATTAAAGAAACAATACAGAAGCAGCAGAGAAACAGACAGTGCCGAGTGCATGTCCTGATATCGAGTGTATTTATTTACGAAATTTTTTGACACGCATGCAGCTGTGTGAATTGAGCCTGTCAAACCAAATCAGGTTGTTAGAAGAATGAAAACAACTTTTCATATTCCCCGCTGCTGCTGTTGCTGCTGCTGCTGCTGCTGCTGCTGAACATAGATGTTCAATTCCTCAGAACTGCATCGGATTCGGGCCTGAACTTTTCTCTGTGATTGATACCAAACACAAAAGGCTTTTGTTTTGTTTGGCTTCATTTCACTTTTTACTTTTTTTTTTTTTTTTTTTTTTTCAAGTGGCTCGATTATCATTAATGCAATCTCTGGGGCTCAAAGCGCTGAATTTTGTGCTCACCAAAAGTGAAAAAAAAAACAAACAAAATACAGATTAGTAGAGAGTATGGCCTAATTAAATGAATACGTTTGAATTTGATGGACTGGAATTTTAATTCGCTGCCAATCTCCGCAGGTTTGCATCGCCTTTTTTAACGATCCCTTTCACCTCTGGGGAACACCCAGTCAGCGCACCAATTTTAATTTCACAAGTCGGAGACTTCAGGGGAAGGGTGCCTGAAAATGACAATTCAGGCCACAACTGTCAACAAGTCACTGATTTTACATAGAATGACCGTCTGCCCTCTCTGTGTATTTTTTCCGCAGGGGACCTGACATCAGATGATGAGTACCTGGAAATCCCATCTATCTCCAGACAGAGAGCAGGGACTTACGAATGCACAGCTGTCAATGATATCGACACAGACGTCCAGACTGTAGACATAACCGTCAACTGTGAGTTAAATAGCATAATGGGTGAAGAATTGTTGCACGTTGTACAAGAGCAATTATTATGATAAATAGACACCATTTTCACATGAAACTACCCTATATTTAACACTGGGAAGGAACAGAAACTATTGAATTGAAATGTCTCAGGTTTCAACATGTTGCAGATTTTCGTTTACCTAGCTTTGGTATCACCTGGTGTGGTTAGATTTGCAAGATCACGTAAGGAATTAGTCATTACAGTTTTATTTAAATCCCTTCATTTGACGGTTTGTTGACTTTCTCTTGGAACCATGATACCCGCTGACGAAGATTTTGGTCAAAGCGTGTGTGTGTGTATGTGTTGTAAAAATTTTTGTGCTTGCCCTCTATATGAACATGAATTAATTTAATATGAACGTTAACCTTTTCTTGATTATGTGCTTCTCGATTGGAACTGCTCATTTCTTCACTTAGACCCCCTCTCCAAAAAAAATCAAGTATCCTCATAAAACCCATTTTCACAGGACTTCCACATTAATCATACCTCTTCATTTACACCAGAACAAAAATCGCTTCTCTCTCACCTTGTTGACTCCACAGAGGGTTGTTAAGAAAGGATGTGGTGTTATATCAAAAAACAGCCTTGTGTTACAGACATGTGCAATTGACCATGGCCCTGTTTAGTCCTGCCGAGGAAAAGGGGAGTATAGACTCACTTGAGATTCTGAGATACTTTCAGTCTTAATCTTGAAATTAATTAGCCTTTTTTTATTTAAAAATGTGTCCATTTTATCATTGTGATGAAACAGCTACGGCACAATAGGCTGCATTTTTAGGTACATAATAGTAAGCCATGTAATCATGTCTGTAATTTTGTCATTTTCAGCAAGGGCTATCTGATCTACATTGGCAATTTTGGATCCCATGAGGGATACCTTAATGGTTAACCAATGCCTAAAATTGGTAAAAACCTATTTAAAAGGATATTTTGGAATTTGTGACATCTGTTCTTATTTTCTACTCAACCAGGATGTTGCTGATTGGGAGGAAACATTTTCACATGAAGTTGATTCTTTGCCTCATACTGGCCAGACAGACAGCCCCTGCTACTAAACCACAGTTATGATGGACGTAAAAGGAATCAAAATTTACTCAGCTCCGAAATCAGTTAAATACACTCTACAGTGCATTTGAAGTGGACATAATGCCACAGTGGTCTGTCATGGCTAATTTGAGACATTATATCATTAACCTGAAGGAAAATAATGCAAAGTCCCTCACTGTTTTGCTGGGTCAGTGTTCTCTGCAGAGGTTTGTGTTTTTGGTTTTTGGTGGAGGAGTAAAAGTCACAGTTAAGCCGATAGTACATTCAAGACGCCCAGCAGCTGGAAAACTTCTACCTTTGTGCAGAAAAAATACTGTGGATGGTGAATAAAACGAGCAAAAAATAACAGGTGTTTTACGCTTTTAAACAGCTTCATTGTTATGCATGGCATAATTTAAGATCAGTTAACACAGATGTTGGCAAAACTGGAAGTTCAAATTGGTTTTGTAACATTCATGTTAATATTGCAAAATAGCCTTGGCATTGTGTGCTGGGATGTATAACAGTTATTCCAAATCTTTGCTGCCTGGAAAGTGACCAAGAAAGTCCATTGTTCTTCCTGGTATCTATATTGCTCTCATCTACACCACATGAATGCCCTGTGGTGGAAAGTAGGAAAGTCCAAGTGGCAGTGCCAGTTGTGTTGGAAGTACCACAGCGTCTGCAGAGAACATGTCCCTAAAATACACGGCTTTGAACTGTCTTGAACTGATTCCACATGGTGCTACTGCAGCATTATGGTAAGCTTAGGTGCACTGTTGAGTTAAAATGCTTTTGAAGTTGGGCCCCATTAATGTCAACTATAAAAGCAGAACCAAACATGCAACAGAACATTAATGGACTCGCCATGGATTTCACTAATATTCATACCAGCAGCATCTTCAAGTATCATGAGCACAATGACTGACTGGAAATATCACTGGTTGGGCTAGTTTTTGATGCCTAAGGCTGTTCGATGGTTGACAGTTTTAATTAAAAATTATGCTGTGTGTAATACTTTTACATTTCTTTTTACCCACAAATTTGTTTTCATAATTAACCAAACAAACTGCCCCTGTTCATTTTGTTATGTGCCAACAATGAACAAATGGCACAGTTTCAGGAGGTTAAACTTTGTTACCTTTGTACTGATTCAGACTGGAGTGTTTTCTGCCTGAAGTCCGTGATCTGCCTTGCAAGGACTTCATTTGTGCAAAGAACTCAAAGCAGAACCAGATTGTATCAAAATGATACAAAAAAAATATCAAAATGAAGATAATATATTTTTCAGCTCAATCTGCACAAAAAAAGCAAGCCACCTCACAGCTCACATAATAGGCTCTACGTGAAGTCATCCTGGGCCAAAGGATGGTGGCCCTGATGCACATGGAGAAAATGTGATACCCATAGCTTTTGTGTCCAGTATCTGTCTTCAGTGAGTTTTGCACATTTATTGTAAAAATGGCCCAAATGTTAGAGAACATCCTTTATCTGAAGGACCCCGACTCAAACTCCTGACTCAGCAGACATCCACCCCGCTGAATGTCCTTGAGCAGCACACTGATCCCCTGCCAGCTCCAGGGACGCTGTTCTGTAGTTGACCTCTGACCTCCCTTTGGAGGAAGGCAAGAGGAAACACAACTGCTCTATGGGAGCCAATGAAGTGTTACATTAATGATTAACAACCCACCTATCATGCCTTCTGGTGTAACCACAGGCTTTTGCTGATATCCTTAAACTAACTTCATTGTTTTAAACACTGCATATAAAATGAATGCATATTTTTTGTCCTTCATGTAGATGTGGTCACGGCGTAGATCTCTAACTAAATCTAAACATGGTTAAAAAAAGACAGAGGGAGAAAATACAGTGACCCTCATAACATACTCTTGGCTTACGCTGCTTGCAGCACTGAGCGCTGTGCTCTTGCCTGTTTCTGTTTGCTTGTAGATGCTCCAAGTGTGTTAGAGGGCAGAGATGTTGGAGTGACTCTGGGCCAGAGGGGAGTGCTGGAATGTGAGGCCAACGCAGTGCCTGAGGCAGATTTTGAATGGTATAAAGATGACAGAAGGTAATGGTCTTAAAATTTGCATCTTAAGTAGCCAATTCGAAGTCTGTGTGTGTGTGTGTGTGTGTGTGTGTGTGTGTGTGTGTGTGTGTGTGTGTGCGTGTGTGTGTCCTCTTAAAACCTTTGTCTTGACCTAGACAATATGGTTTTGCGCTCCAACCACACAGACACACACACAAACATACTAACACACTAATAACCGACTTTGTTGTAGTTAATTTTTTCCTCCATCTTCTTTTATTATTTTTATTCTAAAACTAAAAAAATTGCTCAGAAAATTGTTTATAAAATATATAATTGCATGTAGACATGCACATACTTTTTATAAAAAATTTAATTAAAACTAAATGGTGAGCTCTGTTCAGCATTTGAAGGTTCAAGGTACTCTTTTTTTTCCATTCAGGATTTTCAATGGCTTTGACGGCATGGAAATTGAAATTTCTGGATCATTGTCCACGCTGACATTTTATAATGTCTCTGAGGGAGATTATGGCAACTACACCTGTGTTGCCATCAACAAACTTGGGAGTTCAAACACAAGTTTTCTCCTGTATGGTGAGTACACTAATCTCTTACATTTGTAGGATTACTTAGATCGAAATAAAACTTAAGATGCTACAGAATGTGATTGTTACCAAATGAATAGCTTACTATTTAAAGTAATAATCCGCAATGTTTCACATAAATACACGTTTATTTTGCTAGGGTGTTTCGTGCCACATAATAATGATGCATGAAAGCGTTTACATAACTATTTCCTCTGCAGCACATGAAGTGACACATCTTGAGACCTGTTCCTAAAAATTCCATTCTCATACAACTCAACTGCATTCTCAATTCAAAAGGGCATTCAAGGGGAACGTATGATGTCATGGACTATATTTGTTTGTAACGTATGACAAGACCGTTTGTAATTCCTCAGTCTGAAGTCTGCATCGGGGCGGTGGTGGTGAATGGGTCAAACAACCAGAGTTTGAGTCCAGCGAGAAGCGACAGTGGTGTTCATTTAGGGTTAAAATGCCGTGCGACATAATGCACAAAATATGTTAATTAGATATGTGTTTGTGATACATCAGAAACAAACATAATCTGTGACAAAATACATTTCCCTTTCAAACATAATAAAGAATACAGTTCAGTTGTATGAGAATGTAATCTTTAGGAAACAGGATTGTGCATCCCAACTTTGTGGGCGCCAAAACAGCAGGTTGTGTAGAACGATTATAAGATGGTAGAAGATATAAGAAGCAGCAGTCTACACTGAGTGCCTGTTATCACAGCATATTGAGCGGGGCTGAGACTTAGTAAAAAAAAAAAAAAAAAGGACTGACACTTGTCCCCAAAATGAAGAACAGGAGTCTTGCGGATTATCACTTTAACCTGAGGAACACTATTTAAATGGATGTACAATTAAAATACTGATGCCACCTTTACTTTAATGAGCTGATGTGTATTGCTAGTATTGTGACTATATACATATATACATATATATATATATATGTACACCCTCAATGCAAAAATTCATGCAGCAGCCTACTTTCATGCTGTTCACAAGTGTTGTCAATGATGTGTTGCTGTTTTGTTTTCGATATGTTGCTCTGTTCCATTTTGTTCCTCTGGTGTAGAGGTAATTGAACCCACTAGCTCAACACTATTGCAAGGTTAGTATTCTACACAAGCATGTGCTTCAAGTATCATGTTTCTAAAGAGTTTGTCGCATGCTAGCAGCCGATAAACATTGTCATTTTCACAAACTGAAAATTAGGCTCCAGTATGACTGGAGTTATACCTCTGCCATTACAGAGGTGCCAGAGAGTGATCTGACAAGAATAGACACATAATTTCTGGGGCCTTCCTGTCAAAATGAGATTGTCAGGTGGTAACGGGGCTGCCTGGAAATATGATGTAATGGTTATTAACTTCTAATTCTATTTAATAAAACTGATAAGTTAACGGGCTAGCTTGACAGGACCATCTCAGGTGGAGAGAGATGGCACAATAACTACAACACGGATGCCAAGTGAGGCTTTGTGAAAATGGTCAATGCAGCATGAGTGTGTTTTGCTAACCATGTTTCGTTTTTCTCCTTCACAACCTAACCATCTGTCTGTGTGACATGGCCTCATTTTGATTTTTGCATGCTCTTTTCTAATGTAAGTATTTGTCATCTTTAATCATTTACGTTTGATTGTTTGCTCGTTTAGTAATCGTATTCAACATTACACCCAGCAGTGAAAGACAGTTATTGCAAAATAACAACTGTAAGCCTTAGGGCTTCACTGCAGGCTGGAATGGTTGCTATATGTGCTTTGACTCTGCAAGTGATTACTCACAGTGCTGATTTCTAGTGTAGATTCTGTATTAAGATTTAAATCTGATTTAAATACTTGGAGCTATGAATATAGTGCAGAGATAAATGGCAATTACATATCATACCTTGCATATCTTGTCATTTAGTGTGTCCTTGTGACTGGTGGTTGTAGTATCCTGTAACCAAAACCGACTCCATTAACACATCAAAATTACATTAATGGCTTTGATTTTGACTATGAGTGAACGTCATTATTGTAATTAGCCATATGCAGGATTAGGGATAATCTACTGTGGCTGGGTAATTGGATAGATGCCCCAAAGGAAACTTTGGTGAACTCACGGAAATGCGAGGGAAATTGGTAGTCATTGTGTTACGAGCTTCAAAGTAAAAAGTTAAATTTTGTCCTAAATCCTCATACAATGCATTTCTATAGATTGAATTTCCCCCATCCCAGAAAAGCACATGATGAAAATATCAAGTGCTTCAGCTGTAGCGACATAAAACTGTGTTGAACCAGGAGAGTCCAGGCAGTGCTACATAGCAAACTCCAATACCATCCTGAAAAGCATAAGCAAAACTAGCTGATACACAGTAGTAGTGCCTGTAACAAGCAGCTGAATTGTTGGAATATCACACATCAGCTGTACATATGTGTGTTACTGAGGCTTTCACTTGGATTGTTGTGTGTTAAACTGAATGAAAATAGACTAAATATCTCCCTTTTGTATTTTAATATACAACCCTTGTAGCTCGGTGAATATGAAACTTTATCCATCTTAGACCTGCACTGCTGACTCTTCATGTAAATGGCCACATTAGAATTTTGTGCAGTCCTGGTCCGAGGATCCATTACGTTTGTTTTGAATGGGCGTGATAGGAATGATGGTATACTGAGTAAATAAATTATTGATCGAAAAACTTAAAAGCACACTGTACATACTGCAGTCAAACCTGCATATATATTCTCTGAAATCAAATTCTGAAAATGTGTTACATATTTGAACTGATGTGCTAAGAACAATAGAGATCATTATTGAAGGCATACTTCACCGATAATGCATAATTTTTATATCAAGCACTCAACGTGTGCAGCTTGCAACTGCCAGTGAAGAAAGCTTTACTCGTCAGTCTTCATGATAAACTTGTATTCCAAAAATGCCAGCCGTCTCTGATCCAAATGAAAATTGGGTCCGTAATTACACAATGTAACATACGGCGCTACACTATCAAAAGTTTGTTTAAAAGGCTCCCACTCGTCCTAAAATATAATCCAAGTCTCCAGTATCCAGTTGTATGCTCAATATTTCCTACATGAATGTATTTTTTTTTCTCAAATTTTGCTACAAAGACCATTTCAGCAAACATGTCCAGAAACAAGTACAGAGCACTTCATGGTTCTAAGAATGCCCAGTTATAAGAAATAATTACCTTTAAAAGATTGATGTTCAGTTGTATTCAGGTTAAACTTGAGTGCAGCATTTGATGCAGCAGACCATGTCACTTTGTCAGCCTCAGACACCCAGTAGGTGCTATTAACAGAACAAAATGTAGTCACCTCCTATCCCTCTATCTCTCCTTACCTCTCTGTTTTATTAGACATATCACTGTCTTCTTTTGTGCTAATTATTTATCATGGTCACCAAAGGTTGCTTTCTGGACTCCATTGCTTTTTTTTTGTTTTTTTCTGCTCTTACCTGCCATTATTATTCAAAATACAACATTCAGCCATATCAACCTATAAAATAAAACTTTAAGATTATGTCGCTAATCCATCCTAGATGTGTAGAAATGATATTGGAAATTTACAGACACAAATTTGGCTGTATATTGTAAGAATCTGAAACAAATTAAAACAAATTATATGAAGGGCAGAAAGAATGAAAATAAAATGGGGCCCAGGATATAACCTTGAGGTACTCCACAGCCATCATGCCATTTTTCAGTCCTCCCTGTTGCTTTTATCCATCTAGCTCTAAGAAAATAATTCTGGTTTACCATCACATGGTAGTGCTATATTGTTTTTGTGCAGCCTAGCTAAATACATTCCACTTAGAATAAAACAACAGTCATTACAGGAAACTAATGGTATCTGAAGTGCACATAACAAACTGTATGGTCACAACGCTTTTTACATTAGAGCAGCACAACTGTAAGTTAGCCATAAGAACTAGTAAAAGAAGATTTGCTGCCATATAAATTGATTTTCATATAACTTCTCTTTTAGAGAGGTCACCATCTCTTTTAGATGTGACCTCGTCTCCTCTTGAAAAGGCTACTTCTGACGCCTATACAATACAGGCAGGTTTGTGATGAATAAAATCTCGCAGTCTTAACCCAAGTTCTAGACTAATTCTAAATGAGGACCGTAATCACCAGTGAGCAACACTAGTTTCTAGATGTTAACATTAACACTACTCATAACTGTAGAAAATACACCGTGAAGTAGTCTGAAGGAAAACACTGCGCGCTCTGCGCTGCTGTCTTCCAGTATGCACCGACTCCCACATTTTGTGTTGTGCTGGGGAGGTAATAGGCCAGTGAATTATTTCTTATCTGCAGATCAGGAGTTCATATAGTAACTTTTCTCTGAAGTAACAAGAGGGGAAAAACCAATCTTGAATGGTGAAACTTATCCAGGTGTTTTCTCTCTCTCTCTCTCTCTCTCTCTCTCTCTCTCCTTATTCTTTCCTTCTGTCAGGACCGAGAGCAGTTCAAGATGGGAGCGGCGGCGCAATGGGAATGCACTCACACACCTGTCTCCTCTTCATAGTGTTTCTGCCGTTCCTGCTCAGATTTTGAAGAGCAATGGGTTTGAACAGAGTGTTTTGTGTGTGTATGTGTGTGTGTGCGTGTGTGTGTGCGTGCGTGTGTGAGTGAATGCGTGTGTGTGCTTTTTTTTTTTTTCCCCCAACTGGAACCATAAACTGATGCACATGAGGTGTGCATGGAGTATCCTACTACATAATGATGTTGACCCACTAAATAAGTATGTAACATTTTTTTTTGTTGTTGTTGATTTTTAGATTTCAATGGTGTAACAAGTGTCACATTTTATTTGAATTATGTTGAGTATTTTTCTCTCTAAATTATATTATTCTGAATTTTCTCTGTTTGTACATCTTAGAAACAGACTTTCTAAATGTGGTGTCTCTTTTTCGAATTGTTTTGTCTTAATTTTTAACTGCATTGGATATTCATCTCAACTCCAGGAGAAGTTGAATTTACAGAAAGTATGAGAGGTGAATATTAAATACCTCAAAGTCAAACAGAGACGGTGAAGCAGAGGAACTTAGGTTACCCTGAGGCTGGAAGCCTGGTATTATCATATTTTAATGTATAGTAATTATAATTCAGTACGGTTGTTGAAAGCTGAAATTGCTTTTGACCTTCAAATATTTTTGTTCTCAGCATTATAGTGATATATTTTCAGTTGTTATGCTAATCTTTTTTGTTTTGTTTTGTTTTGTTTTTTGTTTTAACACATATTTTTGAGAAGGGAAAATATAAAGTTGTAATTATTTAGGCAAATATCGTAGTTTTATTTCCTTGTGGGTTTTTTTACAAGTACAGTTGTACAAAAAAAAGGTGTGAAGAATAATGTTATAATTAAGTAGTTACAGATGGAGGAAAAGACTCCTCCACTGACGTGGAGTCAACATCAGACTTAAGTAATGCAAATTTATTAATGCAGTTGCAACTTGTTTGAACGTTTTAAGTACTATTTTTTCAAACATGCCATTTATGCACTAAGCAGTTATTTTAGAAAAAAAAAAAAAAGTTTGTTTAACTGAACCAGCACTGGTGGGTCAGAGACCGTTCAGTGAATATAATGTTAACAAAAAATAAACACACGCCCCGCATGCATTTAGACACAATAACCCAAAGACTGAAACAGTTTATACTCCACAGTACTTTCATAGGACTGCATTTTTCATTATCAACACAGAACAAATAACAAAGACATACATTAATGCACAGTCATATTTTCAGAGTATTGTCTTTTCAGTTAAACAGTGCACCAAGGATGTGACAATGTTATGTTTTAATATAGGTAAAGGAATCGTGGACAATATCTAAAGTAATGGATACCTTTAAACCAAAACTATGCGTGACGATGACTGTAAAATGCTAATCAGACGATGATATCTTAAGCTCTTGCAGAAGATAATGGAATTGCAGGCTGACTGTGTGTGAGAGCCAACTGCAATAAGCTAGATGGGTCAGAGGAGCCAGGAATAACAATACAGCAAGTCCAAGCAAACAGTGACTGCTCTTATGATTTCAGCTATTAGCTTGCATTATCAGAAATGGCAGGAAATATTAAAAAAAAAAAAAAAAAAAAGACAGCCTAAGAAAGTCAGAACAGTCGTGTCCACAAAAATCATGTCCCTGTTTGTGTTTTATCATGGATAAAGAAGTACATCAATGCAGAGTACCACCGGCATGTTGAAAAGCAGCATTACACAAAATCTAGTTACCATTTATAGAATCATCAAACAAAAAGCAAACCTCTTGTACCATATTTTCTTCATAAGCATGGCGACTTTCTGCAACAATCAGAAACCTCATGGCACAACATGGCAATAGAATAAAGCCAGGAATCTCTCTTTCACTCTTTTTTTTTTTTTTTTTTTTTTTTTTTTCTGGCAAGCAGTTAACACCAACTGCCACCCTACACTCAGGTTTCCTAGCGGTGGCTGAGTGACAATGAAAAGACAAAAAAAGCAAGATTTGATACATGCTACTTGTTTTTAATGTGGACTACAGAATAAAGGAGAGCATTTTTAAGACGTTGTGCATCTCTTACAGAATTGTCGATGCACTTGAAACAAACATCTATTGACTGCTGGCCACTATTAGAGTTGCTCTGAGAACATCAATGGATTTTGTGCAGCCCTAAAGCATCTGCAGGCTTTCATTACAACATAACATCAAACAGGAACAATGTATTAAAAACAGCTTTGTATATGTACGTGTATGTGGGTGTGTGTGTGTGTGTGTGTGTGTGTGTGTGTGTGTGCGTGTGTGTGTGCGTGCTAAGTGGTGGAGCAGTGATGCGATTCTTATGATCTTACAGCTGAGATTGAGTGTGTTTTCACATATGGTTACTTTTAAATGAAGTGAACTCGGTCCACTTGAAGCAGGCCTAATAGCAGAACAAGAAAGAAGGGACTCGGCGCCACGCGTTTTCCTCGCTCTCAAAAGAAAATTCACATCTTTTCCCGGCTTGTCTCGGCTCTGATGAGGTCCCAGTCCATCATCCGTGCTCACCTCGATTTTTCTTTTGAACTCAGCTCTTTTTCCGTCTGTTTTCAATAACAAGGTTTGCGCTCCTTGATCGTGAAAAGGCACCGGCATCAGAATCAAAAGGCATGAAAGAGATAGGACCATTGTTGAAATTGATTAGGGAAATTGTTAAGATGAATCTGACCGGCTGATTGTGGTTTATTTCCATACACAAGACAAGGAGACGAAGACAAACACTTCTGACCATTATTCAGCTCAAATGAAAATGACATCACAGTAATTTTTGCCTCGAGATTCTCCACATTTTATCACTAATCGGTGTTATGTATTCATTTGATAAGATGCCAGAGCTGGACCTCAGAAATTAACTAACAACTGAGCCCTGTAAAATGGCCTCACAGCTAGACAGTAATAAAGGCAGACCACCTGTTAAGGGGTCTGCATCGAGGTCACATCAGAGGAGTCAAAGTGTGTTACGGGCAGTTGTTGTAAATACACGCCGAGTCCCCAGTGAAAGTCTTATTGATCCGGCTTCATTTGAAAGGTTGAAATGTGAACCATGTGTGACAACACCATGAACTGCTTAACAAATGCCTGTAAATATCATAGACCAACACAGACGTTTTGTTCATTTTAGAATTTACAGCCCTCCATACATACACACACACACACACACACACACACACACACACACACACACACACACACACACACATATTCACACACACTCACACACATATACACATGCACATACAAGCCACAGACTCTATCTTGGTGAGACAATTTCTTGTATATTTCTGCCTATATTTCTTTTGTAGAACAGCCAAGCACACATTGTAAAAAAACAAAAACAAAAACAAAAAAAAAAAAACTGGGTCATTTATTTTTTTACTACCTCTGAGCAGTTGTTCAGCAATTTGCCCAATTACTCAACTGCACAGCAATTACCACCTTCTAATAATATTCAGATCTCGTCATGGATGCACATCTGTGTGCACTGTAATGACAATGTAAGCGAGGCATGTTCAGAGAAACCTTTGCTACGCCACACCACTGCTGGTAATGCTCTCTCAAGGATGAGTATTGCTACTCCACAGACTTCTTTAAAAAGGACAGTGCAGACGGCTGAATGTTTGCATTTTACCGTTTCCTCCTAAATACTTGTGATATTTGTGTTGGTTTTAATGTCACATATCAAATGCAACACGGTTGAATTCCATGAGCCAAGCACATCATTACTAAGGACAAACCCATGTTAAATGCTCGACTTTGATTAAAGGGATTACCTTTAGAAGGGGAAGGGATTTGTACAAACCAGTGGGGCTGTTGACAAAATATAGCATGTGTTTCTTTGAAGATGAAATAAAAAATGAATTTTGATTCAAGGGCATTATTTGTTTCAGACTCAATCAGAAATAAGGTGGGGGGGTTGTATGGCTGACTGACTGCAAACCCACCTAAAAATAGAAATGCCATATGGTCACTATGGCTGCGATTCAGAGTTTCGTCTGCACTGAGCAGCACAGACAGCAGAGACATCAGTCTTCTTGTTAGTATTAAAGAGGAATACCGCCAAATTTTAATATTAAAATGCTGTTTTTATTACCTTTGGAGAGGTCTGTCGTGACAGATAAGATTTTTCCTGTTATATGCACTGAAGCACAGAGCTGGAGAAGTGTTTTTTTTTTTTTTTTTTTTTTCCTTTTTTCTTTTTTTGGAGTGAGATTGACATGACCCTCAACTGGAGCAGTGTTGAGTCAAGGGGCAGCCTGAGACCACATGGGAATGAAGTGATCTCTACACTGCATCCTCTATAGTATTTCTAAGTGGAAATAAACAGTGAACACAGAAAACGCTCGCCCCACCATATCACATTTTTCTCCATTTTCAGGCTCAGTGTTCGATTTCAGTGCAGCTTAAAGCGAAGTTGCATCTTCCTTTCCTTGGTCTGGACTCGGTGCTGTTCCAAAACACTTTTAAGAAGAGGAGACGTGGAGAAAACGTATGAAGGCGGCTTCTTAAAGGCTGAGTTTGACATATCTTTTGACCTGAGGTTTTTTTGTATTGCTCTCGATGCATCACAGACGGTGGCAGCCTCCATTTTAGAGAAACTGGCTTGTAAAGCAGAATACACAAAATTTAGTGATAGTGAAGTAGTGTAGGCTATACGCCGTATGCTTCCAGTTGCACAACGGAGTTATTTGGGAAATTAGGGCTTGTTCAGCTGAGAAAACTCATAAGCTTTTTAGTTTGTCTGCCTCTTGTCCTGTTGTTATCTGGACTCATATCCTCCATTGTACTGCTTGAAGGGAATGCCAGTCGCACCCAGTTTAATAATTCTTCTCCAGTTCGCTGCCTCAGAAAGCAGTACAGTGTTTTGCTTATGCAACAGATCTCTCAAAAGGTAAAATTATATTGAAAATTGACTTTTCCCTTCTGTACACTCTTTGAGCAACTGCATATTAGATGCAACAAGGCCAGACACGACTTTAAAGAGATGGCTGGTGCAGACATGCTGAAGTTAAACAGACAAATACCACAGTTTAAAAAAAAATATCGCCTCACATACAAACAGTAAGCCATCCCAGATCAGTTGGATTTTGCACAGGATTAAAAAGTCATCACTCATGCTGTCTTATCTGAGCAACCGCAAATGTTCCTAACCCGCCACATGTCCTAGATTGAAAGGCATGTGTCTTTTTAAAAGGAATGATCAAGAAACGCTGAAAATCCCAGTCAGCACTAATTTTTAATGATGAAACGAAAACTAGGCACAAGATCTTGCAAATTGACAGCTGAAATACCTCTGATCTGCCAATGAAGTTCAGTGGTAAGAAACTTCACGTCTTTTCTTGGGTCTAAACGCGTGACTTCAGTCAGCTAACTCTGAATCACAGCCCTTGAAAAATTTCATATTTTGGCTGCAGCACTGCATATTTGTGTTGATATGACCAATCCTATTGTCTGTTTGAAGACTGCTTAGGGATTTCTGGACTCACTCTCTGTCTAGCCAAGCAAACAGGGGCTAAGGTAGAAGATTTGCCGTGGGTAGATTCAATAAAAGTTTCAGATTTTTTATTTATTTTTTTTTTTCCCGCTCCGTGTCTCCAGACATGCAAGACAGGAGCGCTGTCTTTTAAGAAAGTTTTAATTTAAGAGAAGATGACTGAGCTTGTATTGCACCTACCCTGTATTGATTTTCGGTGTTTTGTGACATTTGTTCGATATGCATTGGAGTGTACAAGAGATTATTTTGGATGTAAACTTGAGTTAGACATGAGAAAATCAAACCTTTGTCTCAACTGCCAGGGGATTATCATAGCAGACGCATGAAGTAGTCTCATGATCTGTTGAAATTTTCATTTTGGATGACTGACATTAATTCTGCCCTTTGCCTAGTTACAAGTTCACAGGGCTCTCTTGATAATGGATTGTTCCAAAGTGGAGGGGAATTAACAATATTTGACTCCCTGCAGTGTAAAGGATTGTTGGTTCATATGTGTTTTCTTTATGAAAAGTGTGTGCTCATATTTAAGACTGACAATAATAAAATGTTGTATCTTAATGTCATGTGTTTTGGATATATTGTATTCTTTTTGGAGCGTGCACAACATTTTTTTTTTTTTTTTTTTTTTCGTTTGGAATAGCATTTCTTCATTTACAGAGCCAAATACCCCTGACTGAACTTCCTCTCATCTCCCTGTTGAAGCCTTCCTCTCACTGAGATGATCAGGTTGGATATTCATACCATAATTCTGTTACTTTGACATATCAATGTTCTGCCAGTAGGCTATTGCACGGCGCATATGCAGCAGAGAGCTGTCTACAGCGGCAGCTCTCCAGAAACGAGAGAGAGACCTATCGATTTTCATAGCCCTCAGAAGTCCTGACCTTGAGTTGAGCTCATTGTGGTCTGTCCAGCGAACTGCCAACAACCACTAACTGCAGTTCCCTAAATGACATGATTCTGTCTCTGAGCACAAACAGTGTGTATTTTAAGGGTTCTTGGCCATCAATTATGTAGAGCTACAGCAGGGGGTGCACCGTAATGGGCTGAATCTGTTTCTCTGCCTCCACCGTGAATGTTAATTGCATAGCTACATGGAACAGCAATTTCCTATTCTCATTCATTTGCGGTGTAGATGATATATGCAACGCAAGAACATGGAGGTTTTCACTCTGGTCCAGCCAGAGCAATGCTTTACTGTTAGATAAATTATTCAACACAGGTCCATGACACAAGTCTATTATGTGAGTTTTTTTCTGGTCTTTGTGCCGTTTATTTCGGTTTTTCTTCCAGTTTTGCTGTTGACACCCCACCTCTCCACTTCAGCCTCAACAGATATTTAATTCATGCAAGCATCTGCTCTCTGCAGCTGAGAGTTGCTCCGTACACCAGAGAATGTGTGTCTGAATGAAGTGACATTATTACCAAGATTACAGATTTTCTCTTTCCTTACTTTGAAGAGGCCAATTTGCCTTCACCCAAGATTCACACAGAAATGTCCAAGATTGGGCCAAGTTGCAAAGATGTGCAACACTGAAGCCGAACTGTTACATTTTGATGCTGCATTTGCATTTATTTTCTTAAAATACATGCAAATGGTCCTTTAGCGGTTAGTACAACTGGCAGCTATTGAAGGAAGGCAGCTGAATGCGCACACACTCTCCCTAACATCATTACCCACTCAAATTTTGGGACGGAGCTCCAGCAAACATCTGTGAGTCAGGACGTCTTCACATCAAGCCTGTTTGAAGCGGTTCATTCAAACTCTGGAGCTTGTGCTAGTTCCGTTTGTTTGGACTGGGAACGTCGCATTACAATTCCGGCTGCACCAGATAACGCCAACGAGATGCACAAAAACACAAGTCTCCGTGTTGTTGCAAGGGAACTGAAGTTCAGTTTGTTAGCAGTGAGAATGTAATCTGAACCAAATACTGAGAGTGATCCAAAAAACAACAACTAAGGTTTTCTGGATGCAATGGACACAAGGTTGGGAGGGGGGCTGCAGTCTGGACTGATGCCCACACTCAGCTAAAGGACCGTACGGGTGTTTTTCCAGTGTTTTAGTCCATTTACAACAATTCAATCAACACTTAACATTACTGTTAATCCTTTTCCACATGCTGCTCCACACGTCTAAATGTGTTACTTTAGCATTGTGTGGTAACTCAGTTTAATGCCTACATTAATTTGAAAGGTCAACACATCTTCTGCTGCATTCATATGGCATTTGTTCAGAAAGTCAAACTGAGAAGATAAAACAGTATGCAAACATGGATATCTGGAACAGGATGATGTGCATTTAGCTTATTTATTTCAATAAGTTCTCATAGTCCAGATCACTAGCAGGTAGAAAATTCATCGGTCCAATTAAACGTCAGCACATGAACATCACACTCGGAAATCCAGGCAACAGTTTCCACCTGGCAGGAGTCACCAAAGATAAAGTTGATTTTCAAACTTTATTTATACATCCATGACTTCCAAGCCTGGGCACTGAGATTTCTAAGGCAGGTTTATCAATTAAAACATTTCAATTTTGAAAAAAAGGACACTGAGTACATGCTTTGAGAAATGATTGGTAGTAACAAACTAAAGCTAGAACAAAAGTCTTAATCAATCACCTTCCCGAGTACCTTGCCAAATCTTGACACTAAAAAAGCAAAAGTTTTCAAGCTACAGCTCGTTTAAAGGTCTTTAAAGCCTTCCATATCTTGTCAGCTTCTCAACCTCTGAACCTCTGATTTTCTGTGGATTTCATAAAAACCCGAGGTTAGTTCTGTGTGTAAACCAGCCCTCTTGTTGCTAGTTGGGAAGAATACAGTTGCCAGGGGTCATCTTGGTTTGGTGACCTATCCGAGGCTTGAATTCTTGAGAACACTGTTATATTCCATTATTTTTTCCCTCTTGCTTCCCAAGTTGACCTGTTTGTTCGACTTATCATTGCTTCACTCATAAACATTGTACAAGCCATAGGACTGTCTCAGTGTCTTACTCTATAAAACTACTTTTGTTTTGCATGAGTCTTTTGCATAATAAAAAATATAAGAAAAAAAGTACTTCCAGGTACAGGAGGTATTTTGTTATACTGTTTGCTGACAGAGGACTTGGACTGAAAGCATGTGAGTACATTATATTTCACTGCTTTTAAAAGGGACATTTAGTTATCTCTGACCTGTGTTGACCTCTATTGCAACAGTATTCAGAGTTGAGATAAGTGCATGTAGCGGGGACTTATCCGCAGAGTTGTGCAGCATTCAGACTTGAGCGTTGTCTGTGTACTCAGCTCCCTCGACATTTCCACGATTCGTAACTTGCAGCCTCTACTCTTATTCTACTACGCAACGTCTGTTCCGGAGAAACTAGTGCACAAGAACAGCAACCAGTGTGTGCCTTTGATTAAGTTTGCATTCATTCACCCACTGTAAACAGCTTCATTTTAGTCAGAATACGTAAAAATG
Organism: Myripristis murdjan; assembly: GCF_902150065.1. NCBI lineage: Eukaryota > Metazoa > Chordata > Actinopteri > Holocentriformes > Holocentridae > Myripristis > Myripristis murdjan. Next base: position 28,002,932 of record NC_043993.1, read on the forward strand.
CAAAACAATGCAATGGTGCAAGTGCATGAACTGTGCTAATTGGTTCAAAGGTGTCATATAATTGGAAATGCTCCTCAGCTTCAGGTCTGTTGGAGTTCCTGTATTTCCCTGGATCCAGAACTTCCAGCAGGAAGTTTTTCCAGTCGGGAAGAGGTAAGTGCAGCGCGATGCTGTGGTGTGTCAAGCCCAGTTGTTCACATTTTGAAAAAGCTGTTAATGAGGGTGTTGCATGTCACATGCTATTGACAGCAGATACACAAAGGTGTGAGCTGTGGCTGCATTGGATTTTGGTCTAATGAGGTTGTTGTCAGGGGGAATAATTAGAATCTCTGCCTTGTATCTGATGGATCTCTGCTGCTGTATTTGGTGAACAATACAAAAAAAAAAAAAAATGTTTAACTTGCACAGAGGGCCTTTAATTGTGAGAGACTGACACCAAAACTGTGTTTACTGTTGATGTTTTCGATCACAAAAACAGTTTTTTTTTTTTTCCTATTTACAGCAAAGCTGAATTTTGATAAGTCTTGAGTTGTATTGTTACCCAGGTGTTATATGAGTCCACGTGTTAGTTGCTACGTTCTTCCCTGATCTGCTAATCCACAATAACTGGATTTCTATGTGTCCATTCACTTTTGCTGCACAACAAAAACACATGCCAAAATAACACTTTTGGAGCTTAAGTTACTGAGAACAAAGTGAGTTATGCTGATAGTCAAAGTGCTATCTCGTCCTGTTTCCTGGTGCAAGGTTGCTATGCAGAAGTTACCTGCATATGTGGCTCACCAGATCTACTTTTCACTTCAAAGACTTTTATTTATTTATTTATTTTTTCTATCAGCATAACACGCTTTGTTCCCATTTGTTTATGTGGTACAAGTGTTATTTTGGGACCTGTTTTGCCGTGCTATGGAAGTGAATGGAGAAACACATACAGTATATATTTACAGTGGAATAGCAGCCCAGGGGAGCACAGAGCAAATAGAGGACATTCCACCAGCATGTGGACTCACACAACGCCCAGGTAACTATGCGACCCAGCACTCTACCAAAGTTCAGTTTTGCTTTAAAAAGAGAAAGACACTTACAGCAACAAGCGAGGTTAACACTTTATTTGCACTGTCGAATGTTACTATTCAACGCTGCATCAACTCGTATCAACCCTCCACATAATTTTAACTGATCCAAAGCTGTTAAGCCAGTTAATAATCTAATGACACTAAATTGAGTGCTTACAATGGACAGGTTTCCACGGAGGTAGGCGCTGATTCAGTTGTGAGACTCAACTCATACAAAGTTAACGTTTATGTTTATTATGGACATGGACAGACCAAGATGAGTGCATAAATGTAAAGCATATCCTTCTTCTAGTGTTTCAGAGGGATTTTTCTGCCTTAAGAAAGAAGCAGGCACATGCATGTTGATTTTTGTCAAGCCGCATTTGCTCAAATGCAGACCTTGTAGAATCAACCACAATGCAATTACATCACATAAGGACGCTCTTTGTGGTGAGTCTGTGTGGCTTTGGTAATGTGAAGGTCCGGCAGACTCATAAAACATCTATATTTGAGGGTGTTTAATCACGGTTGACTCTGCATGGACCCCATTCTGATATGAATGACTTTAAGTTCAAATCAATTCAACAATGGACAAGAGAGACAAGAACGAACTCAGCATGTCAGTAGTTTGTCATTTATCTGCTGTAACCCACAGTGCACTTTTGAGTGACAAATTGCTGTTATTTTTCTGAACGCTGTCTTCAACACTCATCACCATTTTTGTGCAAATTATTGGCATCATCATACATTACGGACAGTCTCAGCTGAACGTCAGAAGCGATGTACAACGATATAACAACCATGCTCATCTCGGAGGCAGATATAAATGTTAATTGTGACAGGCATTTGAGATGCACAGTGCCCACTTAGAGGCCCATGATAGACATTTAAGCCTCGGATACAAGTCATGCTGTCTATTTTTCAACTCCCAGCAGGAGCCTTCTCTTCCCTCACTCACTCCGCATTATATTTCAACCTAATTAATGTCAAAACGGAGTCAAAAAATTAACGATCCGTCACCACAAGTTGTTGATTTCTCTTTCCACTCTCCTCATTTCCTCTCTCATCAAGGCAAGCAGACGATCTTAATGGCGGGTAAACATCTTTTGATTGGCCTGATTGTCTCACAGGACTGTGAGTATACTGTAGCAGAGTGGGGGGAAAAATGAAGAACACAGTAGAGACAGCGTGGTGCTTATGAAAACCAAAGAGAATAACATCTGTGCTGAAAGCAGACGGGCTGCAGCTTCCTCCACAGAAATTCAGATGTGGGATGTTGCTCGGATGAAACGGCATTTTCCGTATTCACAATTTGATGTTACATTTCCTCCCTCATTGAGAGGGAGCTGCTCGTCGTGTTGTCAGACGCTAATGATGTCAAGGGCTCTTGGAAAGCTGCTAACTTGTTGAACCCATGGACTCCCAGAGCAAAAAAAAAAAAAAAAAAAGTAAGATGAGCCATGCCAAATGGACCAAATTCAGAAAACAATATGGCCATTTAAGAGAAATTATTTTTTTTTGTCTGCATACTGAACTTCTACGAGATAGAAGTGGCATTATCTGTTATTATAAATGATTTCACACATTTCCCCTTCACTTTTCTACTAAAAAACAAACTTCTTTATTGTTTTTCTCATTATAAATACGCTCTTTTCTGCAAGTGCTTGTTTTCCTTTTAAGAAAAACTCTGTTTTCCTGCAAGAGTTGGCATATTGCTAATTTTCAAGTGAAATCATGACTAGCTCATTACCAGGCATGAGAAGGCGTAATTAATATCAATGATGAAGTAGCACCCTCTGCAGAAATAAAAATGAGTCCGGTCACGGCCAGTGCATAAGCAGTCTTGAGGAAGCTGGACAAGTGTGAATTAAAACCTATAATGAGATCAAATGATCGTAGGAGAATAACTGCCAAGCAGCTTTCCAATGTATTAAAGAGGTCACATGTAGGCTGTGCATGATTTGAGCGGGTGCATACATTTATCAGGTTTCAGTCACATTTGAAATCAGCAGCATATTTAATGTAAACTGTTGCTATAGCAGATTATCACAGCATGCCTGCTTTGTTGCCAGGGAACTGTGCTGGAAGGGGGAGCTGCTCTTCCTTTATTTTTCCTAATGAGGCTTTTTGTGGGTGTTTTTCCTTGTTCCCATTGATGGTGGGGTGGTTGTTTTTATTTATTGTTTCATATCGTTGGCATCGTGAAGCCTGTAGAG